>NC_086453.1:132759844-133379844 GCF_028390025.1 Pseudophryne corroboree
TCACTGCTTATAGTATAGAGAACAGCTAGCATTTGATAGCAAGTACATACTGCATCCTGCCTGAACTAGTGATTCATTAAAAGAACACATATACCTTGTGGTTAACATAACTAATGCCTGGTCCCTGGTGGCAATGAGCATTAGTGTCACTGCTGTAGTGTCATTGTTTTGTCCACTTCGCTAAGAAATGGGATGCTCTAGAGGAGGTGCTGCTGTCCACATGTAGTGTGAGTGCATGCTATTGAAGTTTAGACAGGACCAGTGATTAGGAAAGAAGAATTCCTTGTTGCTCACGTCAAACACCTTCCTTGTTTGTCTCCATTCTCAGACCTCTCATATTTCCCAATGCATGTCCCCATTGTAATTCTAATTTCTCATGGCGCCTACACAGATTATATCTGAGCTTTATTTCCTCTGACAGACTGTGTGCTTTTGTCAATCATTGTCCTGATTCCTTGATCTGTTCCTTGTTTTTGCTGACACACGGTTTTTATCACTTATTTTGAAGCACTTGTTCACCTTCATTTCTTTGCATCATATTATTCCCTTGTCTCCCATGTCATTCCTATAATGCTTCTTCCTTCATTCATGCATTGTCCCTCCTGAAAGACAAGGCCTTGCTTTTTGTTTACCGAATTGACAACAACCTCCCCCCATATTATCCCGGTTAAATAGTGTATTACTAGCAGATATGCTGCCACTGCAGGGTTACCTATTGTCTCTTACGCTAGGCAATCTTTTATTACACAGCCATCTACCCTTTATTACCTTACATCTGCCCTCCTAATCTTCTTCCCAGCTGTCACCTTGTTATATCTAAGCCTTCATTGGTGACTTCCAGGCTGTCACCTTGTTGTATCTGAGCCCTCACTGTCTCCTTCTCAGCTGTCACCTTGTTATATCTGAGCCCTCACTGTCTCCTTCCAGGCTGTCACTTTGTATCTGAGCCCTCCTTGTCTCTTTCTCGGCTGTCACCTTGCTGTATCTGAGCCCTCATTGATGCCTTCCAGGCTGTCATTTTGTTGTATCTGAGCCCTCACTGTCTTTTTCCAGACTGTCATCTTGTTATATCTGAGCCCTCACTGTCTCCTTCCAGGCTGTCACCTTGTTGTATCTGAGCCCTTATTGTCTTCTTCAAGGCTGTCACCTTCTTGTATCTGAGCCTTTTTTGGTGCATTCCAGGCTGTCACCTTGTTGTATCTGAGAACACTTAGGCTCTTTCCAGGCATTAACCTTGTTGTATCTGAACCCTCACTGTCTACTTCTACGCTGTCACCTTGGTATACTGTATCTTAGCCCTCACTTTCTTCTTCTACGCTGTCACTTTTTTGTATCTGAGCCCTCATTGGTACCTTCCATGCTGTTCCCTTGTTATATCTGAACCCTCATTGGTGCCTTCCAGGCAGTCCCCTTATTTTATTGTGAGCCCTCACTGTCTTCTTCCATACTGTTACCTTGATATATCTGAGTCCTTACAGGTTGTCACCTTGTTGTATCTGAGCACTCATTGGTGCCTTCCAGGCTTTCACTTTGTTATATCTGAGCCCTCATTGTCTACTTCCAGGCTATCATCTGTTGTAACACCTGTTGTTTCTGTCTCCTTCCAGGCTGTCACCTTATTGTATCTGAGCCTTTACTGACTCCTTCCAGGCTATTACCTTGTTGTATTTGTGTTATCATTGACTCCTTCCAGGCAATCATCTTGTACAGTATCTCAGCCCTCATTGTCTCCTTCCAGGCTATCCCCTTGTTTCTTTTTCTGAGCTCTCACTGTCTCTTCCAGGCTATCAAATAGTTTCTTCTGAGCCTCACTGACTCCTTCCTGGCTAGCCCTTTGTTTCTTCTTCCGAGCCTTCACTGTCTCCTTCCAGGCTGTCACCTTGTTTCTCCTGAGCCTTCATTGGCTCCTTTCAGACTGTCATCTTGTGATATCTGAGCCCTCACTGTCTGCTTCCCGGCTGTCACCTTGTTGTATCTGAGCCCTCATTGGCTCCTTCCAAGCAGTAACCTTTTTGTATCTGTGCCCTCATTGGCTCCTTCCAGGCTATCACCTTGTACCTGTGGCCTCAGTCTTCTCTGCACTAGACTGATCCTACCCACATCCCTACCATGCCTCCCTTTGTCTCCTGATTGCCCATTTCCCATTTGTGATTGCCTGAAACAGAACATTTTTTAAAATGTTCTCCTGAACTGTGAAGTATAGCATTATCTAATAACAGCATCAAGCAAAGAAATTTTAGCCGTTATTCAGCAGAGTTCTTTGAAAATAAATTTTCAGAGCACTTAGACTAGGCTAGGCAATCTTTTTTTACACAGCCATCTACCCTTTATTACCTCATATCTGCCCTCCTAATCTTCTTTCAGGTTGTCACCTTGTTATATGTGAGCCTCACTGTCAGGCTGCTACCTTGTTATATCTGCGCTTGTCTCCTTCCCAGCTGTCACTTTGTTATATCTAAGCCCTCATTGGTGCCTTCCAGGCTGTCATTGTTTCTTCTGTACCCTCACTGTCTTAATCCAGGCTTTCACCTTATTATTTCTTAGCCTTCATTGGTGCCTTCCAGGCTGTCACCTTGTTGTATCTGATCTCTCACAGTCTTCTTCCAGGCTGTCACCTTGTTATATCTGAGTCCTCACTGTCTCCTTCCAGGTTGTCACCTTGTATGTGAGCCCTCCTTGTCTCTTTCTAGGCTGTCACCTTGTTGTATTTGATCCCTCATTGATGCTTTCCAGGCTATCATCCGTTATATCTGAGCCCTCACTGTCTCCTTCCAGGCTGTCACCTTGTTGTATCTGACCTCTCACAGTCTTCTTCCAGGCTGTCACCTTGTTATATCTGAGTGCTCACTGTCTCCTTCCAGGTTGTCTCCTTGTATGTGAGCCCTCCTTTTCTCTTTCTAGGCTGTCACCTTGTTGTATTTGAGCCCTGATTGATGCTTTCCAGGCTATCATCCGTTATATCTGAGCCCTCACTGTCTCCTTCCCGGCTGTCACCTTGTTGTATCTGAGCCCTCATTGGCTCCTTCCAAGCAGCAACCCTGTTGGGATGTGGTCAATTTACCTCCAATCAAAATCCCGACGGTCAAAATCCCGACAACCATTGACCGACGGTCAAAATCCAGACAAGATCAAAATCCCGACATGGTCAAAATACCGACATTTAAAATACCGACAAGGTCAAAATCCTGACATTTAAAATGTCGACAGGCCAAAAAGTCGACATGAGTTTTTCATGATTTGTTTTTTATTGAAGCAGACTTGTTCATACTTTACCATCCCAGTGGACCTGGAGGGGGTATATAATAGCAAGGCAACGTGCCCGAAGCATGGCGAGCACAGCGAGCCATGTGAGGGGATACATTACACCTATACAGTGTCCATGTCAACCTATGTCGACATACACACCAAAAAACAATGAAAACCCCACGTCGACTTTTTGACCTGTCGACATTTTAAATGTCGGTCCTTTGACCTTGTCGGTACAGGTTGAGTATCCCATATCCAAATATCCGAAATGCGGAATATTCCGAAATACGGACTTTTTTGAGTGAGACTGAGATAGTGAAACCTTTGTTTTCTGATGGCTCAATGTACACAAACCTTGTTTAATACACAAAGTTATTAAAAATATTGTATTAAATGACCTTCAGACTGTGTGTATAAGGTGTATAAGAAACATAAATGAATTGTGTGAATGTACACACACTTTGTTTAATGCACAAAGTTATAAAAAATATGGGCTAAAATGACCTTCAGGCTGTGTGTATAAGGTGTATATGAAACATAAATACATTCTGTGCTTAGGCTTGGGTCCCATCACCATGATATCTCATTATGGTATGCAATTATTCCAAAATACGGAAAAATCCCATATCCAAAATACCTCTGGTCCCAAGCATTTTGGATAAGGGATACTCAACCTGTATTTTAAATGTCGTTATTTTGACATTCTCAGTATTTTGACCTTGTCTGGATTTTGACCGTCGGTCAATTTTTGACGCTATTTTGACCGTCAGGATTTTGATTGTAGGTATTTCATAGTGATCCCACCTTGTTGTATCCAAGCCTTCATTGGCTCCTTCCAGGCTGTCCCCTTGTACCTGTGGCCTCATTGTCTTCTCTGCCCTAGACTGGCCATACCCACATCCCTGCCACGCCGCCCTTTGTCTCCTGATTGCCCGTTTCCCTCTTGTGATTGCCTGAAACAGAACATTTTTTAAAATGTTCTGTTGGACTGTGAAGTATAGCATTATCTAATAACAGCATCAAGCAAAGTCATTCTATCCATTATTCAACAGAGCACTTAGACTATATAGTAGTAACTATTCTTTTGATGTGAGATGAAATGAAGCCACCAAAGAGAAAACAGAACCATATAAGAGGCAAACATGACGGTGAGGGTAAAAGTAGGATGAACAGTAAATTTGCCTTTATTTTGCTTATATTAAATACAGTAACTAGCTGATGTGCCCGGTTTCACCTGGGTAGACTTTCGATATTTATTGTTTCACTTCACCCTATCTTAACTTAATGGGATGCGGTCAAGATCCCGCCGGATGGAATCCCGGCGGTCGAAATACCGACACCGGGATCCCGACCGGCACAATCCCGATATATTCTCCCTCTGTGGGTGTCCACGACACCCATAGAGGGAGAATAAATAAGTGTGCTGAGCATAGCGAGGCACAGTGCCCCCAGCGATGCGAGCACAGCGAGCCCGCAATGGGCTGCGTTGTGCTCGCCCCCCTGTCGGGATTGTGCAAGTCGGAATCCCGGTGTCGGGATTCCAACCGCCGGGATCCCGTCCGGCGGGATTTCGTACTGATCCCAACTTAATATATATGCTTAGTTAATTTTATACCTCTGGGAAACAGGAGCTTGGTAGTATCAAGATTAAGATAGTTAAACATTTTTTTTTAATATGAATGAATTGCTAGAAGATGTATGTAAATCTTTTTTTCTCTACTTAAGGATCTCTTTGTAAACCACATCGGTGATCCGTCCCCTTAGGTGCTAGGATCACCAGGCTACTGGGTGAGCTCACTCTGGAGCAGGCCACATAGAATTGCTCACGTGAGAAGCAGTCCTCTCTTAAGTCAATCCTTGCCACCTTCAGTGACTGCCCCTGGGACCTGTTGATGGTCATTGTAAAGCAGACCTTTAGGGGAAAGTGCAGACCCTTGAACTCGTAGAGGTACTCTGATGGTATGAGTGGTATGTGGGGTATGAACACGGACTCCCCCCAAGCACTACCGGTGAACGCAATGAAGTTCCTGTGGAGGGCCTTCACGTGCACCCTTGTGCTGTTACAGAATCTGGGCAGGTTGAGGCTCTGCAGCAACATCACTGGAACCCCCACTTTGAGGAAAAGCTTATGGGCTGGGGGGCCAGGATGGTTGCGGGTGTTTAGGAACAGCAGGGGGTAGTTGTCCGCATCATCCATTTACACCACCAAATCCACAGACCCTTTGAACAACTGAAGTAGAGTGTGATCAATGACAGTAGCCTTGTCATTCTTGGGGCCAGAATAATACACCCTCTGCAGGGATGGTCACCCTTCCCAGGATCGTAACTAGGTGTGTGAAGATAGTGCCTTGTCCACCATCTGCATCCACCCCCCATTTGGCCAGCTTTGGACGTGGTAACAGCTGTAGCACTGTCCGCTGTGTACATTACAGTGGGTAGACAGACTGGGGTACCTGTGTGCTCCGCCCCTCTCATCCAGTTTACCCTGCCTGCCGGCCCATTTGATCAATGTGTCACTCATCTCTGAGAAAACCCAGCACCACCCCTCCCCCCTCCCTAGCTTCCTGCAGCAGTACTCAGCATCTGCGCTCTCCACGTGGAAGACCAGGTATCTACCGTGATCCACAGCTCAGCAACAGCGAGGGGGCAGGGTGACAAACCACACTTATATGCCTGTCAGCCTGCAGCAGGCTGCTGCCTTGTCCATAATTGTAGCAACATGGTCCCCTCCCTCCTTCCTGGGCAGCTAGTGCACTGCCTCCTCCCTTCAAATGCCTGCAGCCAGGGTGGCGGTCCCTCTCAGGGATGTGAGGTGCGGTTACTGCCCCCCAGCCTATAATGCTCAGCTGCCAACAGGGCACCAGCTATGATGCATGATCTGCCTAATCCAGGCCTGCTAATCATGCAGAGAGGAGCATGGCCACCTGCCATGGAAATGTCCATACATCCTGGAGAAACAGCTCCCAACCAGCTGCCACAGTCAGATAAAATGGGTATGGGTTGTTGGGTCGACACAACTTAGGTCGACAGTCATTAGGTCGACCACTGAAGGTCGACATGGGCATTAGGTCGACATGCACTAGGTCGACATGGTCAATAGGTCGACAGGTGAAAAGGTCAACATGAGTTTTTGGACTTTTTTTGGTGTCGCTTTCTTCAAAAAGTGACGGGGAACCCCAATTAGTGCACAGTGTACCCTCGCGTGGCTCGCTTCGCTCACCATGCTTTGGGCAGGTTACCGTTCCCAATTGTAGCCCACATGGATCGTAAAGTATGAAAAAGTCCAAAAAAAAAAAAGTGAAAAACTCATGTCGACCTAATGTCCATGTCGACCTAGTGCATGTCAACCTAGTGCCCATGTCGACATTCAGTGGTCGACCTAATGACTATCGACCTAAGTTGTGTCGACCTAACGACTGTATCCCGATAAAACACTGCGTTGCATCATGGTCTAAATATGTATAAGGGGGAGGGATTGGATGTGTGATGGCATAAAGTATATAGGGGGATTACAATAAAATATATAAAGGGTACACAAAATTATAATATAGTAATACACACTAAATATTCTTCTAGGGATTAATCAAATGCAGCAGCCTTTATCCCCAGTGTGTGCTGAGCTGGGGAGGGTTCAGAGAGGTTGCTGTTCTGCTACAGTAAGTGATAGTGGGCCCTTATCTCCCCACAGATGTGCCACTTATTACTGGACAGGTGTTGCTTGGTTACATTTTAGTCTCGGGAACCTTTTGCTTTATCCTGCTTATGCAGGGTTTAATTTCCAAGCAGTTGCTGCTTCACACTTCATCTGCCAAATGTAAACTTATTATGTGAATAACGGACACTACTGTGTGGTGTAATGTGAGCTGGTACAATTCTCTGGACACGCCCATTCCCTGTAACACCACGCCCATTTATCCCCTGTTTTCCACGCTAAAAGGATGACATTTTAAAAAGCCCTTAAAGCATTTTGGAAAGATTTTAGAAATGTACCTACAGTATATGGCAAAAAATAATGTTCTCTTTCAACAAACACAAGATACGAAGGGTTCTATAATTTACCCCTGGATCCAGATTTGCCCCTTTTGGGGTTGATTAGGACAAAATCCTGAATTCATTTTTATGTAAACCAAAACCAAGTCGATATGTCATCGGGCCTAAGAGATATCAGGAATCCATGAAAACACATTTTTGCGCCTTTTCCCCATACTTAGTGGGTGCTTATGTAATTGAAAGGAATATACTCCCTGAATTTCTTGTTTCTAGGTCCTGGGGATTGAACTGGGCATTGATGAGTCAGTAAGTCAGGAAATGTGTGTTTATATATTAAGATAAGTGCTCAAGTTAACATGCTGATTGTTTTTTTTTTGTTTTGTTTTTTAATGCAAAGGCATAAAAGATGAGCCAGTAAAGCATGTGTAAAGGCAGTGGTGTAACTAGGGGTCCGCAGCCACTGCGCTCGCTTGGAGGAGCGCAGGTCTGCGGGGCGCCTTAGCCGCCACTAATTTCTGCTGTGAAGGAGAGACACGGATGGCACAGCGCGCGCCCCTCCTGCGTCTCCGGCGTGTCTATTAAATGAAGTGCCCGTTCGTGAGCTCTGATTGACTCACGAACCGGCACTTCATTTAACAAACACGCCAGAGACGCAGGAGGGACACAGGAAAGGCGCGCGCTGTGCCATCCGTGTCTCTCCTTCACAAAACAGCGGGGGAGCGGGGGGGAGTTGTACCTGGCACTGGGGGAGCATATTTTGCACTGGGGGAGGGGGAGCATATTTGGCACTTGGGGGGGGCATATGTGGCACTGGGGGAGCATATTTGGCAATGGGGGGTATATGTGTACCTGGCACTGGGGGGGGGGGGCATATTTGGCATTGGGGGCATGTGTGTACCTGGCACTGGGGGGGAATATCTGGCACTGGGGGCATATGTGGCACTGGGAGCACAGCCTTAGCAACAAGCATTACCCTCTAGCAATGAGCATGACACCCAGTGCATGAAACACCTGGCAACGAGCATGACACCCAGTGCATGAAACCCCTGGCAACGAGCATGACACCCTGAGCATGAAAACATCTGGCACCGTGTATGGAACCAAGAGCATGAAACCCCTGCCAACGAGCAGGTAATTTAAAAGTAATTAGAAGCCTTACTGTAGGACTTAATGTGTAATGGGCATTGCGGTGTGTGGCATAATGTATCATGGACATTGCGGTGTGTGTCATAATGTGTCACAGGCATTACGGTGTGTGGCATACTATATCACGGGCATTGTAGTATGTGGTATAATGTCTCAGGGGCATTGCAGTGTGGCATAATGTATAACGGGCATTGCGGTGTGTGGCATAGGGTATAACGGGCATTGCGGTATGTGTCACAGGCATTACGGTGTGTGGTACACTATATCACGGGCATTGTGGTATGTGGTATAATGTCTCAGGGGCATTGCGGTGTGTATCATAATGTGTCACAGGCATTGTATGTGCTTTAATGTATCAGGGGCATTGCAGTGTGTGGCATAATGTATCACGGACATTGCAGTGTGTGGCATAATGTATCACGGACTTTGCAGTGTGTGGCATAATGTGTCACAGGCATTGTATGTGCTATAATGTATCAGGGGCATTGCAGTGTGTAGCATAATGTATAATATGTCACAGGCATTACGGTGTGTGGCATAATGTGTCGGGGCATTATGGTGTGTGGCATATTGTGTCATGGGCATTATTATGTGTGGTATAATCTCTAGGGGCCATTGCAGTATGTGGCATAATGTATACTGGGAATTACTATACGGATGAAAAATGACAAATAATGTAAGGGGCATGAATCAGGATTATTATTTTTTCCTGTGGTGGCCAACGTCTGGGCGTGCAGGTTGCAAAACTGGGGTATAAGGTAGTCTTTTCCTGCAATGCCACACCCCTTTATGCAAAGCCACACCTATTTCAACAAAACCACGCCCCTTTTTTGTGGCGCGCGCAGATTCTACGCTTTTCTAGTGCCAATTATGGGGGGGGTGGGGTGGCGCCAGATAATTTTTTGGCTTCGGGGAGAAAAATTTCTAGTTACGCCACTGTGTAAAGGTGGGTGCATACACATAGGGGATAATTCAGACCTGATCGTAGCAGCAAATTTATTAGCAGTTGGGTAAAACCATGTGCACTGCAGGTGGGGTAGATATAATATGTGCAGAGAGCTATAGATTTGGATGGGTTATATTGTTTCTGTGCAGGGTAAATACTGGCTGCTTTATTTTTACACTGCAATTTAGATTTCAGTTTGAACACACCCCACCCAAATCTAACTCTCTCTGTACATGTTATATCTGCCCCCCCCCCCCCTGCACTGCACATGGGCCCTCATTCCGAGTTGATTGCTCGCTAGTTGCTTTTAGCAGCAGTGAACACGCTAGGCCGCCGCCCTCTGGGAGTGTATCTTAGCTTAGCAGATGTACGAACGAAAGGTTAGCAGAACTGCTCGAAAATCTTTTCATGCAGTTTCTGAGCAGCTCCAAACCTACTCCTACCTTGGGATCACCTCAGTCAGTTTAGTTCCTGCTTTGACGTCACAAACACGCCCTGCGTTCGGCCAGCCACTCCCCCGTTTCCCCAGGCACGCCTGCGTTTTTACCTGAAACGCCTGCGTTTTTTAGCACTCTCCCGGAAAACGGTCAGTTACCACCCAGAAACACCCACTTCCTGTCAATCACTCACCGATCAAAAGAGCGACAGAAAAGCGTCGCTCACCCTTGTGTAAAACTGCATAGTTTTGTGGGAAAGTACTTTGCACGTGCGTACTGCGGCCTGTACGCATGCGCAGAAATGCTGCTTTTTCACCTAATCGTCGCGCTGCGACCGAAAGCAGCTAGCGGACAACTCGGAATGAGGGCCATGGTTTTTCCCAACTGCTAACAAATTTGCTGCTACGATCAGGTCTGAATTACCCCCATGGTGCGGGGTGCTTGCGATTTTGACTTTATAGTCCAAATCGTAAGAAAAGTTAGCACATATCGCACCGTGTGTATACATCTTGCGATACCGATGCGTGGTCCCACAGGGTCGGTATCGCAAGAAAAAATAGACTGTGCAGGCAAGACAATGTTGACTATATTGTGCACAATCTAGTGCATATCGCACGTGTTTCCAGTAGTGGGCGATATTAGCTTGTGATACCAATCTATGGGGGTCATTCAGATCTGATCGCTGGGCTGCTAATTTTGCTGTACGGCGTCCAGATAGTCGCCATCTCCAGGGGGAGTGTATATTCGCCGTGCAAGTGTGCGATCCTATGTGTACACCGAGCTGCTAAAATCCACTTTGTGCAGTCCCTGCGCAGCCCAGGACTTACTCATCCAGTGCGATCACATCAGGCTGATCGGGGCCGGAGCTGACGTCAGACACCCTCCCTGTAAACGCTTGGGAATGCCTGCATTTTTCTGGACACTCCCAGTAAACGGTCAGTTACCACCCACAAACGGCTTCCTCCTGTCAATCACCTTGCGAATGCCCGTGCAAACTGATTTTTTGCACCATCTCGTAGCTTACCAGCGATGCCCTTTGTTGCTATCCGACATGCGTGTGCATTGCGGTGCATTCGCATTTGCAGTTAGTCATACCTCCCAACTTTGTCCCGTCGGCAAGAGGGACACATGCGCGTCGAAGCCGGGTGCGCTCCCGAAAAGGGGACGTGGCCTATGGAAAAGGGGTGTGGCTTCGCGGGGGCCGCGACCGCGAGCCACGCCCCCATTTTCGGCACTGAGGGGGCATGCCCAGCGCTCTGTGAGCCGCTGGCATGCCCCCTCTCCCTCTGTCTGCACTGAATAGACGCTGTGCGCATGCGCATAGCGTCTATTCACCGCTGCTCTGCTAAGCAGGACAGCGACAGAAAGAGCCTCCCAACTGCCCCCCCCCCCCCCCCACCGCGGGACACTGCGGCCCGCGGGTGGGACAGCGGGACAGTCCCCAAAAAACGGGACTGTCCCGCGAAAATCGGGACAGTTGGGAGGTATGCAGTTAGTGCCTGATCACCCAATGTAAGAATATGCACAGCAGCGATCAAATCTGAATGACCCCGTATGTGATCATAGTCACTCCCCACTGCCCATTTTGTTTATTCACTGTGCGGAGGCTGACAGCAAGCAGGCATCAGCAGTGTACAGGAGGGAGACAAGCAATATTTCAGTATTTATGCCACTCTACACCACCAGTAACTGGGAATGCACATGGGTACAGGAGGCATATATAGTGGGATGCAGACAGAAGTTTAATAATGTGTAATGGCATTATGGTGTGTGATAATGGGGGTAATTCCAAGTTGATTGCAGCAGGAAATTTTTTAGCAGTTGGGCAAAACCATGGAGGTCATTCCGAGTTGTTCGCTCGCAAGCGGATTTTAGCAGATTTGCTCATGCTAAGCCGCCGCCTACTGGGAGTGAATCTTAGCATCTTAAAATTGCGAACGATGTATTCGCAATATTGCGATTACACACCTCGTAGCAGTTTCTGAGTAGCTCCAGACTTACTCGGCATCTGCGATCATTTCACTGCTTGTCGTTCCTGGTTTGACGTCACAAACACACCCAGCGTTCGCCCAGACACTCCTCCGTTTCTCCAGCCACTCCTGCGTTTTTTCCGGAAACGGTAGCATTTTTTCCCACACGCCCATAAAACGGCCTGTTTCCGCCCAGTAACACCCATTTCCTGTCAATCACATTACGATCGCCAGAACGATGAAAAAGCCGTGAGTAAAATTACTAAGTGCATAGCAAATTTACTTGGCGCAGTCGCAGTGCGAACATTGCGCATGCGCATTAAGCGGAAAATCTCTGCGATGTGAAGATTTTTACCGAGCGAACAACTCGGAATGAGGGCCCATGTGCACTGCAGGGGAGGCAGATTTAACATGTGCAGAGAGAGTTAGATTTGGGTGGGTTACTTTGTTTCTGTGCAGGGTAAATACTGGCTGCTTTATTTTTACACTGCAATTTAGATTGCAGATTGAACACACCCAAATCTATCTCTCTGCACATGTTATATCTGCCCCCCTGCAGTGCACATGGTTTTGCCCAACTGCTAAAAAATTTCCTGCTGCGATCAACTTGGAATTACCCCCAATGTGTTATGGACATAACGGTGTGCAGCATGATGTGTAATGAGCAGTGTGGAATAATTTGTAATGGCACCACGGTGTGCAGCATAATGTATAATGGGCATTACGGATGTATAATAATGTGTTATAGGCATAACAGTGTGGAACAATGGCCCTCAATCCCAGTTGATCGCTCGCTAACTGCTTTTAGCAGTATTACACACGCTAGGCCGCCGCCCTCTGGGAGTGTATCTTAGCTTAGCAGAAGTGCGAACGAAAGGTTAGCAGAACAGTGCAGACATTTTTTCAAGCAGTTTCAGAGTAGCTGCAGACCTACTCCTTCCTTGCGATCACTTCAGTCTGTTTGGTTCCTGCTTTGACGTCACAAACGCACGTTTTTATCTGACACACCTGCGTTTTTTAGCACACTCCCTGAAAATAGTCAGTTACCTCCCAGAAACGCCCCATTCCTGTCAATCACTCACCGATCAACAGAGCGACTGAAAAGAGTCGCTCGGCCTTGTGTGAAACTGCATAGTTTTTTGTGAAAGTACGTCGCGCGTGCGCACTGCGCCCCATACGCATGCGCAGAAGTGCCGATTTTTAGCCTGATCGCTGCACTGCGAACAACGGCAGCTAGCGATCAACTCGGAATGACCCCCAATGTGTAATAGCATCAAGGTGTGAAGCATAAAACAGTGCAGAATAATGTGTAATGGGCATAACGGTGTGCAGCATAATGTTTAATGGTCAGTGTGGAATAATGGCCCTCATTCCGAGTTGTTCGCTCGCTAGCTGCTTTTAGCAGCCGTGCAAACGCTAAGCCGCCGCCCTCTGGGAGTGTATCTTAGGTTAGCAGAAGTGCGAACGAAAGGATCGCAGAACGGCACCAAAATATTTTCGAGCAGTTTCTGAGTAGCTCCAGACCTACTCCTAGCTTGCGATCACTTCAGACTATTTAGTTCCTGTTTTGACATAACAAACACGCCCTCTGAAAACGTTCAGTTACCTCCCAGAAACACCCCATTACTGTCAATCACTCAGCAGCCAGCAGTGCGACTGAAAAGCGTCACTAGACCTTTTGTGAAACTACATCGGGCGTTGTGAAACTACGTCGCGCGTGCGCAATGTGCCGCATACGCATGCGCAGAAGCGCCACTTTTTGACCTAATTACCGCGCTGCGACCGAAAACAGCTAGCGAACAACTCGGAATGACCCCCTATGTGTAATGGCCTCATGGGGGTATATTTACTAAGCTCCCGATTTTGACCGAGATGCCGTTTTTTCTTCAAAGTGTCATCTCGGTTAATCTCGGTAATTTACTAAACACTAATCACGGCAGTGATGAGGGCATTCGTAATTTTTTGCAAGTTCAGGTAAAAAATTACGAATGAATACACCATCGGTCAAAACGCGGCTGTTTAAGTATGAATCTCGGTCATTTACTAAGAAGTGCAAAGCCAAAAAAGAACAAACACTGCCGTGAAAAATTACAACTCGTAAAAAAGTGCTAAAAAAAAACAGACCTTTTTTTTTTATTCGTGATTGGATAGGCATGCACGGATCCATGAGATCCGTGCATGTATATCAGTGGGAAGGGGTGGGAAAGTGCTTATTTTTTCAAAAAAAATTGCGTGGGGTCCCCCCTCCTAAGCATAACCAGCCTCGGGCTCTTTGAGCCGATCCTGGTTGCAGAAATATGGTGAAAAAAATGACAGGGGTTCCCCCATATTTAAGCAACCAGCATCGGGCTCTGCGCCTGGTCCTGGTCCCAAAAATACGGGGGGAAAAAAGAGTAGGGGTCCCCCGTATTTTTAAAACCAGCACCGGGCTCCACTAGCTGGACAGATAATGCCACAGCCGGGGGTCACTTTTATACAGCGCCCTGCGGCCGTGGCATCAAAAATCCAACTAGTCACCCCTGGCCGGGGTACCCTGGGGGAGTGGGAACCCCTTCAATCAAGGGGTCCCCCCCCCCCAGCCACCCAAGGGCCAGGGGTGAAGCCCGAGGCTGTCCCCCCCCATCCAATGGGCTGCGGATGGGAGGGCTGATAGCCTTTGTTGTAAAATAAAAGATATTGTTTTTAGTAGCAGTACTACAAGTCCCAGCAAGCCTCCCCCGCATGCTGGTACTTGGAGAACCACAAGTACCAGCATGCGGCGGAAAAACGGGCCCGCTGGTACCTGTAGTACTACCACTAAAAAAATACCCAAAAAAACACAAGACACACACACCGTGAAAGTATAATTTTATTACATACATACACACATACATACATACATACTTACCTTATGTTCCCACGCAGGTCGGTCCTCTTCTCCAGTAGAATCCAAGGGGTACCTGTTGAATAAATTCTACTCACGAGATCCAGGGGTCCAGGCTCCTCGGCAAATCCAGGGATAATCCACGTACTTGAATAAAACAAAAAAACGGTTGCCCGACCACGAACTGAAAGGTGACCCATGTTTGCACATGGGTCACCTTCCCACGAATGCCAGAAACCCACTTTGCCTTCTGGCTAAGTGGGTTTCTTCAGCCAATCAGGGAGTGCCACGTTGTAGCACCCTCCTGATCGGCTGTGTGCTCTTGTCCTCACTGACAGGGAGCACACGGCAGTGTTACAATGTAGCGCCTATGCGCTACATTGTAACCAATGGTGGGAACTTTCTGCCCTGCGGTTGACCTAAAGTGACGTCACCGCTGAGCAGAAAGTTCCCACCATTGGTTACAATGTAGCGCATAGGCGCAACATTGTAACACTGCCGCGTGCTGCCTGTCAGTGAGGACAGCAGCACACAGCTGATCAGGAGAGTGCTACAACGTGGCACTCCCTGATTGGCTGAAGAAACCCACTTAGCCAGAAGGCAAAGTGGGTTTCTGGCATTCGTGGGAAGGTGACCCATGTGCAAACATGGGTCACCTTTCAGTTCGTGGTCGGGCAACCGTTTTTTTGTTTTATTCAAGTACGTGGATTATCCCTGGATTTGCCGAGGAGCCTGGACCCCTGGATCTCGTGAGTAGAATTTATTCAACAGGTACCCCTTGGATTCTACTGGAGAAGAGGACCGACCTGCGTGGGAACATAAGGTAAGTATGTATGTATGTGTGTATGTATGTAATAAAATTATACTTTCACGGTGTGTGTGTCTTGTGTTTTTTTGGGTATTTTTTTAGTGGTAGTACTACAGGTACCAGCGGGCCCGTTTTTCCGCCGCATGCTGGTACTTGTGGTTCTCCAAGTACCAGCATGCGGGGGAGGCTTGCTGGGACTTGTAGTACTGCTACTAAAAACAATATCTTTTATTTTACAACAAAGGCTATCAGCCCCCCCATCCGCAGCCCATTGGATGGGGGGGGACAGCCTCGGGCTTCACCCCTGGCCCTTGGGTGGCTGGGGGGGGGGGACCCCTTGATTGAAGGGGTCCCCACTCCCCCATGGTACCCCGGCCAGGGGTGACTAGTTGGATTTTTGATGCCACGGCCGCAGGGCACTATATAAAAGTGACCCCCGGCTGTGGCATTATCTGTCCAGCTAGTGGAGCCCGGTGCTGGTTTTAAAAATACGGGGGACCCCTACTCTTTTTGTCCCCCGTATTTTTGGGACCAGGACCAGGCGCAGAGCCCGATGCTGGTTGCTTAAATATGGGGGAACCCCTGTCATTTTTTTCCCATATTTCTGCAACCAGGATCGGCTCAAAGAGCCCGAGGCTGGTTATGCTTAGGAGGGGGGACCCCACGCATTTTTTGGGGGGATTTTACATTGTTTAATTAAAAATAAAAAATAAAAAGAACCCCAGCACGGATCACACAGATCCGGCCGAGATTGATTGTAAAAAAAAACGGCAGTGTTTTGCTAATCACTGCCGTAAAATTAGGAAAAAAAAAACGAATGACATCGACATCGGAAGAAAAGAAAAACACGAATACGACAGCTTAGTAAATCCATCGTAATAAATTCAAAAAGTTGCAGTTTTACACTCTCGATGTCATTCGTGATTGAACTTTGACCTATTTTCGGAAATTACGAATCTTAGTAAATATACCCCATGGTGTGCAGCAGAATGTGTAATGGGCATAAGTGTTGAATAATGTGTAGCGTTGTTTGACATAGATATGTACATTACACTTGTACTTTGTAGGTAAATTGTGTTTAATATTTTCCCACAGATATGTCTTCAGATGAACAACACCAATTCTGGTCTGGATTTATCGACTTTTATCAAGAAAACGAGTGCCTGTGGCGTGTAAAGAGTGCAGATTATGGCAACAGGACAAAGAGGAATCGGGCACACAGTATGACCAGCTAATCAGATACAGTAGAGTGAGGAACAGTGCTACGGACCTAAATTGGGTAAAGAAGAAAATTGCTAATTTTTCGAACAGTGTTTTTGAAGGATCATAAGAAGTATGTGGAATCACAATGATCAGGAGCCAAGATGAATGAGGTCTACAAGCCAATGTTGTGGTATTATGGCCTTATGAAGTTCACTTTGGAACAAGAGCCAGGGATAAGGTCACAGAGTAGTCTGGATACAGATTCTCCCATTCTTGTTGAAGAGGAGGCATTGGAGAGTCTGGATCTGGTAAGTACACAAACATTTGTATTGTATTGGTACCATACAATTTCATACGAAGTTAATTATTGTTTTGTTTTATATTGCAGGATCTTACCCCGGAGCTGGAAGTGGAGTTTTCCACAAGCAAGGCAATAGAAGTGAACGACTCTGTGGACACAGCAACTCCACAACCACGACTTCAGAAACAGCGGCAGTCGTCATAGAAGACCACCTCTGCCCAGCTCACAACAGTTTCTCTTACGTCCTAGAGCAGGCATTCCCAACCACGGTCCTCAAGGCACATCAACAGTGCAGGTTATAGTGATATCCAGGCTGCAGCACAGATGGTTAAATCAAAATAACTGAGCTACTAATTAAGTCACCTGTGCTCTGCTGAAGCCTGGATATCACAAAAACCTGCACTGTTAGTGTGCCTTGAGGACCGTGGTTGGGAATGCCTGTCCTAGAGGATACTGGGGTCCATTTAGTACCAAGGCCCTCATTCCGAGTTGATCGCACCAAGCAACTTTTTGCTGCTGGTGCGATCAACTAATCTCTGCCTATGGGGGAGTGTATTATAGCATAGCAGGGCTGCGATCGCTTGTGCAGCCCTGCTATGCTAAAAAAGTTTCCTGCAAAACAAGACCAGCCCTGGACATACTTACCCTGTGCGACGGATCCAGCGATGATGGGCTCAGCTTTGACGTCAGACATCCGCCCTCCATTCGTCTGGACACGCCTGTGTTTTTCTTACCAGTACCCGAAAACTGTCTCCAACGGTCAGTTGACGCCCCGGAACGCCTTCCTGCAGTCAATCTCCTTGCGATCGCTGCTGCGACCACTTTTTCCGCTGTCAGCGTCGTTGCAACGACTGTCGCCGGGCTACGACGCGCGTGCGCATTACGGCCCTCGTGCGTGCACAATAGTGACCCGGTCGCAGCTGTGCGAACGAAAGCACGCTGTGATCGGGTCGGAATGACCCCCTTTGACCCCTATCAGGGTACTTAGTCTGCGACCCGGCTAAGCTTGGCATTAGCGGCAAAGGCACAGTGGGGGCTGGCTCCAAACAACTCTGTGTCTCCCTGAAGGGCTCTTTGTGGGTTGCTTATGCTTAACCTTTTCGTGTGTGTGTGTGTGTGTGTGTGTGTGTGTGTGTGTGTTGTCACATTTACATTATGTCAGACAAAGAGTGTGTTGCTTGTATAGCAGACTGTTCCTCTTCACCAGGGGGCTCACTACTGGGTACTCAGGGTTCACAGAATAGCGGGGCTGAACCAGAGTGGGTTAATTCTCTTAAAGGAATGATCTCCACTCTTTCTACAAAATTGTCCCGCAATGAGAAAGAGACACAATACTTAAAACAGACTGTGGATGAGTTTATTAACAGAGACTCACTCCACAAAACAGCATCTCAATCCCCTCCCATTTGTCCGCAAAAGCGATCTCTGGCCCATATCCTGCAATTTGACTCTGACGCTGATGGGTCAGACTTGGAGGAGGGTGAGGTGAACTTGGAGGGGGGGGGGGCTCTGTCACAGGGAATAGAGGCTCTTATAGAAGCTATCAGAGACGTTCTGCATATTCCTGATAAGGTGTCAGAGGAGTGTAAGGAATCTAATTTTAATGTAAAAAAGAAGTCCTCAGTCACTTTTCCTGTGTCAAAGGAATTGAATATCCTGTTTGAAGAACCATTGTGTTAATCCTGATAATAAATTTCAGATCCCTAAAAGGTTACTCTCATCTTTTAGAAAAACCAACAACGATTAACTGCTGAAACAGCGCCTCAAAAACAGAAACAAATGAATATTGAAAATCCTTATAGGGAGCAGCTCCTGAGATACTGCGCTTGCCGATACCACTATGTGGAGTGAAATAGCAGACAAACAGAAAAAAGAAACACGGCTGCGCTGTATGTCAGGAGTTATAAAAAGAGAGAGAGCCGACGTAAAGAATGTGTTACATTTATTAAAATTGCATCATAAAATAAACAATCGAAGAAAACATATATAGATACCAATAAAATATAGGGGTCACACCTTGTTAATCTCAGGGTATAGAAATGTCTCCTGTGGCAAATACCAATTAAGGACTGTAATGGATAGGATGGATGTAAAAAATCTGTATTCCACAGACTGCCAATTATAGCCGGGATGGAGATAGGTATAATGCAGTAAGTGCAGTTCCAAATTACAAAGTGCTTGTGATCGCCAGGTAGGGTGAGCAAATGATGTTACCTCTTCAGTGGGCTGGTCATAAGCCGGGCGTCCCCGGCCGTGAGTCCTGCAATGCCCACATCCACTATGCAGCGGAGAGGAGATGAGAAACCACCTGGTAAGAGTAGCTGACTGGAGCGGCGTGAGGTCCGACAATCGCTCGTGACGGCTGGGCAGTCAAATGGAGATCCAGCTGTATCAGTTCAAGTTGCACCTGATAGAACACCTGAGCAAGGTGTGTGGAGAGGCGGGGTACTGACGCGTTTCGTCACGTACCACGTGACTTTTTCAAAGGTATAGTCCTGCCTCCCAGAAAACCGATATTTATAGTCTGATCGGCTAAGAGTGGATAGATGTCTGAGATCAGTGCCTAATTAGACATGATACAATTCATAGACATGGACTCTCATATATAAAATTCGCAAACGTTGGCCTCTCATATCAAAATAAAAACTAAACTAATGGCAAAAATTACTTGTAGCTTATGTTAACACCTACTACAGGGATGACAATAGAGGCTATAAGAATATATATAAATGTATATTTCAACAGATCAAAAATAATAGACAGATTAAAATTGCACTCGAATACAAATAATAAGTTTAACCACATACGGAACATTCAGGGCTATAGAACACACCGTTCTCTAATGGAGCATTTTCTCAATTGGTTAATATCTCCCGGTGTGATTAGACAGAAAATAATACATATAAATAACAATGAAAAAATTATTATCAAAATAAAAATAACCAGACAGAAACAGGCCTGTCTTTGTTATATCATTAATATCTATAGTGAAAATAAATTAAAATCGGAATCAAACAACAAAAACTTATAAAGCTAAAGCTAATGTCTCCTCTGGATTCAAACCCAGGACCTTACTACACCGTAGGTCTGTACCCTAACCATATACGCCACTAGACCCACTGGATACATGGTTGGTAAATTTATAGGGCAAAATGGAATGCAGTGTATGATGAAATCTAACTCCCCCGAGTGTGTATTAATTGTAGGGAAGAGACTATGTAATATATAGATATCACTGATCTAGGGAAAAAAACAAGGCATGACGATTGTTGATATAGAGACACACTGTAGGCTCCGTTTGTTAACCCGTCCGAATGGGAGTCTGGATCTCTGTTTAGGCAAACACGGCTCCCACTTCATTAGACTTAGTACTAGGTCCACTTGGATAGAGGTAAAGCAACTAACTAGAGTACAGAATAGATACTAATGAACAAAATAGAAAAGAGATTATTCACAAAGGGATCACCCCCCATTAACGACATTACACGTCAAAAATCGATCTACACAGATTAGTCAATTGATTAATACACAGATTAACCATTTCATTAACAATCATATACTGAGTACGCGGGATTAGAGGGATGTCTTAACAAAATGTAAAACATATGTGAACAGGAGGAGAGCTAATGAATTAAATGTTGAGAAACGGATATCACATTATTATTAAAAATCAAATTCGATACATTCATTTAGCCCCTCTGGTATAAGAGATCTCAGTCTGTGTATCCAGTAGTTCTCTCTGAGGCATAGTTTTCTATATCTGTCGCCTCCACGTGCTATAGGCATGATGGTTTCAATGCCAACTAATTGAATATCAACTGGGTTTTTTTGATGTTTATCTGAAAAGTGTCTAGAGACACTATGGAACATAAATCCCTTTTGGATGTTACGTCTATGTTCAAGAAATCTGATCCTCAATTTACGGGTTGTCCTGCCTACATATATTAGGTTGCATTTGCAGATCAATAAATAGATTACAAAGGAACTATTGCAGTTAATATATGAAGGTATCTCAAATTGTACTAAATGTTCTGGATATAAGAACATGTGATGCATTGTTTTGCACCGCATTTAAAACATCCTGTGATTTTGGACAACCACTGGGAAGTTTTAGCAGAAGCTGCAGTGTCATTTGTATTTCTTTTATCCACATAAAGACTAGGTGCAAGGTATTGCTGCAAGTTATTAGATTTCTTGAAAATCACTGATGGTGTGTCATTCAATTCAGATCTAAGGACCTGATCTGTAAGGAGAATAGGGTAATTATTTCGAATAATGTTTCTAATCTCAGACGAGGAGCAATTGAATTGTGACATGAAATGAGGTTGGGTTTGTTCAAATTTATGAGACTGGGTTTTATGTATTAATAAATCCTTTCTTTCTAAAGCATCAGCCTTTTCACGTGCTGATTTAATTAGTGTTCTAGGATAACCTCGATTCTCAAAGGATAAAGAAAGCTCATCTGCCTGTAGTTGATAATCAGATATATCACTACAATTACGTTTGATGCGTCTTAATTGTCCAAAGGGAACATTATTTAACCAAGGTTTATAGTGTGAGCTATTATAGTGTATAAAATTTAAAGTATCAACCTCTTTACAAAACGTTTTAGTAAAGATTTTACCATCAACTATAGTGAGTGAAATATCAAGAAAAGAAATAGATGATTTGTGTGAACTGCCCGTGAAACATAAATTAAAATTATTATTGTTTAATTGAGTAATAAAGTCGGATGATAGGGAGATATTGCCATCAAAAATAAAAAACAAGTCATCTATATAACGGCCATAGTAGACGAGGTCCGCGCCAAAGCTCCGCCCCCAAACATGGCGATCCTCAAAGGTGCCCGTGTAGAGGTTGGCGAAGCTCGGCGCGAACCTCGTCTGAATGTTCCGTATGTGGTTAAACTTATTAATTTGTATTCGAGTGCAGTTTTAATCTGTCTATTATTTTTGATCTGTTGAAATATACATTTATATATATTCTTATAGCCTCTATTGTCATCCCTGTAGTAGGTGTTAACATAAGCTACAAGTCATTTTTGCCATTAGTTTAGTTTTTATTTTGATATGAGAGCCGACGTTTGCGAATTTTATATATGAGAGTCCATATCTATAAATTGTATCATGTCTAATTAGGCACTGATCTCAGACATCTGTCCATTCTTAGCCGATCAGACTATAAATATCGGTTTTCTGGGAGGCAGGACTATACCTTTGAAAAAGTCACCTGGTACGTGACGAAACGTGTCAGAACCCCGCCTCTCCACACACCTTGCTCAGGTGTTCTATCAGGTGCAACTTGAACTGATACAGCTGGATCTCCATTTGACTGCCCAGCCGTCACGAGCGATTGTCGGACATCACTCCGCTCCAGTCAGCTACTCTCACCAGGTGGTTTCTCATCTCCTCTCCGCTGCATAGTGGATGTGGGCATTGCAGGACTCACGGCCGGGGATGCCCGGCTTATGACCAGCCCACTGGAGAGGTAACATCATTTGCTCACCCTACCTGGCGATCACAAGCACTTTATAATTTGGAACTGCACTTACTGCATTATACCTATCTCCATCCCGGCTATAATTGGCAGTCTGTGGAATACAGATTTATTCTCATCTTTTCCCTTTCCTTCGGAGGATAGGAAAAAATTGGAAAATCCACGATAGTGGACGCATCAGCAGGGCCACAACTGGGGAGGGGCTGAGGGGGCATGTGCCCCGGGTGCAGGTTTACAGTAGAGAGGAAGCGAGTGAGGGGCCTCCTATTATCCAGTGGAGAGGATTACCTCTCTCCTCCTCTGTCCAAACAGGGGGCTGCCAGTACGATGCCTGGTGTTCAGCCAAAGTGTAGCATGAGTGTCCCTTCCCCCTTGGCACAGGCAGGTGCAGCATACCACGCCAAATTACTGCCTTGCCCCGGGTGTCGAAAATCCTAGTTTCGTCCCTGGCATCAGTCTCTATGCTGTCATGAAAAATTGTATTGCTGTTCCTGGTGCAGCCTCCCTAAAAGACATGGCTGATCGTAAAATTGAGGCTACACTCAAATCATTGTACACAGCTGCTGGGGTGGCCCAGAGACCCACTATTACATGTGCGTGGATCACAAAAGCCATTGCAAAATGGTCAGGTAACCTAATTGAGGGGTTAGATTCCTTGTCTAGGGGGGATGTTGTTTTACTCCTGCAATATATACAGGACTCTGTGAACTTTATGGTGGAAGCCATAAAAGAGAGAGGCTTGCTTAACGCCCGCACCACCACTATGGCAGTGTCGGCACACTACGCCAGTGGACTGCTGACGCAGACTCCAGGAAAGGCGTGGAATGCCTACCATTCACAGGAAAGGCCTTGTTTGGAGATGAACTAGACAAATGGATCTCCACAGCTACTGCGGGTAAGTCTACGTATCTTCCTTCCGCAGCCACCCCAACCAAGAAGATTTATTCAGCTTCTAAGTTACAGTCCTTTCGGACAGCCAAGTTCAAGGGCAAATCCAGAGGTGCTTCTACATCCTCCAGTGGCGCAAGAGGTAAACCACGCAAACCAGCAACTGCAGTAGCTCAGGAACAGGGCTCACGCTCTGCTTCCTCAAAGACTTCAGCATGACGGTGGATCGCAATGCCTGGAAGCCTGTCAGTTGGGAGCCCGACTACAATTCTTCAGTCAGATCTGGTCACGTTCGTGCCAGGATCCCTGGGTTATAGATCTAATTTCCCAGGGCTACAGACTGGAGTTCCAAAAGCTCCCACCTCACAGATTTTTCAAATCAGGCTTGCCAGTTTCACAAGAGGCAAGTATTACTTTACAGCGTGCCATCCAAAAACTGGTACAGACTCAGGTCATTGTTCCAGTTCCACCTCATCTGCTCAACAAGGGGTACTACTCGAACTTGTTTGTAGTACCGAAACCGGACGGTTCGGTAAGACTGATTCTGAACATCAAGTCTTTGAACCCGTACTTAGAAGTGTTCAAATTCAAGATGGAGTCTCTGAGAGTGGTAATCTCAGGTATGGCGGAGGGGGAATTCCTAGTGTCTCTGAATATCAAGGATGCATACCTTCACATTCCAATCTGGCCGCCTCATCAGGCTTATCTACGGTTTGCATTGCAGGACTGTCACTACCAGTTCCAGGCCCTGCCATTTGGTCTCTCCACGGCACCGAGGGTGTTCACCAAGGTGATGGCAGAGATTATGTTTCTGCTCTGCAAACAGGGAGTGAACATAATTCTGTACCTGGACGATCTACTGATAAAAGCACCGTCCAGGGAAAGGTTGCTGGACAGCATTGGTCTCTCAACCAAACTCCTCCAGCATCACGAGTGGATTCTGAACCTTCCAAAGTCTCACCTAGAGCCAACAAGGAGGCTCCCATTCCTGGGAATGATACTGGACACAGAGTCGCAGAAAGTGTTCCTTCCGTTGGAGAATGCATTGGTAATCCAGTCGATGGTTTGGGATGTCCTGAAGCCAACCCTGGTATCGGTGCATCTGTGCATTCGCCTTCTGGGGAAATGGTGGCCTCTTATGAGGCTCTTCAATATGGAAGGTTTCACGCACGACCCTTCCAGCTCGATCTGTTTGACAAATGGTCTGGATCGCATCTTCATATGCACCAGAAAATCCGTCTGCCACCAAAAGCTAGGATCTCCCTTTCTCACCTCATCGAGAGTCAGAGGTTTAGAATTCAGAACTGGATTCTGTGAACCACAGATGCAAGCCTCAGAGGTTGGAGAGCAGTCACTCAGGGGGTGCAGTTTCAAGGAAGATGGTCAAGTCAGGAAGTCATTCTTCCAATCAACATTCTGGAACTCAGGGCCATATACAACCCCCTTCTGCAGGCCTCACATCTTCTTCAAGATCAGGCCATTCAGGTCCAGTCAGACAATGTAAAGGCAGTGACGTACATAAACTGACAGGGAGGAACGAAGAGCAGAGCAGCAATGTCAGAGGTGTCAAGAATTCTCCTCTGGGCAGAAAGAAACGATATGGCATTGTCAGCGGTCTTCATTCAGGGAGTAGACAATTGGGAAGCAGACTTCCTCAGCAGACACGACCTGCACCCAGGAGAGTGGGGCCTTCACCCGGAAGTGTTCAGGTACTTGACAAGTCAACGGGGATATCCACAGATCGACATGATGGCTTCTCTTTTCAACAAGAAGCTCAAGCTTTATTGTTCCAGGTTGAGAGACCCACAGGCAGTGGCGGTGGACACCTTGCCTACTCCATGGGTCTATCAGATGGTGTGTTTCCTACACTTCCTCTGATCCCAAGAATTCTAAAGAGAATAAAAAGGGAAAGGGTTCAAGCAATATTCATTGCTCCAGACTGGCCAAGAAGGACCTGGTATGCGGACCTTCTGGAGATGCTCCTCGAAGATCCGTGGCCTCTACCTCTTTGCGAGGATCTTCTGCAACAGGGCCCATTCGTCTTTCAGGACTTACCGCGGCTACATTTGACGGCATGGAAGTTGAACGGCTGATTCTAGCCAGGAGAGGGATCCCTCGTAAGGTTATCCCAACTATGATCAAAGCCAGGAAGGGGGTAACGTTTAAGCATTACCATCGTATTTGGAAGAAATACGTCTCTTAGTGTGAGAGCAGAAATTATTCTGCGGTGGAATTTCATCTGGGACGTTTCCTGCTTTTTCTGCAGGTTGGCGTGGATGTGGGCTTGTGTCTGGGCTCCATAAAAGTCCAGATTTCGGCCTTGTCCATTTTCTTTCAGAAACAATTGGCTTCTCTCCCTGAGGTCCAGACGTTCTTGAAAGGTGTTCTGCACATCCAACCTCCCTTTGTGTCTCCCACGGCACCTTGGGATCTCAATGTGGTGCTGCAGTCCCTCCAATCGGACTGGTTTGGACCGTTACAGGAGGTGGACGTAAAATATCTTACGTGGAAGACCGACACACTGTTGGCCTTGGCTTCAGTAAGACGTGTGTCGGAGCTGGGGGCTTTGTCTCACAAAAGTCTCTATTTAATTTTCCATGAGGACAGAGCTGAACTCAGAACTCGTCAGCAATTTCTTCCTAAAGTGGTGTCCGCATTTCACATCAACCAACCTATTGTGGTTCCGGTTGTCACCGACACCTCTGCTACTTCAAAGTCTTCAGATGTTGTGAGGGCTTTGAAGATGTATGTAAAGCGAACAGCTTGTCACAGAAAATCTGACTCGCTGTTTGTTCTTTATGATCCCAATAAAATTGGGTGTCCTGCTTCAAAGCAGTCCACTGTACGCTGGATCAGGCTTACTATTCAGCATGCTTATTCCACGGCAGGTTTGCTGTGTCCAAAATCTGTACAGGGCCACTCTACTAGGTTGGTGGGTTCTCCTTGGGCGGCTGTCCGGGGTGTCTTGGCTTTATACTTTTACAACTCTGCCGAGCGGGTCACTTGGTCAGGTTTGAACATGTTTGCTAAGTTCTACAAGTTCTATACTTTGACCAAACTGAAGGTCCTCAGAGACCAAAAAGTTCTGCGGGAACCTCAGCACTCTCCCACCTGGTTTGGGAGCTTTGGTACATCCCGATGGTTCTAAACGGACCCCAGTATCCTCTAGGACGTAAGAGAAAATAGGATTTTAATTATCTACCGGTAAATCCTTTTCTCATAGTCCGTACAGGATACTGGGAGCCCGCCCGGTGCTTCCTTCTTCCTGCACTGTTACTTGGTCAAGAAATGTTGGTTCGGCAGTTGCTGTTCCTGTTTCAAGTTTGGTTAGCTTGGCTTTCCTCTTGTTGTGTGTGCTTTTTTGGAATCTCTCCACTATCCTTAACTATCCTTCTTTCAAAGTATGCCCATCTCCTCGGGCACAGTTTCCTAGACTGACTCTGGTAGGAGGGGAATAAAGGGAGGAGCCAGCCCACACTATCCAATTCTTAAAGTGCCCATGACTCCTAGTGGATCCGTCTATACCTCATGGTACTAAATGGACCCCAGTATCTTCTACGGACTACAAGAAAAGGATTTACCGGTAGGTAATTAAAATCCTAATTTTTATTTACATGCCGAGGAGGTTCTTCATAGGTCCCCGGACTTGGAGCAAATATTTGGTAATTATATTGCGGCAGATATGCGGCAGATGACAGATCATCATAGTGCTTGGTACTTGATGCTACCTCACGCGCCAGTGACGAATCTTTGTCGAGGAGTGTGAGATAACACCACCTGTCAGACGCCATCTCCCAAATATGCCCCCACCCACCTTCCCACATCACTAACCCATGCAGTATGCAATGCGTTGGGAAATCCTCGTCAACAAAAACAATGTTTTCCGCTGGGACCCACACAGCACTGGCGTTTCTATAATGGGTGCAGTGTGTGCAGTGCATATGGGCCCCTGAGTCCAGAGGGGACCCCCACCGCACACACTGCACCCATTTGTAAAATACTTACCCCTCCGAAGTCCAGCGCCGGCATCCGCAGCGCCACTAGAACACAGTGACAATGGCCCAGCGGCCATTTTCACGGCGTTCTGCGCATGCGCAGTAGAGAGATCTCAGGGAAAATGGCCGCCGCGCCATTTTCCCGGAGATCTGCGTATGCGCAGTAGAGTCTGAGCCCTCTAGTGCTCAGACTCTACGGCGCTCCGGGCAGAGAGGAGGGGGCCCGACGGTGGAGGCTGAACACGGGCCTCCTTCTCTCTTAAAACGCCCCTGCCACACAGCCTACCCCTTACTCCCAATTCCAGCAGGTTGTCCAGTGGCATGTAGTCAGACATACTGTACACATACACAGTACACTGTACTGGACAATGCTTATTTTTTTAATTTAAAATTAGTTTTTTTCACCCCAGATTTTTTAGTTATGTTGAAAAACATTTTTTTGACCTTATCCTAGTCTCTTGCTCCAAGTGAACTGTATTGAGGTCATTAGTACCAAAGCATTGGTTTCTTGACCTCATTGTCCCGGACTTCTGATCGTTGTGATCTATGCATTTCTTGTGTTCCTTCTAAAAACACTGTTCAGAAATCTGCACTTTTACTTCTTTACCCAATGTATGGTGGCAGCACTGTATTTGTCTCTACTGTATCTGATATTCTGTAGGCTATGCCTGATTCTTCTAATGTGTACTGTTGGCATATTCCCTGCTAAAAAGTAGAGATGAGCGGATTCGGTTCTCGCAGAACCGAACCCGCTCATCTCTACTTTTTAGCCAGGAATATGCCAACAGTACACATTAGAGGTTCTCCGAGAACCAAACCCCCCCTCCACGTGGTTTACACAGGTCCAAGGCAGCCTCGGTTCTTCCCGCCTGACTCGGAAAACCCGAACGAGGCAAAACGTCATCATCCCGCTGTCGGATTCTAGCGAGATTCGGATTCCATATAAAGAGCCGCACGCCCATCTCGCTGCCCAGTGTCAGTTCTAGTATCCTCATCAGTGCTCAGGATCACTGCTCATTGTCTTGTGCTGCATTGTGGTGACCAGTACGCTACAGTACAATAGTCCAGTGATGCATCTCGCTGCCCAGTGTCAGTTCTAGTATCCTCATCAGTGCTCAGTATCACTGCTCATTGTCTTGTGCTGCATTGTGGTGACCAGTATACTACAGTACAATAGTCCAGTGCTGCATCTCGCTGCTCAGTGTCAGTTCTAGTATCCTCAGTGCTCAGGATCAGTGCTCATTGTCTTGTGCTGCATTGTGGTGACCAGTATACTACAGTACAATAGTCCAGTGCTGCATCTCACTGCCCAGTGTCAGTTCTAGTATCCTCATTAGTGCTCAAAATCACTGCTCATTGTTTTGTGCTGCATTGTGGTGACCAGTATACTACAGTACAATAGTCCAGTACTGCATCTCACTGCCCAGTGTCAGTTCTAGTATCCTCATTAGTGCTCAAAATCACTGCTCATTGTCTTGTGCTGCATTGTGGTGACCAGTATACTTCAGTACAATAGTCCAGTGCTGCATTTTGCTGCCCAGTGTCAGTTCTAGTATCCTCATCAGTGCTCAGGATCACTGCTCATTGTCTTGTGCTGCATTGTGGTGACCAGTATACTACAGTACAATAGTCCAGTGCTGCATCTCGCTGCCCAGTGTCAGTTCTAATATCCTCATCAGCGCTCAGTATTACTGCTCATTGTCTTGTGCTGCATTGTGGTGACCAGTATACTACAGTACCATAGTGCAGAGCTGCATCTCGCTGCTCAGTGTCAGTTCTAGTATCCTCATCAGTGCTCAGTATCACTGCTCATTGTCTTGTGCTGCATTGTGGTGACCAGTATACTACAGTACAATAGTCCAGTGCTGCATCTCACTGCTCAGTGTCAGTTCTAGTATCCTCATCAGTGCTCAGGATCAGTGCTAATTGTCTTGTGCTGCATTGTGGTGACCAGTATACTACAGTACAATAGTCCAGTGCTGCATCTCGCTTCTCAGTGTCAGTTCTAGTATCCTCATCAGTGCTCATTATCACTGCTCATTGTCTTGTGCTGCATTGTGTGGTGTTCAGTATACTACAGTAAATTACTAATAGTCCAGTGTCTTGTGCTGCAGCTTGCTGCTGTAGGGTGCTGTGGTAGTGTCCTGTCACTGTGCATAGGTCATCATCATTCCAGTCACAGTGGTATCTGGGGGGTGACAATTCCAGAGGGCTTTTGTGCTGCTCACTAATACTAGTACAGTGTCTTGTGCTGCTCAGTGTCAGTTCTCCGTAGTATCATCAGTGCTCAGTATAATCAGTGCTCAGTATAATCAGTGATCAGTATAATCAGTGCTCATTATAATCAGTGTGCTATTAGACGTGCACCCGTTATCCGCAATTAGTGCAGTGGGATTTAGACAATTGATGAAGTTATTGTGTCCCCGGTACCAAATCCCATCTAGATTCCACTTCACTAGGCAGGCGATAGCGAGATTTTGACAATTCCAGTGATTTGGACGTAGCATTACAGTGATTTTACCAATTAATATCAGGGATTTATAATTATTAATTACAGTGATCTTGCCAAATAATTCCAGTGATTTTGACATATAATTCCAGTTGGAATTGTTTGTGTCGCTTGGCTTAGACATACAGCTACCTCATTGCACCTCTTCGACATCTTTGCATGAGGTGCTGTTTGGGGCCTAGTTTTTGAAAAGTGCCATCCTGTGTGACACTGCCGTATGAGTCCAGGGGTACTGCTGTATTAGTCCTGGGGTACTGCCGTATAAGTCCACCAATTGCATATATTATTTAAAGTGACTAGAGCGTGCTGGAGATGCTGTCAGTGGACCGAACAATTGTGGCCCACTCTTGACATTCAGCCACTGCGTGAGACTACTAGATGGGCCAGGTGGTTGTGTCGCTTAGCTTAGGCCTACAGCAACCTCGGTGCACCTTTTTTTTCATATTTGCATCATGTGCTGTTAGGGGCCTTTTTTTGATATCTGCCCTCCTGTCTGACACTGCAGTGCCACTCCTAGATGGGCCAGGTGTTTGTGCTGACCACTTGGGTCGCTTAGCTTAGTCATCCAGTGACCTCAGTGCAACCTTTTGGCCTAAAAACAATTTTGTGAGGTGTGAGGTGTTCAGAATAGACTGGAAATGAGTGGAAATTCTGGTTATAGAGGTTAATAATACTATAGGATCAAAATCACCCGAATCCGACAAAAATTCTTAAGGGATGTTTTGCCAAAACGCGTCCGAATCCAAAACACGACCGCAGAACCGAATCCAAAACCAAAACCCGAAAAATGCCCGCTGCACATCTCTACTAAAAAGTAGTGATGAGCGGGTTAGGATCCTCGGGATCCGAACCCGCCCGAACTTCACCTTTTTTTGCACGGGTCCGAGCAACTCGGATCCTCCCGCCTTGCTCGGTTAACCCGAGCGCGCCCGAACATCATCATCCCGTGGTCGGATTCTCGCGAGATTCGTATTCTATATAAGGAGCCGCGCGTGGCCGCCATTTTTCACTCGTGCATTGGAGATGATCGTGAGAGGACTCAGTTTCTATGTTCAGTGTGCTGCAAATATCTGTGCTCAGTGTGCTGCAAATATCTGTGCTCAGTGTGCTGCAAATATCTGTGCTCAGTGTGCTGCAAGTGCAAATATCTACGTTCTCTGCCTGAAAAAGCTCCATATCTGTGCTCAGTGTGCTGCAAATATCTATGCTCAGTGTGCTAATTGCTTTATTGTGGGGACTGTGGACCAGCAGTATTATATAGTAGTATTATATAGTAGGAGGACAGTGCAGAGTTTTGCTGACCAGTGACCACCAGTATTATACGTTCTCTGCCTGAAAAGCACTCCATATCTGTACTGCATTGTAGTATATAGTAGGAGGACAGTGCAGAATTTTGCTGACCACCAGTATAACTATATATATAGCAGTACGGTACAGTAGTCCACTGCTCTACCTACCTCTGTGTCGTCAAGTATACTATCCATCCATACCTGTGGTGCATTTCAGTTTTGCACAGTTTGCTGACCACCAGTATATAATATATAGCAGTATGGTACAGAAGGTCACTGCTCTACCTACCTCTATGTCGTCAAGTATACTATCCATCCATACCTGTGGTGCATTTCAGTTTTGCACAGTTTGCTGACCACCAGTATATAATATATTGCAGTACGGTACAGAAGGCCACTGCTCTACCTACCTCTGTGTCATCAAGTATACTATCCATCCATACCTGTGGTGCATTTCAGTTTTTCACAGTTTGCTGACCACCAGTATATAATATATAGCAGTACGGTACAGTAGGCCACTGCTCTACCTACCTCTGTGTCGTCAAGTATACTATCCATCCATACCTGTGGTGCATTTTAATTTTTGCACAATTTGCTGACCACCAGTATATAATATATAGCAGTACGGTACAGAAGGCCACTGCTCTACCTACCTCTGTGTCGTCAAGTATACTATCCATCCATACCTGTGGTGCATTTCAGTTTTGCACAGTTTGCTGACCACCAGTATATAATATATAGCAGTACGGGACAGTAGGCCACTGCTCTACCTACCTCTGTGTCGTCAAGTATACTATCCATCCATACCTGTGGTGCATTTCAGTTTTGCACAGTTTGCTGACCACCAGTATATAATTTATAGCAGTACGGTACAGTAGGCCACTGCTCTACCTACCTCTGTGTCGTCAAGTATACTATCCATCCATACCTGTGGTGCATTTCAGTTGTGCGCAGTATATATAGTAGTAGGCCATTGCTATTGATATATTACTGGCATATAATTCCACACATTAAAAGATGGAGAACAAAAATGTGGAGGGTAAAATAGGGAAAGATCAAGATCCACTTCCACCTCGTGCTGAAGCTGCTGCCACTAGTCATGGCCGAGACGATGAAATGCCATCAACGTCGTCTGCCAAGGCCAATGCCCAATGTCACAGTAGAGAGCATGTAAAATCCAAAAAAATAAAGCTCAGTAAAATGACCCAAAAATCTAAATCAAAATCGTCTGAGGAGAAGCGTAAACTTGCCAATGTGCCATTTACGACACGGAGTGGCAAGGAACGGCTGAGGGCCTGGCCTATGTTCATGGCTAGTGGTTCAGCTTCACATGAGGATGGAAGCACTCATCCTCCTGCTAGAAAACTTAAAAGAGTTAGGATGGCAAAAGCACAGCAAAGAACTGTGCGTTCTTCTAAATCACAAATCCCCAAGGAGAGTCCAATTGTGTCGGTTGCGATGCCTGACCTTCCCAACACTGGACGGGAAGAGGTGGTGCCTTCCACCATTTGCACGCCCCCCGCAAGTGCTGGAAGGAGCACCCGCAGTCCAGTTCCTGATAGTCAAATTGAAGATGTCACTGTTGAAGTACACCAGGATGAGGATATGGGTGTTGCTGGCGCTGGGGAGGAAATTGACAAGGAGGATTCAGATGGTGAGGTTGTTTGTTAAAGTCAGGCATCCGGGGAGACACCTGTTGTCCGTGGGACGAATATGGCCATTGACATGCCTGGTCAAAATGCCTGGAATTATTTCAACAGAAATGCGGACAACTGGTGTCAAGCCGTGTGTTGCCTTTGTCAAGCTGTAATAAGTAGGGGTAAGGACGTTAACCACCTAGGAACATCCTCCCTTATACGTCACCTGGAGCGCATTCATCAGAAGTCATTGACAAGTTCAAAAACTTTGGGTGACAGCGGAAGTAGTCCACTGCCAACTAAATCCCTTCCTCTTGTAACCAAGCTCCAGCAAACCACACCACCAACTCCCTCAGTGTCAATTTCCTCCTTAGACAGGAAAGCCAATAGTCCTGCAGGCCATGTCACTGTCAAGTCTGACGAGTCCTCCCCTGCCTGGGATTCCTCCGATGCATCCTTGAGTGTAACGCCTACTGCTGCTGGCGCTGCTGTTGTTGCTGCTAGGAGTCGATCGTCATCCCAGAGGGGAAGTCGGAAGACCACTTGTACTACTTCCAGTAAGCAATTGACTGTCCAACAGTCCTTTGCGAGGAAGATGAAATATCACAGCAGTCATCCTGCTGCAAAGCAGATAACTCAGGCCTTGGCAGCCTGGGTGGTGAGAAACGTGTTTCCGGTATCCACCGTTAATTTACAGGGAACTAGAGAATTGATTGAGGTACTGTGTCCCTGGTACCAAATACCATCTAGGTTCCATTTCTCTAGGCAGGCGATACCGAAAATGTACACAGACGTCAGAAAAAGAGTCACCAGTGTCCTAAAAAATGCAGTTGTACCCAATGTCCACTTAACCACGGACATGTGGACAAGTGGACCAGGGCAGACTCAGGACTATATGACTGTGACAGCCCACTGGGTAGATGTATTGCCTCCCGCAGCAAGAACAGCAGCGGCGGCACCAGTAGCAGCATCTCGCAAATGCCAACTCATTCCTAGGCAGGCTACGCTTTGTATCACCGCTTTCCATAAGAGGCACACAGCTGACAACCTCTTACGGAAACTGAGGAACATCATCGCAGAATGGCTTACCCCAATTGGACTCTCCTGAGGAATTGTGACATCGGACAACACCACCAATATTGTGCGTGCATTACATCTGGGCAAATTCCAGCACGTCCCATGTTTTGCACATACATTGAATTTGGTGGTGCAGAATTATTTAAAAAACGACAGGGGCGTGCAAGAGATGCTGTCGGTGGCCCGAAGAATTGCGGGCCACTTTCGGCATTCAGCCACCGCGTGCCGAAGACTGGAGCACCAGCAAACACTCCTGAATCTGCCCTGCCATCATCTGAAGCAAGAGGTGGTAACGAGGTGGAATTCAACCCTCTATATGCTTCAGAGGATGGAGGAGCAGCAAAAGGCCATTCAAGCCTATACAGCTACCTACGATATAGGCAAAGGAGGGGGAATGCACCTGACTCAAGCGCAGTGGAGAATGATTTCAACGTTGTGCAACCCTTTGAACTTGCCACAGGTGAAGTCAGTTCAGACACTGCCAGCCTGAGTCAGGTCATTCCCCTCATCAGGCTTTTGCAGAAGAAGCTGGAGACATTGAAGGAGGAGCTAAAACAGAGCGATTCCGCTAGGCATGTGGGACTTGTGGATGGAGCCCTTAATTCGCTTAACCAGGATTCACGGGTGGTCAATCTGTTGAAATCAGAGCACTACATTTTGGCCACCGTGCTCGATCCTAGATTTAAAACCTACGTTGTATCTCTCTTTCCGGCAGACACAAGTCTGCAGAGTTTCAAAGACCTGCTGGTGAGAAAATTGTCAAGTCAAGCGGAACGTGACCCGTCAACAGCTCCTCCTTCACATTCTCCCGCAACTGGGGCTGCAAGGAAAAGGCTAAGAATTCCGAGCCCACCCGCTGGCGGTGATGCAGGACAGTCTGGAGCAAGTGCTGACATCTGGTCCGGACTGAAGGACCTGCCAACGATTACTGACATGTCGTCTACTGTCACTGCATATGATTCTGTCACCATTGAAAGAATGGTGGAGGATTATATGAGTGACCGCATCAAGTAGGCACGTCAGACAGTCCGTACGTATACTGGCAGGAAAAAGAGGCAATTTGGAGGCCCTTGCACAAACTGGCTTTATTTTACCTAAGTTGCCCCCCCTCCAGTGTGTACTCCGAAAGAGTGTTTAGTGCAGCCGCTCACCTTGTCAGCAATCGGCGTACGTGGTTACTTCCAGAAAATGTGGAGAAGATGATGTTCATCAAAATGAATTATAATCAATTCCTCTGTGGAGACATTCACCAGCAATTGCCTCCAGAAAGTACACAGGGACCTGAGATGGTGGATTCCAGTGGGGACGAATTAATAATCTGTGAGGAGGGGGATGTACACAGTGAAAGGGGTGAGGAATCGGATGATGAGGAGGAGGTGGACATCTTGCCTCTGTAGAGCCAGTTTGTGCAAGGAGAGATTGATTGCTTCTTTTTTGGTGGGGGCCCAAACCAACCAGTCATTTCAGTCACAGTTGTGTGGCAGACCCTGTCGCTGAAATGATGGGTTTGTTAAAGTGTGCATGTCCTGTTTATACAACATAAGGGTGGGTGGGAGGGCCCAAGGACAATTCCATCTTGCACCTCTTTTTTCTTTCATTTTTCTTTGCATCATGTGCTGTTTGGGGACTATTTTTTGAAGTGCCATCCTGTCTGACACTGCAGTGCCACTCCTAGATGGGCCAGGTGTTTGTGTCGGCCACTTGGGTCGCTTAGCTTAGTCACACATCTACCTCATTGCGCCTCTTTTTTTCTTTGCATCATGTGCTGTTGGGGACTATTTTTTGAAGTGCCATCCTGTCTGACACTGCAGTGCCACTCCTAGATGGGCCAGGTGTTTGTGTCGGCCACTTGGGTCGCTTAGCTTAGTCACACAGCTGCCTCATTGCGCCTCTTTTTTTTCTTTGCATCATGTGCTCTTTGGGGCCTATTTTTTGAAGTGCCATCCTGTCTGACACTGCAGTGCCACTCCTAGATGGGCCATGTGTTTGTGTCGGCCACTTGGGTCGCTTAGCTTAGTCACACAGTTACCTCATTGCGCCTCTTTTTTTCTTTGCATCATGTGCTGTTTGGGGACAATTTTTTTGAAGTGCCATCCTGTCTGACACTGCAGTGCCACTCCTAAATGGGCAAGGTGTTTGTGTCGGCCACTTGGGTCGCTTAGCTTAGTCACACAGCTACCTCATTGAGCCTCTTTTTTTCTTTGCATCATGTGCTGTTTGGGGATTATTTTTTTGAAATGCCATCCTGTCTGACACTGCAGTGCCACTCCTAGATGGGCCAGGTGTTTGTGTCGGCCACTTGGGTCGCTTAGCTTTGTCACACAGCTACCTCATTGCGCCTCTTTTTTTCTTTGCATCATGTGCTGTCTGGGGACTATTTTTTTGAAGTGCCATCCTATCTGACACTGCAGTGCCACTCCTAGATGGGCCAGGTGTTTGTGTCGGCCACTTGGGTCGCTTAGCTTAGTCATCCAGCGACCTCGGTGCAAATTTTAGGACTAAAAATAATATTGTGAGGTATGAGGTGTTCAGAATAGACTGGAAATGAGTGTAAATTATGGTTATTGAGGTTAATAATACTATGGGATCAAAATGACCCCCAAATTCTATGATTTAAGCTGTTTTTGAGGGTTTTTGTAAAAAAAACACCTGAATCCAAAACACACCCAAATCCGACAAAAAATTTTCAGGGAGGTTTTGCCAAAACACGTCCGAATCCAAAAAAACACGGCCGCGGAACCGAATCCAAAACCAAAACACAAAACCCGAAAAATTTCCGGTGCACATCTCTACCGAAAACCATTGTGTTTGGGGAATTAGCAGCAAATATTAAATGATGCATTGACTCCACAAAAACAAAATTAGAATATCATTAACAACTATTAAGTAATAAAGAAAAACATAACACAATTTTTGTTTACATAACTCTTTATAGTAAAACATTTGAAGTACAACTCAATTCTGGTTTGGATTCATTGACTCTATCACGAAAACAAGTGCCTTAGTAGTGATGTGCACCGGCAATTTTTCGGGTTTTGTGTTTTGGTTTTGGATACCTCTCCCCTCCCCTTTTTTACTTAATTCAATATCTATGCAATTTATATCCCATTGTATTATTAATATTCTTTCATATACTCTTGTTGTTTATTTCTTATGGGAAGTCTTATGAAGTATTATATAGTGTAATATGGGCAAATCATACTAATTGATGGATCTTTATATAAATCATGCATGGTATACTATATGTTTCTCCGTATGGTTGGCACAGTGGCTGACGGAAATACATAGACAGCAGCGTCAGAGATAGATTCCCTAACGCCTCCCACTGTGACCTCCACGGAGTAGTTACCAAGCGACGCGTGAACTGACGCATTGCCATGACAATATTGACAACAACTAGTGGCGCGTCGCGTCATGACGTCCGTGCCCAGGGCCCGCGAGAATGATGCGGCACCGGAATACGGACCGCGTCATTGATACGCGTCCGGTCGGTGCGTGATGACGCGACGGGATGGGATCCGTTCGCGTCATCCCCGTTAGTTAGTGGTGTTGACGATGCAGGTGAGGGGGAGGGGACCCCCCAGTAATATACTAAATAGCGGGTAGGATCTCCTCCCACTCGGGAAGGAGCATTATCATCACCATTGATTTAGTACATATATATCCAATCCACTCCGGAGTTTGGGCACTACAGCCCATGTTAGACATCTATAAAGGGTCATGTGATCACCCTATATGTAAATAAATATATCATTTTGGAGTGTTTGGGTCTTCTTTTTAATATATACATTTGGTAGTACATGTTTGTGATTATATACTAATGTCTGTCATTAAATGGGTCATATGAGAAAAGATGGTCAAATTCCAATTATCTGTGCAAATGAGCAGCCATATTGTTTGGGTATATAAACGCCTGTCTAGAGCTTAGTGAGCACCTTGAAAAAGTTGTGTGAACACAACGAAACGCGTTGGTGTGAGCTGCTTTCCTGCATTACTCCCTGGACATCTACTTTTCGGAGATTGGACGACCTGAACCAAGTCCCCACCATCCACCGCAATTCTAGAGACCCTTACTGGAGGTATACCTATTGAACTGTGGACACTGCTCAACTGTTCACCTACCAAGGAACTGCAATATTGCGGATCGCTGAGCCGCTTAAATTACCCTTGGATACATCTGTGGTAACTATTAATGTCGAACTTTGACTACTAATTGGGCCTATGGACTTTTGAAGGGGACTATAATATAGGTACAGGTCCTATCATCTCCATTATTGCTTGATTAATGCATATGGGAGTTTTTATTCCAAAATCCCTATATTAGGGTTTTTCTTAACACTTTTACACATCATTTATTGTTATTCCATATGGAAGTTATATTGATTTTTATTATGAATTAAAACATGTATTTTGACCTACCTATCTCATTTATGACCAATTAGCGCTATTATTCTATTTGTTTGAGCATATAATACCCTGACTTGTTGGTAGTAATCCATCATGAAAAGCACTTTGTTCTGGTAAACCAACAAACAAAGAAATGCACACAAGCAATGTGAAGTGTTCACTAGGTAAACCTAACTAAACTAGCCACAGAGCATAAATGTCATGCTGCCGCCCCAGGCTCCATACTTACCTCTCCGGGCGCGCTGGTCCTCTCTGCGGCCGTCCTCGCTGGCGGCTCCCGTCGCTCGGCCCGGCGTCTGAGCGGGTGACGTCATCAGGTACTAGTTCCCACCAACCAGCTGGTGATGGGAAGTATAAATTCAGGCATCAGGCGCTGTGTCAGTGCCTGAGTATCATCAGTTCCCCAGGAGTGGTGATCGCCAGACCTCCGTGCCTCCAGCACCTCCGTGCCTCCAAGCACCTCCGTGCCTCCAGCACCTCTGTGCCTCCAAGCACCTCCGTGCCTCCAGCACCTCCGTGCCTCCAGCACCTCCGTGCCTCCTAGCACCTCCGTGCCCCCAGCACCTCCGTGCTTCCAAGCACCTCCGTGCCTCCAAGCGCCTCCAAGCACCTCAGTGCCTCCAGGCACCTCAGTGTCTCTACGCGCTTCAGCGCCTCCAAGCACCTCAGCGCCTCCTAAGCACTTCAGCGCCTACAAACACTTCAGTGTCTTCAAACCCCAGTGCACGTTAGCGCAGTTGTGCCTCCAGCACCTAGTATTCTTCTCTGATTCACCAGCACCTTTCGAGTTCTGTCTTTCAGGAGACCTTCAGCGTCCACACGTACCCTCTGTCTGCCGACCTGATCCTGCATGAGGAAAACTTACATCCGGCCATCTCTGCTGCGGCCCAGTTGCGGTTCCTCTTCCCGGTCACCGGAAGAAACCCCGAGTCCACAACACTCCCAAACCAGGTCAGTGATAGTATACTCAGGCCTCATGGACCCGGGGGATCGGAACACGGACTCAAGTGCCATCCAGAACCTGGCTTCCCGAGTACAAAGTCAGGAAGCGGCACAAGGTCAGGTGATGCAGTACCTCCAGGAGTTGTCCGGGCGTCTGGATCAGATTCAGGCGTCTCTAGCCTCGGTAATTCCGGCACCAGTTCCAGTAGCCGCACCAGTTGCCGCTTCCAGCAATGTCCAACCACCGGCTGGTGCCACTCCGCGCCTTCAGCTGCCTACTCCGTCCCGTTACAATGGGAATCCTAAAAATTGTCGTGGTTTCTTAAACCAATGCGAGGTACATTTCGAGCTACTTGCACACAACTTTCCTACAGACCGGTCCAAGGTGGCATATATTATTTCTCTGCTGGAGGGATCTGCCTTGGATTGGGTGTCTCCATTATGGGAACGTTCTGATTCACTGGTTTCCAATTACTCCGAATTCATCACGTCTTTTCAACAAATTTTTGACGAGCCCGGCAGGATGACCTCTGCCTCTTCTGACTTGCTCCGCATCCGTCAAGGCTCCCGAAACGTGGGTCAGTATGTGGTTCATTTCCAAACCATTGCCTCTGAACTTCGCTGTAATAATGAGGCTCTGAGAGCTGCTTTCTGGAACGGTCTTTCTGATCGCCTGAAGGATGAGTTGGTCACTCGAGAGCTTCCGGATTCTTTAGAGGAATTGATCTCTCTCTGTGTCAAGGTAGATCTCCGGATGCAGGAACGTGGAGGTGAACGTAGTCGATCGGATCGTTCTAGGTTCCGGCTTCCCCCTGCAAGGCAAGCGGTGGTTCCAAGTCCGGACGAACCCATGCAGATTAACCGATCCCGATTGTCCCCGGAGGAGCGACAGCGTCGTCATGAGGCTAAGCTCTGTCTGTACTGCGGAGCTGCGGGTCATTTCATCAAGTCCTGCAAATCTCGTCTGGGAAATGGGCAGGCCTAGCTTGTTCCGGAGGAGTCAAGTTGGGGGTTACGACCAAATCTTCTCCGACTTCGGACTGTTTGCTTTCTGTAACGTTAATCACCAAGGCTACTTCCAAGTCTTTTGAAGCCCTGTTGGACTCCGGGGCTGCGGGGAATTTCGTTTCTTCCCTCTGTGCCCAAAGCCTGAATTTGGAAGTACGGTCCATCGAACGGCCTATTTCCTTGACAGCTATCAATGGTACTAGGATATCCAAGGGTATCATAACAAAACGCACGGTTCCAGTTAAATTACAGGTCGGGGCTCTACATCAAGAATATTTGGAGTTCCTGGTGATTCCGGAAATGCATCACGATCTGGTTCTCGGAATACCTTGGCTCAAAATTCACAATCCCCATATCGATTGGAAGACCGCCCAGATTCGGTCTTGGGGTTCTTTTTGTCACGCTAGCTGTCTCACCCCTGTCTGTCCGCTTCGTGTTTCTTCTAAAGCGGAGGAAGAACTTATCCCGGAGGCGTACCAGGAGTTCAGGGATGTGTTCTCGGAACAGGCGGCTGACCAGTTACCACCCCATAGGTCTTGGGACTGCCCCATTGACCTTATTCCAGGGAAAATGCCGCCTCGGGGTCGCATTTATCCTCTGTACCTTCCAGAGACACAAGCTATGTCAGACTATATCAAGTCCAATCTTCACAAGGGATTCATCCACCCCTCTATCTCCCCGGCTGGTACGGGCTTCTTCTTCGTGAAAAAGAATGAAGGAGGCTTAAGACCATGTATCGACTACCGCGGCCTAAATGATATTGCCATCAAAAATAAATACCCCTTGCCTCTAATCACAGAGCTATTTGATAGAGTTCGTGGTGCCCACGTTTTTTCCAAGCTCGATTTGAGGGGGGCCTATAACCTTATACGCATCAGAGAGGGAGATGAATGGAAGACCGCCTTCAATACCCGGGATGGGCATTATGAGTATCTGGTGATGCCGTTCGGTCTTAGCAATGCTCCTGCTGTCTTCCAGGGATTCGTCAACGAAATTTTCCGAGACATGTTATACCTAAGTGTCGTGGTGTATTTGGATGACATACTGATTTTTTCAAAAGACCTTGCTGAACACAGGATACAGGTCAAAGAGGTACTCCGCCGTCTACGTGAGAATCATCTCTATGCCAAGATATCCAAGTGTACCTTCGAAGTAACCTCAATACCGTTCCTCGGTTATATCATCTCGGGGATAGAGCTTCGCATGGACCCAGAGAAACTCTCCGCCATTCGAGACTGGGCACAGCCACTCTCCTTGAAAGCAATACAAAGATTCCTGGGTTTTGCGAACTATTATAGAAAGTTCATTAGAAGTTTCTCCACCATTGTTGCACCCATTACTGCCTTGACGAGAAAGGGTTCCAACCCGGGTTTGTGGTCTCCCGAAGCCATAGAGGCCTTTTCCCACTTGAAATCGGCTTTTATGTCCGCTCCAGTACTCCAACAACCTAATTTCGAGGAACCTTTCTTCCTAGAAGTCGACGCATCCTCGGTCGGAGTTGGGGCCGTTCTCTCTCAGTACGCCTCAGATAAGAAATTACATCTGTGCGGCTTTCACTCTCGTAAATTCTCTCCGGCTGAACGAAATTACACTATTGGAGACCAGGAACTCTTGGCGATTAAATCTGCCTTGGAAGAGTGGAGATATCTTTTAGAAGGGGCCAAACATGTGATTACCATTTACACTGATCACAAAAATTTGTTGTATATCAAAACCGCACAGTGCTTGAATCCTCGCCAAGCTAGATGGGCACTCTTCTTCACTCGATTTTCTTTTGTTATCAAGTACCGAGCCGGGACTTTCAATACTAAAGCGGATGCACTGTCCCGTTCACAAACTTCCACAGTTGAAGAGGATTCTTTTGAACGGAGTTTAATCCTGAATCCAATTTCTGTCTCTGCTGCCTCCATGCCTCCAAGCACCTCCGTGCCTCCAGCACCTCCGTGCCCCCAGCACCTCCGTGCCTCCAAGCACCTCCGTGCCTCCAAGCGCCTTAGCGCCTCCAAGCACCTCAGTGCCTCCAGGCACCTCAGTGTCTCTACGCGCTTCAGCGCCTCCAAGCACCTCAGCGTCTCCTAAGCACTTCAGCGCCTACAAACACTTCAGTGTCTTCAAACCCCAGTGCACGTTAGCGCAGTTGTGCCTCCAGCACCTAGTATTCTTCTCTGATTCACCAGCACCTTTCGAGTTCTGTCTTTCAGGAGACCTTCAGCATCCACACGTACCCTCTGTCTGCCGACCTGATCCTGCATGAGGAAAACTTACATCCGGCCATCTCTGCTGCGGCCCAGTTGCGGTTCCTCTTCCCGATCACCGGAAGAAACCCCGAGTCCACAACACTCCCAAACCAGGTCAGTGATAATAAATGCACTGATTTATAATGACTGCCACTATTTATTTACACAGAAAGAGACACACCCCTACCCTATAATATCATCCCACTATTCAAATGAGCAGCCACAATCGCACATAGTCAAAATCACATGCACATACAGTAAAAATCGCAAGAAAATATAGGGCGTAATTCAGACCTGAACGCTGTGCTGCAAAAATTATACTGTCCTGCCATCAGATAGTCGCCGCCCACGGGGAGTGAAAAATTGCCCCGTACAAGTGTGCGATTGCAAGGTATTTTGACCTTGATGGTATTTTAAATGTCGGTATTTTGTCCATGTCGGGATTTTGACCGTCGGTCAATTGCTGTCGGGTTTTTGACCGTCGGGATTTTGATTGTAGGTATTTTATACCGATCCCACTCAATTATGTCATAACCCTGCCAAAGAGATATACAGTATGGATTTATAAGTAGACCCCTTGGTGGCTTTGGTTCTTATTTTTGTCTGTGACCCTAATTTCTAGTTACAACTCATTTCTTGCTGGAAAGCTAACTGTTATGAAGATACTACAGGTTGAGTATCCCATATCCAAATATTTTGAAATACGGAATATTCCGAAATACAGAATTTTTTGAGTGAGAGTGAGATAGTGAAACCTTTGTTTTCTGATGGTTCAATGTACACAAACTTAGTTTAATACACAAAGGCCCTCAATCCGAGTTGTTCGCTCGCTAGCTGCTTTTAGCAGCCGTGCAAATGCTAAGCCGCCGCCCTCTGGGAGTGCATTTAAGCTTAGCAGAAGTGCAAACGAAAGGATCGCAGAGCGGCAACAAAAAAAGATTGTGCAATTTCTGAGCAGATCCAGACCTACTCAGCGCTTGCGATCACTTCAGACTATTTTGGGGTACAATTACTAAGCAGTGATAAGAGCGGAGAAGTGAGCCAGTGGAGAAGTTGCCCATGGCAACCAATCAGCACTGAAGTAACATCTATAATTTGCATACTATAAAATGATACAGAGCTGCTGATTGGTTGATGGGGAAATTTCTCCACTGGCTCACTTCTCCACTCTTGTCACTGCTTAGTAAATGTACCCCTCAGTTCCTGCTTCTCTGACGTCCTAGTGGATGCTGGGAACTCCGAAAGGACCATGGGGAATAGCGGCTCCGCAGGAGACTGGGCACAACTAAAGAAAGCTTTTAGGTCACCTGGTGTGCACTGGCTCCTCCCACTATGACCCTCCTCCAAGCCTCAGTTAGATTTTGTGCCCGGCCGAGGTTGGATGCACACTAGGGGCTCTCCTGAGCTTCTAGAAAGAAAGTATATAATTAGGTTTTTTATTTTACAGTGAGACCTGCTGGCAACAGGCTCACTGCAGCGAGGGACTAAGGGGAGAAGAAGCGAACCTACCTGCTTGCAGCTAGCTTGGGCTTCTTAGGCTACTGGACACCATTAGCTCCAGAGGGATCGACCGCATGGAACTGGCCTTGGTGTTCGGTCCCGGAGCCGCGCCGCCGTCCCCCTTACAGAGCCAGAAGCAAGACGAGGTCCGGAAAATCGGCGGCAGAAGACATCAGGCTTTACCAAGGTAGCGCACAGCACTGCAGCTGTGCGCCATTGCTCCTCATGCACACTTCACACTCCGGTCACTGAGGGTGCAGGGCGCTGGGGGGGGGGGGGGGCGCCCTGAGCAGCAATAAAAACACCTTGGCTGGCAAATATATCACAATATATAGCCCCAGAGGCTATATATGTGATAAATACCCCTGCCAGAATCCATAAAAAAGCGGGAGAAAAGTCAGCAAAAAAGGGGCGGAGCTATCTCTCTCAGCACACTGGCGCCATTTTCTCTTCACAGTGCAACTGGAAGACAGCTCCCCAGGCTCTCCCCTGTAGTTTTCAGGCTCAAAGGGTTAAAAAGAGAGGGGGGGCACTAAATTTAGGCGCAATATTGTATATACAAGCAGCTATTGGGAAAAATTCACTCAATATAGTGTTAATCCCTAAATTATATAGCGCTCTGGTGTGTGCTGGCATACTCTCTCTCTGTCTCCCCAAAGGGCTGTGTGGGGTCCTGTCCTCAGTCAGAGCATTCCCTGTGTGTGTGCAGTGTGTCGGTACGGCTGTGTCGACACGTTTGATGAGGAGGCTTATGTGATGGCAGAGCAGATGCCGATAAATGTGATGTCGCCCCCTGTGGGGCCGACACCAGAGTGGATGGATAGGTGGAAGGTATAAACCGACAGTGTCAACTCCTTACATAAAAGGCTGGATGACGTAACAGCTATGGGACAGCCGGCTTCTCAGCCCGCGCCTGCCCTGGCGTCTCAAAGGCCATCAGGGGCTCAAAAACGCCCGCTCCCTCAGATGGCAGACACAGATGTCGACACGGAGTCTGACTCCAGTGTCGACAAGGTTGAGACATATACACAATCCACTAGGAACATCCGTTACATGATCCCGGCAATAAAAAATGTGTTACACATTTCTGACATTAACCCAAGTACACTAAAAAAGGGTTTTATGTTTGGGGAGAAAAAGCAGGCAGTGTTTTGTTCCCCCATCAAATGAGTGAATGAAGTGTGAAAAAGCGTGGGTTCCCCCGATAAGAAACTGGTAATTTCTAAAAAGTTACTGATGGCGTACCCTTTCCCGCCAGAGGATAAGTTACGCTGGGAGATATCCCCTAGGGTGGATAAGGCGCTCACACGTTTGTCAAAAAAGGTGGCACTGCTGTCTTAGGATACGGCCACTTTGAAGGTACCTGCTGATAAAAAGCAGGAGGCTATCCTGAAGTCTGTATTTACACACTCAGGTACTAGACTGAGACCTGCAGATAGTGCTGCTGCAGCGTGGTCTGTAACCCTGTCAAACAGGGATACTATTTTGCGAACATAAGTCGTCGTCTTATATATGAGGGATGCACAGAGGGATATTTTGCCGGCTGGCATCCAGAATTAATGCAATGTCCATTCGGTCAGGAGGTTATTAGAGACCCGACACTGGACAGGTGATGCTGACTTTAAAAGGCACATAGAGCCTTATAAGGGTGAGGAATTGTTTGGGGATGGTCTCTGGGACCTCGTATCCACAGCAACAGCTGGGAAGAAAAAATTTTTACCTCAGGTTTCCTCACAGCCTCAGAAAGCACTGTATTATCAGGTACAGTCCTTTCGGCTTCAGAAATGCAAGCGTGTAAAACGAGGGAAGAGGGAAAAAGCTGCACCAGTCAGCTAGTTCCCAGAATCAAAATTCTTCCCCCGCTTCCTCTGAGTCCACCGCATGACGGGGGGGCTCCACAGGCGTAGCCAGGTACGGTGGGGGGCCGCCTCAAAAATTTCAGCGATCAGTGGGATCGCTCACAGGTGGATCCCTAGATCCTTCAAGTAGTATCTCAGGGGTACAAGCTGGAATTCGAGGCGTCTCCCCCCCGCCGTTTCCTCAAATCTGCCTTGCCGACAACTCCCTCAGGCAGGGAGACTGTGCTAGAGGCAATTCACAAGCTGTATTCCCAGCAGGTGATAGTCAAGGTGCCCCTACTTCAACAAGGACGGGGTTACTATTCCACACTGTTTGTGGTACCGAAACCGGACGGTTCGGTGAGACCCATTTTATATTTGAAATCCTTGAACACATACATTAAAAAATTCAAGTTCAAGATGGAATCGCTCAGGGCGATTATTGCAAGCCTGGAGGAGGGGAATTACATGGTATCCCTGGACATCAAGGAGGCTTACCTACATGTCCCCATTTACCATCCTCACCAGGAGTACCTCAGATTTGTGGTACAGGATTGCCATTACCAATTCCAAACACTGCCGTTTGGACTGTCCACGGCACCGAGGGTCTTTACCAAGATAATGGCAGAAATGATTATACTCCTTCGAGAAAGGAAGTTTTAATTATCCCGTACTTGGACGATCTCCTTATAAAGGCGAGGTCCAAGGAGCAGTTGTTGGTCGGAGTAGCACTATCTCGGGAAGTGCTACAACAGCACGGATGGATTCTATACATTCCAAAGTCACAGCTGGTTCCTACCACACGCCTACTGTTCCTGGGGATGGTTCTGGACACAGAACAGAAAAAAGTGTTTCTCCCACAGGAGAAAGCCAAGGAGCTGTCATCTCTAGTCAGAGACCTCCTGAAACCAAAACAGGTATCGGTGCATCACTGCACACGAGTCCTGGGAAAAATGGTAGCTTCTTACGAAGCAAAATTCCATTCGGCAGGTTCCATGCAAGAACCTTTCAGTGGGACCTCTTGGACAAGTGGTCGGGATTGCATCTTCAGATGCATCGGATGATAACCCTGTCTCCAAGGACCAGGGTATCTCTACTGTGGTGGCTGCAGAGTGCTCATCTTCAAGAGGGCCGCAGATTCGGCATACTGGACTGGGTCCTGGTAACCACGGATGCCAGCCTTCGAGGCTGGGGGGCAGTCACACAGGGAAGAAATTTCCAAGGACTTTGGTCAAGTCAGGAGTCGTCCCTACACATAAATATTCTGGAACTGAGGGCCATTTACAATGCCCTAAGTCTGGCAAGGCCTCTGCTTCAAAACCAGCCGGTACTGATCCAATCAGACAACATCACGGCAGTCGCCCATGTAAACCGACAGGGCGGCACAAGAAGCAGGATGGCGATGGCAGAAGCCACAAGGATTCTCCGATGGGCGGAAAATCACGTCTTAGCACTGTCAGCAGTGTTCATTCCGGGAGTGGACAACTGGGAAGCAGACTTCCTCAGCGGACACGACCTACACCCGGGAGAGTGGGGACTTCATCCAGAAGTCTTCAAACTGTTGGTAAACCGTTTGGAAAGGCCACAGGTGGACATGATGGCGTCCCGCCTAAACAAAAAACTAGAGAGATATTGCGCCAGGTCAAGGGACCCTCAGGCGATAGCTGTGGACGCTCTAGTGACACCGTGGGTGTACCAGTCAGTTTATGTGTTCCCTCCTCTGCCTCTCATACCAAGGGTACTGAGAATAATAAGAAAACGAGGAGTAAGAATAATACTCGTGGTTCCAGATTGGCCAGGACAAGCGTGGTACCCGGAACTTCAAGAGATGATCTCAGAGGACCCATGGCCTCTGCCGCTCAGACAGGACCTGCGGCAGCAGGGGCCCTGTCTGTTCCAAGACTTACCGCGGCTGCGTTTGACGGCATGGCGGTTGAACGCCGGATCCTGAAGGAAAAGGGCATTCCGGAGGAAGTCTTTCCTACGCTGATTAAAGCCAGGAAAGATGTAACTGCAAAGCATTATCACCGCATATGGCGGATTTATGTTGCTTGGTGTGAGGCCAAAAAGGCCCCAACAGAGGAATTTCAACTGGGTCGATTTCTGCATTTCCTACAAGCAGGAGTGACTATGGGCCTGAAATTAGGCTCCATTAAGGTACAGATCTCGGCTCTGTCGATTTTCTTCCAGAAAGAACTAGCTTCACTACCTGAAGTTCAGACGTTTGTTAAGGGAGTGCTGCATATTCAGCCCCCTTTTGTGCCTCCAGTGGCACCTTGGGATCTCAACGTGGTGTTGAGTTTCTTAAAATCACATTGGTTTGAGCCACTTAAAACCATGGATCTAAAATATCTCACGTGGAAAGTGGTCATGTTATTGGCCTTGGCTTCAGCCAGGCGTGTGTCAGAATTGGCGGCTTTGTCATGTAAAAGCCCTTATCTGATTTTCCATATGGGTAGGGCAGAATTGAGGACTCGTCCCCAGTTTCTCCCTAAGGTGGTATCAGCTTTTCACTTGAACCAACCTATTGTGGTGCCTGCGGCTACTAGGGACTTGGAGGATTCCAAGTTGCTGGACGTAGTCAGGGCCTTGAAAATTTATGTTTCCAGGACGGCTAGAGTCAGGAAAACTGACTCGCTATTTATCCTGTATGCACCCAACAAGCTGGGTGCTCCTGCTTCTAAGCAGACTATTGCTCGCTGGATTTGTAGCACAATTCAGCTGGCACATTCTGCGGCTGGACTGCCGCATCCTAAATCAGTAAAAGCCCATTCCACAAGGAAGGTGGGCTCATCTTGGGCGGCTGCCCGAGGGGTCTCGGCTTTACAACTTTGCCGAGCTGCTACTTGGTCAGGGGCAAACACGTTTGCAAAATTCTACAAATTTGATACCCTGGCTGAGGAGGACCTTGAGTTCTCTCATTCGGAGCTGCAGAGTCATCCGCACTCTCCCGCCCTTTTGGGAGGTTTGGTATAATCCCCATGGTCCTTTCGGAGTTCCCAGCATCCACTAGGACGTCAGAGAAAATAAGATTTTACTCACCGGTAAATTTATTTCTCGTAGTCCGTAGTGGATGCTGGGCGCCCGTCCCAAGTGCGGATTGTCTGCAATACTTGTACATAGTTATTGTTAACTAAAGGGTTATTGTTGAGCCATCTGTTGAGAGGCTCAGTTGTTTTCATACAGTTAAACTGGGTATGGTATCACGAGTTATACGGTGTGATTGGTGTGGCTGGTAAGAGTCTTACCCGGGATTCAAAATCCTTCCTTATTATGTCAGCTCGTCCGGGCACAGTGTCCTAACTGAGGCTTGGAGGAGGGTCATAGTGGGAGGAGCCAGTGCACACCAGGTGACCTAAAAGCTTTCTTTAGTTGTGCCCAGTCTCCTGCGGAGCCGCTATTCCCCATGGTCCTTTCGGAGTTCCCAGCATCCACTACGGACTACGAGAAATAGATTTACCGGTGAGTAAAATCTTATTTTTGACGTCATGAACACGCCTTCGTTCGGCCAGCCATGCCTGCGTTTCCCCAGGCACGCCTGCGTTTGTATCTGACACGCCTGCATTTTTTCCACACACTCCCAGAAAACGGTCAGTTACCACCCAGAAACACCCACTTCATGTCAATCAATCTGCGGCCAGCAGTGCGACTGAAAAGCTTCGCTAGACCTTGTGTGAAACTACTTCGGCTGTTGTGAAAGTACGTTGCACGTGCGCATTGTGGTGCTTATGCATGCGCAGAAGTGCCGCTTCTTTTACTAAACGCTGTGCTGCGAACGAAAACAGCTAGCGAACAACTCAGAATGACCACCAAAGTTATTAAAGATATTGTATTAAATAACCTTCAGGCTGTGTGTATAAGGTGTATATGGAACATAAATGAATTGTATGAATGTACACACACTTTGTTTAATGCACAAAGTTATTAAAAATATTGCCTTCTCACGATCCGGGTAATTAGTCACCACTTCTTTCCTTCCAAGTGTCTCCTGAGACTGGCCCAGCGCTCCAAGCCTGGATTCCACCTGCGCTGTCTGCGTGCGGCGCGCTGTGCAAAATTGCCTCGGTCTAATCTCCGTGATCTCGGCAGCACTGTCATGGCAACTATACAGTTAATCCCTTCTGTCATAGTGAATGGCGTCTCCTGTCGCCCGCGGCCTCCGCTGCCATCACCACTGATTTCCTCATGCTAAAGTTCAAACAGACTTTCCCTCCAGATTTAAACATGAGCGCAGCCATGTTTGATTTCATCACAAGTCATTCTGCAGCCTATCCACTGTGCTCTGGACTCTGCCTGATTGCCCTGCCAATACCTGCTTCCCAGCTAGTATAAATATCCTGCACCCAGGCTGCCTAATTGTCAGTGCTTTGGTTGTCTATCCTAGTGATACTTGTCTCTCCTATCTGTGGATGTTCCAACTTGTGCTTCCAGTTATTCCAGCTCAGGTGACCTTGCTCCACTTAAAAAGACCCTGCACCAGTTACCATCTTGCGGTGCTGCCTGGCTCTAGCAGTGTTCCTACATTGCATCCTGTGCCCTGCACTGATCCATCACCGGCTTCCAGCTTCCAGCGGTGTTCCTGTGTCACTACCAGCTCCACAGTGACTTAATTACCGGCTTCCAGCTTCCAGCGTTGCTCCAGTCTCGCTTGCAGCAGTGTTCCTGTGTCACAACCAGCTCCACAGTGACTTCATCGCTGGCTTCCAGCTTCCAGCGTTGCTCCAGTCTCACTTCCAGCAGTGTTCCTGTGTCACTACCAGCTCTCAGCGGTGTCCTGTATTATATTCAGTATCGCTCTCCATCTCCAACGGTGTTCCAGCATCAATCTGTTCATCTACCACACAACATTGAACCACAGTTCACCATCGATACTCACCATCGGACTCTTTCTTCTGCGGTGAGTTCAATACACCTTCTGTCTGCACCGGTTCCATACGGCATCCCCGGCAATACTTCCAAGTTCCCGTCAACCTCTGTGCACTTGTGCTAACCCAGATTCCAGTGTGTCATCTGCTGGTCAGTACCAGCTAGTTCCCTGTTACAGCGGTTAGCTGTGGCCTACGGACTTTCCAACTCCGGGTCTTGCAAGGACTTTGTTACTTTGTAGTAATGTGATGTACCCTGCACTGAAACCAAACAATTTATTTAAGTATTATGAAAACCAGCTATCCAATAATTTTCCCTTTGATAATGTGGGATTATTCGGCTGGAGGTGCTCCAGCAATCATGTTTAAACCTAATAAACAAACAAAGACCGGCAGTGGCCGGAAAAAGACAGGGATTGCCTTTGTTACACCTCATCCTGCATTTGCCACAGTATTGATCACCACTGCGCTTCCAAAAACTGTACTGCTATATATATCTGTACAAGTTACTGTTGAAAGTTATCTGAACTGCCAAGATGTCTAAACTGTGTGTTCAATAAACAGACTTTATTTTATATACTCCGTTGTTGTGGTCACGCCTTCAGGCAAACGGTGCTTAACCTCCTGCATGTCCAAGAACCCTATTCTACCTCCACGGTTCACACACGCGCCAGCCCCTACGTCTGAGGCTTCCCCAGGTCAGTCTCAGCCCTCAATTGTGACATGGCTAAAACTACCTTCAGACTGTGTATATAAGGTGTTTATGAAACATAAATGCATTCTGTGCTTAGACTTAGGTCCCATCGCCAAATCTCATTATGGTATGCAAATATTCAAAAATACGGAAAACTCCGATATCCAAAATACTTCTGGTCCCAAGCATTTTGGATAAGGGATACTCAACCTGTATACAATCATTCATAGGGTTGGTCATTGTTCCAAGATCCACAATAATTAAGTTTTTTGTGTTAATCTGGACAATTGCTTTCAAAAAGTGATGCGATATGGATGGTATGTAGACAACAGAAATTCTACAGAGGAATTCCCTGGCCTGCGAGCAACTAGTTGGACAGCCAACATTGTAAAACTTAATGCGCCTTTGTAGACATCACGAGCTAAAGCTTACTAACAAACATATTTCTTAATATAAATAGTCTGGTCAGTTTCAACATTGGCTTCATTGCGCGAGCAATGGACACGATTCTCCATGTAAGGTTACAAAAACTGTGCTTTGTTATATTATCGCTGTCATCAGTTGCGTTTGTAGAGAGTCCTAGCAGTAAAATGGCTTGTCTTTATTTTATGACTCCAAAATATAAATTTATACAGCGCATGTATGTAAATATTATTCAGCAAAGTAAACCATTCAGTTCCATAATTTACAGATCTGCACTGCAGAAGTCAGATCAGCTTTTATCCTGAGGGAAATCAGTGGTGCACAGTACAGATATTATTATTTTTTTACCCAGTTTCCTAGAAAGGAAGAAATCAGTGAAATCATTTCAGAAATTAATAAAATATGTGTCTGAACACTTACACACAGTATGAAAGCTGCTAAAAAATCTCACATCAACTACAGTAGTCACTTTACTTGAGTACTAAACTTTTTTTTGAGTGCCATTTCATGTTTCCATAGAAAAGAGCATACCTTTACATACATAATGGAAGTTGGTGTTAGGCGCGGTGGGCAGTGGCGGATCCAGGGGGGGGGGGGGGGGGGGGCACACGGGCCTGTGCCCCCCATGTCATGTCTGGCACTTAAAAAAACCCAACAACAACAGTCCCTTGAAAAAAGAAGCGGCGGCGCGGACAGTGCAGTTCACTGGCGCCCGCCGCGATGAAGGGTCTAGTGGCGACGGCAGCAGTACTAATGAGTCAGACTGACTCATTACAGTACGCTGCAGCCGCGGCCAGTGTGTTAGAAGTTGGGAGCCAGTGGGAGGCGAGCAGAGCGGACTGGCGATTCCACCATTGAGAGGAGAGAGGCACAGGAGGACGCATCCTTGTCTGGCATATCCAAAACACCCGGCATCTTTAAGCCACTGATCGTAAGGGCTAAGTCACCATCGTGTCAGTGCCGCGGTGGAGAGATTTCTGCAGGCTGGAGCGGCTTAGTGCTTGGCTATTTTGAACGGGAGCATCAGGAGAGACAACCCGCCTGTTGAAGCTGCTTGCGGCTCAGACGGAAGCTTCCCACCAGTGCTAATACATTCAGCCGCACAGATAGAAGCCGCCAGCCGATTCCAGGATACCGTCCCGGTCTGCAGGTAACGAATATCAGCTATGCAGACTGTGCATACCCGGGGACGCTCGGGCTGCACAAACTCCTCGTACCTGTAAATAGGTCCCTCACTATAAGCATAAGGGACAGAGTGATTAAGTTACCTGTGACCGTTTGATTCTGATACACACAGATATTTGGACATAATTACTGGTGACTTTTGAATATAATTAGCTGGGTGCATTTAAGCTCAGAGGAATATAGTCTTTATTGAACTCTTGGATCAACTTCTGTCAGTCTGGACGTTTTTATAATTAAGCACACATAATGTATGTATGTAACTGTATTAATGTGTGTGTATATATAGCTAGTTGGTGCTTCCCTCCCCTCTGTAGAATAACCCCCCCCCCCACACTATTGGCCTTCCATATGGAGGAGACCCCCTCACTGCTGCCCTACCCTCCATATCCCCCTTCCCTCCTCCCACTGCTGCCCTCCCATATGGAGGAGACCCCCCTCACTGCTGCCCTACCCTCCATATCCCCCCTTCCCTCCTCCTACTGCCCTTGTTGTGAGGCCACGCGCACCTTCATGGGACCGCATGCCGAAGGCGTGCACAAGGTGCCCCCCCTGTAATTTTTTCCTGGATCCGCCTCTGGCGGTGGGTCCCGCTTGGCTGTTGCTAGGCAAAGGGGCCAGCACGTCACGTCCACTGCGCCTCCTGCTGGTCCCCGCCCAGTGCCTGGCAACGGATTGACGCTGCACGCTGGGAGCCGTCGGGGCCTTATCAACGGGGACGCCAGAGGCAGACGGCGTTCCCCCGTTGCTGTGAAATCAGTATCCGCCTGAAAGTTCTGCATGACATTACTAATCAGGTTCTCTGCAGGGATTCGGTGAGATCTCTGTTATATTCTCCTCCAGTGCTTGACTCAGACGACGGTGATAGCTTCCTGTGGAGCGGCTTCCTGCCCCTGGAGTGTTCCTGTGCAGCCTTCCAGTCTTGTGACCCTGAGTCCTGGTGTCCGGAGCCTGGTCATTTGGAATCTGATCCAGTCTTGTGATCCTGTATCTGCAGCCTTGGGGTTTCTGTTCCATCTGTGTGCACCTTCACCGACGTCGTGAGTAGCGGCTTTGCTGCATATTACAGCCTTGACCATATTATTCCGTACTTTCTTGCCTCTGTGTTTTCGGCTGAGGTTTCCGCCATTGCTGTCCTTACCGAGTTACGACGGTGACGTGTTTGGCGTTTGGGCAGCGTTGCTTTTGTTACTGTTTTCCTTGGTGGCCGCGCCGAACATAAATTTGATTGTAGTTTTCAGTAGTTTTCCCTTTCTTTTGTGTGTCTGTTTTAGTTAGAGGTTCCCCTTGTTCTCTCCCTGTCTCGGTCAACGCTTTGTCACCAACTAAGACCGGGGGCATCAGAGTCGGGCAGACCTAATCCACCCATTAAACACGGCTGCCGTGAGCCCAAGAAACCATAGTCTCGCAGGCGTTGATCGACCACTTGGGGGAGACAATGGAGTCAGGGTTTCCATAGGGATTGCTGCTGAACTCGGCTTAAACTGCAGCATCACGTTCCTGTACTCTGAACTCATCTATTACCACCCTGTCTCTTGGGTTAAAGGTACAAAGAACGTAACAGTTGGAAAGTAATAATAATGAGGCAGGCTGGCTTATTGACTGCATTTTGCTCCATCTGTGACTTTGTACCTGTTTATAACTAGTTATAAGTGGTGTTTCGTTGTGTTTGCTATATGAATAAGACACAAAATTTATATGAAAGATGGTACGCTACAGTTCTCAGAGCATCTCAGAACATTGGCGGTCATTCCGAGTTGATCGCTAGCTGCTTTCGTTCGCTCTGCAGCGATGAGGCCAAAAAACTGCACTTGTGCGCATGCATATGCGCCGCAATGCGCACACGTGTCGTACAATTGCAACGAACAATGTAGTTTCACACAAGGTCTAGCGAATCTTTTCAGTCGCACTGCTGGCCGCAGAGTGATTGACAAGAAGTGGGCATTTCTGAGTGTCAACTGACCGTTTTCAGGGAGTGCTCGGAAAAAACGCAGGGGTGCCAAGAAAAACGCAGGCGTGGCTGGGCGAACGCAGGGCATGTTCATGACGTCAAAACAGGAACTGAACAGTCTGAAGTGATCGCAAGCGCTGAGTAGGTATTGAGCTACTCTAAAACGGCACAAAATAAGTTTGCCGCCGCTTTGCAATCCTTTCGTTCGCACTTCTGCTAAGCTAAAATACACTCCCAGTGGGAGGCGGCATAGCGTTTGCATGGCTGCTAAAAACTGCTAGCGAGCGAACAACTTGGAATAACCACCATGGTGTATAAGATGCTAGGCTAAGTGTAGAGGACACATCTGTACACTTGTGTAGAGAATTCAAGATTCTGATACAATTAGCATGGGTATATCATAAAGGACATAGCTATAGCAGATGCAGGGGGTGCCATTGCTAAGTGGCCCAAAGGTTTATGGGGCCCACCTATGTGGCCTGACTCAACTGTACCCAGGTCATAAATTTGTCTGTTAGGTTCCCTTAATTGCTCACTAAGTACTGTGTGGCATAATGTGTACTAGGGGCACTGTGTGGCATGTGAGCTGGCTGCACTTTGGGGGTAATTCAGAGTCGATCGCAGCAGCAAATTTTTAGCAGTTGGGCAAAACCATGGGGGGGTCATTCCTAGTTGATCGTGGCTGTGCTAAATTGCTAAATTTAGCACAGCTACAATCATGTTCCCAGACATGCGGGGGGGGGGGGGGCTAGCACAGCACAGGGCTAGTCCGCCCCGCATGTCTGGCCACCCCCCTCTCTTCCCCCGCACAAGTACAAAAGCAAAAGCACAGCTCCTGCGGCTGACCGGGAGTTGCTCGTTGCTGCCCCTGGTCACGCCTGCGTTCACCGGACCGCACCCCCAAAACGGGGCCTTACACCACTGTGCCGCCCCCCTCCCGCCCAGCGACCGCCTCTGCCTATCAATCAGGCAGAGGCGATCGCTAGGGAATGACAGCCTTCTGCCGTCCACCATGCGCCACGCATGCGCAGTTCCGACCCGATCGCTGCGCTGCGAACAACCGCAGCGAGCGATCGGGTCAGAATGACCCTGCAAGCGCACTGCAGGTGTGGCAGATATAACATTTGCAGAGAGAGTTAGATTTGGGTGGGTTATTTTGTTTCTGTGCAGGGTAAATACTGGCTGCTTTATTTTTACACTGCAATTTAGATTTCAGTTTGAACACACCTCACCCAAATCTAACTCTCTCTGCACCAATGACGTGCGGTGAGGTCAGAGGCAGGGGAGGCACACATGGGGGTGGGTCAGGGTGCTGGGAGTCTGTGACCCCCTATTCAATGTAACACACACACCCAGTCCTGTTCCCACACTCGCTACAGATGACACACACACACACACACACACACACACACAGCCCTGTCTCCACCCTCACAACGGATGCCACACACACACACACACAGCCCTGTCCCCACCCTCACAACGGATGCCACACACACACACACACACACACACACACAGCCCTGTCTCCACCCTCACAACGGATGCCACACACACACACACACACACACACACACACAGCCCTGTCTCCAGTCTCCACCCTCACAACGGATGCCACACACACACACACACACACACACACACACACACAGCCCTGTCTCCACCCTCACAACGGATGCCACACACACACACACACACACACAGCCCTGTCCCCACCCTCACAACGGATGCCACACACACACACACACACACACACACACACACAGCCCTGTCTCCACCCTCACAACGGATGCCACACACACACACACACACACACACAGCCCTGTCCCCACCCTCACAATGGATGCCACACACACACACACACACACACACACACACACAGCCCTGTCCCCACCCTCACAATGGATGCCACACACACACACACACACACACACACACACAGTGGCGCAGAGAGGGGGTGGAGGGTACTCTCTACCTGGCCCTGGTCCCACTGCCCTCCCCCTTCCTTGTTGCTGACAGCCGCATGTCGGTTGGGGAGAGAGGACTGGCCGTCGCTGCAGCAGCGTCTCTCCCATAGCAGATGCTGGCGTGTGCTGGGGTGACAGGTAGCTCAGCGGTGGCCAGTTCTTTCTCCCGTGATGAAAGGAAGGGGAGCGATCGCACCCTCCCCTGCGCTGCCAACCACCAGTTCTGACACCGGCTCCCCCACTGTGCGGCGCACGCCCGCTTCGCGGCCGCATGTCAGTGTTTTATTTAGATTTTAATAAGTGCTCTGGCCAAGCCCCTTCATTGGCCATCCCCCTACTCATTACTGGGACCCGGCAACAGGGGCGGATTGGGAACAAAAAGCGGCCCTGGAAAAATCTGTACTAGTGGCCCCACATGGGCAGCACCAGAGGTGTAAGGTCTAGCCATGGGCCATGGCAGCAGCACCCTCCCCCCAAGACTTTCCAGATAGTGGGCATGTCCAGCATCAAGGGGGAAGTTAAAAGGAAATAAAATTCAATATTATGAGCACATTATATGATACACCTTTAGAATTTAGGAACCTATATAATTATTTAGAAAGATATATTTTCTTGCTTATTACACCAACCGCCTATCCCAATCACTATTCACTCAATCTTATATGTCAGCCAAGCAGGCAGACAGAGCATACACTAGATCATCTGCAATCACAGGCCAAGTGGCAAAGAAATTTTCATATATGCAAATTATTTTGCATCTTATTCATTATGTCTATAAATAAGACCACATGTCATCAAACAAAACAGGCCCCGCGGGTGCGTCGGCCCATCGGGGATCTTCCCTGTAAGCCCTATGGCCAATCCGCCTCTGCCCGGCAAACACACACACACACACACACACACACACAGTCCTGTCCCCACACTCACTAGAGATGACACACACACACATACAATCCTGTCCGCACACTCACTACAGATGGTTCACACACACACAGAGTCCTGTCCCCACTCTCAATACAGATGACACACACGCAGCCTCCGCGACCACGCCCTGCCAAGCTCCCGATCGGCCATACCACCCCCCTCCTCGTTTGCCGGTCTCCGCCCTGGATACGAAGCATTGCTGCCCCCCGCCCCTCGACCGCCTCTGCCTGATTGGCAGACAGAGGCAATCACATTTTCTTCACCCCTCCCCCCCCCCCTGCAGAAAAGCGCCCGCATATTTTTCATATTTTTTGCAGTTGGATCGCGATCTGCAAGCCAACCTGAATTAGGCTCCAAGTCTGCTGTGCTTCATCTGTGACAAAAACTAATTCCTGTGCAGTTAAGTCACTAGAACAGATTGAGTGATATTTTGCTGCAACTGCAGTATGAATAAGTATGTAATACACAAATTTAAAGAAAAAGTCGCTAAGGTACACCACTTGCACCGGATCACTTGTGTTGGGTGTCTCGCACCGCATGACGTATTGAGGCTTGGTGTATGAGGACACATCTGTATGTCTATTGCTTTTAGTGCCCAAATTATAATAAACAAACTAAACTGACTTTCTATGACACATGACACAGTGTGTAGGGAGGTGCAGGGCCCAAAACAATTGGGGCAAACCTACAAACATCGAGAGATGGAGAAGTGGGTGCGGTTGAAAGGGAGCATGGTCTATAGAAAAGGGGGCATGGCTTCGCAAGAGTGCCGCGATTGTGAGCCATGCCCCTGTTTTCCATCACTATAGGGGCATGTCCAGCGCTCTGTGAGCTGCTGGCATGCCCCCATGCCATACTTGCCTACGTTAGATTTCTCCTCTCCGGTAGAAGCCCGGAGAGGAGACGCTGCAGGAGACTTCGGGGGGTGGGGCTGGATTGTGACATCATCAAAAAAACACAGCGATTCGCGGGTCCACAGAAAGGGGCTGGGGCTAAAATGATGATTTGCGTCATTTTAACCCCTTCCCCACCCAACGGACCCACGAATACAGAAGATTATCTCTCCATCCTACCCGCATCACTAGGGTGTGAGCAGGATGCGGGAGACCTGCCTACTTTTCAAGGGGTTCGGGGGGCTACCCCAAAAAATGGGAGCCTCCTGCAGCTTCCGGGAAAGTAGGCAAGTATGCCCCAGCCCCTCTGACACCCGTGAATAGACACTGTGCGCATGGACACATCGTCTATTCAACGCTGCTCTGCTAGGCAGAGCAGCAAGTAACAGGAGCCTCCCAACTGTCCCCCCCCCCCCCCTCCCACTGCGGAACACTGCGGCCCGCAGGTAAGACAGAGGGACAGTCCCAAAAAATGGGACTGTCCCGCGAAAATCGGGATAGTTGGGAGGTATGGTTGGGACAGAAAGTGAGAGGTGGTAAAACTGTAAGTGGCAGGAGCAATGAGTAGAGAGGGGAGGAGTCACTATTCATTTTTAAACCACCCCCTAAAAGCAAAGTCTAGATCTGCCACTGGGTTGTACTCGGGTTGAATATCCCGGGTTGAAGCCATGTATTTGCCTGAAAGGGTTATAATCGTAACAGTTTTACAATACCTATTAAATAAAAAGAGCACTGGATGGATTTTGTAAATTGAACAGGTCAGTATTGTTTTGCTTAAAAAAAATATTGCATGAATGTGAATAGTGAGTTTATTCCTGTTCTCATTTTTCATTAGGCACATCTAGCAATATCCTGCCCTGCAAATGTGCTCAGGAAACAGGGCTTATTCCAGAATTTTGTTAATTTATTCAGTTTCTGCTGATATATCATGAGTTGCTTCTACAGTAGATCTGGATGTGATCTATGCTGCAATAAAATACAAGCACAGCAGTACATCATTGTTCATCCAACTATTGCCCGGTGGATTTTGTTGTATAGCTCTGTTTGCTTTGACTGATTGTGCAAACTATTGTTTATGGATTAAATAAATGCATCGCCCTTTTCTGCACTATTGGTAAATGTATTATTCTGCACAGCTTAATTCTCAGATAGCGGTTGCAACAGCCTAACAAACTATAAAGCCAGTAGATTTTTACTGTGATAATACAGCTCAGATTTATGTCTCGTGCACATTTCTTAAGCTCCTACAATGTCTGAGCGACTCCCAAATTGGAGGACTAGGCAACAAATTCCTGCCCGCATCCTCCTGAAATGTTTGGAGGGGGAGTGGGATGTTGTTGGAGGGGTGAGGGCAGTGTCTGACTGGGGCACAAGGGGCCAACTGGGAGAATGCAGTGGTTGGGGCCCATGTGGTCAACCACCATATAGGCTTGGCTAAACAATTAGAGTCACACCCTTCAACTGTACCTTTTTGGTAGGTACAGTACCTTTTTTTACGGTCTGTAACGATTTTTGACTCTCCAAACTTCCATTGAAAGTATAGGAAAGAGGATGTGACCACGCCCCCTTTACCCATGGCCACGCCACCTTTCCTATCCCCCCCGATTTTTATGTGTAAAATGTTGGAGGGTATGGAGAGCGCATTATATGATTTGATTAATATATATAGTAAATACTGCTAGCCCATGCATGAAAATGTACCAGATTAATAACAGGAATGCAATGTAGAAGATACACCATATTTCTGTGCAATATAAGGTAACATAAGTACAGGGTAAGTAAAAAAAACTCCCAGATTTTAAAGGTTAACATAAACGGTATGGTAAATGCTATTCAAAATGTTAGTACATAATCTAAAAGTGCATGGTAAGGGGTTTTGATTATGATATTGGGGGTCATTCCGAGTTGATAGCTAGCTGCCGTTGTTTGCAGTGTAGCGATCAGGGTAAAAATCGGCATTTCTGTGCATGCGTATGCACCGCAATGCAAACGCCCGACGTACAGGTACAAAGTCCTTTGTGATTTTACAGAGGTTCTAGCGATGTTTTCATTCACACTGGCGGCCGCAAGAAGATTGACAGGAAAGGGGCATTTTTGGGTGTCAACTGACTGTTTTCAGGGAGTGTTTAGAAAAACGCAGGCGTGCTAGGGAAAATGCAGGCGTGGCTGGGTGAACGCTGGGCGGGTGTGTGACGTCAAAAGCCAACCCACCAACATTAGAATCAACGCACATGAAGAGTAAGTACAAGGCTGGTCTTGTTTTGCACAAAATGTTTTTGCATGTGCTCTGCTGTACAGGCTTTTACACTTCTGCAAAGTGAAAATGCACTCCACGGTGGGCGGCGACAATGCGTTTGCACGGCTGCTAAAAACTACTAGCGAACGATCAACTCGGAATGACCACCAATGTCCAGACGGTGGCCTTCTTTCATTGCACACATTTGTAGTCGATTTCTGAACATGCGTTGCGTCACTTATGAGTGGAACAGCATTTGCCATATGTCCACAACTTCTGTGGTTCATTGGAAACCCCCTAAATGTGTTAGTGTAAATACACCCAGGGCCAGTTCTAGACCTTGTGGCGCCCAGGCCGAAAGTTTTCTTTGGTGGCCGGCACCCCCCAGACAGGTAAAACTGTATTGTGCACTGTAGGCGCGCATCCCAAAAAAATATATAGGAAAATAGGGGCGTGGCTTCATGGGGAAGGGGTGTGGTCACAGTTATGCCCCCTGTAGCTGTGCCTTCAGTAGTTGTGCCCTCAGTACTGTGCCCCCTGTAGCTGTGCACTCAGTAGTTGTGCCCCCTGTAGCTGTGCACTCAGTATTTGTGCCCCTAATACTGTGCCCCCTGTAGCTGTACCGCTTACCAAAAAAAAAGAAAATACTCACCATCCTCGCTCCTGCTTCCTGACTGCTGCTGCCATCCATCTCCGGCCGCCGGCGCCGCTCTTTGGATCTATGGGAGAGACATCATGTCTCTCCCATAGCACCAGGGCCGGCTCCAGGCACGTTCGACTAGAGCGGCCGCGCGGGGCGCCACCCTTAATGGGCGCCGCGCGCTGGCGCCGCCATCTTTGTGCCTGGAGCCAGCCTGCAGTGCTCCCTGGCCTAAACTTAAACTGTTGTGTATGCGGCTGTGCGGCGCCGGCGTCTGACATTAGACGCCGGCGCCGGGCAGCCGCGCACACAAGAGTTTTAGAAGAGCCGCCCGCGTCCTCAGCGGCACTCCCCCTCCCGCCACGCAGGTATCATGAAGCACTATATGGATCGGGCTCTGTGTGGGGGCACTGTGGGGGCATATCTTTCACTGTGGGGGCAATTATGTATCTGGAAATGTGGGGGCATGTCTGCACTGTGGGGGTATATCTTTCACTGTGGGGGCGTTTATGTATCTGGCACTGTGGGGGCATATCTGGCACTGTGGGGGCATTTATATATCTGGCACTGTGGGGGCATTTATGTATCAGACACTGTGGGGGCATATCTGGCACTGTGGGGGCATTTATGTATCTGGCATTGTGAGGGCATTTATGTATCTGGCACTGTGGGGGTATATCTGCACTGTGAGGGCATTAATGTATCTGGCACTGTGGGGGCATATCTGCACTGTGGGGGCATTCATGTATCTGACACTGTGGGGGCATATCTGCACTGTGGGGGCATTTATGTATCTGGCACTGTGGGGGCATATCTGCACTGTGGGGGCATTTTATGTATCTGGCACTGTGGGGGCATATTGGCACTGTGGGGGCATTTATGTATCTGGAACTGTGGGGGCATTTATGTATCTGGAACTGTGGGGGCATATCTGCACTGTGGGGGCAATTATGTATCAGGCACTGTGGGGTCATATCTGTACTGTGGGGGCATTTATGTATCTGGCACTGTGGGGCATATCTGCACTGTGGGGGCATATTGGCACTGTGGGTGCATTTATGTATCTGGAACTGTGGGGGCATTTATGTATCTGGAACTGTGGGGGCATATCTGCACTGCGGGGGGCATTTTATGTATCTGGCACTGTGAGGGGCATATCTGCACTGTGGGGGCATTTATGTATCTGGCACTGTGGGGGCATATCTGCACTGTGGGGGCATTTATGTATCTGGCACTATGGGGGCATTTATGTATGGCACTGTGGGGGCATATCTGCACTGTGGGGGCATTTATATGTCTGGCTCTGTGGGGGCATTTATGTGTCTGGCACTGTGGGGGCATTTATGTATATGGCACTGTGGGGGCATATCTGCACTGTGGGGGCATTTTATGTATCTGGCACTGTGGGGGCACATTGGCACTGTGGGGGTATTTATGTATCTGGAACTGTGGGGGCATTTATGTATCTGGAACTGTGGGGGCATATCTGCACTGTGGGGGCAATTATGTATCAGGCACTGTGGGGTCATATCTGCACTGTGGGGGCATATCTGCACTGTGGGGGCATTTTATGTATCTGGCACTGTGGGGGCATATTGGCACTGTGGGGGCATTTATGTATCTGGACCTGTGGGGGCATATCTGCACTGCGGGGGCATTTTATGTATCTGGCACTGTGGGGGGGCATATCTGCACTGTGGGGGCATTTATGTATCTGGCACTGTGGGGGCATATCTGCACTGTGGGGGCATTTATGTATCTGACACTGTAGGGGCATTTATGTATCTGGAACTGTGGGGACATATCTGGCACTGTGACCATTTATGTATCTGGCACTGCTGGGGGGCATGTCATGTGTAGCTGGCACGGCTGGGGAGCATATCATGTAGTGTTCCTGCTAGGCGTCTGTGGCTAGGCAATGTGTCTCAGTGCTCTGCCTGGCGCAAAGTGTCTAACGTGCTCTGCCTGGCGCAGTGTGTATAGGAGGTTCTACCTGGTGCAATGTGTATTAGCCGCACTACTGTGTGGTGTAATGCGAATTGCCACTATTATGTGGTCACACCCCTTCTCCACGAAGCAACGCCCCTAATTTTTTGCTGCGCGCCTTCGGCGCGCACTGTCCATGCATTGCCATGTAGGTAGGGGAGCACCAAGCATTACAGTATGTACATCATTTTGCCATCCTAACTTAAAAATGTGCCCTCCCTGTGATCAGCACCCTGCCCTAAAAAGTGAACACTGTCATGTGTAGCTGGCACTGCTGGGGGGCATATTGTGTGTAGCTGGCACTGCTGGGGGGCATGTCATGTGTAGCTGGCACTATACTGGAGACATTGTGTGTAAGGAACACTACTGTGGCTATTATGTGTAAGGCTGCTAATTGTGTGCGTAGAGGGGAGGTGAAAATATATTTATAGTTTGATTATATGAAGTTATTAGACCACGCCCACTTTCCAGAGGCCATGCCCACTTTTCCAGGAGCGCGCGCTAGGGGTGGGGTGGGGGGGCTCTTAAATCTTCTCCCTCAGGGTGCCAGTAGGCCTGGAGCCGACCCTGCATAGCACTGCATAGACACTAGAGGTCAATTATGACCTCTAGCGTCTATGTCTGCTCCCACAATGCCGTGCGGTGTGCGATGACGTCATCATGCACTGCACAGCACCAGCACCAGTAGTGGATCTTGCCACGGCGGCGATGCCCTCGGGACAGTGGCGCCCCGGGCAAAAATCCTGCTTGCCATGGCAAGATCCGCTACTGAATACACCTTTTGTTAATATAGTGAATATTTTTCCAGTGCAGAGGCAGAGAGCACTGCGATTGAGTGTCAATATGCTATTTTCTCTAACGTCCTAGTGGATGCTGGGGACTCCGTAAGGACCATGGGGAATAGACGGGCTCCGCAGGAAACTGGGCACTCTAAGAAAGATTTAGTACTACTGGTGTGCACTGGCTCCTCCCTCTATGCCCCTCCTCCAGACCTCAGTTAGAATCTGTGCCCGGACGGAGCTGGGTGCATTTTAGTGAGCTCTCCTGAGCTTGCTAATAAGAAAGTATTTTAGTTAGGTTTTTTATTTTCAGAGAGCTTCTGCTGGCAACAGACTCTCTGCTACGTGGGACTGAGGGGAGAGAAGCAAACCTACTAACTGCGGCTAGGTTGTGCTTCTTAGGCTACTGGACACCATTAGCTCCGGAGGGATCGAACACAGGACCTGACCTTGTCGTCCGTTCCCAGAGCCGCGCCGCCGTCCCCCTCGCAGAGCCAGAAGCCAGAAGCCGGCGGGTTGAAGCAAGAAGACGTCAAAATCGGCGGCAGAAGACTCCTGTCTTCATATGAGGTAGCGCACAGCACTGCAGCTGTGCGCCATTGCACCCACACTAACCCACACACTCCGGTCACTGTAGGGTGCAGGGCGCAGGGGGGGGGGGGCGCCCTGGGCAGCAATTAAGTACCTCCTGGCAAAAGCAGCATATATACAGTTAGACACTGTTATATGTATGAGCCCCCGCCATTGTTTTTACACAAAATCGCGGGACAGAAGCCCGCCGCTGAGGGGGCGGGGCCTTCTTCCTCAGCACTCACCAGCGCCATTTTCTCTCCACAGCTCCGCTGAGAGGAAGCTCCCCAGGCTCTCCCCTGCAGTATCAAGGTAGAAAAAGGGTAAAAAGAGAGGGGGGGCACATAAATTTAGGCGCAAATTATCAGAAAACAGCAGCTACTGGGTAAACACTAAGTTACTGTGTAATCCCTGGGTTATATAGCGCTGGGGTGTGTGCTGGCATACTCTCTCTCTGTCTCTCCAAAAGGCCTTGTGGGGGTCCTGTCCTCTTATAGAGCATCCCCTGTGTGTGTGGTGTGTCGGTACGCGTGTGTCGACATGTTTGATGAAGAGGGCTATGTGGAGGCAGAGCCAGTGCAGATGGATGACGTGTCGCTGCCGACAGCGCCGACACCTGATTGGATGGATATGTGGAAGGTGTTAAATGATAATGTAAACTCCTTGCATAAAAGGTTGGATAAAGCTGATGCCGTGGGACAGTCAGGGTCTCAACCCATGCCTGATCCTACAGCGCAGAGGCCGGCAGGGTCTCAAAAGCGCCCACTATCCAAACTTGTTGACACAGATATCGACACGGATTCTGACTCCAGTATCGATGACGATGATGCAAAATTGCAGCCTAAAATGGCTAAAGCCATCCGCTACATGATTATAGCAATGAAGGATGTTTTGCACATATCAGAGGTAAACCCTGTCCCTGACAAGAGGGTTTATATGTATGGGGAGAAAAAGCAAGAAGTGACTTTTCCCCCTTCACATGAGTTAAATGAATTATATGAAAGAGCGTGGGATTCCCCCGATAAGAAAGTGCTGATTTCCAAATGATGTACCCCTTCCCGCCAACGGACAGGATGCGCTGGGAATCCTCCCCTAGGGTAGATAAAGCTCTCACGCGCTTATCTAAAAAGGTGGCCCTGCCGTCACAGGATACGGCCGCCCTAAAGGATCCTGCAGATAGAAAGCAGGAAAGTATCCTAAAATCTGTTTATACACATTCAGGTACTCTACTGAGACCGGCAATTGCGTCGGCTTGGATGTGTAGTGCTGTAGCAGCATGGGCAGATAATCTGTCTGAGGAGATGGATACCTTAGACAAGGATACCATTTTGCTGACCCTGGGGCATATAAAAGACACTGTCCTATATATGAGGGATGCCCAGAGGGACATTTGCCTACTGGGCTCTAGAATAAATGCAATGTCAATTTCTGCCAGAAGGGTCCTGTGGACTAGGCAGTGGACAGGTGATGCCAACTCCAAGAAGCACATGGAGGTGTTACCTTACAAGGGTGAGGAATTGTTTGGGGACGGTCTCTCGGACCTGGTTTCCACAGCTACGGCTGGGAAGTCAAACTTTTTGCCATATATTCCCTCACAGCCTAAGAAAGCACCGTATTACCAAATGCAGTCCTTTCGCTCACAAAGAAGCAAGAAGGTCAGAGGTGCGTCCTTTCTTGCCAGAGGCAGGGGTAAGGGAAGGAAGCTGCACCATACAGCTAGTTCCCAGGAACAGAAGTCCTCCCCGGCCTCCACTAAATCCACCGCATGACGCTGGGGCTCCACAGGAGCCAGGAGCGGTGGGGGCGCGTCTCCGGAATTTCAGCCACCAGTGGGTGCGCTCACAGGTGGATCCCTGGGCTATACAGATTGTGTCTCAGGGATACAAGCTGGAATTCGAAGTGATGCCTCCTCACCGTTACCTCAAATCGGCCCTGCCAGCTTCCCCCATGGAACGGGAAGTAGTGTTAGCGGCAATTCACAAGCTATTTCTCCAGCAGGTGGTGGTAAAGGTTCCCCTCCTTCAACAGGGAAAGGGATACTATTCCACAATGTTTGTGGTACCGAAACCGGACGGTTCAGTCAGACCCATATTGAATTTAAAGTCCCTGAACATTTATCTGAAAAGATTCAAGTTCAAAATGGAATAGCTCAGAGCGGTCATTGCAAGCCTGGAAGAGGGGGATTGGATGGTGTCTCTGGACATCAAGGATGCTTACTTGCATGTCCCCATTTATCCACCTCATCAGGAGTACCTCAGATTTGTGGTAAAGGACTGTCATTACCAATTCCAGACGTTGCCGTTTGGGCTCTCCACGGCACCGAGAATATTTACCAAGGTTATGGCGGAAATGATGGTGCTCCTGCGAAAGCAAGGAGTCACAATTATCCCATACTTGGACGATCTCCTCATAAAGGCGAGGTCCAGAGAGCAGTTGCTGATCAGCGTAGCACACTCTCAGACAGTGTTGCAACAGCACGGCTGGATTCTGAATATCCCAAAGTCGCAGCTAATTCCTACGACGCGTCTGCCCTTCTTGGGCATGATTCTGGACACAGACCAGAAAAAGGTGTTCCTCCCGGTGGAGAAGGCTCAAGAGCTCGTGACTCTAGTCAGAGACCTCTTGAAACCAAAACAGGTGTCGGTGCATCGCTGCACACGAGTCCTGGGAAAAATGGTGGCGTCATACGAAGCCATTCCCTTCGGCAGGTTCCATGCGAGGATCTTTCAATGGGATCTGTTGGACAAGTGGTCCGGATCGCATCTTCAGATGCACCGGCTGATCACCCTGTCCCCCAGGGCCAGGGTGTCTCTTCTGTGGTGGCTGCAGAGTGCTCACCTTCTCGAGGGCCGCAGGTTCGGCATACAGGACTGGGTCCTGGTGACCACGGATGCGAGCCTCCGAGGGTGGGGGGCAGTCACTCAGGGAAGAAACTTCCAAGGGTTGTGGTCAAGTCAGGAGGCTTGTCTGCACATAAATATCCTGGAACTAAGGGCCATATACAACGCCCTGAGTCAAGCGGAGCCTCTGCTTCGCAACCAACTGGTGCTGATTCAGTCAGACAACATCACCGCAGTGGCTCATGTAAACCGCCAGGGCGGCACAAGAAGCAGAGTGGCGATGGCGGAAGCCACCAGGATTCTTCGGTGGGCGGAGAATCACGTACAAGCACTGTCAGCAGTGTTCATTCCGGGAGTGGACAACTGGGAAGCAGACTTCCTCAGCAGACACGACCTTCACCCGGGAGAGTGGGGACTTCATCAGGAAGTCTTCGCACACACTGCAAGTCGGTGGGAACTGCCACAGGTGGACATGATGGCATCCCGCCTCAACAAAAAACTACAGAGGTATTGCGCCAGGTAAAGAGACCCTCAGGCGATAGCTGTAGACGCCCTGGTGACACCGTGGGTGTTCCAGTCGGTCTATGTATTTCCTCCTTTTCCTCTCATACCCAAGGTGCTGAGAATAATAAGAAAAAGAGGAGTGAGAACGATACTCATTGTTCCAGATTGGCCACGAAGGACTTGGTATCCAGATCTGCAAGAAATGCTCACAGAGGACCCGTGGCCTCTTCCTCTAAGACAGGACTTGTTGCAACAGGGGCCCTGTCTGTTCCAAGACTTACCGCGGCTGCGTTTGACGGCATGGCGGTTGAACGCCGGATCCTAGCGGAGAAAGGCATTCCGGATGAGGTCATTCCTGTGCTGATAAAGGCTAGGAAGGACGTAAGAGCTCAACATTATCACCGTATATGGCGAAAATATGTTGCTTGGTGTGAGGCCAGGAATGCCCCTATGGAGAAATTCCAGATGGGCCGTTCCTTCACTTCCTACAGTAAGGAGTGAATTTGGGCCTAAAATTGGGTTCCATTAAGGTCCAGCTTTCGGCCCTATCCATTTTCTTTTAAAAGGAGTTGACTTCTCTACCTGAAGTTCAGACGTTTGTAAAGGGAGTGCTGCATATTCAGCCCCCTTTTGTGCCTCCAGTGGCACTTTGGGATCTTAACGTGGTGTTGAGTTTCCTGAAATCCCACTGGTTTGGACCACTCAAAACGGTGGAGTGAAATATCTCACGTGGAAGGTGGTCATGCTATTAGCCTTGGCTTCGGCTAGGCGTGTGTCAGAGTTGGCGGCTTTGTCACATAAAAGCCCCTATCCGTTTTTCCATGCGGATAGAGCAGAATTGCGGACCCGTCCATAATTTCTGCCGAAAGTGGTTTCATCCTTTCATATAAACTAACCTATTGTGGTGCCTGTGGCTACTACTGCCTTGGTGGTTTCCGAGTTGCTTGATGTGGTCAGGGCTTTGAAGGTTTATGTAGCCAGAACGGCTAGGGTCAGGAAAACAGTTTTTGTTTCTCCTGTATGCTTCCAACAAGCTTGGTGCTCCTGCTTCAAAGCAAATTATTGCTCGCTGGATCTGTAACACAATTCAGCAGGCTCATTCTGCGGCTCGATTGCCGCTGCCAAAATCAGTTAAGGCCCATTCCACTAGGAAGGTGGGCTCTTCTTGGGCGGCTGCCCGAGGGGTCTCGGCATTACAGCTTTGCCGAGCGGCTACTTGGTCAGGTTCAAACACTTTTGCAAAGTTCTACAAGTTTGATACCCTGGCTGAGGAGGACCTTGTGTTTTCTCAATCGGTGCTGCAGAGTCATCCGCACTCTCCCGCCCGTTTGGGAGCTTTGGTATAATCCCCATGGTCCTTACGGAGTCCCCAGCATCCACTAGGACGTTAGAGAAAATAAGATTTTACTTACCAGTAAATCTATTTCTCGTAGTCCGTAGTGGATGCTGGGCGCCCGTCCCAAGTGCGGACTTGCAATGCTTGTATATAGTTATTGCTTCAATAAGGGTTATGTTATGGTTGCATCAGGGTTGGACCTGATGCTCTGTTGTTGTCATACTGTTGACTGGTTGTTATAAACTCATGTTATATGGTGTGATTGGTGTGGCTGGTATGAATCTTGCCCTGGATTACCAAAATCTTTTCCTTGTACTGTCAGCTCTTCCGGGCACAGTTTCTCTAACTGAGGTCTGGAGGAGGGACATAGAGGGAGGAGCCAGAGCACACCAGAATCTAAATTCTTTCTTAATGTGCCCATGTCTCCTGCGGAGCCCGTCTATTCCCCATGGTCCTTACGGAGTCCCCAGCATCCACTACGGACTACGAGAAATAGATTTACCGGTAAGTAAAATCTTATTTTTATTAAGGGTTTATTGAAGCGCCCCTGTATTAATATTATCCAATGGAGGCTTAAATGCCTTCACACATCTAGAAGTATAGACAAATTGAAAAAAAATGTTTTTGTCATATAGGGACCAATCGTCCTTTATTGTTGACGAGCGAAGTATTAAAATCAAAGAAATGTGAAAAGAGATGAGAAAAAACAAATATGTGAATAAAGGGGGGTACTCACAGAGCGATCGCTGCTTAAAATCTAAGCAATCTGACTAGATTGCATAGATTTTAAGCAGCGATCTCTCCGTGTGTACCCCTCACAGCGATAGCGATGCGCAGCCCCGTGCATCGCTATCGCTGGTGCGAGATTGGCCTGCATGCAGCCCAATCTAGCAGGTCACTCACTTCACCCGCTGGGTGAAATGAGGCCCCCCCCCCCCCCCGCACGCACAGCACACATCTCTCCCTAGATCTGCCCGTGAATACGGGCCTTTAAGGTTAAAAACAATAAGCAGATGTGTCCATTCCTTGAATTCTTGTGTGTGCTTTCTTATCTACACATTCATGAACCCAAAAGTTGAGGCTAAATGACTCAGTTGATCTAGTTTATGATTGCCCCATAGATAAAATAATCTGTGAAAAGATAGAGCTGGTCTCTCACAGTGAGAGAATGCTGCAATACACTGTTTAAATCAGGGGTGGGGAACCTTTTTTCTACCAAGGGCCATTTGGATATTTATAAAATCCTTCAGGGGCCATACAAAAATTATCAACTTAAAAATTAGCCTGCCCCAAGTAGTTATGCCCCCCGTAGATATGCTCCAGTAGATATAACCCCAGACAGTTGTTATGCCTCATTAACTATGCCCCCTGTAGTTATGCCCCATTAGATATGCCCCCTAGTAGCGCCGCTTACACACACACACACACACACACACACACACACAAATGAAAAGAAAAAAACCACAATACTCACCAGCCCCGCTCCTGCTTACGGACCGCTGCTGTCCGCCTGGCTGCCCGCTCCTTAGAACTATGGGAGAGATGTTATGATGTCTCTCCCATAGCGCCGCACACTGCCAGAGCCAGAATCCGGATCTCAGGAGGGAGCTCCTGCCTGTGGCTGCTGCTGAGGAGAAGAAGCCGGGCGCGCGCTGCTAACATAATATCAGCGGGCGCCCGGCATCTTCCTCGGTTAGGTGAGCCTTGCCGGGCCGGATCAATTGGCTGTGCGGGCCTTATATGGCCCGCGGGCCTGAGGTTCCCCACCCCTGGTTTAAATGATGAACCACAGTGTTGGTAACACATGTATCAGGTTTGTTGCAATATACATTCAGTGCCTCTGACAATCTGTCCAGTTATGTTGAAATGTTACAATATAGAAACACTGTTACTGACTGGCACTAATGATGGATACATGTGAAAGAGCCTGGGTGATGCTAGTGTATAAACATGAAATAATATTTGGCTGCTACACGGCAGGCTAAAGCAGGTATCTGCAGCAGTGACAATGACATAATTCCAATAATACTGCACCTGCGTATGAAAATCAGACAGTGCGCCGGTATATATGTAAAAATAATAGTAAGTTGCGTACCAGCAGTTGTTAATAAATACAATTTGGATTAATTGATGTGAGTGTATCATATAGTATAGTTGTGAACGCTAATGTAGCAATGATGATTTAAGAGAAATTGTCACTCACACATCAGTGTATATATTAAGGCATTCAGTACTGCAGCAGCATAATTGTGAGTGATACACAGCAATCAGTTTATCACCTGTACAAGTTGTATTCGTACACTGGTGATATATGTCTTAAGGGATTAAATACGTGGTAAATTTATTACCACGTATCTTGAGAGCACTTGATGTGCGTCGTGCACACAGTCAAGGTTAAACCTTATAAGAGTACTGATATGCAGTGTCCTGTATTGTGTCCCCGGTAATGTTTAATTCTCAGTATGAGATAAGCACACGCTATTGGCGTTCTGAAGACACTGATATGTGTCATATAATATCACACTGCATACTAGTCATAATTAATTATTGTGCACAGTAACCATATTAATTGTGCCACTCACAATATATATGAGAGTCTTTTTGTATGTTCACTGATGTGTGTAATATGCTGACAAGTTTTGATTGATCCATATAAAGTACCCTATCTGCACTAATATAAATCGCTACACCAGCATATAATATACTGTGTAATGCAACACCTCCATGCAATATGACTTCCCGATCAATTAGCAAACATGTTCCAGTTGAGTCAGCATACCCGAGTCACACACAACGGCATGGGTTAGATCAGGCATGTCCAAACTGCGGCCCTCCAGCTGTTGTGAAACTACATATCCCAGTATGCCCTGACACAGTTTTGCGGTCAAAGAATGCTAAAGCTGTGTCAGGGCATGCTGGGATGTGTAGTTTCTCAACAGCTGGAGGGCCGCAGTTTGGACATGCCTGGGTTAGATCAATGCAGTAACGGCTGCAGAATTCAAATTCTTTCCATCTGGCTGACATTGGTCAATGAATACTTTGTCACGCCTTAGACTTTATACTTTACGTCTTTCCTTAGACTTTATACGGATCAATCAATACTCCCCGCGGCTCTCTGCAGCTGATCTTCCCTGCGGCTGGACGTGGCTTTATCGTGCTCTTGTCTTTCCGCTTCTTCCGGTCTGGCTGCTGGCTACCAACGCGTTTCATGCATGTGCACTTAATCATGGGGTTCCCCTTACATTTACCGGAAAAGCTGCACAAATACAAAAAAGAGCTTGCATAATTATTTATTTTATTTTATTTTTTAATCTTATTTAGCACTTTCTCTTATTTTTATTTATATTCTTTTTCCCCCCCTCTTTCATACAAAAATTATCCTTTTAAGCATTGCTCCACTCAGCGCTTTATTTATTTTTTCCACTTTAGTTGATTTGTTTAGATCTGTTTGCAGTCGACTTTGAATAGAAATGACAAAAACGTCAGACTTTACACTAATAAAAATTGACCGTCATCGACAGCGATTTTAAAATCATTTTCAAAACAGATTGTTAATAAATGTGCAATTTAGACACTGAGCCTGATTCAGATATGGTTGTTCTTGCTTCTGCTGTTGCTATATTGTGCCGTATGCATTTGTGTTTATATGCTAGTAAGATCGCAACTGCTAATTGCACATGAAAAATGGAGTGAGCATAGTGGAGGTTTTTGAATAAGGTTGGAGAAAACAAGGAGCATGAGCTGAATTTGGGGATTCCATTGGACCAAAGGTTTGGTGAGATGTAATTTCATTGGGTAGAACTATGCATTCTTTCATGTCATTGTATGTTAATTTTTTGGGGGTATGATAAGCCCACTAATGTATAATGCCATAGTAGTAGTAATAATAATAATAATAATAATAATAATAATCTATTAACATGTTTTATTATAATTTTTTTGGCACTTAATGAATGAGAGAAATTAATAATAGTACAACAGATGCAAAATTGACATGACTATGACTATGGCTCCATGAAAAAACATAGCAATGCAATGCCATGACTGGAGGCAGCTGGTTTACATCTGATCTGCTGCAGTAGGTATGTTAGGTTTCCCATCTGCACAAATCACTGCTTCTTGTTGGTTAAATGTCTACTTAATGCGATGAGTCACTGATCAATGTGGAGTGATTAGAGCCAATTAAAGGACATCTGGACCTAATCAACTGGAGCTGGTTGATACAGAAATATAGAAATGCTATTAATTTTAGTTCCGATTACTCAAGCACTGACTTAGTGTTACAGTAAGCATTCATGCATTTAAAATCATGAAATACTGTATATGCATCTATATAGAATGAGACTTGTAGTTATTAGTACCTGTTTAGGATTAGAACTGTCATATGGTTCATGTTTATCTACCAGGGATTCCTAATAGTCTTTTCACACATGCAGCTAACAGGAATATGGATCAACCCGGGATTTCTGCTCCCGACCATGGTCATGGAACGGAGACCAGGGAATTTGCTGGCTTGCTAGACCCAGCAAATTCCCGAGTCGCGTGTTTGAAAGTGGCATTATACCCCTTTTCCACTGACATGAAAATCCTGGGTTATTGCACGTGAACCTGGGCTTTTTGTCAGTGGAAAGTGCTAATTCAGACCTGATCGTAGATGTGCGAGAAAGAAAACGCACATCTACAATCAAAATCTATGACATGCAGGGGACACACAGCACAGGGCTAGTCCGCCCCACATGCCAGGCCCTCCCCCCCTCCCCCCCCACACACATGCATAGCGGCGATGCTTTCGCACCTGCCAAGTGGCTCCCTGCCTATGCAGCCTAGATGTAAAGGCAGGCGGCTACCCACCATGTTTTTGGATGCAGCAGCTGCATGTGACATCACGCATCCGCCACAGCCCGCCCCGCAAAGACACAACTGCGTTGTCCAGACAGCACCCCAAAAACACAGCTGCAATGCCATCGACACGCCCCACGACCGCCTCTGCTTGTCAATCAGGCAGAGGGAATCGCACCAGCGAGATGCCTTCGTATCCCACTGTGTGCACAAGCGCAGTGTGTCTGCTGCTCGTGCACACACAGTACAGGACTTCAGCCTACTAACACTGCCGCTGCAGCGTCCAGGTCTGAATTAGGCCCTGGGTTTTTCCCGTGAAATACCTGAGTAGGGCTCTGTATAAATGGGTAACCCAGGTTGATCCAACCTGGGACCCATTTACAGCATAGGAAGAGCCAGTGCTTGGAGGTGACGATGCCAACCCGGGAATAAGCCGGGTCCAGCCACCTGTCTGAATAGGGCCTCAGCTTGGTCGCATCTGGGTTGGACCAGTGTACAAAGTAGCAGGTACGATCTGGCTTTTTAATCTGAAAGTGGTATTAGTAGAGATAGTTGGTGTTTAATGTAATGATAATAATAGTTTCCATATTTTTCTGTCAAATGTCTGAAATTTTAGTGAGTGCTTTTTTGTTTAGTAGTGTTGTTGATATACATTTATATACTTGGTCTTGGAGATCATTAGTATTTGCAGATAGCCCCCAAAAGGGGTGGTTTGGGGAATATCTAGCAAATATGTTTTGATAAATATGCCCCTATGAATGACACAACAGCATAAACTTTTTTTTAACCTCTAGACTCCTAAGTCTAGAGAAGATTTTATTGTGTAATATGCTAAAAGCACCAATTATATACATTCAAGGAACAAAGAGATCTGAAGCTGTTACTGTATGTTTGGATGTAAAGCCTCACAAGGACACTGAGAACCTCAGAGTCATTTCTTCGTAGCTGTTTACTGTACTGTACATTAGGCATCTGAAGAACAGTGCCAGCATCACATAACCTTTCCATTACTGCTGTGTTCCACTCTACTCTGCAGGGCTGGGCAGTGCTGCGTAACAATTACTGCAAGAACCACACATACCGGCTGCTGTGCTGTCTGCACTACCCTGTCTGTGTGTTGTTTTGTGTCCAATGTGACAAGCTCAGTATCCGCTATGACCAGAGGCAGAACTCTGGGAGGCAACGGAGTCATCTGCCGCCAGGCTCCTGCTCTGAAGGGGGGCACCTCTCCTCCCATTCTGTGACACCATTGAATTAAGTTAATTGATAGCTGCCACTGTCTTTTCAGTGGCCGACTTCCTCACTGGTTCCTGCACCTTACAAATCACACCCACTTTATTATTATACTGAATATACACATTTTACAAGTGTCACACCCAGGACTAGACACCACAACCTATTACACTGGAAGCAGACACCTTACTGATGAAGCTGTTTGCTCCTGTATAGGAAATATGAGAATTCTAACTATATGAAGATACTTCTCTGACAATTACACGTAACTTCATATAGTTTGAATTCTCATGCTTCCTCTACAGGAGCAAATAACTCCATCAGTAAAGTGTCTTCTGTTAATGTACAGGTCATGGGTTCTAATCCTGGGTAAGACTGCTAAGAAATGTGTGATTTAAAATAAAAGACAATTAAATGTATAAATACAGTATATAATTTTTTTTCAGAACACTCCATACACACACACACACACACACACACACACACACACACACACACACACACACACACATACATACATATATTTATCTTAATATAGGAAATAGGGGAGCCCCAATATTTATCTTGCCTCCGGGCGACTGTGACGAACTTACGCCACTGGCTATGGCAAAAGGCTTTAACTCCTGCTGTTCAGTTTTGCATGCACAAATCAAAGGTATGTGAACGGATAATAATTACAATGTAATTGTAAATTCAAATTGTAAAAACAAGCTGGGTCATTGGAATGGGGATATGAAACCTTGAATACTTGTTTGAGCTATCAAGTCATTTTTAAAATTTATTTATTTATTATTAGTTACCTTAATCTTTTGGGAGCACATCAAATCTTGTGCACTCACATTTTTTACTGTGCTATGTTTGAACTTAAAGCACAGATCTGCATGTAGTTATTAGTGATACCCACAGTAAATACATTCTAAGTAATAGTTTCCTGAGAAAATATTACTGCATTCACAAGTGTATAAAATGTCCATATTTAACATGTGCCGTTTTCTAGATCTGGCACTGTTGCTAAGTTGCATACTTGGCCCTAGTGAGATCTCATGGGATACTGCTGTAGAAGAATAACCTGCTCGGGGAACATAAGATGCCTTTTATATTCTTCTTGAACTTTGTCTAAGTACCTGTGATGCTGTTGCAGAACTATGATGAGGATTGTCATTAATCCTGTCTACCTATTTCTTGTCCTACACAATTTCCGCTATTGGGTTTGTAATTCCTGTATAATAAAAGTGCCAGGTTACATACAGAAAAAATATAAATACCTTGCTGGTCTCTCTGTACTTTGCCACAGTTTATGGGGGAGATGTACTAAGTCTTGAAAAGTGACAAAGTGGAGAATGATAAAGTACCAGCCAATCAGCTCCTAACTGCCATGTCACAGGCTATGTTTGAAAAATGACAGTTAGGAGCTGATTGGCTGGTAATTTATCACTCTCTACTTTAGCACTTTTAAAGGCTTAGTACATCTGGCCCTATGTGTTTTAGAGAGAGATGTACTGAGCAGTGATACAAGTGTAGAAGTGACCCAGTGGAGGAGTTGCCCGTGGCAACCAATCAGCATTGACGTAATATTTATAATTTGCATACTATAAAGCATACGGAGCAGCTGATTGGTTGCCATGGGCAACTTTTCCACTGGCTCACTTCTCCACTTTTATCACTGCTTAGTACATGCCCCCCTTAGTACATGTCCTATGAATTATTTTGCTTGTTACATGATTTATGTGCAGACGTCCCAATTGTTTCTCCCGGAACACTAGCGGTAATTTATATTCCGATTGTGTTACCAACTTTCAGCACTGTCTGTTACACTATACAGTAGCTGTGGCCACAACACAAACCTTAAATATTTTCTGCACTTAACTGTGGTTATCCTTCTGGGCTGGCTAAGCGCAAACTTATGGAGTTGTGTCTCCCACCTCTTTGTCTGATCTCTTTTTAACACATTCAGAACTATCTGTACATGGCCACACCATCAATTATGTCATACCCATCCGCATTATAATGTAACATAAATCACTTGACATTACTTCACACCAATAAACTACCATATTGTACTATGGGGTTTTGGTTATTACCAAGGGTGCAGCTACCATAAGTGCAAGGAGTGCACCTGTTACGGGTCCAGAGCTGAGAGGGGTTCACCTTCGACCTTACCTGTCAATGTTACATGTGTTATATACATTTTTTACCATTGGGTTGTACATAGGGGCCTTTACAAACTTTTGCCTTGGAGTCTACAAAGTATCTAGATATGTCTCTGGACCTGCTCATTGTAATGTGGAATAAAATAAACTAGAGGGCATTATAATATTACATAATATGAACTGGGGCACTGTAATGTGACACAATTAGAGATGAGCGGGTTTCGGTTCTCAGAGAACCGAACCCGTCCGAATGTCACTCCCCGCGTCCGGATCCTAGTCAGACTCGGGTTTTCCCGCCTGACTTGGAAACCAGAACGATGCAAAACGTCATCATCTCGCTGTCGGATTCTCGCAGGGTTTGGATTCCATATAAATCGCTGCGCGTCACCGCCATTTTCACTCCGGCATTGGAGAGTGTAGAGACAGGACGTGTCTCCGTCCTCAGTGTCCTGCATCAGTTCAGTGTTAGTGTCTTGTGCTGCATCAGTCCAGTCACAGTGGTTGTGTCCTCTGCTGTCATATGTCCAGTGCTGCTGTATAAGTACAGTCCAGTGGTGCTGTGTTGTGCTGCATCAGTCCAGTGGTGGTGTCTTGTGCTGCATCAGTCCAGTCACAGTGGTGGTGTCCTCTGCTGCCATATGTCCAGTGCTGCTGTATAAGTCCAGTCCATTGCAGTGATGCTGTGTTTTCCTGCATCAGTCCAGTGGTGGTGTCCCTGTGCTGCCGTATATGTCCAGTGGTACTGCCATATATGTCCAGTGATACTGCCGTATATGTCCATTGATACTGCTGTATATGTCCAGCGGTACTGGCATATAAATCCAGTGATCCTGCCGTATAATTCCAGTGATCCTGCCGTATAATTCCAGTGATCCTGCCGTATAAATCCAGTGATCCTGCTGTATAATTCCAGTGATCATGCCGTATAATTCCATGATCCTGCCGTATAATTCCAGTGGTACAGGCGTATAAGTCCAGTCCAGTGATACTGCCGAAATATGTCCAGTGATACTGTCATATAAATCCAGTGATCCTGCTGTATAATTCCAGTGATCCTGCTGTATAAATCCAGTGGTACTGGCGTATAAATCCAGTCCAGTGATACTGCCGTATATGTCCAGCGGTACTGCCGTATAAATCCAGTGGTACTGCCGTATAATTCCAGTGGTACTGGCGTATAATTACAGTGGTACTGCCGTATAAATCCAGTGGTACTGCCGTATAATTCCAGTGATCCTGCCGTATAATTACAGTGGTACTGGCGTATTAATCCAGTGATCCTGCTGTATAATTCCAGTGATCCTGCCGTATAAATCCAGTGATCCTGCTGTATAATTCCAGTGATCATGCCGTATAATTCCATGATCCTGCCGTATAATTCCAGTGGTACTGGCGTATAAGTCCAGTCCAGTGATACTGCCGAAATATGTCCAGTGATACTGTCGTATAAATCCAGTGGTACTGTCGTATAATTCTAGTGATCCTGACGTATAATTCCATTGATACTGGCACATAATTCCAGTGATCTTGCCGTATAATTCCAGTGATCCTGCCATATAATTCCAGTGATCCAGCCGTATAATTCCAGTGAGCCTGCTGTATAATTCCAGTGGTACTGGTGTATAAATCCAGTCCAGTGTTACTGCCGTATATGTCCAGTGGTACTGCCGTATAAATCCAGTGGTACTGCCATATAATTCCAGTGATCCTGCCGTATAATTCCAGTGGTACTGGCGTATAAGTCCAGTCCAGTGATACTGCCGTATATGTCTAGTGGTACTGCCATATAGATTCAGTGGTACTGCCGTATAATTTCAGTGATCCTGACATATAATTCCAGTGATCCTACCGTATAATACCAGTGATACTGCCATATAAATCCAGTGTTCCTGCCGTATAATTCCAGTGATCCTGCCGTATAATTCCAGTGATCCTGCCGTATAATTCCAGTGGTACTGGTGTATAAATCCAGTTCAGCGATACTGCCGTATATGTCCAGTGGTACTGCCATATAAGTCCAGTGGTACTGCCATATAATTCCAGTGGTACCGGCGTATAAATCCAGTACAGTGATACTGCCGTATAATTCCAGTGGTACTGGTGTATAAATCCAGTTCAGTGATACTGCCGTAAATGTCCAGTGCTACTGCTGTATAAATCCAGTGGTACTGCTGTAAAATTCCAGTGATCCTGCCGTATAATTCCAGTGATCCTGCTGTATACTTCCAGTGATCCTGCCATATATGTCCAGTGATCCTGCCGTATAATTCCAGTGATCCTGCCGTATAATTCCAGTAATCCTGCTGTATAATTCCAGTGATCCTGCCATATAATTCCAGTGGTACTGGCGTATAAATCCAGTCCAGTGATACTGCCGTATATGTCCAGTGGTACTGCCATAAAAATCCAGTGGTACTGCCGTATAATTCCAGTGATACTAGCGTATAAATCCAGTGATACTGACGTATAATTCCAGCGATACTGCCGTATAATTCCAGTTGTATTGGCGTATAAATCCAGTGATATAATTCCAGTGATACTGCTGTATAATTTCAGTGATACTGCCGTATATGTCCAGTGGTACTGCCGTATAATTCCAGTGATCCTGCCATGTAATTCCAGTGGTACTGGCGTATAAGTTCAGTTCAATGATACTGCCGTATATGTCCAGTGGTACTGCCATATAAGTCCAGTGGTACTGCCATATAATTCCAGTGATTCTGCCGTATAATTCCAGTGGTACTGGTGTATAAATCTAGTCCAGTGATACTGCTGTATATGTCCAGTGGTACTGCCGTATAATTCCAGTGGTACTGGCGTATAAGTCCAGTGGTACTGCCGTATAATTCTAGTGATCCTGCCGTATAATTCCAGTGGTACTGACGTATAAATCCAGTGATACTGCCGTATAATTCCAGTGATATTGCTGTATAATTCCAGTTGTACTGGCGTATAAGTCCAGTAATACTGCCGTATGATTCCAGTGATACTGCCGTATATGTCTAGTGGTACTGCCGTATAAGTCCAGTGGTACTGCAGTATAAGTCCAGTGGTACTGCCGTATAAGTCCAGTGGTACAGCCGTATAAGTCCAGTGGTACTGCCGTATAAGTCCAGTGGTACTGCCGTATAAGTCCAGTGGTACTGCCGTATAAGTCCAGTGATACTGCCGTATAAGTCCAGTGATTCTGCCGTATAATTCCAGTGATACTGCCGTATATGTCCAGTGATACTGCCATATAATTCCAGTGATACTGCCATACATGTCCAGTGGTACTGCCATATATTTCCAGTGATACTGACATATATATATATACCCTGTTGCAAAGCGGTTTACTGAGGCCATAACAACTATGCTGGTGTTAGACGTGCGTCCGGTATCCGCCATTAGTACAGTGGGACTGCAGTGCCAACCCTAGATGGGACAGGTGTTTGTGCCGCACACTTGTGTCGCTTAGCTTAGTCATACAGCTACTTCATTGCACCTGTTTTACTTCTTTGCATGATGTGCTGTTTGAGTACTAGTTTTTTTTAAGCGCCATCCTGTCTGCCACTGCAGTGCCACTCCAAGATGGGCCAGGTGTTTGTGCCGCACACTTGTGTCACTTAGTTTAGTCATACAGCTACCTCATTGCATCTCTTTTACTTCTTTGCATGATGTGCTGTTTGGGTACTAGTTTTTTTTAAGTGCCACCCTGTCTATCACTGCAGAGCCACTCCTAGATGGGCCAGGTGTTTGTGCCGCACACTTGTGTCGCTTAACTTAGTCATACAGCTACCTCATTGCACCTCTTTTACTTCTTTGCATGATGTGCTGTTTGGGTACTAGTTTTTTTAAGTGCCATCCTGTCTGCCACTGCAGTGCCACTCCTAGATGGGCCAGGTGTTTGTGCCGCACACTTGTGTTGCTTAGCTTAGCCATCCAGCTACCTAATTGCACCTTTTTCTTCTTTGCATCATGTGCTGTTTGGGGCGTATTTTTTAAATCTGCCATCCTGCCTGCCACTGCAGTGCTACTTCTAGATGGGCCAGATATTTGTGTCGCTTAGCTTAGTCATCCAGCCACCTTGGTGCAACCTTTTGGCCTAAAAACAGTATTGTGAGGTGTGAGGTATTCAGAATAGACTGGAAATTAGTGGAAATGAATGTTATTGAGGTTAATAATACTGTAGGATCAAAATTACCCCCAAATTTTGTGATTTTAGCTGTCTTTATGTTTCTTTCAAAGATCAACCAGATCCAAAACCAAAACCAAAACACGAAAGGGTGGTTTTGGCAAAACCAATCCAGATTCAAAACACGAGGATGGAACCAGAACCAAAACCAAAACATGAAAAGTGCCCGCCGCACATCTCTAGACACAATATGAAGTGGAGGCACTATAGTGTGGCATAATATGAAGTGGGGGATCTGTATGTCTTAATGTGAATTGGGCTTGCTGTGTTGCATAATGTGTACTGTTAGCAATACAATGTGACATAATCTGAACTAGACCACTACTATTGTTCAGGAAATGAACATGGTCACTATTATGGGGCATAAAGTTAGCAATTGCTGTGGAGAGGTGTCTCTCTAGAAGCATTGGGACAGGGTCCCTTCGAAATGTTATGGGGCCCACAAAGTTCTGGCTATGCTCCTGGTTATTAATCCATATTTGTGTTCAAACCTCAGAAGATGGACACTCTCGAAGGCATGCTGCATTGTTTAAGTATAGTATCCGAACTGTTTATGAAGATACTGTATATCTGCTATGGTCCCTCTTCTATTGGTCACAAGAGCCAATGTGAACATAGCTGCCTAAAGGGACTGTGAAAATGGGCAATATGCCAAGCTCTGAAAGCATATATTCTCTGATCTTGGCTGGGATATAGTCAATTATAGTCTATGGGCTATATTTTGGAAGTTTTTTTTCCCCAGAAAGAAAAGCTTCAGCTTATTTAGACTTTTTGGACAATTTGGAGGAATTTTAGGACTGCAATATAAAGCCAATTGTCAGATTACCTGGTATGTTTCAGCAGGAGAGGCCTGTTTAGGAATAACCATTAAAGATTTCAATTAGGAATGACCTGCCAAATGTAATCTACAACTGGCCTTCCACATATACAGTATTATTTAAATAAATATAATGCATTTGATAAGTAATCATGCTTGTTTAGGGTACTGTATATGGGATACTGGGCTGAGTTTGCATTTGTTTTAAAGTAGGATGTGCCTCTCTTATTAATTTATATGTTTTTCAAAGATAAAAATAATCTAGCACAGTGGTTCTCAAACTCGGTCCTCAGGACCCCACACGGTTCATGTTTTCCAGCTCACCATGCAGGTGCACTGTGTATCACCAACTGTCACATTTAAAAAATCTGAGGACCGAGTTAGAGAACCTGTGATCTAGCACAAAAAAGTAATGAATGAATGAATTAATTAATTAGTTAACATTTACTTATATAGTGCCAGCATATTACAATTAGGAACAAAACAGTAACAGACCAGTAAAAAAACAAGACTGGATACTGACAGACAGAGAGGTAAGAGGGCCCTGCTCACAAACTTACAATCTATAGGAATATATAAATTGATACACAGTGATATACATTGCATATCAGTACAGCTTGATTGCAGAGGTTCTTGGTGGGCTGTATGATCCAGTCACACAGATGGGATCAGTACGTAATCCCGCTGGACGGGATCCCGGCGGTCGAAATACCGACGCCGGAATCCCGACCACACAATCCCGACAGGGGTGGCGAATGGAACGCAGCCCCTTGCGGGCTCGCTTCGCTTGCCACGCTGCGGGAACGGTGCCTCGCTACGCTCGGCACACTATTATATTCTCCCTCTATGGGTGTCGTGGACACCCACGGAGGGAGAATATGTCGGTATTGTGGCGGTCGGGATTCCGGCGTCGGTATTTCGACCGCCGGGATCCCATCCAGCGGGATGTTGACCGCATCCCACACAGATCTGTCGGCTTGATGTCATCGGGTTAAGTGAAGATAGAGAAAATATGTAATGCTATGTGTGGACTTCTGTATATAAAGGAGAGGTAATTGGGAAGAATAGCTTTAGGAGGTGGTTCTGGAATGTCAAAAGCTGCCTGAAGAGGCAAGTTTTCAAGGAATACTTGAAGGTTTACAGAAGAAGAAGAAATTCTCGTTGTGTGTGGGAAGATGTTCCACAGAGTGGGTGTGGATGAGAGATGCAGCTTTTGGGCAGAGCAGAGGGAGATGATCTGGGAGATATTTAAGATAAGCAAAGCGATTTATGTTGGTGTTATTTGGATGATAGCCTTATATTGTAAGGTAAAGTATTTTATATTGACTTCAATAATAAAGAGGTAACCAATTAAGGACTGACAGAGCGGAGCAGCAGATGATGAACGTTTAGCAAGGAAGATCAGCCTTGCAGCTGCATTCAGTATAGGTTGTAGGGGTGGAGGTCTGTTTTTGGGATGACCAGCAATAATCAATGTGAGAAATAATAATAATTCTGGAAATATTTCATAGATGCACTGTATATATAATAGGATTTGGAAACAGACTGAATGTGGGGAACAAAGGACAGTTCAGAGTCAAAGAATTGCACCTAGACAATGATCTTTAGAGTTAGGATTAGGGTTGATTGACGAGTTATCAACAATGTTAGAGATATTAGGTTGTTAACTACTATTGGCCTGTGGAAATATTATTAATTCTGTTTTGGAAAGATTACGTTTGCGGTGGTGATGTGACATCCAAGATAAAATGGCAGAAAGACGTTTAGTGACACGGGCAAAATAAGATGGTGACAAATTTGGAGAAGATACAGTAGTTGGATGTGAATTTCAACCCCATACAGATGAAACTGAAATCTGGTTAGTTGATTAGTTTTCCAAGAGATGTGGTAAAGATTGAGAAAAGCAGAGGACCTAGGACTAAATCTTGTGGTACTCAAACTGACAGAGGTAGTGAAGGGAGTTAGTTCCAGAGAAATGAACATTAATAGAGTGATTTGATAAGTAGGATGAGAACCAGAATAGAGCTGTGTCCTGAAAACTGAGTAATTCTCTTTATACTTAGCAGTGATCAATCATTCACCTTAGTCAAAGCAGTTTCTGTGGAGTGTTGTGAATGAAAGCCTGACTAACTTGTTCCATAAGTTGTGAGGTCAAAAAAGGTGTGTGAGGTAGTGTAGGCAAGTCTCTCTTGGAAGAGCATGGGAGCGGAGAGATGTGACAGTAATTACAGTAATTTGAGAGTTATAGTCAGAATTGTGTAATCACTGCATGTTCCATAAAGATGGAAAGATATCAGAGGAGAGAGAGAGAGAGAGAGAGATTTTATTTAAGATTGGGAAGAGCACAGAAGACATAGCTAAACTGAGTTGTGAGGCTACAGAATAAAGAGGAGAGTTAGTATAGTAGGAAGATAAGAAGATGGTAGATACTTCATCTTCATTTGTGGGATAACATGAAAAGATGCCAGAGTGTTCCTGGAAGGAAATGAGCAGGTTACTGGCTGAGAAAGAACATACCATTTCATTTCAGATCTAATCATTCTTGTCCTTGAAATAGGAACCCAGATCTTGTGCACTGATAATATCTGGTGGGTTAAGTGTGGGCGGAGAGGGGGGGGGGGGGGGGGTGAGAAGCTATTTAAATGTATTAAAGAAAAGTCGCTTGGGGTTAGAGGCTTGAGCAGAGATGAGAAATTGGAATTGCGTTTGTTTGGCAGTGTCCAAACCTTTTGATAGGCGTGGTAGATATACCATGCCTTATATGTGAGGAAGTCATTCAGAGTATGAAATTTATTCCACTGACAATCTTTGTGTGTAAGTTTTTGTAGGTGTCATTATTTAGATTGCAGATGTTGATATCTAAGTCAGTGTGGAGTGTGATGGTTAGCTGGAGCCACTTCACAGGTCTATTTCTAGAGGTTGGCTAAGGTATGATACTGCAATGTCAGGAGAAGTGAAGGTAGATAGATATTGGTGAGAGAAGCTGTTGCAGACAGGTGGAAAGTTGTTGAAAATTGATAGAGGTAATATATCTTTTCAGATTAGAGGAGGCTTGGTAGAGTTCAATAACAGTGAGTTTAAAGTAATGAAGGAGAGCATGCAATTGATAAGTTTCTGATCGGAGCGAGGGAAAGAGCTGTTAAAGTAATCATAAACTGAGACTAGTCTATTGAGTAGAGTCAGTCCACTGGAAGAGGTTGATAGATGAGGTTAGAGAGAGTAGTTTGGAGGCACAAGGAGAATGTGGACCATCAATAGGGATGCTGAAATCACACATGATGGTGGGTGGGGATGTCCGAGGAGTAGAAATGAGGGAACCAGGCAAAAAAGTTCAAGAAATAGTTACAGAAATTTACATAAGATCATAAGTAATTTATGGATTAATGTATTTACAATTATATACATGCAGTGATGGCATTCTCTAGTTATAGTAGCGCATTTATCAGGGTATATTTATGTAAACCTTAGACAGGAGAAATAAGGGACAGGGCTTAGCAGATCACACAGTGTTGCCTTATTTATTAATACAGTATAAATGTCAGCACAAAACAACTATTTTTATTGCTTGATTTTAACAACAAATGACATTCTGCTCATTATATCCAGTAACTGCTATGAGGGAGACACAGGCAGCTGTCTCCATCCTTCTGTATTATATGGGTGGCACTTCCCTGCACTTACTGGTGTGCCAGGTAATACTGTACCAGCTGTTAGTGATGTGGGAGGTGAAATGACTCTTGTTACCTAAAACTGGCTTAGGGAATGAATAACAAGACATAACATCTAGCATCAGATGACATTCTTAGATAGAAGAAGTAGCAAAATAAATCTCTTCTCACTACAGATGATGTCTCCCATTTCTGAGACGCTAGCTCTCAAAAAGTTATACCATGCTGTGGTATTTCCAAATCTGCAGTGGCATTAATAGGCAAAGACAGTGCCCAAATATGATGGATGAAAAGTGTTGTGTTTAGCTGTGAAAAGGTTTGTTTCCACTGTTTCCCTATACAGTGCCGGCAACAGAAATCTTGGGGGGGGGGGGGGGGGGGGCACTCATATTTTTGGGGCCCCCTATCCAACGGCCAACCAGCCAGGTACAGGCTGGTTGGCCACTGGCTCATCCTCCCTGTCTCTTTTCAGCCTCACTGTCTTTCCAGCTTCAATCCTCAGCTGTATCATGTCAGCCTCATCCTCCCCTGTGTCTCTCAGCCCCCTCATCCTCCTATGTCTCTCAGCCTCACCCTGTGTCTCAGCCCCCTCCATTCCCTTTTGTCTCTCAGTTCCTTCTGTGCCTCTCAGCCCCCAATCCGCCTGTGTCTCTCAGCCCCCTCCATTCCTGTGTCTCTCAGCCTCCCCCTGTGTCTCTCAGCCCCCTCCATTCCCATGTCTCTCAGTCTCCTTCTGTGCCTCTCAGCCCCCCATCCGCCTGTGTCTCTCAGCCCCCTCCATTTCTGTGTCTCTCAGCCCCCTCCATTCCCAAGTGTCTCTCAGCAGGTCCCCCATCCCTCTGTGTCTCTTTCTGCTCCTCCCCTTTTAATAAGGATCACCGTGCAGTCAAAAATATTATTATATCCTTATTAAATTTTAACACTATATGCATTATTTAGAAAGTGTATTGGGCATAATTTAGTGCTGATAATACTGAGGATGTTCTAATTATATGAATATTTATATTATTTTCTCCACTGTGGAGTCATACTTGAGAGAGGTTTTGTTAATTTTAGTGTTTATTTAATATAATCATTTTACCTGAAATGAACTGCCAGCAGTGGCGGGTTTTACCTATAAAATCTGCCACCTCAGCTCAGAGTCAGTGAAGCCAGATGCAGTCCGTGAGATTGTACTGGCTTCACTTTCACTGGCAGTGACTTCCTATTGGAAGTCCTACCTGCCAATCAGAGACACTACAGGTAGTCCCATTGGGAGGTGTTTCCTCCCTCTAGGACTGCCAGACCGGGCTGCAAATAGCAGAGAGCTGGTTTCCGGTAGAAAGCGACTCTCTGCCTTACGGGCAGCCCTAGTTGGCTTCTATGGGTTGCAGCCGATGCAGTCCATAGAAGCCGGGAGTTCGCGCATGTGCAGTGCCGTTGCTGCTACTGCGCATGCACCAGTACCGGCGTCTGTGAACTACATTGTATACTGGAGATGTCGGGGCCCGGTGGTGGCAGGGACAAGGGAGCAGGGACTCGTGGCAAAGACCAGGAAGCCGGCAGCACGGCCAGTGGCAGCCCCCCTCCTCCACCGAGGTTGGAGCTGCTGCTGGCTGCTAGTACATTATTTTTACAAATATCAGTATGTTGTCACACAACACAATATCAGCATCTATGACTGATTTAACAGGATTAAATTCTCCTTGAGGTGTGCTGCTAGCGTCTGATCAAAGCAGCTTAATTAGCTTCAATAGTTTATGTACATGAATAACAGAGTCCTCTCTTGGGGTTCACTATGGTATGCCGGCGGGCGGGCTCCCGGCGACCAGCATACCGGTGCCGGGAGCCCGACCGCCGGCTTGCCGACAGTGTGGCGAGCGCAAATGAGCCCCTTGCGAGCTCGCTGCGCTCGCCACGCTACGGGCACGGTGGCGCGCTACACACGCCACGCTATTTTATTCTCCCTCCAGGGGGGTCGTGGACCCCCACGAGGGAGAATAAGTGTTGGTATGCCGGCTGCCGGTATACTGTGCGCCGGGATCCCGTCAGTCGGCATACTGAAGACCACCCCTCTCTTGTGTCATAGTGGCCTGATCTATGGTTAGATCAGCAACATTGTTTCAGATTTATAGCAATTAAGAATCATACAGACCTGAAACGAATAAGCTAGATTTTAGCAACTTGAAACTTTGTGTTCATAATTAGAGATGTGCACCGGACACTTTTCGGGTTTTGTGTTTTGGTTTTGGATCTGGATCTCCGTTCATGTTTTGGATCTGGATTGGTTTTGCCAAAACCACCCTTTCAGGTTTTGGTTTTGATTTTGGTTTTAGATATGGATTTTTTTAAAACTTAAAAACAGCTAAGATCACAGAATTTTTTGTTGTTGTTCCTACAGTATTATTAACCTCAATAACATTAATTTTCACTAATTTCCAGTCTATTCTGAACACCTCACACCTCACAATACTGTTTTTAGGCCAAATGGTTGCACCGAGGTCCCTGGATCTAACTAAGCCACAGGTTCTCAAACTCGGTCCTCATGACCCCACACAGTGCATGTTTTGCAGGTCTACGCACAGAATCACAAGTGAAATAATTAGCTCCACCTGTGGACCTTTTAAAATGTGTCATAAAGTAATTAATACACCTGGGCACCTGCTGGGTTACCTGCAAAACATGCACTGTGTGGGGTCCTGAGGACCGAGTTTGAGAACCTATGAACTAAGCTAAGCGACACAAGTAGATGGCAAAAACACGTGGCCCATCTAGGAGTGGCACTGCAGTGGCAGACAGGATGGCAGTTTTAAAAACTAGGCCCCAAAGAGCACATAATTAAAAAAAAAAGAAGAGGTGCAAGATGGATTTGTCCTTGGGACCTCCAACCCACCCTTATGTTGTTTAAGCAGGACATGCACAGTTCAATAAACCCATCATTTCAGGTGGTCCCCCTGGAAAAAGCTTGCCAAGTTCTCCGAATCATATCTAGCTGCAAACATACAGTACCACCTCCATATTTGATGACTTTTCACATTATGAGAAGAGGCAAGAGGAAGAGGACATTGTCAAGAAGGTGATTAAAAATTAGAGAGGCACACACAATCAGGAACAACACACAGGATTTCACCTTCACTCCTATCTTGGTGTTGAAAAGAACAGAGTTTAACCAAACAAATATATAATTACCACATTACTGGACAAACTGAAAAACTAGGGGCCAAAGCCTCTGAATTTGTACCCCCTTCTCCATTTTCAGGGATTACGATAATCTCGGATTTAATGCTGGGATGCAAATAAACTGGTGTATACCACAGGATCAAGATTGGATATTTTCCTCTCCACGCAGTCTGGAGACTTATTTTGTGAAAATCTTGTGGGTTTCTTTTTTCCATTTTTTAGTTGCATTTTTATTTACATATTTTGTGTCGGTTGCCTTATTTTCGTTTTTCACAGCTCCCAGTTACACGCAAGGGAGCATACCTGTGTGTCCCAGTTATACACCTGTGAGCATACCTGTGTGTCTTGTTTATTTTATTCATATTTTATTTTTAAATAAAGCAGCTCCTTAGATGTTTTAGCAGCCCCTCGTGGCCCCCACAGCAGCCCTGGATCAAGCAAGTTGAGTTCAGCTGGGTTCTGTACAGTACTAATCAGGACTGTGCAGTGAATTTTTTGATATTGAACCTCTGCTCTAGTGGAGCTTACCACTCTAGTCCAAATTCATTTCATATTACAAGTAGGACTGTGGGAGGAAGCAATGCTAACCTCTGTGCCACCAACATGCCTCAGCCTGGCAAGCCAGACATCTTCCTGGATGTAAACTACCATGAGACTCAATACTTATTCAGTAACTGTTTGTGCCTCACAGGAGCTCCTGGCCCATCTAGTGCTGCAGTGCAATGGAAACCTGATGCAATGCAAGATCACTGAAACTCTGTTCTTCTAACACCGCAAGGTCTTGCGATAACCCTACGCAGCCCTTACATTGTACAATTTTCCATCAATAATTTTTTTATTAAAGTTTTGTTCCATGTATACGGAAAGGGAAAGGGTACAAAAGGAAGAAAGGGGAAAGAGTGTGTGTGTGTGGGGGAGGTTAAGGAGTTATCACATAGCATATAATAAAATATACACGGGGACGTGGACTAGCTTCTGTGAAGAAAAGACGTTCCGTCTATATGCTCTGGGGCCCATGTTATTATAAACCCCTACAGCAGCTCCAAAACGACTTCTACCGCGGGCATTGAGCTCTCCCTACCTGCCTGTGACCCCCTGGAGCCGGCCGCCAACAGTCACGGAGCCGGGGGACAGCCTGCTCTGTCCCTGCGGGTTGTGACCTAGGCGGGCCGGGAAGCCGGGGGCTAGAGTTCGGCGCCGATCCACGGTTTGGGCTCCGTGGCGCGGGTGCTCCACGATCGTGCCTGAACGGTGGCGTGGGACCCCTCCTAACCTCCCAACATAACCCACCTGCTTTGTTTGAGTCCTGCTGTCCCCTGTAGCAGCAGGGGAGACCCCCCACTCGGCCCCATTGGAGATAAACAGAGAAGGGAGGCAGCTGTGTGTGTGCTGCATCGGCCATCTTGGATCCCTGGGACACAGGCTGATGCAGGCTATGCACACCTGTATGAAGCCCTGGATGCCCCTCACTGCACCAGAGATCATCTTTATGCAGCAAATGACCACCTAGTTGTTCCTACACTTGATCCAGACTCTAGAGGTGAGAGAAACCCCCCTGCTGATTCACACTAGGTGGGGAGACCCTCTGTGCCAGCTCTTGCATCATTTGTGGACTGTCATCCCTTCATCCTTTGGCTGGTCCGGGATCTGCGGTGGCCTGCTGGGCTCTGGACGGCGGTGTTCCTTTTTGAAGAGCGGTGTGGGGAGGTGGCCGCGGGGGCATTGCCTGGAGGCTGATTAGGCAGGCTGTGCTTTCCAAGAGCTCCCTGGGACCTGTTATTTTTTTACAGCTAATATAACCTTCCCACGCTCATTCTCTGTTTCAAGGCCCTGTCCTGCATCACCCACTTGTGGAAATAGCAGTGAGCTGGTGCTTCAGAGTCGGGGAGCCGGTTTCCTGGCTCCTGCGGATTGCGGCCCACTCTCTGCCCTGAAACCAGGGCCTTGATTTGTAACCGTCCCCCCGCCGTGTGGAGGGGTCCCCTGGACGCCTCACTGGGACTCCTGAACATTGCTCCTGCCCTGCGCTTACCCCAGCCTGCGCTCCGGAGTCCAACGTGCGGAGGGGGGGACTCGAGACCCGACCGAAGCCGACCCGGGAGCTCCGGAATTCCAGCGGCGGCCATCTTTATTTGTGGAAGACGGAGGGAGAGACGGCCAAGGCCCGGCGGAGGAGACCAGCAGCGCCCGGGTGTGTTTTACTGCCGCCCTGATCTGCTTTGGCAGCTTATTCTTGCTCCCAATTACCGGAACCCTACCCGTTCATGGGGGCCCCCCTGCCTTACTCATTTCCCCCCTTTGCTGTTGATGCCCCGTCCCCTCGGTGCTTCCTGCGGCTCTGTCTTTAGCTGCCAAGGTTACGGCTCTGCACTGTCCTGCACCGTCTTGAGCTCTCATTCTCTACCATTCTACCTGGGGCCACCTGATGGCCGTCTGAGACCTGGCCACGGGGAGTGACCTCTCCACGGGAGCTATGCTGTTGTCTGTAGTTTGCTAACCCTGACACATCCTGAGCTACTTGCAAACATCCTTCTTGCTGTTTCCCCCGGAGTATGGGGCGTACCTCGAAATCCTCTAGGCGGAGCAACAAAAACCAACCTCAAAAAGTCACGAGGTCCCAAACTGACCTGAGGCCTTTCCTCCACCTTACGACCTCCCCACAGATGGAGAACCGCTCATTCCCCCATCCCCCGACTTCTCCCTCTGCTTTCTCGATCTTGAATCCGGCTGATGACATGGCTGACCCTGCGTCAACAGGCGGTCTGGATCTCTGGGAAATCCTGACCTTCATGAAGTCCCTTCCAACTAAGCAAGACCTTCAAGACATTATCAGGAATAAGCTCGCCTCCATTAAAAGCAATATCTCCCACCTGTCTGATCGCTTGGTGACTCTGGAAGAAGACCAAGAGGCTGGAGCTTCCTGTATGTCCTTGTTGAGAGACTCCGTCCTTGCTCAATCCAGGGAAATCTGGGCTTTGCAGTTCAGAATGACGGATATCGACAACAGGGGCAGGCGGAACAACATCCGTGTCCGTGGTCTCCCAGAGGAGGTTCCCCAATCTGGGCTGGTGGACGCTCTGACCAAGATTTTTAACGAACTCTTGAATAAGGATTCGGGTAACGTTATCACTTTTGACAGAGCCCACAGAGCCCTCAGACTGAGAGGCCTCTCCACCGACTGGCCTCGTGATGTCATTTGCCGGCTCCATTATTTCGCCCAGAAAGAGGAAATTATGTCCAAAGCTCGGCAACTGGATGGTATCGACTTCAATGGCTGTGATATAAGTTTCTATCAAGACCTCTGTTGGTATACACTCCAGCAGCGGAAATCCTTGAAGCCCCTAACGGACGAATTACGAAAACGTCAGCTACGTTACCGTTGGGGTTTCCCTTTTAACCTCAAAGCCTGTTCCTCCGGAAAGTGGTACACCCTATCTTCCCACGCAGACCTTTCCCTGTTCTGCTCCTCACTGGGTCTACCTTCACTGTCCATCCCGGATTGGGAGTTTCCTCTCCCTGATGTTCCTCTCCCTAAGCAAGCTTCTAGCTCGCAACCATGGCATGAGGTTCGGGGCACCAAGAAAAGAGTCCAGTCGACTGTGTCTCCCTCCAAGACTGATTTGCTGTAAAGGACCCTTCTGAATGAGAATGTTGTTCATGTTCCTTTTTCCTTCTATAGAGACTCATGCTGATAACGCAATGATGGAGGGTATTTTTTCTTTTTCGAAGAGTCCTTCCTTATGTTTAGTGTTAACTCCTAGCTGTTTACGGAGGTTATTGATGACTAGTTAATTTGTTTGCTCATGATTTGCCGGAGGGGGGTGAGGGCTGTGGACTTTTCTGCTGCCCTTGTCCCCTGCTGGCCACTTCTGTTAGTGTAGGATGCTTTATTTTCGCCTCTCTTTTTGTGTCAGTTTTAAACATGATTTTTCACCATGGTTTCTGTGGCGGTTCACCCCCCCCCCCCCCCCCATTAAACCCGCCTTTGGCTTTATGCCGGTAGGGAGGCTGACGGTGATACGGTTCGGTCTCTCTCCTGCGGGTCTCTCGCTGATGTTATTATATTGTTTTTGTATTTCTTCCTTTGTCTCTTTTTCCATGTTTGCTCTTCCTTCCCCCCCCTTTTCTCTCCCTCCACTTTCAGATGTATGGGAATTCACCTTACTTCATTCCACCATGAGTACCTCGGGGAAGATTAAAGTGCTGTCCCTCAACGCGCGTGGTCTTAACACGCCGGAGAAGAGATCTAGCCTTCTGCGTTTACTGAGATCTGAAAGAGCAGATGTTGCTTTAGTGCAGGAGACCCATTTTAAGGTTGGAATTCGTAACCCCTCTCTCGCCAGTCGCTACTTCCCCGCAGCATATTACTGTAACACCCCAGGTAGCAAATCCAAGGGAGTGGCTATCGTTTTCTCCAGGGACTTGCGTGTTACGGACGTCACCGTACATAGGGTAGTAACGGGTAGGCTCCTCCTTTTGACTTGTAAAATCACTGAGCAAATGTTCACCTTTGCAGTGATTTATGCCCCGAACCAGGTCCAATTGTCTTTCTTCAATTCCCACCTCCTGAGGTTAGACTCTCTATTCCAGGGTGTCATCATTTTAGGTGGTGACTTCAACTGGACGTTGGACCTCAGCACTGACACGTCATCCCAAACCTCTGGATTTGTTGCATCCAAATATCGCCGTGTTAAACGCCTGTTCCACACACAACAACTAGCTGACTCCTGGAGAACCCTCAACTCCTCAGGGCGTGACTATTCCTTTTATTCTCACCCTCACAGGGTTTACTCCTGCATTGATTACTTATTTCTTAGCCATAGACATCTCCTGCTTCTCATAGATGCCACTATTGGCTCTATCACCTGGTCTGACCACGCCCTAGTGACTTTGACTCTGGCCCTCCCTCATGGTCCCCATAAACAATGGACCTGGAGACTCAATCAGTCTCTTCTATACGATACACTCTGTAAGGATGCCTTAGACAAGGCCCTAGATGATTATATTGCCACGAATGTCACAGACGATGTCTCCCACCTTACTGTGTGGGAGGCACACAAATGTGTCCTCCGCGGCAAATTGATACAACTGGGCACTTATAAAAAGATACAGAAGCAATCTCTGATCTCAGGACTTTTACTTAAGATTCATGCCCTCGAGACCTCTCACAAGATATCCCTGTCAGATGTGACCCTTGTGGAATTGTCGGAAGCCGCTCACAGCTGAATAAACTCCTCTCTGATAATATAATTCACTTCATTCATAAATGTAAATGGAAATATTATCAATGGGGCAATAAGCCTGGGCGAATCCTGGCTCACGCTATACGTGCCCAACACTCGGCTTCGTTTATTAGTTCGGTGAAGGACGTCAGAGGGATCCCCAAATTCAAATCACCTGAGATTGGGGCTTGCTTTGCACAATTTTACACCTTGCTTTACAATCTAGAAAGTGCTCCCTCAGATTTAGACCCCCACCTTTCACTCCAAAAAATAAGGGACTATCTGAAGTCCATTGACTATCCTGTCCTCCCGCCCTCGAAGCTCAGTATACTGGAAGCCCCCTTCACTGCCCAAGAGCTAGATCAGGCCATCTCCTCTATGCCATCCGGAAAAAGCCCTGGCCCCGACGGATTCACTATCGAATACTATAAGGTGTTTAAAGATAGGTTGCTCCCCCTACTCCTCCGAGCGTTTAATTCGATTGCGTCTGGCTCTCATTTCTCCCGAGATTCTCTGGAGGCCCATGTCTCGGTGATACCAAAACAGGGCAAAGACCCTTTGGTCTGCACCAGCTACAGACCCATTTCCCTCCTCAACATAGACCTCAAAATCTACGCGAAGATTTTGGCGAATAGATTGAGTGCGCTGATCCCCCTTTTGATTCATAATGACCAAGTAGGTTTTGTGGTTGGCCGAGAGGCCAAAGACAACACAACCAAAATCCTCAACCTCATCCATTTGGCATCCCATAGCTCTACCCCTACTATTCTACTCTCTACTGACGCCGAAAAGGCATTTGATAGGGTCAGTTGGAAATTTATGGAATCCATTTTGGAGCATATAGGCTTAGGTCCCAATGCATTTTCTTGGATAATGGCCCTGTATGACTCCCTGACAGCAAGAGTCCGCGTAAATGGCACCTTGTCTGACCCATTCACCATTAGCAACGGCACTAGACAAGGCTGTCCATTATCTCCTTTGATTTTTGTGTTGTGTATTGAGGCGTTGGCTAGGTCTATACGGGCCAATCATGCCATCACAGGTTTTACCGTAGGAGATGGAGAATATAAGTTAGCCCTGTTTGCCGATGACCTCTTGGCCATAGTATCCTATCCCACGGACTCTCTACCGCACCTCATGAAAGAACTCGACCTATTCGGACAGCTTTCCAATTTCAAAATTAATTATGCTAAATCTAGTGCTCTTAACATTTCCGCCTCTGCAGACTCCGTTGCGGACCTTAAACGCCCTTTCCCTTTTTCATGGCAATCCTCCCACATAACTTATCTCGGTGTTAAGCTGTCCGCTAACGAGTTCCAGTTGTTACCACTGAATTATTTGCCTCTTTTGCAAACGATTCAAAATTACTCCAGATGGAATATGAAATATCTATCTTGGTTTGGGAGGATTAACATAGTTAAGATGAATAACCTCCCTAAGTTATTATATGTAAAGCAGACCCTCCCGATCTGCATCCCGGAGTTTTGGTTCCGAGCTGTTTCACTTTTGATCCAGCAATTTGTTTGGCACAGGAGGAGACCTAGGTTTAAACGCTCCCAGTTGACCAAATCGATTGAGAGTGGCGGCCTCCAGCTTCCTGATATAAAATATTACTATCAGGCCATTCTTTTGAGTAGAATTATAGACTGGACGAGACACCGTGAGCTTAAACAATGGGTGGAACTGGAGGGCCTGTACGTACAGCAATTCCCAGAAATATTTCCTTGGCTCCCCTGCTCCCCTAAGTTGTGCCTTCCCCATCCAACTATAACTCCTACACTTGCTGCCTGGAAGTCACTGCGGGAACTACCTTATATTTCTTCTAAATTCAGCCCCTTGACATCCTTTCTGGCCAACCCTGACTTTGCTCCGGGTGTCAACGCTGCCCACTTCTCGCAATGGGCGCTAAGTGGTCTGTTCAGGGTCGGTCAGATGGTGTCGTCGACTGGAGTCAGACAGTTCTCAGACCTGTGGGCGAAGTCCACATCCCCCAGCAGGATTTTTGGAAGTTCCTACAAATAAGACACTTTTTGGTGACTGGGTCTAGATTCCGAAACGCCACTAGAGAATTGACCCTCTTTGAGAAACTCTGTGTTGCTGTCCTTGACCCGACCCACACTATTTACACACTTTACAAGATTGTTTGCCATTCCCAACCTAACGTTACTCCATCCTTTGCTGTGGCTTGGGAGAGGGACCTGGGCATTTCCTTGTCGCCTAAAGACTGGGAAAATTGTTTCCTAAAAACCCACACGAGCTCTGTCTGTGTCCAGGTCAGAGAGACTCAATATAAAGTTCTGACAAGATGGTACAGGCACCCCTCTCTTCTCCATGCTACGTATCCCTCCTCTTCAGCTCTCTTTTGGCGTTGCTCCTCCCCTTCTGGCACCCTTCTACATATTTGGTGGACATGTCCACTGATCCAATCCTTCTGGCAGGAGGTTATACACATCTCTCAGGCCATTCTTTTTTTTTTAAATTGTGTTTATTGAACAAAAGAAAAGTAACACACATGTAATAATACAACATGGGACATTAAAGGCGGACAGTCAAAACACCTGTCCGTACATTACAGTGATATGTTTAGTTGTAGAATACTATGAAGCAAATTAATAAATTCCCAAATGGTCATGAAGTACAGTATAACAATGCGTAATAGCTACATAACAGCATGGCAATGAGTGAAGGTGGGACGGTAGATATCTAATGGCGAGAGCCCCATTTAAAGAAATTCAGAACGGTGGCGACCCATCAGTAAGAGTTGCCATATTATACCAAGTTGTTAATCTAACCACCTTAAAAAAGGAAGCCAAATTGCAAAAAACATAGCAGCACGGGATTCAACATCTAAAGAACATTCAGTCCAATCCATTTGGAATAGAAATAATAACCGGGGCAGCATAAGAGAAATGGGAATATGATCTTTTTGTATCCACTGAGATAATATTGTTTTCTTCGCCGCAGCTGTGATGCGAGCCAGAAGTAGTCGTGTACCCTTGGTCATTGCAGGGGTTTGGGGTTCTATATAATTCCAAAAGGCCCATGCCATTGTTAATGTAAATGGAATACCCAAATTAGTCTTAATGTATATCTGTATTAGATCCCAGAATGATTGTATAACTGGGCAAGACCATAAACAATGTATAATATCAGCATCAGGGGACCTACATTTGAAACAAAGAGAGTCGTCTGCTGCCCCTGTAAGGAACCGTAGCCGAGGAGTATAATAAGCTCTATGTAAAATTTTCAAATGCATCTCCGCATATGAGGAAGATACCAACTGTTTATTAAGCAAATTAGACCATTTAATAATAGTGTGTACATCCACTCCCGTGAAGACGTCTTTCCATTTAGCCATGCCCGTGGTGAGTTTAGTACAGTCAATCTTTCGTCTGATATAAGTGTATATTTAAGCTGTAGAGTGAGGGGAGTCTAGACGTCGTCGTACTATTCCATCAAGCGGAAAAGTGAGATCAATGGGCTGTAGATGGGCTATAACGGACGCTGCAAAACTACGCATTTGAAAATATGCAAAGAAAGGAAAATTTAAAGTCGGGTATCTATCTCGTAATTGAGACAAAGATAATACCGCTGAGCAGTCATCATTTAAGAATTGAAATAGTGACCGGAGACCCCGGAGGTGCCAACTGTGTATAACCTCACCTGCTTCCCCTCCCTGAAAAGCCGGATTCCCTAATAAAGGCTGGAACAGGGAATGTGTCAGAGTGAGTTTAGAACGTTTTCTAATTTGATGCCATGCCTTGTAAGGAGCATATAGTAATGGAATTGACTTTATATCCTGTAATATGGAGGAATTCGGGAAATGTAATATCTGTAGCAAATCATGACTAGGGAACAAAGCCTGTTCTAGTGCCTTGTTAACAAAATTGTCCCCATTACCTATCCAATCTAAGGCACATCTATAATTAGCCGCCAAAGAGTAATCTTTCAGGCAGGGGAGATTGACTCCCCCAAGTGAGGGTGGTTGTTTTAATTTAAACAATGCAATACGAGGGCGTTTATTCGCCCATATAAATTTAGTAATGGCTTTATTTATTGTATGTATATCCTTTTTTGTTAACAAGAATGGGAGCATCTGTATTGGGTAAAGCAAACGCGGGAAAGACACCATTTTATACAAATGGCACCTACCCAAGTATGAGATCGGCAGGTGTTGCCATCTCATAAAGTCCTCAATCATCTTATTAATGTAGTAAGAAAAGTTTAAAGAATACAATTCCGAGGGACTAGATGATACACGTATACCAAGATACGTTATACAATCATGTGCCCATTTAAACGGAAACGCATCATCCCAGCCCCCTCTCGCATCTCCACCCAATGCCAGTGCCTCCGTCTTATCAAAATTAATCAAAAATCCTGATATTAAATTGAAATTCTGTAAAGTGGTCAATAGTGAGGGAAAGGACGTTATAGGATCGCTAAAGTATAGTAAAAGATCATCCGCAAAAGCGGATACTTTTATGGTATGAGAGCCCACTTTAATACCCTTCCAGGACACATCATCTATGAATGTGCGTATGAGCGGATCCAAAGCCAGATTAAATAACAAGGGGGAGAGGGGGCAACCCTGTCTCGTCCCCCTATGTAACTGAAATGATTTTAGTGTTTAATCCATTAATCGTGATAAACGCCTGCGGTGAGGCATGTAGAGTTTTAAAGACGTTAATAAACTCTGCACCAAAGTGTTGGGCCTGTAGGACTCGCAGTATATGAGACCAGGAGACGCGGTCAAATGCTTTATCAGCATCACAACTGACTATAAGGGCTTTTCGACACTCTGATTGCTTTGAGCTATGTATCGCTGCCAACAAAGTACGTATATTATGTACTGAAGTTCTGTTTCGAACAAACCCATTTTGAGCAGGATGTAAAATTCGCTGCAGAATGGGCTGAAGTCGAGACGCTAACAATTTAGTAAATAACTTTAAGTCCTGGTTCAGTAAGGATATCGGCCTATAGGATTGAACATAGTTAGGGTCTTTTCCCGGTTTCGGAAAGACCACTATTCTAGCTTCATCAAAACCGGTCGGAGCTGAATTTCCTTGCAATAATGAATTAAAAAGAGCTAGCATGTATGGTATCAAGTGGGGAGCAAGCATTCGGTAGTACTCTGCCCCAAACCCGTCCGGACCAGGGGATTTCCCTTTTTTCAACAATTTAATGAAAGATAATAATTCCGATTCCTGGACCGGTGCTGTTAGCGATGCTCTCTCTTCCTCCGTTAGTACTGGGAGTCCTGCTTTTTCCAGAAATCTCAGACCGTCTATTGGATGATCAGGAGGAGACTGATACAAAGTTTGATAATATCATAAGAATTCCTCTGAGATAGCAGGAGTATCCATAACAGTAGAGGTAGGATCAATATACAATTGAGTGATACGTGAAGGAGCAGAGTATGACCGAACTAAATTTGCCAATAACCGGCCCGATTTATTGCCAGTTCTAAAAAACCTGTTCCTATGAATATCATGAGAGACACTCGCTCACTTGGTACATAGGGCATTGCGTCTCCTGGAAACATACTCCATAATCTGACCCCGTATTACTGGCTTCGAGGCGGACCAAAATAGATTTATGTCTTCAACATGTTCTATATTATCAGTCTTATAATTTAGAAATGACTGTTCAAGATGCAGGCGAAAGTCTGAAGAGTTTTCCATGTAGGCTGGAAACCTCCAGTTGTAAGAGTGTGGTATAGGAGTGTCCAATCTTATAGTGAACCATACCGGAGCATGGTCAGAAAGGAGAATAGGATCTATCTGGGAGTGCACTACCTGTTGCAGAAGAGTATCTGAGATTAGCCAATAGTCTAGTCTAGACGAGGAGTGATGGGGATGCGAGTAAAACGTATACTCACGAGAATCAGGATGTTGGCACCTCCAGGGATCGCATAATCTCATCGAATTGGTCAGTAAGGAAAGCGATGGGGTGGCGACCGAACCATGGGCGTTGGCGGAGGTGGTTCTGTCTAATCCTGTCAATTGAACACAGTTAAAATCCCCACCCAAAATAATTGCGCCCTCTGCCCAGTCTTGTAACTTTGCATAAATATCCGTGAAAAATTGGGCATTAGTGCCCGTGGGAGCATAAATGTTAGCTATTGTGTAGGGCAAATCATGTATAGTCAATTTCAAAAACAGATACCTTCCCTCCGGGTCTATTAAGCAGTCACTAATATTGTAAATAAGAAATTTGCTAAAAATAATCATGACCCCTCTTTGTTTAGATGTGTAAGATGCCGTTTTAAAGTCTCCTATCCAAGAATCCCTTACCACATTAGGGTCAGAGATTTTCCAGTGTGTTTCTTGCAATAAAACTATATCTGGTCGTAAACATTTCAGGTGGGTCAGAATTTTCTTTCTCTTTATAGGGGAATTTAAGCCTTCCACATTCCAAGTTACTAATTTAAGAGCAGTTTTAATCTTTTTAGGGGGATTACCAATTGCTGTCATTTAACCGATGCCAACCCTAGGCCAAGTCATAAAATTAACAACTCTCTTTGGTGAACCCTTACCCGTCCCAGCGAGCGGGCAAGGGGAGAATGAATACCAGTCCAATAGGGGGAAATATAAACATATCACATTTAGTAGGAATATACCATGTGTGTTAACCTCAATCAGAATTCCAACAATTATCATAAACCGTTTTAACATTATATGAACCCAGGAGGATTTCCGACTGAGTCGCATCCCAGCATAACATTGCAGGAGATAATCATACCAGAGTAGCAAAAGGGATTTCGAACCAGAAGGCCATCTAATACTAGAGCATTTTAAAAGCTGAGTAAAGATGAGAAAAAAAAGAAGAAATGAGATCGGTGATATATAGAAAAAGAATGAGAATAAGAAAAAGAGGGCAAGTGAGCCAAAGAAGAAAAAAATAAAACTGAAGAAAAGATTTACTACACAAAGTTTTGTCCTAAAAAAATACCAACAAATGCTATGAAACATTACATCATATTTAGGCACTAAACAACCTGAAATATACTGAGTACATTTTCACCATTACACCAAATATGGTCATCTGTAACCTGAATGTTCAAGAAATTGAAAATGACATCGCAATGTAACTCTGTAGTGTCAATCCGCATCGTCCATCCTGGACGAGCGGGAAGAAGCCAAAGAGTCCACAAAGTTTTTTGCAGCTTGCGGAGTGTCAAAGAAGTAGAATTTTCCAGAGTATGAGACCCTTAACTTGGCAGGATACAGTAATGCAAATCGAAGCTCCATCTCAAACATGCGTTTGCATATCGGGGAAAACTCTCGTCACTTTGCAGCCACCATATATGAGAAGTCTTGAAAAAGTAGGATCTTGGATTCCTGGTATTTGAGAGTGGAACATTTTCTATAGGCATCAAGCAGACGAACTTTATCAGCGTAATTTAGAAACTTCATGATAACCGGTCTGGGCCTATCTTTAGTAGATTGTCGATCAGGACCAATACGGTGAACACGTTTAATCAGCATTGATTCGGAGTCCGATACACATCCTAATTCTCTCGGCAGCCATTGAGAAACCAGATTCATCAGTTCGTAAGGTTTCACCGTTTCTGGCAGCCCTATAAGGCGTACATTACTTCTTCTGTTTCTGTTCTCTAAATCTTCAAGTTTCTCTTGCATGGACGTCACTATTTTATCTTGTTCAGAAAGCGCCGTTTTAGCCATTGTTAGATCATCCTCAAGGTACGAGATTCTTTGCTCCGCCTCCGATAAACGTTGGTCATGATGATTCAACTGGGTAAGGGCGGAATCCAATGAATCTTTCAAAGGGGCTAATTTTTGATCCAAGAGAGAAGCCAATATGTCAGTGATCTCATGCGTTGAAAGTATTTGGCGGAATTCTTTGTTGTAGTAAGTGATGAGCATCTCAATGGACTATTATTAGGACCAGATGCCGGTGACTGAGGACTGTCACGACCCCGACCTTTATTTGCTTGTGAACCGCGGGGATTTCTGGGAGTTTTAGCCATGTACTAATCCATTATGAGGAGCGTATGGCATAAAAAGGGCAGTAGGATATGACAAGGTATAAGAGATGTATATAAACGTGTATGAAAATAAATGAACTGCAATATAATTTCACACCAGCTGGGGGAGCTCCAATTCCATAAATTAAGGCTTGTCAGCAGATTTTATAGCCTCACAGAGAGTCTGATCTGTAGCACAGTCGGAAGGGGCCTCAGGACATCCACTGTTGATAGGTCAGGTGACCAATAATGACAATCACTCAGCAGTAATGGTCACTTATATGTAGCAATTAATATTTCAGAAGGGGGGGACAAATAATAAGAAAACCAGGAATATATATATAAAAAAAATTAATAAAAAAAAAAACAAATAAAAAAAAATTATAATTATAAATACAAGAAGATATGTAGCAAAAGGGTATGGATTATGTGGAGGCAGAGTACCTTTCTGCCCTCTTCAGCTCACCCCCACAGATCTGGTCAGGCAGCAGAAATCAGAAGGAGGATATACAACAGAGCTTCCCTGGTCAGGTCAATAATAAGTGAGTCACGGCTGCTGGTGGCAAGGGGAATTGCAGGCTTTTTTATTTTTCCCTCACTCAAGATGGCCGCCGGGAGATGTGTAGCCCGAGGAAGTGACCAGAGGGAATCCAGTAATTGAGCTCCGAGTGAGAGGGGTGAGTATGTGAGGTATGCAGGAGTGGGCCAGGACCCGAACCGCTGGGTAACACACTCCTGGGAGGCAGAAGAGGTAGCGCTGTAGCCGCGGTCACGAGCGGGGCGGGAGGCTCCGCTCCGTTGCCTTGGAGACCCGCGGCTCACGCCCAGTGCACTCGAGGTCCCGGCTGTGGGGAAAGAGGTGGGCCACAACCCGCAAGGACGTTCTAAGCGTCCCCCGGCTCCGCAACCCGCTTCCTCCAGTCCCCTGTCAGCAGTAGAGGGGTAATAGAGGTCGTGAAAGAACTTGGTGGGCTATGTGGTATATTTAATTCACTATTCCAAGGACGCCGTGTAGGAGCAGCTCCAAGGCACGTCCTTCTCCATAGCCCGCCAAGCCGCAAAACTCTCTCAGGCCATTCTTAAGACTCAAATCCCGCATGATCCAGCATTTTGGCTTATTAATCACTCCAATATTCCATTGTCCCAACACAAACATTCCCTATTGCGTCATTTCAGTAACGCAGCACGTGCTGTAATCCCGTCCATGTGGAGGTCCCTCCTACGAGGTGTGCGTGGTTCACCAAACTAGACTATTTTATGATGATGATCTGTTCCTCTCATCGATAGGCAAGTCTCGTGAATTTGATTCCACATGGTCCCCTTGGCTGGAATACAAGGCCTCCCAGGCCTACTTAGCCACTCCCTTGGATAGTAACTAATACCCCTATCTCTCTGTCTCCCATAACTTGCTAAGTGATACCTCTTACTTCTCTTACCCCTCTTCTCTTTCTCTCTTCTTTTCTTCCTTCCTACTTCTCCTTGTCTCTACCTTTGGTGCCTTTCGGCGCTCCTATTCTGTCCCCCTATTAGTCTTCATGTTTTTTATGTATGAGAACACCTTTAACTGCTGCTACACACCACAGCCCTTTTGCAGGCATAGCTGGATTCCATGCGATGCTTCCTTAGAATATACCTCTCTCCTTGGCTGTTCAACTCCAACTGCCTTAACATTTGGTATATATTACCTCTGAAGGTTACACTCCCTTCTGCAGGTTTGCTACCTTTTCTTTTTGACATTTGTACAATTAGATTTGTGTATATTAGCTTTACTTGTGTTGGTGATTCTGTACTTGTAACTGCATAGGTGTTTTCTTTCCTTGTTCATGTCTTTTAAAAATCCTTAATAAATCTGATTATATAAAAAAAAATATAACAAAAAAATATATACACAAACACAATGGTCAACTGTAATACTTAGTACAGTTTACACAATAGTATAATGAATGGTAATTGAGCTAAATATTAGATATAAACATCTCGACTACCGGTAGTAAATCAATCGTCTATTTCAAGCAAAGAATTGGCTCCTTCTCAGGTACTAGAGTATTCATGCCAGCTGTACCACTTAACTAGAGGGAATTTAGCATGAAATGTGTAGGGTAAACCTTGGGTCTCCATCACAAAAGCTTGGTGGGTTTTACGAATAACTAAGGAGCGATGGAGGTAGAAGACTTTTCCAGTTTTGGGCTATTGCGGCCCTAGTGGCAATGAGAATATGACCCAACACATAACAATCAGCATGGGTGAAGGTCTGTGGGAAAATATGAAAAAGGGCCAATAAAGGAGATTCTTGGAGAGTGACTCTAAGTACTTTAGGAGCGAAAATAAACACATCACCCCAGAGCTGATGGATCTTAGGGCATGTCCAAAATACATGGAAAATATCACCAATCTCTGAACAATTCCTCCAACAATACTTTGAGTGACTAGGCCAGATTTTATGTAGTTTGGATGGCATAAAATAAAATTGGGGAAGGAGTATGAAATGCATTTCTTTGTGGTTATTGCATTTAGTCATAGCATGTGTTTTAAGGTAAATTGACTCCCATTGTTGCCTCGTTAACGTGTAACCTAAATCTGTTTCCCTTTGTAATTGAGCCGGGGTTTTGTATTGCGACTGATCGTCTTGAATTATAGTATACCAATATCTAATGGAACCTCTAACGGATGAAAATTCCGATAGTATATTAGGAGGAGGGAGCAGTAGTGGCCCAGAGGATTTTATTGAACTAGATATCCAATGTATTATGCAGTTGTATGTACAAATCTCAGTATGGGGCAAATTAAATTGTCATTGTAGTGTGGGAAAGGGGGTAATGGTGAATCCGGGTGTGGATCATTAGATCGACAGTGTCTAGGTCGACAATGTTTAGGTTGACCACTATAGGTCGACAGGGTCAGAAGATCGACATGTTCTAGGTCGACAGGTCAAAAGGTCGACATGAGTTTTTTATGTTTTTGTGTGTCGTTTTCTTCGTAGAGTGACTGGGAACCCCAATTAGTGCACTGTTTTCTTCGTAGAGTGACTGGGAACCCCAATTAGTGCACTGTGTGCCCTCGCATGGCTCGCTTCGCTCGCCATGCTTCGGGCAAGGTTACCGTTCCAATCATAGTCCACGTGGATCGTTAAGTATGAAAAAGTAAAAAGATTTTTTTTTTAAACTCCTGTCGACCTAGGACATGTTGACCTTCTGACCCTGTCGACCTTCTGACCCTGTCGGCCTTCTGACCCTGTCGACCTAGTGACTGTCGACCTATAGTGGTTGACCTAAACATTGTCGACCTAGACACTGTCGATCTTCAGACCGGATCCCGGTGAATACATCAACTAAATCAGCAAAGGTCGTAATACCACAAACCAGCCCTTTAGAGACATTCAAATCTTCTATCAACCTGGAAAGGGCTTCTAAGAACAATGGCCTAATTCAGACCTGATAGCTCACTAGGTTTTTTTGCACTGCTGCGAACAGATAGGCGCCACCCACAGGGGAGTGTATTTTCACTTTGCAAGTGTGCAATCACATGTGTAGCAGAGTTGTATGAAAAGATCTTGTGCAGTCTCTGCACAGCACAGAACTTACTCAGCCACTGCGATCACATCACCCAGTCCGGGACCGAACTTGATGTCAGGAGCCCTCCCTGCAAATGCTTGGACACGCCTGCGTTTTTCCAACCACTCACTGAAAACGGTCAGTTGCCACCCACAAATGCCCTCTTCCCATCAATCTCCTTGCAAATGGCCATGCGAATGGATCCTTCGCACAACCCCATCGCTGAGCGGTGATCCGCTTTGTACATGTGCGATGCACCTGCGCATTGTGGTGCATACGCATGCGCAGTTCTGACCTGATTGCAGCACTGCAAAAAAACGCTAGCGAGCGATCAGGTCTGAATTACCCCCAATTTACAGGAAGGTAGGGAAAGAGCTTTTGAAGAAGTTACCATAAAGTCCCATGCTTTGAGAGAGTCCAAGACAGTACGGGGAAAATCTTGTGGAGAGGGTCTCTGTTGAACGGGAGTCCAAAGAAGGTCTAAAAGATCAAAACGTGGATATAAGTCTTTCTCTAAATCTACCCATTGCTTCAAACCCTTCGATAGAGACCAATCGCTGACTTGAGATACTAGGCTTGCAATTTGGTAAGACCTCAAATCCGGTACCTCCAACCCACCTAGTTTCCTAGCTCTTGTTAGGCATTTATAAGCTATACACAGGAGTTTATTCTTCCAAATATATCAAAGTATCGCTGAATGGACCAAACTAATAAACTTCTGCGGGACCAGATAAGGGATCGTGCAAAATAGGTACATCAATTTTGGGAGGACTGTCATTTTTTAAACTGCCAGCCTGCCAAGCCACAATACCTCCAAACCCCATCATCTTTTTAGGATCTCATCTATTTGAGAGAGTAAAGGAATGTAATTAACTTCTGCTATAGTAGACAACGTGTAGTGGATATTGATACCAAGGTAAAGTATGTAGTCATTTTTCCAATTGTATTTGTATTGAAATCTGGTCAGTTTATCAGGGCTCAGGTTAAACGGCAAAGCACCTGTTTTAGATGTATTACGTTTATAATATGAAGCTTCACTATAACGTGTAATCACCTCTTGAAGAATAGCGAGCAAAGTTTCAGGATCAGTGATGAAGACAAGAACGTTGTCTGCAGAGAGTACAGAGCAATTAGGTTGAATTAAAGATGGGTCAGACTGTAAATTATCTAATTTCTCATAATAGCGGGCAAAAGTCTCAGCAATATCTGCTGGATTGTGTACCAAATTCCCCTCGGAGGTATATTTTTTATTCTATTCCTAGTCTGTTTCAATCTAAGCCTAAGCACTAGAAATTTACCCGCTTTGTTGTCTAAGGAATAACATTTTTGTCGCATTTTAGTATAAGCATGTCTCATTCGGTTTAGGAACAATGCATGAAGTCGATTACGAATTGAGACTTATTCACATTTCAAAGAGTGAGTCAAAGATTCTACTTGGAGTAGTCTCTCTTCCAGATCAGACTGTTGTTTAAGGTATTGCCTTCACAATCTGGCTCGCAGGACAGCCTTCAAGGCACACCAATATGTGGGTACAGAGGTGTCATTAGGGGAGTTTGTGGCAAGATAAGAAGTCAAGTCGGCAGTGATACAATGTATCGGTCAGCGGTTGACCGAAAGTAACCTCACTGCTGACCTCAAAGTTCCCACCATTGGTTACAATGGAGCGCATAGGCGCTACATTGTATCACTGCCGTGTGCTGCCTGACAGACACTACAGGAGCACACAGCCAATCAGGAGGGTGCCACGACGTGGCGCTCCCTGATTGGCTGAAGGAACCCTCTTAGACAGAAGTCAGGGGGGGTTCCTGGCAGTCGGGGAAAGGGGTCCCATGTGAAAACATGGGGCCCCTTTCAGTGCGTGGTCGGGTGTCCGTTTTTTTATTTTGCAAAGTACGTGGATTACAAATAGAACAGAAGAGGACCGATCTACACTGGATTATGTGAGTATAATTTTTCCAACAGGTACCCCATAGATTCTACATGGAGAAGAGGACCGACCCTCGTGTGAACATAGGTAAGTATGTATATTTGGAGGTGTGGATGTATGTAATAAACTTTTACTTTCAAGGTGTGTGTGTCCTGTTTTTATTGGAGTATTTTTTTAGTAGTAGTACTACAGGTACCAGCGGGCCCGGTTTTCCTCCGCATGCTGGTACTTGTGGTTCTCCAAATACCAGCTTGCGGGGGAGGCTTGCTGGGACTTGTAGTACTGCTACTAAAAACAATATCCACATTTTTACAAAAAGGCTATCAGTCCCCCATCCGCCGCCCTTGGATGGGGGGGACAGCCTCGGGCTTCACCCCTGGCCCTTGGGTGGCTGGAGGGGGGGGACCCCTTGATTGAAGGGGTCCCCACTCCAGGGTACCCCGGCCAGGGGTGACTAGTTGGGTATGTAATGCCAGGGCCGCAGGGACCAATAAAAAAGTGTCCCCCGGCTGTGGCATTATGTATCTGGCTAGTGGAGCCCGGTGCTGGTTTCAGAAATACGGGGGACCCCTACGCTTTTTGTCCCCCGTATTTTTGGAACCAGGACCAGGCGCAGAGCCCGGTGCTGGTTGATTAAATATGGGGGAACCCCTGTCACTTTTTTCCCATATTTTTTCAACCAGGACCGGCTCAAAGAGCCCGAGGCTGGTTTTGCTTAGGAGGGGGGACCCCACGCATTCTTTTTTACAATTTTTAACAATGTTTTATTTTTTACGAAAGGTGCACAATGAAGCCCAGCACGGATCTCACAGATCCGGTCGAGATTCATTGTGTTAAAGTCGGCAGTGTTTTACAATTCACTCCCGTAAAAAAACACGGCCAAAAAATACGAATGACATCGACATCGGTAAATACGAAAATGCAGAATACGACAGCTTAGTAAATTAGTCGTAATAAATTCAAAAAGTTGCAAATTTACACTTTCGATGTCATTCGTGTTTGAACTTTAACCTCATTCGGAAAAATACGAATTTTAGTAAATATACCCCCATGTCTTTTAAAAGGTCCATTAGCAAAATAACCCGTAGGGTAGTGGAAATTATGAAAGAGGGGAGGGGCAATCGAAGAGAAGTGGGTTTCCTGAAGGGCAACCACTTTCACATTTTCCTTATGGAAGGTCTCTAGAGCCAACCGTCTCTTATTAGGAAGTTCAAACCATATACATTTAAGGAATAAAACTTAGCCATAAAGTGTCAGTAATCACTATTTTCAGAAAGAGATGCAGCACAACTTGTACCTGGACTCCAAGGTGTGAGGGGGAAAAAAACAAAAAACACAATGGAAGGAAAGACATGAATAGAGAGTCAGGGAAGAAAAAGAAAAAACTGAATTAGCCCTAAACTTAGGGCTACAGTGTTTGCCGCCTAAAAAAAAACATGGCAACAAAGCAAAATACATTGGGTGCCCCCAAGCAGTAACATGTATAATAAACTGTAAAACTGTAAACGTAAGCAAACTTATAAGAATAGAAGTTGTCTCTAAAGTGACTCGTCCCAGTCAGTCATTGAGTAATGATCTAAAATAACTGTAGAATTAGTATTAGCAGTACTGAGCAATAATCGAACCACAGTATATAGAACATAACCTATAGGTGAACTAGTGGCTACAGTACAGGCAGGGCCATTTCTAGCCAATTTGGCTCCCAGTGCGAGATTTAAAAATGCGCCCCCCCATTCACATAAAAAAAATGCGCCCCCCCATAGATATAAAGAGTAAAAGCATGCGCGCGCCGAAGGTGCGCGCTCTCGACAGGGGCGTGGCCTTGTTAAAATGGGCGTGGTTTTGTTAAGATGGGCGTGGCCTCATCTGATCTCATCATCACGGCCACCACAGGATAAAAAAAAAAAAAGTCCTCATTTTACACATTACAGCAGGCACGCGACCCCATTTTACACAGTACGGCAGGCAAGTGTCCCCATTTTACACAGCACGGTAGGCACGTGTCCCCATTTTACACATTGCGGCAAGAAAGTGTCCCCATTTTACACATTGCGGCAGGCACGTGCCCCCATTTTACACATTGCGGCAGGAAAGTGTCCCCATTTTACACATTGCGGCAGGCACGTGCCTCCTTTTTACACAGTATGGCAGGCAAGTGTCCCCATTTTACACATTGTGGCAGGCACGTGCCCTGATTTTACACAGTACGGCAGGCACGTGCCCCCATTTTACACAGTACGGCAGGCAAGAGTCCCCATTTTACACAGTATGGCAGGCACACGTCCCCATTTTACACAGTACGCAGGCAGGTGTCCCCATTTTACACAGTACGCAGACAGGTGTCCCCATTTTACACAGTACGCAGACAGGTGTCCCCATTTTACACAGTACGCAGGCAGGTGTCCCCATTTTACAAAGTACACAGGCAGGTGTCCCCATTTAACACATTATGGCAGGCAAGTGTCCCCATTTAACATATTATGGCAGGCAAGTGTCCCCTTTGTATACATGATGGCAGGTGGCAGAGGGGGGGTGGAGAGAGAGAGAGGGAGAGGCTGACTTACAGTTGAAGCGGTTCTTCCCGCTCTTCGCTGCCTCTCCCTCCTCTTCGCAGCGCCGCCGGCTTGGCTCCCCCTCCTCCGTCCTCCCGAGTACCCAGCTCGGGGGGCGGAGTTTCGTGGAATGACGCGATTGCGTCGTGACGTCACGACGCACCACGTCATTCCACGAAACTCCGCCCCCCCGAGCTGGGTACTCGGGAGGACGGAGGAGGTGGGAATGGATTTTAAAGTGTTCAAAAAGTGCCGCAGCAAGAAACGGCACTGAGTACAGGCTAGTAAAAAATATAATAAACACAGCGTATTGACCAGTCACAATTACATGGTGGGATTAAAGCAAACTGAAAGGATATCTAGTCATCGAATCACTTCATTCCGCCGGAGGCTGGGAGGAGGAGCTATACTTAGATTGGTGTACTATGATGTCACAATCCGACAAAAGTTTAATTCGGCATCCAAAGTGGAGATCACATATGAGGAGGAATCATACCTGATAATAAGCTTGACAGGGAATCCCCATCTGTATTGAATGTCATTGTCACGGAGAGCAGCTGTAACTGGCTGTAAAGCTTGACATTTGGCTAAGGTGTATTGCGAAAGGTCAGGGTATATTTGAAGACCTCCCAAGTTATCTGTACTTTCAGCTTGTCTGGCCCCTTTCAAGATGTCCTCCTTGACGTGAAAAAAGTGGTCTCTGAGCAATGTATTTCTAGGGTAGTTAGAGGCGTAACCTCCCCTCGGCTTGGGAAGTCAGTGAACACGGTCTACTATAAGATCTTGGGATGTTGCTGATGGGAGTAGTTTCTGGAATAGCTTGGTTACATAATCTTTTAACTCCACTGGGGACACAGAATCGGGAATGCCTCTAATCTTCAGATTGTTTCTCCTGGATCTGTCCTCAAGCTCTGCGTCTGAAGCTTGGAATGAGCTGAAAGGAGATCATTATGTGACGACTTTGTACAATTATTTAGGAGAAAACACTTACAAAATAAAGTTAAAGAACCCTGTACAACAAATGTACATCTTGTAAATAATCCCAAAATGTGGAACATTAATAAATCAAAATTAAGATTGCATAATTGGAGCCATTCATTTGAGTCCCTAAAATAAAATAATTGAGAAGAACCTCTCTCTAATGCTGGGTACACAGTGCACACTAGAAGATATAGCTACTACAGATGAGCAGATTCAGACAGGGCACCACTGGAATTATATGGCAGACATATAGACATAGCTGTGTTTGGAAAATCTAGTTTTCTCCACCAGTTGCCAGAGAAAATGAAGTAGGAGATGTTGCCATGTCACGTTCTGCTGGATTATGATTCTGTATCTTCTGAGTCTGACTGCTTCAGCCAAAAATGTGGTCTCTCCCCATTTAATTAGAAAACACTTTGTCAAACTTGGAATTTCCATTTCCACCTTTGCAGCTATATGTTTTCCAAATCTGGTTGTGATGTTGAAGCTTGTTTCATATTTTGCTCTAGGCTTTAATTTAAACCTAGGATCAAGTACAGAAGCCCCCCTGGAATTATACGGCAGCACCTCTGGACTTATACAGCAGATAGGCAGCACCCCTTGATTTATACAGCAGATAGGCAACACCCCTGGACTTATACAGCATAGGAAGCACCCCTGGAGATTTACACAGCACAGCAGACAGGCAACAGCACCCCTGGACTTACACAGCAGTGGGGCAGCACCCCTGGACTGATAGGGCAGAGGTGCAGCATCCCATATAGGGCAGCACCCCTGGAATGATGTGGCAGACAAAGAAAATACATGCAAGATGGAATTGTCATTGGGCTCTCCCACCCTAATGTTCTATAAACAGGACATGCACACTTTAACAAACCAATCATTTCAGTGACAGGGTCTGCCACACGACTGTGGCTGAAATGATTGGTTTGTTTGGGCCCCCACAAAAAAGAAGCAATTAATCTCTCCTTGCACAAACTGGCTCTACTGAGGCAAGATGTCGTCCTCATCCTCCGATTCCTCACCCCCTTCAGTGTTTACATCTTTATCCTCACAGAGAAATAATTCCACACCGAAGAGGTGGATTTTTTTGTATTTTGCCAAGGCATGACAATAGGCTTTTTCAGCCCATGGCCAACAACTGTCTCCATTGGTGCCTTATTCAAACAAACCACATCACCATTCGAATCCTCATCATCAACTTCCTACTTAGCGCCAGCTACACCAATATCCTCCTCATTCTAGTGTACTTCTACAGTGACATCTTTAATCTCAATATCAGAAACTGGACTGGCGGTGCTCCTCCCAGCACATGCAGAGGGCGTGCAAATGGTGGTAGGAGCCTCCTCTTCCCATACAGTCTTGGGAAGGTCAGGCCTAGACATCTCAACTGCGGACACACTTGGACTCTCCCTGGGGTTTTGTGATATCTCTGAACACACAGTTGTTTCCTGCGCTTTAACAAGCTTTATTTTTTTATTTTTTTGAGAGGGAGGAGGGCTTCCATCTTCATGAGAAGCTGAACCACCAGTCATGAAAATTGGCCAAGGCCTTAGCCTATCTTTGCCACTTCGTGTTGTGAATGGCATATTGCCAATTTTACGTTTCTCATCAGATAAATGTATTTTTATTTTTTTGGTTCTTAATTTTTTGCTTCATGGATTTTACATGCCCTCTATGACATTGGGCATTGGCCTTAGCAGACAACGTTGATTGAATTGCATCATCAATGTCATGACTGGTGGCAGCAGCAGCTTCACACTAGTACTAGGAACTAGAAGTGGTTCCTGATCTTTTACTATTTTTTTCCTACAAATTTTTGTTCTCCATTTCACAGGACAGCACCTCTTTATTATTACAGCACACAGAACAACGCCTCTTGATTTTTACAGCAAACAGAACAGTGCCCCTTTATATTTACAGCACCCCTGTATTTTTACACCATAAAGGACAGGGCCACAGCACCCCTGTATTTTTACAGAATACAGGACAGGGCCAGTGTTCCTTTATTTTTACAGCACCCCTGTATTTTTACCGCATACAGGACAGAGCCACAGCACCCCTGTATGTTTACAACACCCCTGTATTTTTACTGCATACAGGACAGGGCCAATGTTCCTTTATTTTTACAGCACCCCTGTATTTTTACAGTATACAGGGCAGGGCCAATGTTCCTTTATTTTTACAACACCCCTGTATTTTTACAGCATACAGGACAGGGCCACAACACTCCATTTTTTTCACAGCACCCCGGTATTTTTACAGTATACAGGACAGGGCCATAGCACCCCTGTATTTTCACAACACCCCTGTATTTTTACATCATACAGGACATGGCCAAAACACCCCTGTATTTTTACAGCATACAGGGCAGGGCAGGGCTTTATTTTACAGCATACAGAACAAGGCCACTGCATCCCTGTATTTTTACAGCACCCCCTGTATTTTTACAGCATACAGGACAGGGTCACAGCACCCCTGTATTTTTACAGCATACAGGACAGGGCCAGTGTTACTTTATTTTTACAACACACATATCTTTTTCAACATACAGGACAGAGCCACGGCACCCCTGTAGTTTCACAGCACCCATGTATTTTTACAGTATACAGGACAGGGCCACAGCACCCCTGTACAGCACAGAACAGCAGCACCCCTGTACAGGACCCCAAACAGCACAGGGCACCCCAGAAAAGCAACCCTGTACAGCAAAGGACAGCAGCACCCCTAACAGCACAGGACACCAGCACAGGACACCACCCCAGAACAGCACAGGACAGCAGCACCCCTAACAGCACAGGACACCACCCCAAAAGAGAACAGGACAGCAGCACCCATGTATGCCACCACCCACAGACAGACAGAGGTCTGTCTCCCTCACTCTCCAAGTCTGGAGTGAAAATAGCAGTGACACACGTCTCCTTATATAGAATCCAAAACCCGTTAGAATCGAGCAGTGGGATGATGTTTGCGGGATCTGAGTCTGGCGGGAAGTCCCAAGCCGGACTCGGTTCCTGACTCACGTCGTGAAGTTCGGGGGGGATGGGGTTCGGATCTCGGGGAACCAAACCTGCTCATCTCTAGTTTATATGTATCAACATCCCCTCACACATAGTGGCAGACAACAGAGTTACTTTTAGTTTCTATTAATCAGAGACTTTCTGCTCTACGGATGATGGCACAGGCATGGTTTACACATGAATTGGACTCATGAAATTCCTGAGGATCCGGGGCCCCTTAGAATCTCGAAGCCCATTACATGTGTCCCTTTGATAGAGAATTCTAATTATTTAAAGCTTACAGTACCTTGTACTTTGTGAAAAAATGCTCAGCATTGCATCTTAGCAGATATATGTTTTTGTGTGGCTACAAGAGATTGGATGTGTGGCTGCACACTACATACCTCTGCTCAACTGCAATGCTGATTATTCTACTGTAAGTACTAGAGATGTGCGGCGGGCACTTTTCGTGTTTTGGTTCTAATTCCCCACTTGTGTTTTGGTTTTGGATTGGTTTTGCCAAAACCACCCTTTCGTGTTTTGGTTTTGGATCTGGATGATTTTTGAAAAAAACATAAAAACAGCTAAAATCACATAATTTGGGAGTCATTTTGCTCCAACAGTATTATTAACCTCAATAACATTCATTTTCACTAATTTCCAGTCTATTCTGAAAACCTCACACCTCACAATATTGTATTTAGCCAGAAGGTTGCATCGAGCTGGCTGTATGACTATGCTAAGCGACACAGGTGTGCGGCACAAACACCTGGCCTATCTAGGGGTGGCACTGCAGTGGCAGACAGGATGGCAGATTTAAAAAATAAGACTCAAACAGCACATCATGCAAAGAAGGAAAAGAGGTGCAATGAGGTAGCTGTATGACTAAGCTAAGTGACACAAGTGTGCGGCACAAACACCTGGCCCATCTAGGAGTGGCACTGCAGTGGCAGACAGGATGGCACTTTCAAAAATTAGGCCCCACTAGCACATAATGCAAAGAAGAAAAAGAGGTGCAAGATGGAATTGTCCTTGGGCCCTCCCACCCACCCTTATGTTGTATAAACAGGACATGCACACAAGCCAGTCATTTCAGCGACAGGGTCTGCCACACGACTGTGGTTGAAATGACTGGTTTGTTTGGGCCCCCACCAAAAAAAGAAGCAATCAATCTCTCCTTGCACAAACTGGCTCTACAGAGGAAAGATGTCGACCTCATCCTCATCCTCTGATTCCTCACCCCATTCACTGTGTACATCCTCCTCATCACAGAGTATTCGTCCCCACTGGAATCCACCATCACAGGTCCCTGTGTACTTTCTTGAGGCAATTGCAGGTCAAGGTCTTCCCAGAGGAATTTATAATTCATTTTGATGAACATCATCTTCTCCACATTTTGTGGAAGTAACCTCCTACACCGATCGCTGACAAGGTTACAGGCTGCACTAAACTCTCTTTCGGAGTACACACTGGAGGGGGGGCAACTTAGGTAAAATAAAGCCAGTTTCTGCAAGGGCATCCAAATTGCCTCTTTTTCCTGCCAGTATACGTACGGACTGTCTGACTTGGATGCTGTCACTCATATAATCCTCCACCATCCTTTCAATGGTGACAGAATCATATGCAATAACAGTAGACATGTCAGTAATCGTTGGCAGGTCCTTCAGCCCAGACCAGATGTCAGAACTCACTCCTGATTTCCTGCATCACTGCCAGCGGGTGGGCTAGGAAATGTTATCCTTTTCCTTGTAGCCCCAGTTGCGGGAGAAAGTGAAGGAGGAGCTGTTGACGGGTCACGTTCCGCTTGAGTTGACAATTTTCTTACCAGCAGGTCTTTGAATGTCTGCAGACTTGTGTCTGCTGGAAAGAGAGATACAACGTAGGCTTTAAACCAGGGGTGGGGAACCTTTTTTCTAGCAAGGGCCATTTGGATATTCATAAAATCCTTTGGGGGCCGTACAAAAATGTTCAACTTAAAAATTAGCCTGCCCCCAGTAGTTATGCCCCAGTAGATATGCCCCAGTAGTTATGCCCCAAGTCAGTAGTTATGCCCCCAGTCAGTAGTTATGCACCCAGTAGTTATACCCCCAGTCACTTGTTATGCCCCATTAAATATGCCCCATTAGTTATGTCCCCTAGTAGCACCGATTACACACACACATTAAAAGAAAAAAACAAAACACAGTACTCACCAGCCCCACTCCGGCTTCCGGACCGTTGCCCTCCGACTGGCCGCCCGTTCCTCAGAATTATGGGAGAGACATTATGACATTGCTCCCATAGCACCGCACAGCTGCACACACACACACTGACAGAGCCGGAGATCAGGAGTGAGCTCCTGCCTCCAGCTGCTGCTGAGGGGAAGAAGCCGGGCGCCTGCTAGTAACAAAATCTCAGCGGGCACCTGGCATCTCTCTCGGTTAGGTGAGCCTGGCAGGGCCGGATCAAGTGGCTCTGCGGGCCTTATACGGCCCGCAGGCCTGAGGTTCCCCACCCCTGCTTTAAACCTAGGATCGAGCACGGTGGCCAAAATGTAGTGCTTTGATTTCAACAGATTAACCACCCTTGAATCCTGGCAAAGCGAATGATGGGCTCCATCCACAAGTCCCACATACTTTGTGGAATCGCTCCATCTTAGCTCCTCCTTCAAATTCTCCAGCTGCTTCTGCAAAAGCCTGATGAGGGGAATGACCTGACTCAGGCTGGCAGTGTCTGAACTGATTTCACGTGTGGCAAGTTCGAAGGGTTGGAGAACATTGCACAAGACGGAAATTATTCTCCACTGCGCTTGAGTTAGGTGCATCCCTCCGCCTTTGCCTATATCGTAGGTGGATGTATAGGCTTGAATGGCCTTTTGCTGCTCTTCCATCCTCTGAAGAATATAGAGTGTTGAATTCCACCTCGTTACCACCTCTTGCTACAGCTGATGGCAGGGCAGGTTCAGGAGTGTTTGATGGCGCTCCGGCTCCTGGTGTCTGAATGCCGAAAGTGGCCCGCAATTTAGTGGGCCACCGACAGCATATTTTGCACGCCCCTGTCATTTAAAAAAAAAAATCTGCACCACCAAATTAATTGTATGTGCAAAACATGGGACGTGCTGGAATTTGCCCAGATGTAATGAACGCACAATATTGGTGGCGTTGTCCGATATCACAAATCCCCAGGAGAGTCTAGTTGGGGTAAGCCATTATGCAATGATGTCCTTCAGTTTCCATAAGAGGTTGTCAGCGGTGTGCCTCTTACGGAAAGTGGTGATACATAGCGTAGCCTGCCTAGGAACAAGTTGGCATTTGCGAGATGCTGCTACTGGTGCCGCCGCTGCTGTTGTTGTTGCGGGAGGCCATACATCTACTCAGTGTGCTGTCACAGTCATATAGTCCTTAGTCTGCCCTGTTCCACTTGTCCACATGTCCGTGGTTAAGTGGATAGGGGGTACAACTGCAGTTTGTAGGACACCGAGGACACTTTTTCTGACGTCTCTGTACATTCTCGGTATCGCCTGCCTAGTGAAGTGGAATCTAGATGGGATTTGATACCGGGGACACAGTACCTCAAACAATTCTCTAAGTTCCACTGAACTAATGGCGGATACCGGACGCATGTCTAACACCAACATAGCTGTCAAGGCCTCAGTTATCTGCTTTGCGAAAGGATGACTGCTGCCATATTTCATCTTCCTGACAAAGGACTGTTGGACAGTCAATTGCTTAATTGAAGTAGTTTAAGTGGTCTTCCGACTACCCCTCCGGGTTGACGATCGACTCCCAGCAGCAACAACAGCAGCAGCAACAACAGGCGTACCACTCAAGAATCCTCCGGAGGAATCCCGGTTAGGAGAGGACTCCTCAGTCTGGCCTGCAGGACTACTAACGTTCCTGACTGAGGAGGAAGTTGATGGTGTGGCTTGCAGGAGCTTGGGTACAAGAGGAAGAAGGGATTTAGGTGTCAGAGGACTGCTTACGCTCTTACCTGAATTTTCACGACTTGAAACTGACTTCTGATGAATGCGCAGCAGGTGACGTATAAGGGAGGATGTTCCTAGGTGGTTAACATCTTTACCCCTACTTATTACAGATTGACAGAGGCAACGCACGGCTTGACACCTGTTGTCCGGATTTATGGAGAAATAATTCCACACTGAAGAGGTGGCTTTTTTGGTATTTTGCCCAGGCATCACAATGGGCTTCTTCATCCCATGGACAACAGGTGTCTCCCCAGGTGCCTGATTTAAACAAACCACATCACCATCAGAATCCTCATCGTCAACTTCCTCCTCAGTGCCAGCAACACCCATATCCTCATCCTGGTGTGCTTCAACAATGACATCTTCAATTTGAATATCAGAAACTGGACAGTGGGTGCTCCTTCCAGCACTTGCAGGGGGCGTGCAAGTGGTGGAAGGAGCAACCTCTTCCTGTCCAGTGTTGGGAAGGTCAGGCATCGCAACCGCCGACACACTTGGACTCTCCTTGGGGATTTGTGATACCATATTAGAACGCACAGTTCTTTTCTGTGCTTTTTCCAGTTTAACTCATATCATTTTTCTAGCGGGAGGATGAGGGCTTCCATCGTCATGTGAAGCTGAACCACTAGTCATGAACATAGGCCAGGGCCTTAGCCGTTCCTTGCCACTCTGTGTCGTAAATGGCATATTGACAAGTTTACGTTCCTCCTCAGACCATTTAAATTTCTTTTTTTGGGTCTTTTTACTGAACTTTGGCTTTTTGGATTTGACATGCTCTCTACTATCACAGTGGACATCGGCCTTGGCAGACGACGTTGATGGGATTTCATTGTCTATGTCATGACTAGTGGCAGCAGCTTCAGCACTAGGAGGAAGTGGTTTTTGATATTTCCCTATTTTATCCTCAAAATTTTTGTTCTCCATTATTTTTCTGAAGTTACATAACAATGGGCCTAATTCTGAGTTGATCGCAGCAGCAAATTGTTAGCAGTTGGGCAAAACCATGTGCACTGCAGGAGGGGCAGATATAACATGTACAGAGAGAGTTAGATTTGGGTGGGGTGTATTCAAACTGAAATCTAAATTGCACTGTAAAAATAAAGCAGCTAGTATTTACCCTGCACAGAAACAAAATAACCCACCCAAATCTAACTCTCTCTGCAAATGTTATATCTGCCCCCCCCCCCCCCCCTGCAGTGCACATGGTTTTGCCCAATTGCTAACAAACTTGCTGCTGCGATCAACTCAGAATTACCCGCAACATGCGGTGCAGGAGAGTGTACCTCTACACCACACAGGGCAAACCCTGTGAAAATTATTTGGATTAAATATGAATAACCCCTTTATTTGGAATAAATAATATACAGCACAGGACAGCACCACTGAACTTATATGGCAGCACCACTGGACTGGACTTATATGGAATTATATGGATTTATATGGAATTATACGGCAGGATCACTGGACTTATACGCCAGTACCACTGGAATTATACAGCAGGATCACTGGATGTATACAGCAGTACCGCTGTACATATACGGCAGTATCAATGGACATATACGGCAGGATCACTGGATTTATTCGGCAGGATCACTGCATTTATATGGCAGGATCACTGGATTTATACGGCAGTACCGCTGGACATATATGGCAGTATCAATGGACATATACGGCAGGATCACTAGACTTATACGGCAGGATCACTGGACTTTTACGCCAGTACCACTGGAATTATACAGCAGGATCACTGGATGTATACGGCAGTACCGCTGGACGTATACGTCAGTATCAATGGACATATACGGCAGGATCACTGGACTTATGTGGCAGGATCACTGGATTTATACGGCAGTACCGCTGGACATATATACGGCAGTATCAATGGACATATACGGCAGGATCACTGGACTTATACACCAGTACCAGTGGAATTATACGGCAGGATCACTGGATTTATACGGCCGTACCGCTGGACATATATGGCAGTATCAATGGACTTATACGGCAGGATCACTGGACTTATACTCCAGTACCACTGTAATTATACGGCAGGATCACTGGATTTATACGGCAGTACCGCTGGACATATACGGCAGCACCGCTGGACATATACGGAAGTATCAATGGACATATATGCCAGTATCACTGGACATATACGCCAGTAACACTGGACTGGACTTATACGCCAGTACCACTGTAATTATACAGCAGGATCACTGGACTTATACGGCAGTACCGCTGGACATATACGGCAGTATCAATGGACATATACGGCAGGATCACTGTACTTATACGGCAGGATCACTGTAATTATATGGCAGGATCACTGGAATTATATGGCAGGATCACTGGAATTATACAGCAGGATCACTGGATTTATACAGCAGTACTGCTGGACATATACGGAAGTATCAAAGGACATGTACGGCAGTACCATTGGACATATACGGCAGTACCTGTTAGGCGCCGGGGTCCGCTCGTCGGTGCGGCCCGGCGCCTAGCAACCAGGGACGCCGTGCGCGTACAGCCGCCGGCTCCCTGGCAACGCTAGACGCCGGGCGCACGGAGCCGCTCTGACCTTAGCAACGGGGACGCCACGTTCAGCCGCGTTCCCCGTTGCTGGGTCTGTCCTGATTACCTCATGGTGTGCTGGCCGTGCAGCATGCAAGCTGCACGGCATTTCAGTTGATTACCCTGTCTGGATTTTGATTGGAGGGTTCCTGAATAAAGGCACCCTCAGGACTCCTTACAGACGCCGGTGATAGCTTCCTGTTTGCCTGTGTCTGCTACAGAGAGTTTCCAGTCCTGCTCAATCCGGTTGTTCCTGTCCTCAGAGATCCTGTACTCGGAAGTTTGTCATCTGTTCCTGGAGTCTGACCGAGCACCTTTAACATCTTGTGGTGTTCGTGAGTCGCGGCTCAGCCGTGTGTTGCGGCTTGTCCGCTTACTGTTTATTATTTAGTTTACTTGTGTTCTGGAGCTTTTGCGGAGGATTCCGCTCCCACAGATCCACTCTGGTATCCAGCGGTGCTGGATAGGAGTAACGGATCAGGGGATCTTTGGTTGTCCTTTTCCCTGGCGGCTAGTCCGCACATACCTTTGGTTTAAGTTAGTTAGCTTGTAACCCCTGGCCTGGTTGCTTAGTCAGAGGGCCCCTTGTTATCACCCTGTCTCGGACTTCCCCTTGTCTCCCTTTAAGACCTGCGGGGGCATCGGGGTTGGGCAGACATAATCCGCCCTTCGAACGCGGCTGCCATGGGCTCAAGCAACCATAGTCTCGCAGGGGATTTCTGATAACACGGGCGAGACAACGGAGTTAGGGTGCCAGGGGTTACTAGGCTCTCCTGCTCCCACAACCAGCTTATTTTCCCTGTACTCAGACCTCTGCCATAAGATCTCCTCCGGTCTGGAGTACAGGAATCATAACAGTACCACTGGACATATACGGCAGCACAGGGACACCACCACTGGACTGATGCAAGACAACACAGCACCACTGCAATGGACTGGACTTATACAGCAGCACTGGACATATGGCAGCAGAGGACACCACCACTGTGACTGGACTGATGCAGCACAAGACACCACCGCTGGACTGATGCAGCACAACACAGCACCACTGGACTGTACTTATACAGCAGCAGTGGACATATGGCAGCAGAGGACACAACCACTGTGACTGGATAGATGCAGCACAAGACACGGACACTGAGGACACAGAGGACGGAGACACGTCCTCTCTCTACTCTCTCCAATGTCGGAGTGAAAATGGCGGCGACGCACGGCTTCTTATATGGAATCCAAACCCATCGAGAATCCTACTGTGGGATGATGACGTTTTGCCTCGTTCTGACTTCTGAGTCAGGCGGGAAAACCCGAGCCTGACTCGGATCCGGGCTTGGGTGGTGAAGTCCGGTAGGGTTCGGTTCTCTGAGAAACGAACCCGCTCATCTCTAGTAAGTACCATTAGCTTCATATAGTCTTCATAGGTTTTATGCAGGATCAAATAGCTCAATGAGTAGGGTGTTTGATTAGAATTCAACAGGTTATAGGTTTGAATCCTGGGTGTGGCACTATATTTAAATGTGTTATTTAATAAAGGGTATTGTAACTGAATATCAACGAGCTCTCAAGTTAAGTGCATGAATGTGGTATTAAAGAGAATTTGTGTCCAAAACTATTTTCTTGTCGTGGTCTATAAATGTGTGTGTAATAAATATATATATATATATATATATATATATATATAAATCTATATATATATATATATATATATATATAAACGATTATCCTTCCCAACCTGTGGCTCAGGTATTATGCGGCGAAGGTTCGTTTTTTGTTTCTTTCACAGCACCAGGGTCACTTACCTGATGAAAAGGCTGCTATGCCTTGAAACGTCGTAGTAAGATACCTGTACCACTGTTTTTCATTTTTGTCACTATGCTTTGAATACAAGTTGTCACACAAGTCCTTGGAGTGCCGCCTGCTTTCCTTCGCCGCATAATACCTGAGCCACAGGTTGGGAAGGATAATCGTTTATATGATCATTTGGAGGGCACCCAGGCATTTTTTCCATTTATCAGAGTGCCGGATGTCTCTGTCTGTATATATATATATATATATATCCAAAAAAACTCTCCTTCTGCGCTAATTGAAATAGAAAGATTTATTTATGTGTCTGGAAATAAATTGGTCTGGCTGCCTTATCTCATTAAGTTCTCTGTTAGGAAGAACCAAGTACAATGAAGAATATTTAGCAATAATGAGATTGGCGCCTCTGGTTTGAGGTCAACACCCAGCATTTACTCACATCCACTAGGTGATTTTATACAATAATGATAAAAAGTCTTAATGAGGAGACTAATAACCATTGGTCTGATAGACTAATTACATATGATAACTACCTATGTATTAAGGTATGTGTCCATTTTTAGCTAAGTCTACAATGGATGAGTTTGTTCTTTTTCCTTTTCCGTTTCTTATGTTCTTGACCTCCTATTCCATCTGCCTGTATACCAATTTGTTCCTGTTGTTTTTAAGATGTTATTTTAAATTGCTTACAATGTTCTTTGAACTAATTATAGATATACCCCTGATGAAGTCTCAGCATGAGACTAAACATGTTGGGTTATTCTGTTTCATTCTGATGTAATCTCCATCTTTAATACAAATAAGAGGAGGAGCTTGCAAAGAAACAACTGTATATTGATCTTGGCCTTCAAAAAGGGTCAACTTCGGAAGGACTGTACCTCAGAGACCACTGTATGATTATGGACATTGAACTTGTCTTTTATGTATTTTAATATATTGTTATAGAGGAACAAAGTGATGGTTATTAGTCTCCTTGTTAAGACTTTTTATCATTATTGTATAAAATCCCCTAGTGGGTGTGAGTAACTGCTGGGTGTTGACCTCAACCAGAGGTGCCAATCTCATTATTGATATATATATATATATATATATATATATATATAGTAAGAGGAGACTTGCTAGAATGTGCTCTGCTACAAAAATCCACCAACGACCGACTCCAGGCTTGTGCAAAAACAACAAATACCTTTTATTCAGGTAGCTCAAAAACAAAGATATACATAAAAGAAAGATCACTGTCTTTAGTATAAACAACTAGGGAGGTTAGGCCCTGCCTCACTCCCTATTACTTAATAAGGAACCCTTCAGGTCCCGGCATCCTGACACTAGTGGCCCAGCCCTCCGCATCCCACTGTCCCTAGCAGGCCTATCACCTGGACACTAATTGCCTTCAGGAGCCCTGACTCATGGGAGAGACTCTGCTTTAAACCCAGCACCCAGGTGCTGGCTGATGAAGCAGCTTCTTAGGCTAAGAAGCCTATAAGACCTGGTCTGGGCCAAATGGATGGGAACCCGGTCCATCCACACTTCCCATCCACCCCCAGGACCCTGTGTGTAGCTTACAGGTGGCAACGTACCTCTCCTGCCACAATATATATATACAGTTGTGCTCATAAGTTTACATACCCTAGCAGAATTTGTGATTTTCTGGCCATTTGTCAGAGAATATGAATGATAACTCACAAACTTTTCTTTCACTTATGGTTAGTGGTTGGGTGATGCCATTTATTGTCAAACAACTGTGTTTACTCTTTTTAAATCATAAGTATATATATATATATATATATATAGAGAGAGAGAGAGAGAGAGAGAGAATCCAATCGAGCACGGCACTCAGAGACAATAATAGAATTAATTTATTGTATCAATGGACCATTGATACAATAAATTAATTCTATTATTGTCTCTGAGTGCCGTGCTCGATTGGATTCTCTACTAACTTTGAACCTGGCACCTGAGCACGCTGGACTTATTTTAGGAGTGCCGGCTGCTGCTGTACTTTATATATATATATATATATATATATATATATATATATATATATAATGTTGGAAGGGGCCACCTTATGTCTCTATTGAAAAAAATGGGGGGGGGGGGGGGAGCCAAACCTCTCTCTGGCACAAGGCACAAAAAAGTCTAGTTTTCTAGTTATGGCTCTGCTCTTTGGTCTTGATCCAGCATCCAGTGTATTGCGTCTTTACATTATTTATTTGTAGGTTCTTTTGTGTGCTTTACCAATATTGTATGTGCCATTTTTAGGGTATTATTATTATTTATACTGTTATGTGACAGTATAACTTTGTGCAAAAGTTGTCAATGATGCTCCCCGAGGCGTGTGCATTTTGTTCTGGACAACTAGGCCATCTCTCTATGCTCCACCATCATTAAAGCTCTAAGTAGTGGACTGATGGTAGAGCAATGACTACCCAACTTCCAGAGCTGCACTTGCACTGAAGTTCCAAGAGATTGGTTAAGAGCTTAGCAGGGGATGATAAGTAGGGCAGCAAAGGCCCTTTCCTCAGGCAGTAATGGAATTTATGTGACTGTCATTGGCCGACAAATAATGTCACTGACAGCCCAAACTGCTTGGACTGCTAATGATTTAGGAAATCTAACATTCTTCAATCTAATTATAGTTGTTGGCTTTATGGCTGTTCCCTCTGGCTCAGAAGGGGGAGGTTGCAGGGTGTGTGGCTTTTTAGAGGGGGCGGTGCTGGGGCATGGCTAAGGAAGCTGTGCAGGTGGCGTGACTGTGGGGGAATGGCTACAATGACACAATTCAAGGTGAATCACGTTATTGCCCGCCGGGTCCGCCCACTTCACTCAGCAGCTGGATGGCTGGGCTGCTGGTGGAGGCCAAATCCGGGAGTCTGCCTGACTCTTCCAGGCAGTTGGTAACGCCACCTAATTTTCAGAAGCCTCCTGGCCATTCTGAGAGAGTAGTCAGATATGCATAATATCACTCACTACCCTTGAGATACTACAGGGGTAAATATCAAACAGTGTGATATAAAGCCAATAAACTGACAGTCATTAATAGTAGCACTCAATGACTAAGGGAAGGACAGATGGAGAGTAGCTGAGCCGATAGCTATAAATGGAAGCACACTGGAGACAAGGATAGTGCAGAGCAGTGGTAGTTGCTAGTTGCAGTTAGGGTTATGTACTTACCAACTCCCCCTCTACTATATGTCATCTGCGCTGCAGCCCCTGGGGCGCAACCACCACTGGTGCACAGTAAGAATCAAAAGGGTGTCGAGACTTGCCTGTGAGAGCATTCAGTTTAAAAAACGTTTTATTATTTACAAACACCAATACAAATTGCTAAACACACATATGCATTTTGTAGGAAATTTAGATGTGCTTGTGCCATACCTACCTACTCTCTGGGAAGTTGCAGGAGACTTGACATTTTTCAGGTAGTCCTAAGGTTGTACTGGCCCACAGGGGTGAAGAGGATAGCCCTGGTAGGCCCTACGGCCTGAGTGCCCACCTCCTCTGTAGGTATAAGGTTCTAGAGTGTGCACTTGAATTATACATTATACATGTGCTACATTACCCTGCACAGGACTATGGTGTACAGTTCATTACTTGTATTATTTTGGTAGATTATTATGTATGGACTAGCAGTATTTACCATACAAATTTATCAGGGGGCCCAGATCATGCACAATCTAATGGTCAACCAAGTATCTATAGGAGCTGGCCACACCCCTAAGCATGTGCCACTACCAGTGCATTTCCCCAGTGGGCCCTTCGTACCCCAGCCCAACACTGGGTAGTCCTGAGCAGCCCCGGAAGAGTGGCTGGATCTCCTGCATCCGGCCCCACTTCCTAGGGAAGCGGGCAAGATAGGGAGATAATATTGCAAATCTCGGGTCCATATTGAGGGCTACATTATGTGAATCCCGTAATTTTATTCTCGCTCCTTCTCCTGCCCCACGATTTGCAGCATTTTGCTGTGATGGGGGCAGAGTCTAATGACATGGAGATCCCGACCCTGTCCCTCAAAGTTGTAACTGCAGCTTCTCTCTGGGCTTCTCCTTGGGAGGAGTTACAGTACTTAAGTAATTTTTTTTAATTATATACTCATAATTACGGATTAAATGTGCTAAGAATGCAAATACCTCTGATTAAATGCTGCTCCTGCTTCGCTGATTATCATAGTGAAGCAGGAGATATTTAGCACAGCATTTATGAATACCCCGTGTGCCAAAGAGGGCATTGGCACACGCAGGGGGCATTTCTGAGTACCCAGAAACCCTCCCTGATGGACCAAATTTTTTGTAGAGAGCTTACCATGTTCCTTAATGCCACGATCGTAGCTCCGCCCCTACTAATATTAGGCCCCACCCCTCGCAGTATTTTGCCGCAATTCTCGGACCTGTGTGGAGGAGTTCTGAATCGCACCCTACTTCCACCCTGTAATATATACCCAGGCTTGCCTACCCTCCCGCGTTCAGCGGGAGGCTCCCGATTTTTAAATGAGCCTCCCGCTGCCCCACAAACCTTACCAGCCCTCCCAGTTTATAGTGTTCCCTCCATAAAGATCCGGGCTACGCATGCAGGAGAGGCGTTTTGGCCGGCCACCGCGGGGTTGTGGTGGGTAGTGGTGGCCGTCTTGCTGTCCACAATGTGTAGTAGGCCGTGTGAGCGGAGGCTTGCTCAGCGGCAGCAGCAGTGTCAGGGCATAATCAGCGGAGCAGCTGTGCAGTATAGTGAAGCAAATGAGCCGACTCGGCAGCCAGGGCTTTGCTTACTCTGAGTAGGCTGCGTGTATCAGCCCAGCTTTCCTCTACCTGCTCCTCTTACTGGTCCTGATTGTGCCTATCCTGGGCTGCCTCCTCCCACCACACTATCCCAGGGTCAGCTCCTGCTCTTCAGGAAGGAGCAATAAAGCAACAGTAAGTGAGTGGTGTACTGGGGTGATGTGATGTGATATGGGGGAGTGGCGGCTCTCCATGTAGTGTAATATGTGCTGTGTGTGCTGGGGTGACATGGGGGAGTGGGAGCTCTCCATGTAGTGTAATATGTGCTGTGTGTGCTGGGGTGACATGGGAGAGTGGGGGCTCTCCATGTAGTGTAATATGTGCTGGGGTGACATGTGGGAGTGGGGGCTCTCCATATAGTGTAATATGTGCTGTCACTGTGTGTACTGGGGTGATATGGGGGAGTAAAGTGGGGGCTCTGTATAGTGTAATTTAGTATGGTGCTGTGTGTACTTGGGGTAATATGGCGGAGGGGGTTGTGTATTATGTAATACGGTGTTGTGTGTAATATGAGGGGGGGTTGTGTATAACACAATATAACATGGTGCTGTGTGTACTAGGTGTAATATGGGTGAGTGGGTGCTGTTTATAATATAATGTATTATGGTGCAGTCTATACTGGTTGTAATATGTGTGTGTGTGTGTGTGTGTGTGTGTGTGTGTGTGTGTGTGTGTGTGTGTGTGTGTATAAATTTACATACATACAATCCCGCACTAGTGTACAGTGTATAGATTTTCTATTTGTTCGTCACTTGCCACAAATGTACACGGTACATAAATATAAAGTGCACCTACAGTATATTATTATTATTTCATTTTTTTGCTGCTTTTAGTAGTGTAGTTTTTACCTGCCATTGCAGGACACACCCGAGTGACAATAAATATGCCCATAGGTGGAGCTAGACACACCCTTTGGGCGGAGCGTGGCACACCCTCAACGTCATGCTGCGGAGGCATTATGGTACCACCTGGAATCTCCCTCAAGCTAGTTTTCCAAAGTAGGCAAGTATGTATATACCTCACTGCAGAACATTCATAAGGAAAAGAGACCATTTTCATGTAGTCCATATAAATGTATGGGCAGCGCAATTTTGGTGATGATATTAGTATCTATTCTATAAAAGCTTCACAACAGCCACTCCTTGGACTCTTCGCAGTAGTCTGACTTTGGTACATTCAACTAAACTGAGTTATTATATTTTGTGTGGTATTTAGGATGTATGCAATAAATATATATGCATACCTCCCAACATGACCCTCTCCAGGAGGGACACAATGCTCTGCTCCTGGATTTTCTCTTAATTCATGATTGCCGGCACCTGTGTTGAACAGGCTAGTGGATAAGAAAGGTGTTTCAGCTCAGGTGATGGCAATTATAACTTAAGAGGGAAGTCCAGAAGCAGAGCATTGTGTCCCTCATGGAGAGGGTCATGTTGGGAGGTATGTATATGTACTGCATGTGTTTTTATATTTATATGCGTGTATGTGTGTGCGCGCATATATATATATATATATATATATATATATATATATATATATAAATAAATAAACCTCCCCCTTATAATGCCTGCATTTACCCCTGGAGAGTGAGCGAAAACTCCCCCCTCCAGCAATATGAGTAGAGATGCATACCTCGTCAGTAGGAAACACTGTGTATGTGCAAGGAAGCTCCTTTTTTTGTTCAAACTTTATTAACAACTGGACAAAAGTGAATATAGCTCACTACCTGGAAGTTACTGCTTCTCACTAGTTTTCACGTGAGGAGAAGCAGATAACAGCATCTAGAGGTGACAAGGCTGGCTCTGGAAAAGACAGCTGACAGTAGGTGGCCCATATTTACCTACTTTTCAGCTCTCTCCTCTGGAGGAAGCCCAAAGGAGAGATGCCACTGACTGGAGGTGGATACAGGGCCGATAAGACATGATTTGCATAGAAAAGTGTGTCATATTGGCCCAGCCCCCTCACGAGCAACCAGCGAATCGTGGCATTATCTTCACGCTAGTGCCCACTTCCTTGGTAAGTGATCAAGATGCAGGAGGACAACCTACTCTTCCTGGGGTGTGGGGGGCTGCCCGCAAATTTGTGTGTCTCCAGCAACTTCTGGGAGAGTAGGCAAGTATGCAGTGACCTCTACTCTTAGTAATAGCTGGGCCACTTAGCGCTGCCCTAGGTGGCTACGACAGCACTGTTAATCTAGCTTGCTATTTGCACTAGCTGGCAGAAGGCAGGGAAATCCATTTGATACATATCAAGATAGAATATTCGCTGTCTTTTTTGTTTTACCCATTATCTGCACTTAGTACATGGAGTCTTAAATGTCATATTTTTAACCTAAACAATTATACCACCGAGTAGCTTCCAGGGTTAAAACACAAATACATTCACTTTTCTTACATACAAAGTATTTGAATTAAAAAAATATTTGTGAATGTTTCTATTTGTCTTGCAAACATAAAGTCTAAAGCTGTTGCTTGGAAGAGAACACTTCCAGTCACTTATGTAGCAAGGAAAACACTGCCAAATATTTAGTCTAAAAATAGATCTTTCAGAGCCCACAAGCAAGATGTACTGCATGCTGCTAAGTGAAACATTTAGTGCTATTTTCAGATACACTGAAGTTTCAAGCTTTCCAGTCGTGGGCTGGTATTTTTGAAAATATTTATTTCCAATTCCCAACCACTTCAATGGTCTGCGCCAAACAGTGGATAAATCTAACATTTGTGTGCATGCATTAAAAACTGGTTCTGGTTTTAGGATATGTTTTATAGTACTACTTTGTAACACAAAGGTATAACCTGTCTTTACACCCATTGCACATGCCTGTTCCCGGAGCTATTCAGTTACACACCTGCTATCAATCTGCAAGAAGCCACAAAGGCAATAATGAGCATTGACTGATGTCTCGGATCTGCTCGTGGATTGATTGCAGGGGGTATATTTACTATTGCAGATCAAATAAAATCGATCTTAATCGATGTTGGGCTTCCAGGGTTAAAACACACATTTACTTACAGATGATATTTTTATATTAAATCTTAAACATTAGTAAATGTGTGTTTTAACCCTGGAAGCCCAACATCGATTAAGATCAATCTGTAATTGCTCAAAATCAATCAAAATTGACCATTAGTAAATATATCCCCCGCTTCTGTAACTGAATTGCCCTAGGCTCTGTGAAGCCCCCCCCCCCCAGGAACAGACTATGGGGTCTATTTACTAAACCTTGGACGGAGATAAAGTACCAGCCAATCATCTCCTGACTGCCATGTCACAGGCTGGGTTTGAAAAATGTCAGGAGCTGATTGGCTGGTAATTTATCTCCATCTAGGGCTTAGTAAATAGACCCCTATATTCCTATTAAATTATATTCCTATTACTGTGTATGGTTATAATTGTTTTTAAAATAATTGTAAGCATACAATAAGAATATAGTTTATTACATAAATGACTCTGATTCAACACAGAATATAGAACATGAAGCACAAAATGGAATACATAATGGTGAATATTAATTTATATTATAAAGTTGACACATTGAATATGGTATAACAATACAGTGACATTATTATGACCACCACCTACATTTGACGTCGGCAATGTGTAGTCCTTGAAGTACGTCACGTGTCGTTTGCTGGCTTGGTGGGTATACAAGGTGTGCTATAGGGCGTCTGCACAAATATCACTCGTTGCTGTCATGGGTGATTTTTGGATTTCGGGCCAATGGTGGCAGTTTTTCTGAAACAGGGCAGATTGTGAACAGTTCGCGTTCTGCTGTGATGAAGGTGTATCTTGACTGGACAAATAGCACCATTGCAAATAACTGACGTGGAAACTGCGGAGCACCACGTGCCACTGATGTGAGAGGTGAACTTCATCTATGAAGGTGTGTGAGGGCCGACCGACATGCTTCAGTGGAGTAGCTCACCATCAGAATAAATCTGGGAGCTGGCAGATGTGTGTCTAAAATGACAGTTCAGCAAACATCTAGCTGCTGCCCGTGGTGCACACAGCTGTTACTCTGGCTACTAGCTGGTGGTCATAATAATGCGACTTGACCGTGTCTAAACTTATTATATTTAGAAATAATTGGATATATATATTTTGAGAACATATGTATTTGTCCAATGAGCAATATTGTGGATGTTATGGTATTTTGTGGTCCATAATAAATATCACCTGTAATATAGAAAACTATTAAGACATTACTAAGTGCTTCATCGCGCCCTACAGGCGCTCTTCACACCGTCGCAAGGGGCTACGCCCCCTTAACCCTTGCATGCCTTTCTGGGGTTCAATATTTGTATTATATGGAGTATTACCTACATTCCTTTGTTAGTGGTTAAGTATTGCACGATGAAAGAGCGTGCAATGGTGAAGGAGGCACAGCCCCTTGTGACGTTGTGAACAGCACCTGCAGGGCACGATGTACAGAATGTAGCGGGTGCAGGGGGGACTGAGGATGGGGGACGGTGTCTGTAGATGCTGCTGGTGGAGGGGGGTGAATGCGGGGGGAAACCCGGATGGGGAAGGGTTGGGAGGTGCTGCGGGTGAGTGAGGGGTAGAGGAATGGGGGCTGCAAATGGGGGAGGGGTCCGGAGGCACTGAAGGTGGGGGAGGGGCAGGGGTGCCGCCGGTGGGGGAGGGGCAGGTGCGGGGATGTTGCGGATGGGTGAAGGGTTCCGGAGGTGCTGCGGGATAGGAAGGGGCGGGGGTGCCGGCGGTGGGGTAGGTGGTCCGGAGGCGCGGCGGGTGGGGGAGGGGCAGGTGCAGGTGGTGCGACGGATGGGGATCCGGAGGCGCTGCAGGTGGTGGAGGGGCGGGTGTGGGGGTGCCATGGGTGGGGGAGGGGCGGGTGTGGGGGGGACCGCGGATGGGGAGGGTGTCTACAGATGCTGCGGGTGAAGGGGGGGCAGGTGTGGGGGAGACATATATTGGGGGTGGATGGTGGAGGGGGTCTGGAGGTGCTGTGGGTGGTGGAGGGGCGGGGGAGTGGGAGCCACGGGTGGTGTAGGGGGTCTGGAGGCACAGCGTGTGGTGGAGGGGAAGGTGCGGAGGTGTGGTGCATTGGGGAGGGGTCTGGAGGCGCTGCGTACTGTACCTGCCAAAAATGTAGTTGGAGGTTATGCAGTAACAGGGACAGGACAGGGATGACAGGGTCAGAACAGGGGTGACCGGGTCAGGACAGGGGCGACGGGCCAGGATAGGGTTAACAGGGCAAGCACAGGGGTGACAGGGCCAGGATAGGGGTGACAGGGCCAGGATAAGGGTGACAGGGCAAGGCCAGGGGTGACAGGGCAAGGCCAGGGGTGGCAGGGACATGACAGAACACAGGGCATGGGAGAGATTGGTATTAGGGACAAAACAGTGGTGACAGTGACAGACAGATGTGTCTTACCGGAGTCACTGCTGCTGGCTGCTGCTGTTCCACTCCAACCTGTTGGGATCTGCTGCTGGTGGAGACTTGGCATGGCTGACTCAGACTGGAGTCCTGCTTCCTCTGCCCGCCCGCATCCCTCCCCCCCACTCCTCAGTCACACACCGCGGACCTCGCGCGGCTGTCAGGCACTGTGGTAAGGGGAGACTGGAAGTGACTGGTTAGCCCCCAGGAGATGCTGCGGCCGGAGGGAGGAGGGGGTCATAGCATGCACGTGGCGCGGACCTCACGGCTGCCGGGCACTGTAGTAAGGGGAGACTGGGAGTCACTGGTTAGCCCCCAGGAGGCACTGCGGCTGGAGGGAGGAGGGGGTCATAGCATGCATGCGGCGCGGACCTCGTGGCTTACGGGCACTGTGGTAAGGGGAGACTGGTAGTGACTGGTTAGCCCCCAGGAGACGCTGCGGCTGGAGGGAGGAGGGGGTCAGATCCTGCAAGCAGCGCGGACTTCTGCAGCGCTGCCCGCCGGCTAAAGTGTGTAAAGGAGCTGGGCGTACCTCACTGCGGGCGGCAGCGCTGCAGCTAGCGGTGGGTTTGCCGGGGCTGGAGATAACAGAGGCAGTACGGAACCTGCACAGCGGCAGGTGCCCCACAAAACTGCAGCTAAGAAGCGTGGAGTGTGCCAGAAAGTAACGCTCCTCCGCGCTAGAGAGCCCCTGCTGAGTATGCTGATGTGGGGGGTCATGCACACAGTGAGCCGGTGCCCGACTGTCTGTACGGTCATGCACACACCCCCATACCTCCCAATTGTCCCGATTTTCGCGGGACAGTCCTATTTTTTGGGGTTTGTCCCGCTGTCCCACCCTTGGGCCGCAGTCCCGCGGTGGGGGGGGGGCAGTTGGGAAGTTCCTGTACTCGCTGTTCTGCTTAGCAGAGCAGCGGTGAATAGACACTGAGCGCATGCGCACAGCGTCTATTTAGTGGAGACAGAGGGAGAGGGGGCATCAGGGGGTACGGCAGCAGAGCCGGATTAAGGGGGGGGGGGGCCCATGGGGTACATACCGTGGGCCCCACAGTTTTAGGGGGCCCCCCGTCTGGAGTAGCTCTGTCCCAGCTCTGATGCTCCCCCGTCCTGCCAGCAACAGCAGCAGCATTGTGCTACAGTCAGCACACTCTGCTGCGTGTTGGCAGGTCTGTGGTGTTGCAGGGAGGCAGCAGCCTCCCTGCTTTCTTCTGCCTGTGCGGGTATGTAGGGGGGTGCGACCATCCCCTCTGGATTTAGCCCTAGCTGAGGGGCCCAAATCCCATTAAAAAAAAAACAATTCCCAGAATTTGCATAAGGGGGCATGGCCACGCATCCCGCGATTAGGCCATGCCCCCGAACCCGCAGCAGGCACAGCAATGAGATAGGGCCCTCCTGTCTCAAGTGCCCTGGGCCCCCCGGACTCATAATCTGCCCCTGGGGGCATGCCCCAGCTCACAGAGCTGGGGCATGCCCCCTCACTGACAAAAACGGGGCGTGGCTCACGATCGCGGGTCCTCCGTGAAGCCACTCCCTCTTTTCATTGGTCACACCCCCTTTTCGCCACACGTGTGTCCCTCCTGCCTGAAGAAAGCTGGGAGGTATGCACCCCTGTCTGCCTGAAGAAAGCTGGGAGGTATGCACCCCTGCCTGTGCCATGCCCATACCATCTGCTTCTGCTCCTAGTCTCCTATAGATTTGCCCAGATCTGTGACTCATTTGACTAACTCCGCCCAGTGTTGTGACTCCACCCAGCGTTAGCATATGAGGCACAAAGTCACAGATCTGGGCTAATATATAGGAGATTATTATTATTTTCTCTAACGTCCTAGTGGATGCTGGGGACTCCGTAAGGACCATGGGGGAATAGACGGGCTCCGCAGGAGACAGGGCACCCCAAGAAAGAATTTGTATACTGGTGTGCTCTGGCTCCTCCCTCTATGTTACTCCTCCAGACCTCAGTTAGAATCTGTGCCCGGACGAGCTGGGTGCTACTTAGTGAGCTCTCCTGAGCTTGCTAAAAGGAAAGTATTTTGTTAGGTTTTTTATTTTCAGAGAGATCTGCTGGCAACAGGCTCTCTGCTACGTGGGACTGAGGGGAGAGAAGCAGCCCTACTCACTGAAGATAGGTCCTGCTTCTTAGGCTACTGGACACCATTAGCTCCAGAGGGATCGTACACAGGATCGCACCCTTGGTCGTCCGATCCCGGAGCCGCGCCGCCGACCCCCTCGCAGAGCCAGAAGACAGAAGCCGGTGACAGAAGCAAGAAGACTTCGAAATCGGCGGCAGAAGACTCCAGTCTTCATATGAGGTAGCTGTGCGCCATTGCTCCCACACTAAACCCACATACTCCGGTCACTGTAGGGTGCAGGGCGCAGGGGGGAGGGGGAGCGCCCTGGGCAGCAATTAGAGACCTCTTTGGCAAAAGTTTGCATAATATACAGTTGGGCACTGTATATATGTATGAGCCCCCGCCAAAATTGTACATGAAAGCGGGACAGAAGCCCACCGTCGAGGGGGCGTGGCTTCTTCCTCAGCACTCACCAGCGCCATGTTTTTTCTCCACAGCACCGCTGAGAGGAAGCTCCCCAGTCTCTCCCCTGCAGTTACACGGTAGAAGAGGGTAAAAAGAGAGGGGGGGCACATAATTAGGCGCAAAAATCAATATAAACAGCAGCTACTGGGTTAACATTAAGTTACTGTGTTATTCCTGGGTTAATAGCGCTGGGGTGTGTGCTGGCATACTCTCTCTCTGTCTCTCCAAAGGGCCTTGTGGGGGAATTGTCTTCAGATGAGCATTCCCTGAGTGTGTGGTGTGTTGCTACGTGTGTGTCGACATGTCTGTGGTAAAAGGCTCCCCTAAGGAGGAGATGGAACAAATATGTGTGTGAGAGAGTGTCTCCATCGACAACGCCGACACCTGTTTGGATATGTGTAATTAAGTGCTAAGGTGAATTTATTGCACAAAAGATTAGAGAACAGACAGGAAATCTACCCATGTCTGTCCCTATGTCGCAGAGACCTTTAGAGTCTCTCAATGCTCACTATCCAAAATAATAGACACTGATATCGACTCGGAGTTTGACTCCAGTGTCGACTACGATAATGCAAAGTTACAGCCAAAATGGCAGAAAAGTATTCAATATATGATTATTGTAATAAAAGATGATTTGCATATCACTGATGACTCATCTGTCCCTGACACAAGGGTACACATGTTTAAGGGGAAGAATGCTGAGGTAAATTTCCCTCCTCTCATGAAGAAAAAGAGCGGGAATCTCCAGACAAGAGACTGCAGTTTCCCACAAAGAATTCTCAGGCAGTATCCTTTCCCCACTAGGGCCAGGATATGATGGGAATCTTCCCCTAGGGTGTCACGTTTGCCCAAAAGGTAGCCCTGACGTATCAGCTATTCTCAGGGATCCTGCAGATAGCGTGCACATTCTGGTACACTACTCAGACCGGCGATTGTGTCGGCATGGGTTTATAGCGCTGTGGCAGCGTGGACAGGTACCTTATCAGCAGAGATTGAGACCCTAGTATGTATATAGATATACATATGTATATATAGATATATATATATATATTAAAGATGCTGTCTTAAGAGATATGTATATATAAAACATGCCCAAAGAGACATGAGTATACTGGGTCCTAGAGTCAAAGCTATGTCGATTTCTGCTTGACGTGTCCTGTAGAATATGCAATGGACAGATGATGCCGACTTAAGAGGCATATGGAAGGCTGAGGATTGTGTGGAGAAGGGTTCTCGGACCTGGTCTCCACAGCTATAGCTGGTAATTCTGATATTTTGCCTTATATTCCTGCACAGCCTAGGAAAGCACGACATTATCAAATGCAGCCTTTCGAATAAAGAAACAAGAAAGTCCGAGGTGCGTCCTGTCTTGCCAGAGGCGGGGGCAGAGGAAAGAAGCTGCACAACACAGCTAGTTCCCAGGAACAGAAGTCCTCCCCGGCCTCTACAAAAATCAACCGCATGTCGCTGGGGCTCCACAGGCGGAGCTAGGCCCGGTGGGGGCACGCCTTCGTAAGTTCAGCCACAAGTGGGTTCACTCGCTGTTAGATCCCTAGGCAATAGATATTGTGTCTCAGGGATACAAGCTGGACTTTGAGAAGATGCCCTCTCACCGACGGCCCTGCCGGCTTCCCCCCACGAGAGGGAAACAGTGTTAACTGCAATTCACAAATTGTATCTTCAACAGGTGGTGGTCAAGGTTCCCCTCCTTCAACAAGGAGGGGGTTATTATTCGACCATGTTGTAGTCCCGAAACCAGACGGTTCGGTCAGACCCATATTGAATTTAAAATCCCTTAACATATACCTGAAAAGGTTCAAGTTCAAGATGGAATCGCTAAGAGCGGTCATTGCAAGCCTGAAAGGGGGAGATTTTATGGTGACTCGGGACATAAAGGATGCATGCCTTCATGTCCCCATTTATCCACCTCATCAGGCGTACCTCAGAATTGCGGTACGGGATTGTCATTACCAATTTCAGACGTTGCCATTTGGTCTCTCCACGGCCTTGAGAATATTCGCCAAGGTAATGGCGGAAATGATGGTGCTCCTGCGGAAGCAAGGTGTCACTATTATCACGTACTTGGACGATCTCCTCATAAAAGCGAGATCAAGAGAGCAGTTGCTGAACAGCATATCACTTTCTCTGGAAGTGTAACGGCAACACGGCTGGATTCTATATATTCCAAAGTCGCAGTTGGTTCCTACAGCTCATCTGCCTCTCCAAGGCATGATCCTAGACACAGACCAGAAAAGAGTTTATCTCCCGATAGAGAGAGCTCAGGAGCTCGTGACACTGGTCAGGAATCTATTAAAACCAAAACAGGTGTCAGTGCATCACTGCACTCGAGTCCTGGGAAGGATGGTGGCATCATACGAGGCCATTCCCTTCGGCCGGTTCCATGCGAGGACCTTCCAATGGGACTTACTGGACAAGTGGTCCGGATCACATCTTCAGATTAATCACCCTATCCCCCAGGGCCAGGGTGTCTCTCCTGTGGTGGCTGCAGAGTGCTCACCTTCTCGAAGGTCGCAGATTCGGCATTCAGGACTGGGTCCTGGTGACCACGGATGCAAGCCTCCGAGGGTGGGGGGCAGTCACACAGGGAAGAAATTTCCAAGGGCTGTGGTCAAGGCAGGAGACTTGCCTTCACATTAATATCCTGGAACTAAGGGCCATATACAACGCCCTAAGTCAAGCGGAGACCCTGCTTCACGACCAACCGGTTCTGATTCAGTCAGACAATATCACCGCAGTGGCTCATGTAAGCCGCCAAGGCGGCACAAGGAGCAGGGTGGCGATGGTAAAAGCCACCAGAATTCTTCACTGGGCGGAGAATCATGTAAGCGCACTGTCAGCAGTGTTCATTCCGGGAGTGGACAACTGGGAAGCAGACTTCCTCAGTAGGCACGACCTCCACCCGGGAGTGGGGACTTCATCAAGAAGTCTTCATGCAGATTGCAAGTCGGTGGGAACTGCCACAGGTGGACATGATGGCATCCCGCCTCAACAAAAAGCTGCAGAGATATTGCGCCAGGTCAAGAGACCCTCAGGCGATAGCTGTGGACGCACTGGTGACACCGTGGGTGTTCCCGTTGGTCTATGTATTTCCTCCTCTTCCTCTCATACCCAAGGTGCTGAGAATCATAAGGAAAAGAGGAGTGAGAACAATACTCTTTGTTCCGGATTGGCCGAGAAGGACTTGGTATCCAGATCTGCAAGAAATGCTCACAGGGGACCCGTGGCCTCTGCCTCTAAGACAGGACTTGTGCAACAGGGGCCCTGTCTGTTCCTAGACTTACCGCGGCTGTGTTTGACGGCATGGCGGTTGAATGCCGGATCCTAGCAGAAAAAGGTATTCCGGATGAGGTCATTCCTACGCTGATAGAGGCTAGCAAGGATGTGATGGATCATCATTATCACCGTATATGGCGAAAATATGTTGCTTGGTGTGAGGCCAGGAATGCCCCTACGGAGGAATTCCAGCTGGACCGTTTTCCTTTACTTCCTACAGTCGGGAGTGACTTTGGGCCTGAAATTGGGTTCCATTAAGGTCCAGATTTCGGCCCTATCCATTTTCTTTCAGAAAGAACTGGCTTCTCTTCCTGAAGTTCAGACGTTGTAAAGGGAGTGCTGCATATTCAGCCCCCTTTTGTGCCTCCAGTGGCACCTTGGGATCTTAACGTGGTGTTGAGTTTCCTAAAGTCACACTGGTTTGAGCCTCTCAAAACCGTGGAGTTAAAATTTCTCACGTGGAAGGTGGCCATGCTATTAGACTTGGCTTCAGCTAGACGTGTGTCAGAATTAGCGGCTTTGTCACATAAAAGCCCCTATCTGGTTTTCCATATGGACAGGGCAGAATTGCGGACCCGTCCACATTTTCTGCCAAAAGTGGTGTCATCTTTTCATATGAACCAACCTATTGTGGTGCCTGTGGCTACTCGTGACTTGGAGGATTCCGAGTTGCTGGATGTGGTCAGGGCTTTGATGGTTTATGTAGCCAGAACGGCTAGAGTCAGGAAAACTGAGTCGCTGTTTATCCTGTATGCATCCAACAAGCTGGGTGCTCCTGCTTCAAAGCAAACTATTGCTCGCTGGATCTGTAACACGATTCAGCAGGCTCATTGTGCGGCTGGTTTGCCGCTTCCAAAATCAGTAAAAGCCCACTCCACAAGGAAGGTGGGCTCTTCTTGGGCGGCTGCCCGAGGGGTCTCGGCATTACAGCTTTGCCGAGCAGCTACTTGGTCAGGTTCGAACACACTTGCAAAGTTTTACAAGTTGGATACCCTGCCTGAGGAGGACCTTGTGTTTGCTCATTCGGTGCTGCAGAGTCATCCGCACTCTCCCGCCCGTTTGGGAGCTTTGGTATAATCCCCATGGTCCTTACGGAGTCCCCAGCATCCACTAGGATGTTAGAGAAAATAAGATTTTACTTACCGGTAAATCTATTTCTCGTAGTCCGTAGTGGATGCTGGGCGCCCGTCCCAAGTGCGGACTTCTTCTGCAATACTTGTATATAGTTATTGCTTAAATAAGGGTTATGTTGTGGTTGCATCAGGGTTGATCTGATGCTCCGTTGTTGTTCATACTGTTAACTGGGTAAGTTTATCACAAGTTATACGGTGTAATTGGTGTGACTGGTATGAGTCTTGCCCTGGATTCCAAAATCCTTTCCTTGTACTGTCAGCTCTTCCGGCCACAGTTTCTCTAACTGAGGTCTGGAGGAGGGACATAGAGGGAGGAGCCAGAGCACACCAGTATCCAAATTCTTGCTTGGGGTGCCCTGTCACCTGCGGAGCCCGTCTATTCCCCATGGTCCTTACGGAGTCCCCAGCATCCACTACAGACTACGAGAAATAGATTTACCGGTAAGTTAAATATTATTATTATTATTATTAGAAATAACACCAAATACACAGTTACACAATTTGCTTATTAAAAAGTCATTATTAAAGGTACTATATTTAATAAAGTAATAAAAGAAAGAAGAGATTCAAATTTTTATTCAACATAATTTTTTACTATCATCCCTACAAAACCATGTCCTCCAACGTAACCCCTTCTACTAGGTACAAAATGCTCTGGTCCTGGACATCAAACTTAATTTATGATTGCAGTCATCTGTGTTTAAACATAATTCTCATCAATTAACTAATTTAACACAGGTGACTGCAATCATAAATTGGGTGGGAAATCCAGGAGCAGAGCATTTTGTACCTGGTGGGAGGGTTCAAGTTGGAGGGTCTGCAAAATAGGGTCAGAGAAATATTGTAAAAATTCATGAAATTCTAACATACAATCAGGAACGAAGATGAGGTATTTAAATCGTTCAGAGCAGGCAATCAGGTTGATGTCTCGAGAAAGCAGCCCTAGGTGAAACGTGCGTCTGTGTTTCTGTGTCTGCTGCAAATGTAATCTGTTGATAAATAACCAATATATGTCACTGTATCACACTGTATGTACATAAGCTAACTGTGACCTCACACTGCTGGGAGATGGCTGTGATTATAGCGGTGCTGACATCACAGCATAGTGGGGAGAGCACCAGCTGTGAGCTGCATGCTGAGAAGAAACACATGCCCAGTAGTGCTGCCCTCACTATGGAACAGTGGTGTGAGCAGTGACAGTTATATACAGTAGTATCACCCAGAGCCGGCCCTAGCCAATTTGATGCCCTAGGCAAAATTTTGTCTGGTGCCCCCTAGCTCCGCCGCTAGTTCTGCATCTGTACCTGCAACGCTCAGGTAGTGGGGCCCACCGGGGGGTTACCCTGTGGGCCAGTTCAACTCTGCACAATGCCACACAGTAATGACCATAATACATATAATTCCACACAGTAAAGGAACCTTACACATATGCCCCACATTAGTAATGCCCATAATACACATAATGCCACACAGTAATGCACCTTACACATATGCCCCACATTAGTAATGCCCATAATACACATATACTGCCACAGATACTGCCACACTTGCTGGTTAAACAAAAAGATCAGTATCAAACATGTAGAAACTGTCCATTCTCTTCACTATTCAGTGTGTTTGCTGGTATCTGTTACTCCCGTTAACTGCATGCACTTTACTTTATACTGTGGGAGCTAAATGCTCTGCCCTCCAGTCTGATGTGTCCAAAAGTCACGCTGCACTGATGTTTCATATAGAAATAGCACAACGCAACTTACTGACCACGTTACAGTGCTAGATGGCAGGGGAATTTTACGGTATGGACTGACTAGGAAATAAAGTGTGGGGAGAACACTGCCCATGTTATGTCCCTGCAGACACCTGGGGTTTGCACAGGGATAAGGGACACAGGATGGCAGGGTCCCCTCCCCCATGTGCACAAGCAGTATAGGTGATGTCAGGTTTCTGTGAAGCAGTCTTCCAAAATACACATGTGTTATCATAAGAAGCCATCCAGTAATAACCTTATATAGTCAGTAAAAATGTCACAGGTCCAGGAATTGCATTTACTGGGCTTCTGCTGTCTGTCTGAGGTCTCACAAGTCAGGGGCATTCAAGCATGTCAGAGGAAGTTTAAGGCACAGTGTGCATTTTTTTTTGACAAATGTAAACAGCAGTGTATACAAGTACTGATTGAATACATTTGGAAAGTAACAGTTAGTTTGCGGACTGTCCCTCTCAGCATGAGATGCTGCAGGGACATGCTTGGATGCCCCTAGACATGCTTGAATGCCCTAGGCAAATGCCTAGCCTGCCTATAGCTAAGGCCGGCTCTGGTATCACCTGACTACTTGGTACAGTTATACAATATTACCTGACCCATGGTGAAATAACATATGAATTATGAATAACTTACAGGAACTGCTTAAATCATGAGATATATGACCACATAATAGGGTAAGAGTCAGTTATTTTGAACAATTATATCTCATACAAGGGTTGCAAGATAAGCTTTATTTATCCCCAGAAGAAAAATATATTATACATAAACACATAGATACTGTTCCTAGGATGTTCAGTGGGCAGAAATTATTATATAATTGAATACAAATGTTGCTTTTATACAGTTCAATGTGATAAAAACACAAAATTGTAACACAAGAATAACATAAGTAGATAACTGTTGATTTATATTGATATAAATAATCTTAGAAACTATGTAAAAAAGATATAAGGGAAGGTACCATTTCAGAGGAAAGAATATCCTATATTGGAAGATAGCAATGTAAGGATATAGACCAGTGGTTCCCAAACTGTGTGCCACTGCCTAGGCATCCTGGTGTGCCATGAGGCCCTTGTAGGGCTGCCTCAGGTTGGTGGTCCAGGACCAAATCATTTATGGTTCAAGTGATAGGCAAAACCAGTGTTAGTGGCTGCCAGTCATAAAACATGTGGACAATCAGAAACACAACTGTACACCACCACGTAACTGAACCTAAGGATAATTAGTAGGCACAACTTAATTTAATTTGTTTTTCTAATTATGTCAATAATAAACTTTTATCCTAGGGGTGCTGCGAAAAACATTCTGAAACTCTAGGGCATACCTCCCAACTTTTGCTTTGAGGAAGTGGGGACAAGGGAGCGTGGCCTCGATCGTGAGGGGCGTGGCCTTACCTGAGTCGGCATGACCTAGCCAAACTGACCATTTTCCAGCCTTTTGGGGGCGTGCCCAGCGCTCCCCGAGCAGCTGGGCAGCCCCGTGCTCCCCTCCCTGCACTGAATACATGCCGTGCGCACAGCATGTGTTCAGAGATCACTTGCTGCTTTGCAGAGCAGAAGGTGATCAAAGGCATCCCCAACTGCCCCCCTCCCACTCGTGGGACACTGCTGCCCGTGGGAGGGACAGCGGGACAGTGTCCGAATAGTGGGACTGTCCTGCTGGAATCGGGACAGTTGGGAGGTATGCTCTAGAGCACCATGATTTAAGAAAGTTTCTCTTAAGTCCTAGAGAATGTTGGGGTCCATTTTAGTACCATGGGGTAAAGACGGTTCTGCAGGACAATTTAAGACTTTTCAACAGTGTGAACTGGCTCCTCCCTCTATGCCCCTCCTCCAGACCTCAGTTTAGAAAATGTGCCCAGGAGACTGGATGCACACTAGTGGAGCTCTACAGAGCTTTGCTGTAAAAAGACTTTGTTAGGTTTTTTATTTTACAGGGAAGCTGTTGGCAACAGCTTCCCTGCTTCGTGGGACTTAGGGGGGAAAGTAGGAACTAACTTCTCAATTAGTTAATGGTTCTGCTTCCGCTGACAGGACACCATTAGCTCCTGAAGGGTACTTGTTTCTTGCTAAAAGATATATTTGGTAACTACAGCAGAGAGCTGATCACTGTTTGTTTCTTGCTAAAAGATATATTTGGTAACTACAGCAGAGAGCTGATCACTGTTTGTTTCTTGCTAAAAGATATATTTGGTAACTACAGCAGAGAGCTGATCACGGTTTGTTTCTTGCTAAAAGATATATTTGGTAAATTGTTAAGTGGATTAATATCTGTAGTCAGCAAAAACTTTGTGATTGACTGGGGTTTAGTGATCTCACATTTGGTAGTTGATTAACACCTTTTGGTGGAGGGTTGCTGTGTGGGGGAGGGGGTTGTAATCACAAAGAGCATGTGTTTGTAGACTTACTTAACCAGTATAGCATAGGACGCCAGGCCTATTAGGACGCTGCAGTGGCTAGTTATTAAGTGGCAGCTAATATCAATAGCAGTGTTATACCTGTGTTAAACCGAAGGAAAACAGAAGGTAAACAAACTAATAAGATAACAAACGGACTGCATTACAACCTAAAAACTCTGGAACTTTATGTGGCCTCTCCTCGCCTCAAACCAAGACCAGGCTTACCACCTCTCTGGCTGAGAACATCAAGTCTGCCCCTGGGCCTAACCATCAAGATGAACAGGGAACTGTGGGGGAAGAGCACCAGGACCAGGATCAGCAGGGACATTCCCATTGCGTCTGAGTATGCCCCCCACTTTCTCCTACCCACCCATACTATGATCTGATCAAAATGTTATCCCACTCCTACTTCTGCCACTAGTTACCTGCTATTGTGTTATTTTTTTTTCCATTGCTCGCTTCCAACCCACCATGTGTTTCTCCTGTAATGTTTACCTCCACCGATTGCACACCTTTCCATTGTGCCCTACATGCAGGGTACATCATACTACTACATAAGCATCAGTTTTCCCATATATGAACTTGGCCCTTGTATGGCTCACCTCCCACAGTGTAACCTTCAAAGTGCGCCCAACATGGCTGCCCCATATGGTACACTTGTGGATGGGATGAAAAATACATGGACCTTGTGGTTTTGTTGGAACCCTACTCTAAACTGTAGGACTCTGAAATCACCCCCATTTTGTGTCATCTCTTCTAGGGGGTAGACTATTCCACCCTGGGTAATCCTACGCTGAGTCCCCAAGATGGCTGCTGCACTTGGTACCTATGAGGGTGGAATACACAACCCTTGAAAGTTATTACCCAAAATGCCTGCACCAATCCTGCGTTATGCTTTCTGTGGGCTTAAGGTTTTTCTTTTATGTCTGTGTTGCTTGTCTATTGTTGTATTACTCAAATCCTCTGTATCATGTGCATTGTTTTTGATGTCTGTAAAGCGCCTTGAGTCCTGTTGGAGAAAGAGCGCTATATAAATAAAATTATTATTATTATTATTACTGAACACAGCCCAAGCCTGGTCAGCGTTCACTCCCACAGCACTGCCGCCACCCCCTAACAGAGCCAGAAGTCAGAAGGCTGGTGAGTATATTACCAGAGTCCTGCAGAGAGGGGATCCTCCGGTCATCATTTGTGGCATACAGGTACACGTGCACGCTGCGCGCCATGTCTCTCAGCACAAGGGTGCAGAGCGCGGGGGTGGGGGCGCGCTCTGAGGGCATGTTTTAAAACCTTACTCTCACTGGCAAAAAGGGTACATACACGTACAGCCGCTGATGTGCCATCCCCAACCAGTATAAATATTACATTGCTGAGGCTGAAGGGTGGGGCTTCTCCTCAGACTTGCCAGAACACTCACTGGGTGCCATCTTCTCCTGCAGAAACTCCAGTGTGAAGCTCCTGAACGCTGTGTCTCCTCATAACAACGCTGTTGTTACAGGGTGTTATAGAAGGGGCAGAGAGTGTTCATTATAATTAGGTCTGTTGGCCTATTATTGGTATATGCGCTGTGAGTGGGTAATATTTCCACAATTCACAATAAGGCGCAGTGTGTGGACTGGCAGATCCCTCTGTGTCTCTCTGACAGACTTTAGTGTGGGTCTGTCCCCAATAGCTCCCCTGTGTGATAGGGGTGTGTGTGTATGTACAAGTGTGTAACATGTCAGACATTGGGGAGGGTTCTTCCCAGGAAGAACCCATTTTAGATGCACAAGAGGGTAATGTGGTGGCCCTTCCCTCTCAGAAGGAGCTGAAGTGGGTGAGAATGTTGCAAAAGAATATGTCAATGCTTGCAAAGAAATTCTCTGAGTCTGAACAACAGACTAAATATTGGAGGCAGTCTGTGGAGGATGCACTGTTTACTGACCCCTCCATATCATCCACTCGGGTCCCATCCAGTTCCCAGAAAAGGTCTCTGGCCCAGATAATGCAAGGGGACACAGACACAGATTCCGACTCTGACGTCGACACTGGGGATTTGAGAGGGGTAGACCCCAAATTAGCCAAAAGCATACAATGTATGATAGTTGCTATAAAGGAAGTGTTGGAGTTTCCTGAAACAACACTGGTCCCTGAGGAAAAGGATTATTTCAATTAAATAAAAAGCAGGTTGTGACTTTTCCTCCTTCAAAGGATTTGAATGCGTTCTTTGCAGAATCCTGGGCTAACCCTGAGAAGAAATTTACCCTTCCCAGAAGGATACGTGTAGCGTACCCTTTGCCTGAGGAAGACAGGCACACATGGGAGACACCCCCAATGATAGACACCTCAGTTTCTCGGCTGTCTAAGAAAATAGTTTTTCCTGCCCCTGGTTCAGCCTCTTTAAAAGATCCAGCTGACCGTAAATTAGAAACAACCCTAAAATCCATATATACGGCTAACGGAATGGTGCTCAGGCCCACCATTGCTTGTGCGTGGGTAGGTAACGCTGTGGAAAAATGGTCTGACAACTTGCTTAAACATAGACACAGTTGACAGGGATGAAATAGTCCTAACTCTCGGCCATATCAAAGATGCTGCAGGTCACTTAGTTGAAGCTATGAAGGATATTGGGTTGCTGAGTCCAAGATCCTCCGCTATGGCGATTTCAGCCCGCAGGGTGCTGTGGATCCGCCAATGGAATGCTGATGCGGAATCAAAAAAGAATATTGAGGCGCTTCCTTACAATGGTAAAGCCCTCTTTGGATACAAGCTGGATGCCATGATTTCAACAACTACATCAGGCAAGTCAACATTTCTGCCTTCCGCAGCTGCTCCACCTAGGAAAGGATTTCATTCTCATACGATGCAAGCCTTTCGACCCAAAAAGGCCCCTTCTTCGAGGAAGAGGTAAAAAATCTACAACACCATCAGGCTCGCAGGAGCAGAAGTCAACAGCTACTTCTGCTAAAACCTCAGCATGACGCTGGGGCTCCCATGCGGGAGTACGATCGGGTGGGGGGCACATCTACTGTCTTTTAGCCAGGTCTGGGTTCACTCAGATCTGGATCCTTGGGTATTGCAGATAGTATCCCAAGGGTACAAATTGGAATTTCAGGACCTTCCCCCATGCTGATTTTTCAAATCAGCCTTACCAGCTTCTGTTCAGGACAGAGCAAAAGTGCTGAACGCAATACAGAAATTATGTCAAGACAACGTAATTTCCTTAGTTCCTGTGTCACAACAGGAAAAAGGGTTTTATTCAAGCCTGTTTTTAGTGCCGAAACCGGATGGCTCGGTCAGACCGATTTTAAACCTAAAGACTCTGAACCTTTATTTGAAAAGGTTCAAATTCAAGAAGGAATCCCTGAGAGCGGTTGTGAGGATACCGGGTTCCAAATCACTCAGTCATGATGGTAGATGAAACACCAACAGTGGTTTATTGAACAGAATGGGTTATAAACAGCTCAGCACACTTCTGTGATCCAATTCTACACGACAATTCCCTCCTGGAACTCCTGACAGAACATTACTTCTTAGTCAGTCTCCTGCCACTCTCTCTCTCTGTCTCAGATCTCTTCCCCCCCCAGCAGAGCTCACTCCTCTTGTTATACCCTCCCCTGTCTATTCATCACACAAGCTGGTCAGTCAGGAGTGGAGACGAGGTGTCTGGACTCTTGTACACAATGGAGTGCACAGGATCAGATTACCTGCATCTCCATACAGAACCTGTATACTACATAACCTACTCATCCTAATCACATCTGAGTGTACAGCTAGGGGACTTACATTACAATGAACTGATTTAACTATGTTACTAACACTCTGGCCTAGACTTATTCAGTTAACAATTACATTGAATATATAATAACCAAATAAACTACATATACCAAATATAACAGATAAAATATAACTGTACAATATAATAACCACACAATACAATACAATATTGCCTAACATATAACTAATAGCATATTGGCAATTGGTGAAGTCCATGTGTAGGACCAGGGCTAGGAAAGTAACCACGTGTCTTTTACCACTGAGCGACACGACGCGCCAGCTGTGTCATCACATGTCGTCACATTACCTTCCCCTACTTTCTCGCCCTGTGTCCTAAGTAGCTTAAGCTTGCTGAGCGCAGTGATGCTCTTCTACATCAGACAGTCTGTGCCCCATCATAACAATGATGAGTATCTTGTGGGTCTGGTGGTTTTGTGATTAGCATTTTACAGTTTGTACGGAGCCCACCAGCGTCCCATGTCCAAAGTCTGTGGTGATTGTCATGAGGCTTGTGTGGGAATTTCTTTCCCCGGTCTGGTGGGTGCGTGGCCCACAGTACATAAATCAATACAGTCTTACCAGGGTCCGGTGGAAACATGATCAGCAGTCCATAGTTCTTGTATTTCCCCCCGGTGTCCCATCCAAATACATTAATCAAAGTCCCCTTTGTAGACAGCCGCTGGATTGGGGTAACAGCATGTGCAACAGTATAATTCAGTAAGTCCAATAACTGCACCCGGGGACTTAATAATTCCCCTACACCCAACTGGGTAACCTCACATTTCAGATAGTCACAATTTTCCTCCATAAACAAAATCTGATCTCTGGGGCCCTCACTCTCCCTCCCCAACAATGTATTCCCTGGGAACCCCACTTCCATCACCTCTGGTGCATCAGGACAGTGGCTTCCCTTCCCCAAACATGAACCACGGGTATGGTAATTGTCAGGGCACAATGGGGATTCCTTCATGCCAGAAGTTTCTTCTGTGCTATCCTGTGTAAATGCTTCCTCCAGCCTGGCTGGCTGGGTAACTTGTGGGATCCTACTCTGAGTCTTGTATGCTGTGGCCTGGAGTACAATCTGCTCAGCTTCCTTGTGTGTAGCCACCAACTCGACCATCGTTGTACTGGAACATGGATGTAGGTTCACAGGGACAGTGGCATTACCTTCTCCATTCACTGCTACATGTCCTGGCTGAACACCATTGTCCTGGTTAGAGTCAGTCATTTCACCTTGCACACAATGCCAGTCCAAAACACATTCAGGTGCCCTAGAGTAGAGCAACATGTTCCCTTCCAGTTCCTGAGCTGATGCTATTTTTACCATGTCTGATACCTGGATTTTCTCTGAGTCACAGGGAAGATTCTGTCTGCAGCTCCTTACCATCAAGTTCACTGAATGGGAACAGACCTCCAGAATCTTCTGGGAGAGATACAATAGCTGGGGATACACTGGGCCCTTCCTGAACATCCTTTTCTGATAAAATAACTGGGGCAGCCATGAACATAGCTTCACAATAGGCCTCCCTCAGCCGAATATGCTGATCAGCCTGAAGTGAGACACTGTCTGCACTAGCCATGCTTATAGTTGGGACATTACCACCTACTGCTGCCCTCGCAGAGATCTCCTCTTCCACCTCTGCCAATAGGAAGGCATAGTGCACCTTCTCCTGGGGTGTTTGGATGACAGACCCCACTTCCTTTTCATTTTCAGTAGCCTCCCCCAAACACAACACTGTAAATGGCTCAGTAGCCAGGACTGGTTGGTGCTCACCTGAAGGATTCCCTTGGAGGCTCTGTTGCTCAAGTGGTGGTCGGGTGATAGTGGCAACTTCTTCCTCAATGTCTCGCTGGCACTCTGGGATGGTTTCTATATCCTCCAAGCCTGCAAATGGCCAGTTGTAACACAGCTCAGGCCGGTCACTGAGTGTTTCACTGTGACATTCCCCCAGGGAGAAGAGAACGGGTTGCAGACAGTGCTTCCTTGCATCCACCTGGTCAAGGTCATCCTTTTCCAGTGTAACATACTGGGCAGACAGTTCTTGACACTCTCTCACTAAGTCCTCATCCTCCATCTCAGCAAAAGGGAAGTTGTAGTGCAGTTCCTCCTGGGGTGCCTGGATTGTGCTCACTGCTGTCTTCACTTCGTGTGCTTCCTTCCATATAGACCACTGGGCAACTTCTTCCCTTGGGTATGGGAGAAGCTGTTGCAGGTGGTGCCTTTCCGCATCCACCCTGTAACACTGGTCTCGCCATGCTGGGGTATCCAGGGGCCCCTGATCCAATGCCACTTCCTCTGGCTCTGTCCGGGAAGGCAATTTACTCTGCACTTGCCCCTCCGTCTCTGTATATTGTATCCTTTGTGTCATTTGGGCCACTGTGGCGATCCCTTCCTCCCTGAATTCCTCAAACTCTGGCTCCCCCAGCAGATTCCATGTGGCTGCTTCACTTCTGCAGTGCATGAACGCATTCCCCAGATGACACAACTTGTCCTGTATGCTGGATACTCTCCACCTGCTGATTTCCCACTGAGCTTCATTCCAGTACTCCCAAATGTACTGCATTTTGGTAACTATAAATAAAAGATCCGGCTTCCCAGCCTGCCGATATGCTGACAAACTTCCAACCACAAGCTCCACTGCCCTGGTTCCATTACTGGTCTCCTCCGCTGAGGCCTGGACCATATCCTCTTCTTCCTCCTTATCACAAGGGTGCTCAACGTCCCATTGAGCCAGTTTTCCAATTAGGGATTCCTTGGTATCCACTGTATTGATTACAATTTTTCTTCCATGACACAGTCCTTGCAGGACTCCCTTCTTCATGTCTTTGTAATATTGTGCTGCTGCCTCCAATCTGCTGTAATATCTTGCATCCATGCTTGTAACCTGAGTGATCCCTCTGCTTGCCACCAAATGTGAGGATACCGGGTTCCAAATCACTCAGTCATGGTGGTAGATGAAACACCAACAGTGGTTTATTGAACAGAATGGGTTATAAACAGCTCAGCACACTTCTGTGATCCAATTCTACACGACAATTCCCTCCTGGAACTCCTGACAGAACATTACTTCTTAGTCAGTCTCCTGCCACTCTCTCTCTCTGTCTCAGATCTCTTCCCCCCCCAGCAGAGCTCACTCCTCTTGTTATACCCTCCCCTGTCTATTCATCACACAAGCTGGTCAGTCAGGAGTGGAGATGAGGTGTCTGGACTCTTGTACACAATGGAGTGCACAGGATCAGATTACCTGCATCTCCATACAGAACCTGTATACTACATAACCTACTCATCCTAATCACATCTGAGTGTACAGCTAGGGGACTTACATTACAATGAACTGATTTAACTATGTTACTAACACTCTGGCCTAGACTTATTCAGTTAACAATTACATTGAATATATAATAACCAAATAAACTACATATACCAAATATAACAGATAAAAATATAACTGTACAATATAATAACCACACAATACAATACAATATTGCCTAACATATAACTAATAACATATTGGCAATTGGTGAAGTCCATGTGTAGGACCAGGGCTAGGAAAGTAACCACGTGTCTTTTACCACTGAGCGACACGACGCGCCAGCTGTGTCATCACATGTCGTCACAGCGGTGATCTCCAGCTTGGAGGAAAAGGAATTTCTGGTATCGATGGACATCAAAGATGCTTATTTACATGTTCCCATCTACCCGCCGCATCAGGCATACCTGAGGTTTGCGGTGCAGGACTGCCACTACCAGTTCCAAACATTGCCTTTCGGGCTCTCCACGGCTCTGAGAATATTCACCAAGGTGATGGCGGAGATGATGGTTCTTCTTCGCAAGAAAGGAGTCAAAGTCATCCCATACTTGGACAATCTCCTCACAAAAGCGAGATCCAGGGAGAAACTAGTGCAGAACATTGCACTTTCCCTGACGGTGCTTCAACAGCACGTTTGGATCATAAACCTTCCAAAATCACAATTGGAACCCACAATGAGGTTATCATTTCTGGGAACGATATTGGACACGGAAGCACCGAAAGTATTCCTACCGGTGGAAAAGGCTCTGGAGATCCAGAGGATGGTCAAACAAGTTTAAAAACCAGCACGCGTATCGATTCATCAGTGCATCCGCCTGCTGGGGAAGATGGTAGCGGCCTACGAGGCTCTACAATTTGGCCGATTCCACACCAGGGTGTTCCAATGGGACCTACTGGACAAGTGGTCTGGATCGCACCTACACATGCACCGGAGGATAATCCTGTCAACAAAAGCCAGTATTTCACTCTTGTGGTGGCTTCAAAGTTCTCACCTCCTGAAGGGGGGGGCAGGTTCGGGATTCAGACTTTGATCCTGGTGACCACAGATGCAAGCCTCCGAGGTTGGGGAGCAGTCATGCAAGGGAAAAGCTTCCAAGGATGATAGTCAAGTCAAGAAGTACTCCTTCACATAAACATTCTGGAATTGAGAGCTGTTTACAACAGCCTTCATCAAGTGGCACACCTTCTTGAAGGTCGTCCCATACAGATCCAGTCAGACAATGTAACGGCAGTAGCTTACATAAACCGCCAGGGCGGAACAAAAAGCAGAGCGGCAATGGCAGAGGTGACAAGGATACTCCTCTGGGCAGAATGACATGCAAAAGCTCTGTCGCCAATTTTCATTCCGGGAGTGGACAACTGGGAAGCAGACTGTCACAACTGAGGGCCTGAGCTGACGGGAGGCAGCCTCAGTTGTAGGGGCTGAGATGTACCGGAACCTGGGAGGTTGTATCAGACCCCTGGACATGTAAGTAACATGAATAATAACTGCCCGAAGGCGTGACCACGACAACTTGGATAAAAGTCAATGATGTTTATTATGACAACTCCGCAACACAGCAGCAGTAAAAGAAAACGTAAAAGTCAGCAAAGAATAAATACAGTTCCTGGGTACTACAGGATGGCAGGAGCCACAGGGCACTGGTAGTGTGAGATAGTTCTTATGATCTTCTAGATGGAAAGTCCTTACCAGGCCCGACTGTAGCAATGGAGATAACCCAGGATTGTGCCAGCTGGTGTTCCAGGAAAAGCTGGGTTGCTGAAGATAAAACAGCTGCTGTGGATACTGGCTGGAACCAGACTGTTGTTAGCACGGAGTGGATACTGGCTGGAACCAGTTAAATAATAAATGAACTTGGGAGCGATGAAATATGAACTGAAATGTAGAACTTGAGAGCGGAGAAATAATAATACCGGTGGAGAGTGGTAAAGTGTAGAAAGGACACCGGCCCTTTAAGGGAAGCTGTACTCTGCTGGAAGCTGAGCTGGAAGCAGGTAATGTTGTAGCTGGAAACAGATGAATCCACAATGGATTGGAGAGTCAGGCTACACCGCAGGTGGAATGCTGGTGCGGGTCTCTATGGTGGAAGTCTTGAGACAGGAGCTGGAACCTGGAAGACAATCACAGGAGAGAGACAAACAGGAACTAGGTTTGACAACCAAAGCACTGACGCCTTCCTTGCTCAGGCACAGTGTATTTATACCTGCAGCAAGGAAGGGATTGGCTAGGCAATTATGCAGATTAACAATACTGACAACAGATTGGAGGAAATGATCAGCTGACAGAATCCAAGATGGCTGCGCCCATGCAGACACTTGGAGGGAAGTTTGGTTTGTAATCCATGTGGTAATGAAAACAGTAATGGCGGCGCCGGCCACTGAAGACAGGAGACGCCAGGCTGACAAGTGCACATCCAACCACGCGGACACAGCGGAGGCCGCGGCTGACGTAATCGCTACTCTGACACTCTGCATGCAGAAGCTCAGGGACGGCGGCGGAGGCCGCGGGAGACGCCATGCCAGATGTAATAAGGCGTTACTGTGACAGCGTCTCAGAGAGACAGGAGAGGATGCAGGAATGTGAACATTAGGATAACAGATGGGATCCGGTCCTGGAGCGCTGAGCCAGCCTTAGGAGGCATCTGATGGGTAAGAAATGGCGTCCAGATACCCGGATCGTGACACAGACTTCCTCAGCAGACACGATCTCCATCCAGGAGAATGGGGCCTCCACCCAGAAGTCTTTGCAGAGGTAGCAGATCATTGGGGCGTTCCTCAAGTAGATATGATGGCATCATGTCTCAACAAGAAGCTTCAGAAATATTGTTCCAGGTCGAGAGACCCACAAGCAATAGCAGTGGATGCACTGGTGACCCAGTGGGTGTTTCAGTCGGTGTATCTGTTCCCTCCACTTCAACTAATACCAAAAGTTCTCAAGATCATCAGAAGAACAAGGGTTCGAGCAATTCTCATTGCTCCAGACTGGCCAAGGAGGGCATGGTATCCAGATCTTCAGGAGTTATTACTGGAAGATCCTCAGCCTCTTCCTCTTCGCGAGGACCTACTTCAGCAGGGGCCGTTTGTTTATCAAGACTTACCGCGGCTGCGTTTGACGGCATGGCTGTTGAGCGCCAGATCCTAGCCCGTAAGGGTATTCCCAATGAAGTAATTCCCACACTTATTCTGGCCAGGAAAGGGGTACCGTCCAAACATTACCATCGTATTTGGAGAAAATATGTATCTTGGTGTGAATCCAAGAAGTCTCCTGCGGTGGAGTTTAAATTAGGATGTCTTCTCCTATTTCTACAGGCAGGTGTGGATGCTGGCTTGAGATTAGGGTCTATCAAGGTCCAAATTTCGGCCTTGTCCATTTTCTTTCAGAAACAGTTGGCTTCCCTTCCTGAGGTCCAGACGTTCGTGAAGGGGGTTCTGCGCATCCAACCTCCCTTTGTGCCTCCTGCAGCGCCATAGGATCTTGATGTGGTGTTGCAGTTCCTTAAATCGGACTAGTTTGAGCCTCTACAAGAGGTAGAGTTGAAGTTTCTCACTTGGAAAGTGGTCATGCTGTTGGCCTTGGCCTCAGGCAGACGAGTGCCTGAATCAGGGTCTCTGTCACACAAGAGTCCTTATTTGATTTTTCATGAAGATAAAGCTGAACTGCGGACGCGTCAGCATTTTCTTCCAAAGGTTGTGTCTTATTTCCATATCAACCAAACTGTGGTGGTGCCAGTGGCTTCTGACACCTCAGCCGTTTCAAAGTCCTTGGATGTCGTCAGAGCGTTGAGGACTTATGTTTCAAGAACGGCTCGGATAGGGAGAACAAAATCTTTGTTTGTCCTCTATGAACCCAACAAGATTGGGGGTCCTGCTTCTAAGCAGACTATTGCGCGCTGGATCAGAGGTACCATTCAGCACGCTTATTCCACGGCAGGATTGCCGTTACAGAGTTCGGTAAAGGCCCACTCTACAAGGAAAGTGTGTTCTTCCTGGGCAGCTGCCGGGGTGTCTCGGCGTTGCAAATTTGCCAAGCAGCTACTTGGTCAGGGGCAAACACATTTGCTAAGTTTTACAGGTTTGACACCTTGGCTGCTGATGACCTTCAGTTTGGTCACTCAGTTCTGCAGGAACATTAAGACTTTCCCGCCCATACTGGGAGCTTTGGTACATCCCCATTGTACTAAAATGGACCCCAGCATCCTCTAGGACGTAAGAGAAAATAGGATTTTAATTACCTACCGGTAAATCCTTTTCTCGTAGTCCGTAGAGGATGCTGGGCGCCCGCCCAGTGCTAATTTTTCCTGCAAATTACGTTTTGTCTTTTTACACAGGTTCTCATGTATTAAGATGTTTTACAGCAGTTGCTGTTATGTTTTGCATGCACGTTTGCATGGGTTATGTTAAAGGCCTTGTTAGGCAACATGTTTTTGGTATGGTGTGAGCTGGTATGAATTTAGCCACTAGTTTAATGTAAATTCTTCTCTCGAAGTTGTCCGTCTCCTTGTGCACAGTTCCTGTACTGAGGTCTGGAGGAGGGGTATAGAGGGAGGAGCCAGTTCACACTGCTGAAAAGTCTTTAAGTGCCGAAGGCTCCTGCAGAACAGTCTATACCCCATGGTACTAAAATGGACCCCAGCACCCTCTACGGACTACGAGAAAAGGATTTACCGGTAGGTAAATAAAATCCTATTTTCGAGAACGACTGATATAGACAATACAAGTGACATAATGAAATTACTATTATTGAGGGTTATTAAGCTTTTATTACTGGATAATGGCCCTCATTCCGAGTTGATCGCTCGCAAGGCGATTTTAGCAGAGTTACACACGCTAAGCCGCCGCCTACTGGGAGTGAATCTTAGCTTCTTAAAATTGCGACCGATGTATTCGCAATATTGCGATTACTAACTACTTAGCAGTTTCAGAGTAGCTTCAGACTTACTCTGCCTGTGCGATCAGTTCAGTGCTTGTCGTTCCTGGTTTGACGTCACAAACACACCCAGCGTTCGCCCAGACACTCCCCCGTTTCCCCGGCCACTCCTGCGTTTTTTCCGGAAACGGTAGCGTTTTTTCCCGCACGCCCATAAAACGGCCTGTTTCCGCCCAGTAACACCCATTTCCTGTCAATCACATTACGATCGCCGGAGCGATGAAAAAGCCGTGAGTAAAAATACTATCTCCATTGTAAAATTACTTGGCGCAGTCGCAGTGCGAATATTGCGCATGCGTACTAAGCGGAATTTCACTGCGATGCGATGAAAAATACCGAGCGATCAACTCGGAATGAGGGCCAATACACAGATGACTCAGGAAGCAGCCACAGGTTTTTAAATTTTGAATACTCAAATTCTAATATTTTTCACACTTTCTAAATGTTAAAATATTTCACCTACCAGATATAAATGATACATCTTTTTAAAGCATACCAATAAAAACTTTGAATTTTCATTTTCACTTAAGTCTTTAGTGTACCTCCACAGATACTTTCTTTTGCTTGTGGTGGTGTTTACAGTTTTGTAACTGGCCAGTACAAATGATTAACATTGTTATAAGACGATTGCATGAATAGCACCTGTTTCTCCCCTTGTATCCACTGTCAGTTCAGCATGTTGTCATGGATCTCGGTTATCTTAATAATTCTCTTCCTCTGCTGGTCTATGCCCCTCATGGGTGTGGTTCATCAAATCGACAGTGTCTAGGTCGACAATGTTTAGGTCGACCACTATAGGTCGACAGTCACTAGGTCGACATGGATGGAAGGTCGACAGGGTTTCTAGGTCGACATGTGCTAGGTCGACAGGTCTAAAGGTCGACATGAGGATTTTTTTTTCTGTCGTTTTCTTCGTAGAGTGACCGGGATCCCAAATTAGTGCACCCTGTCCCCTCGCATGGCTCGCTTCGCTCGCCATGCTTCGGGCATGGTGCCTTCGCTCCGCCACCGCTTCGCTCGGCACACTTTACCGTTCCAATCGCAGTCCACGTGGATCGTTAAGTATGAAAAAATCCCCCCCCCAAAATTTTTTGAAAAACTCATGTCGACCTTTAGACCTGTCGACCTAGAACATGTCGACCTTCCATCCATGTCGACCTAGTGACTGTCGACCTATAGTGGTCGACCTAAACATTGTCGACCTAGACACTGTCGATCTTCAGACCGGATCCCGCCCCTCATACCCTCCAACAATAAGGTAACAAGGAAGGTTGAGTAATACAACCCTCAATATTAGCCTACTGTAGGACAATTGTCAGACAATAATGAACCCAATTAAACTGCCATCTAGATTTTAGTCCTTATTTAAACCTACCATTATCATAAGAAAACCTGATGGGGACATCAAATAATTAAAATTGAAGTTAAGGGGGGTACTCACGGAGCGATCGCTGCTTAAAATCTAAGCAATCTGACTAGATTGCTTAGATTTTAAGCACGATCGCTCCGTGTGTAGCCCCCTCAGCGATAGCGATGCGCAGCCCCGCGCATCGCTATCGCTGCTGCTAGATTGGCCTGCATGCAGGCCAATCTAGCGGGTCGCTCACTTCACCCGCTGGGTGAAGTGAGCGGCCCCCCCGTCTCCCCCCGCACGCTCAGCACAGATCGCGCTGTGCTGAGCGCCGGAAGAGATGTGTGCTGAGCGGTTCGCTCAGTACACATCTCTCTGACATTGGCCAGTGAGTACTGGCCTTTAGGTACAGTATGTACAATTTTGTAGCTATCACTATCAATGATGATAAACATCTGCCTAACAATAATTGTGTATAATCAGAGATAGAGGCAAGTTTATGACATACTGAAAGAACAATACTTTTATAGATATGCCTGTGGAGCCATGTCTTTTACCTAAACTGAATCATTGCACCAGCCGTAGGCATAACCTTGTCAGAAATAATTTTTTTATTGTTATTTCTCTAACGTCCTAAGTGGATGCTGGGGACTCCGTCAGGACCATGGGGTTTAGCGGCTCCGCAGGAGACAGGGCACAATAATAAAAGCTTTAGGATCAGGTGGTGTGCACTGGCTCCTCCCCCCATGACCCTCCTCCAAGCCTCAGTTAGATTTTTGTGCCCGGCCGAGAAGGGTGCAATCTAGGTGGCTCTCCTGAGCTGCTTAGAATAAAAGTTTAAGTTAGGTTTTTTATTTTCAGTGAGTCCTGCTGGCAACAGGCTCACTGCTACGACTCCGAAGGACTTAGGGGAGAGAAGTAAACTCACCTGTGTGCAGGATGGATTTGCTTCTTAGGCTACTGGACACCATTAGCTCCAGAGGGAGTCGGAACACAGGTCTCACCCTGGGGTTCGTCCCGGAGCCGTGCCGCCGACCCCCCTTGCAGATGCCGAAGTTGAAGAGGTCCAGAGGTCCAGAAACAGGCGGCAGAAGACTTTCAGTCTTCATAAGGTAGCGCACAGCACTGCAGCTGTGCGCCATTGTTGTCAGCACACTTCATACCAGCGGTCACTGAGGGTGCAGGGCGCTGGGGGGGGGGCGCCCTGGGCAGCAATGTATTATACCTTTTTTATGGCTAAAATACATCACATATAGCCCTTGAGGCTATATGGATGTATTTAACCCCTGCCAGATCTCACAAATTCCGGGAGAAGAGCCCGCCGTTTTAGGGGGCGGGGCCTATTCTCCTCAGCACACGGCGCCATTTTCCTGCTCAGCTCTGCTGTGAGGAAGGCTCCCAGGCTCTCCCCTGCACTGCACTACAGAAACAGGGTTAAAACAGAGAGGGGGGTCACTTATTTGGCGATATGATTACATATGTGAAAATGCTATAAGGGAAAACACTTGTATAAGGGGTTGTCCCTGTATAATTATAGCGTTTTTGGTGTGTGCTGGCAAACTCTCCCTCTGTCTCCCCAAAGGGCTAGTGGGGTCCTGTCCTCTATCAGAGCATTCCCTGTGTGTGTGCTGTGTGTCGGTACGTGTGTGTCGACATGTAGGAGGACGATGTTGGTGAGGAGGCGGAGCAAATTGCCTGTATTGGTGATGTCACTCTCTAGGGAGTCGACACCGGAATGGATGGCTTATTTAGGAATTACGTGATAATGTCAACACGATGCAAGGTCGGTTGACGACATGAGACGGCCGGCAAACAAATTAGTACCTGTCCAGGCGTCTCAGACACCGTCAGGGGCTTGTAAAAACGCCCATTTACCTCAGTTGGTCGACACAGACACAGACACGGACACTGACTTCAGTGTCGACGGTGAAGAAACAAACGTATTTTCCTTTAGGGCCACACGTTACATGTTAAGGGCAATGAAGGAGGTGTTACATATTTCTGATACTACAAGTACCACAAATAAGGGTATTATGTAGGGTGGGAATAATCTACTTGTAGTTTTTCCTGAATCAGATAAATTAAAGTGTGTGATGATACGTGGGTTTCCTCCGATAGAAAATTATTGGAGGTATACCCTTTCCCGCCAGAAGTGAGGGCGAGTTGGGAAACACACCTTAGGGTGGATAAGGCGCTCACACGCTTATAAAAACAAGTGGCGTTACCGTCTCCAGATACGGCCGCCCTCAAAGAGCCAGCTGATAGGAAGCTGAAAAATATCCTAAAAAGTATATACACACATACTGGTGTTATACTACGACCAGCAATCGCCTCAGCCTGGATGTGCAGCGCTGGGGGGGCTTGGTCGGATTTCCTGACTGAAAATATTGATACCCTTGACAGGAACAATATTTTATTGACTATAGAGCATTTTAAGGATGCATTTCTATATATGCGAGATGCGCAGAGGGATATTTGCATTCTGGCATCAAGAGTAGATGTGATGTCCATATCTGCCAGACGATGTTTATAGACATGACAGTGGGCAGGTGATGCAGATTCCAGACGGCACATGGAAGTATTGCCGTATAAAGGGGCGGTCCATCGGACCTGGTGGCCATGGCAACAGCTGGAAAATCCACTTTTGTTACCCCAAGTCACATCTCAGCAGAAAAGGACACAGTCTTTTCAGTCTCAGTCCTTTCGTACCCATAAAGGCAGGCGGGCAAAAGGCCAGTCATATCTGCCCAGGGTTAGAGGAAAGGGAAGAAGACTGCAGCAGGCAGCCCATTCCCAGGAACAGAAGTCCTCCACAGCTTCTGCCAAGTCCGCAGCATGACGCTGGGGCCATACAAGCGGACTCAGGTGCGGTGGGGGGTCATCTCAAGAGTTTCAGCACGCAGTGGGCTCACTCGCAAGTGGACTCCTGGATCCTACACGTAGTATCCCAGGTGTACATTGGAAATTCGAGACGTCTTCCCCTCACAAGTTCCTGAAGTCTGCTTTACCAACGTCTCCCTCCGACAGGGAGGCAGTATTGGAAAAAAATTCACAGGCTGTATTCCCAGCAGGTGATAATCAAAGTACCCCTCCTACAACAAGGGAAGGGGTATTATTCCACACTATATTGTGGTACTGAAGCCAAACGGCTCGGTGAGATCTAAAAGATTTGAACAATTACATACAAGGGTTCAAATCAAGATGGAGTCACTCAGAGCAGTGATAGCGAACCAGGACGATATGGTGTCACTGGATATCAGGGACGCTTACCTACATGTCCAAATTTTGCCCTTCTCACCAAGGGTATCTCAGGTTCGTGGTACAGAACTGTCACTATCAGTTCAGACGCTGCCGTTTGGATTGTCCACGGCACCCCGGGTCTTTACCATGGTAATGGCCGAAATGATGATTCTTCCTAAAAGAAATATGGACGCTTTCCTGATAAGGGCAAGGTCCAGAGAACAGTTGGCGGTCGGAGTAGCACTATCTCAAGTAGTTCTACGACAGCACGAGTGGATTCTAAATATTCCAAAATCGCAGCTTTTTCCGACGACACGTCTAATGTTCCTAGGAATGATTCTGGACACAGTCCAGAAAAGGATGTTTTCTCCCGGAGAAGAAGGCCAGGGAGTTATCCGAGCTAGTCAGGAACCTCCTAAAACCAGGAAAAGTATCAGTGCATCATTGCACAAGGGTCCTGTGAAAAATGGTGGTTTCTTACAAAGCGATCCCATTCGGTAGATTTCACGCAAGAACCTTTCAGTGGAATCTGCTGGGAAAATGGTCCGGATCGCATCTTCAGATGCATCAGCGGATAACCCTGTCTCCAAGGACAAGGGTGTTTTCTTCTGCGGTGGCTGCAGAGTGCTCATCTATGAAAGGGCCGCAGATTCGACATTCAGGACTGGGTCCTGGTGACCACGGATGCCAGCCTGAGTGGCTGGGGAGCAGTCACACAAGGAAAAAATTTCCAGGGAGTGTGATCAAGTCTGGAGACTTCTCTCCACATAAATATACTGGAGCTAAGGGCAATTTACAAGGCTCTAAGCTTAGCAAGACCTCTGCTTCAAGGTCAGCCGGTATTGATCCAGTGGGACAACATCACGGCAGTCGCCCACGTAAACAGACAGGGCGGCACATGAAGCAGGAGGGAAATGGCAGAAACTGCAAGGATTCTTCGCTGGGCGAAAAATCATGTGATAACACTCTCAGCAGTGTTAATTCCGGGAGTGGAAAACTGGGAAGCAGACTTCCTCAGCAGGCATAACCTCCACCCGGGAGAGTGGGGACTTCAGCGGGAAGTCTTCCACATGATTGTAAACCGTTGGGAAAAACCAAAGGTGGACATGATGGCGTCCCGCCTGAACAAAAAACTAGACAAATATTGCGCCAGGTCAAGGGACCCTCAGGCAATAGCGGTGGACGCTCTGGTAACACTGTGGGTGTACCAGTCAGGGTATGTGTTCCCTCCTATGCATCTCATACCAAAAGTACTGAGAATCATAAGAAGGAGATGAGTAAGAACGATACTCGTGGTTCCGGATGGGTCAAGAAGGACTTGGTACCCGGAACTTCAAGAGATGCTCACGGAAGAACCGTGGCCTCTACCTTTAAGAAAGGACCTTCTCCAGCAGGGGCCTTGTCTGTTCCAAGACTTACCGCGGCTGCGTTTGACGGCATGGCAGTTGAACGCCGGATCCTGAAAGGGCATTCCAGATGAAGTCATCCCTACCCTGGTCGAAGCCTGGAAGGATGTAACCGCAAAACATTTTCACCGCATTTGGCGAAAATATGTTGCGTGGTGTGAGGCCAAGAAGGTCCCTACAGAGGAATTCCAACTGGGTCGTTCCTACATTTCCTGAAAACAGGACTGTCTATGGGCCTAAAATTAGGGTCCATTAAGGTTCAAATTTCGACCCTGTCGAATTTCTTCCAGAAAGAACTGGCTTCAGTGCCTGAAGTTCAGACGTTTGTAAAAGGGGTACTGCATATACAGCCTCCTTTTGTGCCCCCAGTGGCACCTTGGGATCTCAATGTTGTTTTGAGTTTCCTAAAGTCACATTGGTTTGATCCACTCACCACTGTGGAATTAAAATATTTCACATGGAAGGTGAAGATTCTATTAGCCCTGGCTTCAGCCAGGCGTGTGTCAGAATGGGCGGCTTTATCATATAAAAGCCCTTACTTAATTTTTCATTCTGACAGGGCAGAATTGAGGACTCGTCCTCAATTTTCTCCTTAAGGTGTTTTCTGTTTTTCACATGAACCAACCTATTGTTGTACCTGCGGCTACTAGGGACTTGGAGGACTCCAAGTTACTTGACGTTGTCAGGGCCCTGAAAATATATGTTTCCAGGACGACTGGAGTCAGAAAATCTGACTCGCTGTTTAGCCTGTATGCACCCAACAAGATGGGTGTTTCTGCTTCTAAGCAGACGATTGCTCGCTGGATTTGTAGTACAATTCAGCTTGCACATTCTGTGGCAGGCTTGCCACAGCCAAAATCAGTAAAAGCCCATTCCACAAGGAAGTGGGCTCATCTTTACAACTTTGCCGAGCTGCTACTTGGTCAGGGGCACACCCTGACTGAGGAGGACCTGGAGTTCTCTCATTCGGTGCTGCAGAGTCATCCGCACTCTCCCGCCCGTTTGGGAGCTTTGGTATAATCCCCATGGTCCTGACGGAGTCCCCAGCATCCACTTAGGACGTTAGAGAAAATAAGAATTTACTTACCGATAATTCTATTTCTCGTAGTCCGTAGTGGATGCTGGGCGCCCATCCCAAGTGCGGATTGTCTGCAATACTTGTACATAGTTATTGTTACAAAAATCGGGTTATTCTTGTTGTGAGCCATCTTTTTCAGAGGCTCCTTCGTTGTTATCATACTGTTAACTGGGTTCAGATCACAGGTTGTACGGTGTGATTGGTGTGGCTGGTATGAGTCTTACCCGGGATTCAATATCCTTCCTTATTATGCACGCTCGTCCGGGCACAGTATCCTAACTGAGGCTTGGAGGAGGGTCATGGGGGGAGGAGCCAGTGCACACCACCTGATCCTAAAGCTTTTATTATTGTGCCCTGTCTCCTGCGGAGCCGCTAAACCCCATGGTCCTGACGGAGTCCCCAGCATCCACTACGGACTACGAGAAATAGAATTATCGGTAAGTAAATTCTTATTTTTTATTATGAAATTGCTAAACTATCCCCTGCAGCTACTATTATTCTGCTACAGTACATTGTTTAAAAATTTATCTGAGTACATTTTTTTAAAACTTCTTTTTATTGAAGCAATGTGTCATACAATTGTTAATATAGAAATTAAAAATTAACAGTGCGTACTTTACATTGTAATTAAACAATGAATTGAAAGACTTTGTATAGATTCGGATTTGTGAGCTGCAGCACTTACTGTTAAAAGTAATTTTTTTGCTACCTTTTGACATGGCTTGATCGTTTGGAAAGATACCAAATATTGCCCATTCTGGCAACAAGTGTAAATAGTTTACTAGGCAACCAGTGACATATCTACGTATTTGTACCCAGAAGCTACGAATCAGGGGTCATAACCAAAAAAGTGATAAAGGTCTGCTTGAGAATGTCCGCATTTCCAGCAATTGTGAGTGGTTGAAAGACCTATCAAAAATTGTTTATGAGGAGAGAGATACCTTCTATGTAGTATATTCAGAAACATTTCTTTATATCTTTATATGCAGAAGAAAGTGTTCTGCATGCTTTCACATGGGCTTGAAGAAAATCATCTATTTCAATATTTGGTAAGGGTGTTCGCCAGGCTGCTAATCTTTATGAACCCAATGTATAATCTAGATCCATTCGAAAGTGTTTGTAAGCTATAGAGATAGCTTTTGTGTTCGAAGGTTCCCATTTCAGTACTTCATCTATCGGGTTCTGCCAATCTGCCGGAGAAAAATGTCTAATGACAGAGCTAATGTAATGTTTAGCCAGTAGAAAAGCAATTGGGTATGTATCTACTACTGGGAATTTCTCAACCACCCCCAGGAACGTCAAGGGCCTTTGTGTCCGTGTATCTACCAAGTTACCGATATTAAGAACCCCTCCCATTCTCCATATGGTAAATGGATGTTGTACACGCCCTTCTTGGAACACTGGGTTAGCCATGAATGGGAGATACAATGACTTATGGGCGTTTACATTATCTGTGTGTCGAATCCCCAACCTCAATTATTTAACTTGCCACAATAATGAGTTCTCTTTAATTTGAGCCGGGACCTCTTGGTCTTGCAGGTGCGAGAAACTAACCAGGTCACCACCTTGCAAAAATTCTCTTTCTAAGTCTGTATTGGCATAGTTTTCCTGGTTATGAATCCAATCATGAAGGTATCTTAACTGGGCTGCCTGAGAATACCACGTAATATTGGGGAAATTCAGGCCTCCATTTGCAGTTGTTTGCTGCAATTTAATTAAACTTATACGTCGCCTTTTACCTTACCATATAAATTTTTGGAACAAAAAATTAATGTATTGAATGTCTTTGAGCGAAATCACGTTTGGTAAATCTTGGATAATGTACATAAGACGTGGGAATGACACCATTTTTATCAAGTTGGCTTTCCCCAAGTACGACAATGGGAGAGACTTCCAACTCTCCAGCTCAGTAGCCACTTTTTGAATAATCACACTAAAATTCTGATTATACAGACTTTTCGGGTCTGTAGGAATCTCAATTCCCAGGTTATGAAATTAGATTTCCATGCTAATGGCAAGTTGCCAATCCCTTCCCTTTAGAAGTTTCCTGACCCCAATCGAAGCTCAACTGACTTCGACCAATTAATACAGTAGCCTGAGACATTTCCATATGCCCGCAAAAGCTGAAAAATGTGTTAAGGATTCTGACAGTTTCGCAATGTATAATAAAATATGATCAGAAAAAGCTGATCATTATATTTCTCTACGTCCTACTGTAATACCATGGAATTGGGTGTCATTTTGTAAAAGGCATATCAAAGGGTCAATTGCCAAGTTGAACAAGAGTGGTGAAAGGGGGCACTTTTGTCTAGTCCCTCGGTGCATGATAATAGAATTGCTACAGTAACCATTGAGCAGGAGTGAGGTAGATGGGGATGCATACAAATATTGGATAGTTCTGATAAAGTCCTGGTGAAAGTTTCTATGTTGTAAGATCGAGTATAAGTGAGGCCACAAAACCATGTCAAATGCCTTAGTGGTATCTAAACTTAGTAAGACGTTCTGGGTCTGGGGCGACTGCGCGGATATAATGCTTGCTGCAATTGCTGCTCGAACACCCCTAGTGGAATGTCTGTTTTTAACAAAGCTGAGTTGGTGGGCTGTTAAGGCTTGCAGGAGAATTGATTGTAATCTTTCTGAGAGGATTTATGGGTCTGTAAGAACCAACCATTTGGAGAGCCTGATTGGGTTTAGGGATCAACATAGTATGAGCTATGTGGAAGTGTGGAAATGGGGTGTGATGGCGCATTATATTATTAAGCAGTTCAAGCAATGTGGGAGTAATATGTGGTTAAAGAATTTTGTAAATTCGTTGGAGAGGCTGTCAGGCCCTGGAGATTTGTGCAGGTGAAGCTTAGATATTGCTTCATTAATTTCTAATAGGGTAATTGGCTCATTTAAGGTATCCGAATGACATTGCGACAACGTGGGAATATTTGTCTGTCTCAGCATACTGTCAGGAGCTTTCTCATTAAAAGGAAGGCTCGAATACAATTTAGTGAAATACGATTCAAAGTGGTGTAAGATCATGGGAGTGTCCGTGATTAATTGGCTGGTGTGTTGGTGTTTTACAGCAGTTATAAACCGATTAGAATATCGTTTTCTTGCCATGGCTGCTAAAAGACGCCCTGTCTTGTTTCCTCATTGATAGTATTTATAATGGGAAAAAGTTATGTATTTTTTAGCTTGAGACAATAAAAAAATCATTTAATAGCTGTTTAGCTTCAGTGTATTTGTGTAAAGAATCATCACCAGAACAATTTAAATGCTCATGGCGAGCTGCAGTCATAGAGTCACGTAGAGACAGATAGGTAGCTGCTGTTTTCTTCTTTTGTCTGGCAAAGTATTCAATTATTTGACCCCAAGGACTGTTTTGGCAGCACCCCAGAAAATACTAGGCATGTCCCAGTGTTCTAGGTTGTCATCTAAGTAATATAGCCAGTTGTTGGTTAGGAATTGGCGAAAGTCTGTAGTGATATAAATAATAGGGGAACCTCCAAAGTCTTGTACCACCTGACTGCACCCTTCTTTCCAAAACCAAAGAAATTGGTGCATGGTCCGAAATCAGCACATTATGAATGTCTGCATTTTTAACTTGTGATACCAGGGAATCTGCTATTAATAAAGAATCTATTCTTGACCAGGAGCGATGCACATTGGAATAAAACGTGAACGACCTGTCTGTGGGGTTTAATAAACGCCAAATATCTGTGAGATGAAGAGTGGATCTCATCAATTGTATTTGTTTCCACAAATTAGAACTTGACTTTCGGGGGATGGGGGGGGAGCCCTTGTCTAGGCTTGGGTCGTCAACTGAGTTGAAATCGCCACCCACCGTAAGAGCAAAGTTCTCTCTTTGCATAAGTAAGTTGATTAGTTCTTGCAAAAAATCTGCAGTACCTACATTCGAGGCATGAACATTAACCAAAGTATATCTAGCACCCCATATTTCAACATCTAAAATTAAGTATCTCCCATTCGTCTGATTACATTTTATACTGTTACCCTAATCTGTCATCTGTGGTTTCTTGGTTGTAATGTTGCTTGTCATTGTAATTATGCACAGAGAGAACTTTTAGGCAATTGCTAATAGTTTTTCCTTTACATTGCTAAAATGAGCATAGTTTTAGGACTGTCTAGGGTTGAATAAAGTATATGGCAGATTAAATTAGCACTGAGCTATTCAATAAGGTGTCGTTATCCCACACCGTATATCCCAGAGGTGCACCTAATGTAGAATTTTCCTTGCAGCCTCAGGAGCTGAAATAATTCCTTGAAATAATTAATCTATGTCTGAAATAGTTCCTATGGGTCTTGTTTGGACTCTAATAAAATCTGCTCAGGTTCATCTGCATTTTTTTGGTTATAATGGTTTACACTACCAGTAAAGTCACTACGGCAGTAATGTACGGTCAGGTGATGCAGAGCCTCTTCTGTCATACTCCAGTATATGCCAGAGTTTTCACTACAAAAATGCTAAGAAAAATACAAAGAAGATATAAAAAAAATCTTTTCTTTTATTATTCTAATAATTTTTATAGTCAACACTCTGGAGTATACTGGTCTATGAAAGGTGAGGCTCTGCCTCCCCTACCTACATTGTCCACACATCTCTGATCAAAACTCACCAAATTTCCATCAGTGCTTACTGCTGCACCTGTGTATAATGCCCACATGAACTCTCGGGTAAATCTGTCTCTGATACTAGCAGTGCCTCCTCAGCCATTTACCTCACTGCATGTCACTGCATTAGGCAATACTTATTTATTAACAGTTTCTTTTATAGCGCAGCATATGCCGTTGTGCTTTACAATTAGAACAACAGTAATAGAACAAAACTGGGTAAAAACAGACCGGCATAGAGGTAGGAAGGCCCTGCTCGCAAGCTTACAATCTATATTGAACCAAGATGATCAATATTTTAACTGAGTGGGAATACCTTAGGAAATGCTAACTGGTACCTACATTATGTTGAGAAAAGGGCTTGTGCAGGATAATTAAGGTCACTCTCCTAAGTAACAGTGTACAGTGAAAGTTTTGTAGACATACATAGCAAAATGTTAAACAGTATAATAAAGAAGATTGAAGAAGGAGATAAAGATGAGAGTGCATTAGGCAAGTTCCACCATCTTCTACAGGATTCTTGCCAATGAATGTTTATACAGGACACATCCTATAGAATTGCTGGATATCACATAAGAGATTTGGAAGGGGCAGTCCTTAAGAAAGTGTTACTGAGCATGTTTCTCAGATACTGAAAAGGATAGTTGCAGTAGTGCTGCTAGTGGGTATACAGTCGTAATGCCCAAATATGTACATTTGCCCCTTTGGACAGAATGGAACGTAATTGTTGTCAAAATGGCAGGGACCTTTTGAGAGCATGTAGAAAGTGAATGAAATTAATTACAATGTGTACCAGCTTGGGGAAAAACAAATGTATCATGTAAATGTGATAAAAACAACAACAACAACAACTTAATGATGGGTTAGCCTAGGTACAGTCTTGCTCCCTCACCTTAACAAAGGGGTACTGGCATGCGCCATTAACAGACAAGGAAAAAGAAAGGTCGTCCATCTCTGCATTTGAGCATCTGTTTCAACAAATGTGTTTCCTTTAGCGGGAGGAAGGGTTAGGTTTAGGCTGCAGGAACGAAGGGTTAGTTTCAGGCTGCGAGCAGGGGAGGTTGGGGATAGGCTGCGGGGAGGGAGGGTTAAAGTTTAGGCTGTGGGGGAGGCAGGGTTAGGGGGAGGGAGAAGATTAGGGTTAGGAATAGGGATTACAGTTAGCTGCCTCCTGCGCCCCTGTCCGGATTTCAAACAGTCGGGATGCCGGTGTCCGTATTCTGACCACCGACATCTTGACTTCCAGTATCCCGTACCCAACTACTTTTAAAGATGATGATGGGATATTACCTAAGATTTATACACAATTTTGCTTCCATAGCTGATCTTATTGGGCGGTATTCAAATGATATATCACTCCAAATCTAATTTCTAAAATAATCCCTGTTATCATGCATATCGTGCCCATAGTAATCAGGTTAAGGTTTGTAAACAGTTGGGTGCCTCGCTACCCTGGGGGTAGCGAGCTGAAATGATGACACCATGCCCCCGAGGGTAGTAACAGAACGGGTGTGGAAGGGGGTGAAAAGACTTGAATACCGCCCATTGAGTCAAAAACGGTTATCAAATGGAATCCTGGGACATCCTGGCTGTTAAAAGTAGCCGTGTAACACCTGACTTGGAGAAGGAGATTATGTACAGATAGATGCATCATAGGTGCTGTTCTGTTATTTTTTTTAAGCAGGAAATTTAATGAGCATGAGAGAAAACATGCTATTGTTGAAAACTAAACATAAAGCAATTAAGTGGACATTAGAAACACTCAGATACTATCTCTTGGGAACACAATTTAAGCTAATTACCAATCACGCCCCTTTGAAATAGATGTCTGAGAATAAAGAAATGAATGGGCATATTACCAGATATCTCTTAGCCTTAAAATTGTCTAAATTCCCAGTAGAGCATAGTCAATGACGTAGACTGGCAAATGCAGACGCCCTATCCTGTGCTTTATTTTTTCCTGTTTATGAGCACGTGTAGTAAAATCCAAGTAGGACAAAAATAAAACTTAGTCCAACATGAAGTAAGTTAAAGTCATTAACCACTTAACTGTCTACAGAAAAAAATGCTCAGAATTTGTCTGTTTTTCTTATGATGGAATTAGGTGAAGAACATTTACTTAAAGTATGTCCAATACAATTTTATTTTAAAAAGAATCATTTAAAAAATCCATCGGTACCAACATCAATGGTCTGAATATTGCAACTATCGATGATCGGAACATCGCGACCATGGCAACTTCGTTTTCCCAGCAAATGATACTCTCTGCAGCCTCCGGAGCGCCTTAGGGAAGGTGAGGGCTGTTCATTTTTACATTTCCCCAGCGGCTGCTAGTGTATGCAGCTGCTAGGTGTGGAGTGCTGAGGGGCTGTCCGATCAGCACTGATTGGCAGGACGAGTGAGAGAACCAGGAAGCAGAGAGGTCCCTCTGAGAGCGGCAATTGCAGGAAGCTTCTATTCCTGCAGCCGCACAGTGAGCTTTCGACAGGTCACATCAGATGCGACCAGGGTATGGAAAGCCCGACCTGGTCTGGTGGCTTCTGATGCGACCATGCCAGGCAAGTGGTTAAGGCGATAAAAACATACCGTCTTATAGTATCGTCTTATAGCAAATACTTCCTCAAGGGATGTCTATGTGGTGCTACTGACCTATTTTTATACCACCCTGCATTAAGTCACGTTAGGCCTTATTCACAGCGGTGTGCAATCTGCATGCAATGCCGATGTTCATGTAGTTGAGCAATGGATTATAACTGTGGATGTGCAAATAATTTGGGATACCCCTATGATGCATGTGTTAAGGCCCATATAGACGGGCCGATGCGGGAGAGATGTGTGCTGAGCGAACCGCTCAGCACACATCTCTCCCGCCGCTCAGCACAGCGCGTGGGGGTAGACGGGGGGGGTCGCTCATTTCACCCAGCGGGTGAAGTGAGCGACCCGCTAGATTGGCCTGCACGGCAAGTATGTTGTCTGCAGGGTCGGACTGGCCCACAGGGGTACAGGGGAAACCCCCGGTGTGACCTACTGCCTGCCCCCCCCACCTCCTCCTCTAGGGAAGAGGTTCCAGACTGTGCGCTTGAATTATACATTATGCATATGTTACATTACAGGTTGAGTATCCCATATCCAAATATTCCGAAATACGGAATATTCCGAAATACAGACTTTTTTGAGTGAGAGTGAGATAGTGAAACCTTTGTTTTTTGATGGCTCAATGTACACAAACTTTGTTTAATACACAAAGTTATTAAAAATATTGTATTAAATGACCTTCAGGCTGTGTGTATAAGGTGTATATGAAACATAAATGATTTGTGTGAATGTAGACACACTTTGTTTAATGCACAAAGTTATAAAAAATATTGGCTAAAATTACCTTCAGGCTGTGTGTATAAGGTGTATATGAAACATAAATGTATTCTGTGCTTAGATTTAGGTCCCATCACCATGATATCTCATTATGGTATGCAATTATTCCAAAATACGGAAAAATCCCATATCCAAAATACCTCTGGTCCCAAGCATTTTGGATAAGGGAGACTCAACCTGTATAATGCACAGGACTATGGTGTATTTTTCATTATGCATTGCTGTTATTAATAAGCTACATTATCATGCTTGCACTTGCAATATTTACTGTATATACAGTATATCAGGGGCCTCAGACCATGCACACTCTAATTGTGGTAAACCAATGTGGTGACTAGCCACACCCCTATGCATGAGCCTTTACCACTGCATTTTCCCGATTGGTCCTTCATGCCCCAGTCCGATACTGGTTGTCTAGCTCAATATCCTGGGCTACTACAAGTACTATGCTCACCCCCTTGATATATTAATGCTTATTCTGTAAATTGTTCCTCACATATACCGAGGGTACTTAAATTTTTTAATCTGATGGAATTGAAAGAAAGGGATGTTAGTCTTCCATTTCCTGATGTGTCCACTTTTAAAGTGTAAGGGAGGTGTTTGTATCCACTTTGTAAAGAAGTGACTTGGTCCTTCTATACCTGTTAAAACAAAGTCCAGGATTTAAAATGGTTTCTTACTTATATTTGATGTTAAACTTAGGTTATCGTTATTCGTAATAGTATATGTGAGGAAATTGTTAAAAGTGCCCCTGATTAAAACAATATCATTATAGCTTTTATATAAAATATATGCTCTTTAAAAGTTTTATTATTATAAATAATCTTATTGCTACCCATTAGAAAATGTGCATAACGAGGGACAAATACCAACCCCATAGCTATACCATACATTTAAAAAAAGGAAAACTTTAAATAATTGTGGTTTAACTTAAATACAATGACATCATAAGTAAAGTCCTTGGGGTATATTTACTAAAATTCGTATTTTCCCGTTTGAGGTCAAAGTTCAATCACGAATGACATCGAAAGTGTAAAGTTGCAACTTTTTGAATTTATTACGACTAATTTACTAAGCGTCGTATTCAGCATTTTCGGATTTACCGATGTCGATGTCATTCGGTTTTTTTGGCAGTGTTTTACGTGAGTGACTTGTAAAACACTGCCGACTTTAATACAATGAATCTCGGCCGGATCTGAGAGATCCGTGCTGGGCTTCATTGTGCACCTTTGTAAAAAATGAAATCAGTGTTAAATTAAAAAAAAAAATTGCGTGGGGTCCCCCCTCCTAAGCCAAACCAGCCTCGGGCTCTTTGAGCCGGTCCTGGTTGCAAAAATATGGGTAAAAAAATGTCAGGGGTTCTCCCATATTTAAACAACCAGCACCGGGCTCTGCGCCTGGTTCCAAAAATACGGGGGACAAAAAGCGTAGGGGTCCCCCGTATTTCTGAAACCAGCACCGGGCTCCACTAGCCAGATACATAATGCCACAGCCGGGGACACTTTTATATAGGTCCCGGCGGCCCTGGCATTACATAACCAACTAGTCACCCCTGGCCGGGGTACCCTGGAGGAGTGGGGACCCCTTCAATCAAGGGGTCCCCCCCCCCTCCAGCCACCCAAGGACCAGGGGTGAAGCCCGAGGCTGCCCCCCCCCCATCCAAGGGCTGCGGATGGGAGGCTGATAGCCGTTTTGTAAAAAAATGAATATTGTTTTTAGTAGCAGTACTACAAGTCCCAGCAAGCCTCCCCCCCAAGCTGGTACTTGGAGAACCACAAGTACCAGCATGCGGAGGAAAACCGGGCCCGCTGGTACCTGTAGTACTACTACTAAAAAAATACCCCAATAAAAACATAAGACACACACCTTGAAAGTATAACTTTAATACATACATCCACACCTCCATATACACATACTTACCTATGTTCACACGAGGGTCGGTCCTCTTCTCCATGGGGTACCTGTTGAAAAAATTATACTCACAAAATCCAGTGTAGATGGCTCCTCTTTTAATCCATTTGTAATCCAGGTACTTTGCAAAATAACAAAACGGACACCCGATCTCGCACTGAAAGGGGCCCCATGTTTTCACATGGGACCCCTTTCCCCGAATGCCAGAAACCCCCTCTGACTTATGTCTAAGAGGGTTCCATCAGCCAATCAGGGAGTGCCACGTTGTGGCACCCTCCTGATTGGCTGTGTGCTCCTGTAGTGTATGACAGGCAGCACCCGGCAGTGTTACAATGTAGCGCCTATGCGCTCCATTGTAACCAATGGTGGGAACTTTGTGGTCAGCGGTTGGCCGAAAGTAACCTCACCGCTGACCATAAAGTTCCCACCATTGGTTACAATGGAGCGCATAGGCGCTACATTGTAACACTGCAGTGTGCTGCCTGTCATACAGTACAGGAGCACACAGCCAATCAGGAGGGTGCCACAACGTGGCACTCCCTGATTGGCTGATAGAACCCTCTTAGACATAAGTCAGAGGGGGTTTCTGGCATTCGGGGAAACGGGTCCCATGTGAAAACATGGGGCCCCTTTCAGTGCGAGGTCGGGTGTCCGTTTTGTTATTTTGCAAAGTACCTGGATTACAAATGGATTAAAAGAGGAGCCATCTACACTGGATTTTGTGAGTATAATTTTTTCAACAGGTACCCCATGGATTCTACATGGAGAAGAGGACCGACCCTCGTGTGAACATAGGTAAGTATGTGTATATGGAGGTGTGGATGTATGTATTAAAGTTATACTTTCAAGGTGTGTGTCTTATGTTTTTATTGGGGTATTTTTTTAGTAGTAGTACTACAGGTACCAGCGGGCCCGGTTTTCCTCCGCATGCTGGTACTTGTGGTTCTCCAAGTACCAGCTTGCAGGGGAGGCTTGCTGGGACTTGTAGTACTGCTACTAAAAACAATATTCATTTTTTGTCAAAAAGGCTATCAGCCTCCCATCCGCAGCCCTTGGATGGGGGGGACAGCCTCGGGCTTCACCCCTGGTCCTTGGGTGGCTGGAGGGGGGGGACCCCTTGATTGAAGTGGTCCCCACTCTTTCAGGGTACCCTGGCCAGGGGTGACTAGTTGGTTATGTAATGCCAGGGCCGCAGGGACCTATATAAAAGTGTCCCCCGGCTGTGGCATTATGTATCTGGCTAGTGGAGCCCGGTGCTGGTTTCAGAAATACGGGGGACCCCTACGCTTTTTGTCCCCCGTATTTTTGGAACCAGGACCAGGCGCAGAGCCCGGTGCTGGTTGTTTAAATATGGGGGAACCCCTGGCATTTTCCCCCCCATATTTTTACAACCAGGGCCGGTTTAAAGAGCCCGAGGCTGGTTTGGCTTAGGAGGGGGGACCCCACGCATTTTTTTTTTTTAAATAACACTTTCCCAACCCTTCCCACTGAAAAACATGCACGGATCTCATGGATCCGTGCATGCCTATCCAAACACGGGATAAAAAAGCAGGTCTGTTTTTTTTTTAGCACTTTTTCACGATTTGTATTTCAGCACGGCAGTGTTTGGCTATTGTCGGCAGTGTTTGTGATTTGCACTTTTTAGTAAATGACCGATTTCTACCAAATTGCAGGCGTATTTGACCGATGGTGTATTGATTCGTAATTTTTTCCTAGGACTTCCAAAATATTACGAATGCCCTCATCACTGCCGAGATTTTTGCTTAGTAAATTCCCGAAATGACACTTTGAAGAAAAAACGTAATCTCGGTCAAAATCGGGACCTTAGTAAATATACCCCCTTGTGTGTTTATCTTAAAGTAACAGCTGAGCTGATGAACTCTGCATGCTGAAACATCTTTGTCATGTTCTATGGATATACAAAGTGAGTGGACATCAATAGTAAACCAATAGTACTGTAGCTGTCTTCCAGCTTATATATTTTGTAATATTTGTGGCGGTATAGTTGCAATGCTTGAGTGACCATTTCCATATGGTCTACTTTAGGAGACCAGACACACACTGGATTTTAAAGTAAGAAACAACAGATTTGTATTTAATCACATTTTATATTAAAAATGCATTTTTTAATTATTAACAGCAACACTTTCAATACAGTGTTCTCTCGTGTATATTACACCTCATATTATTGTGTACATTAGAGTGATGTACTGTAACGTTTGCATTTAATCTTAAAACTGAACCATCTCTATGCTTTCTCTATGCCATAGCTGCGCTGTTGTATATACACACTTGTATGACCAATGTATGTATTGTATACATGCTAATGTTTTTAAGCTTGGCACACCATGTATGGAAGTGATAGGTACTCATTTGTGCTTTTTCATCTAAAACAACTTTAGTCCTTAGGTACCACCAACTGGTCATGTTTTCTGGATTTCTTTAATATCCACACATGGACCTATCAGTGAAATTGAGGATGACTTGTGTGCAACTCTGAATTGGCCCCCAAATGAACTTGGCTGACTAAAACTGTTAAAAGAAAACTCTGTATTCTGCACTTATTTCTTATTTTTGGAACTGTCCTAAAATATTTTTTTTTTAACACCACTTTACAGTTGGACACATTTTGGTTCCACAATTGAATTGTATGCAATTGACAATTTACTCTCCTGTTGTGATCTGCACAGGGCTAAGATTGAATTTTCAAGAGAAAGTAAATTCTATTACTGTATTTTTATATTGTTTTAGAAATGATGTCTGGTAAGGTCTGGTTGCTGCAGAAGCATTTTTTTACATGTCGATATTCTACCAGATACCCAATATCTTTACGTATTGAAACATATTCAGGAACTTTTATGAAAATGTGCACAGGAAAATAGAGCTGTTTTCTGCAGCAACCAGACCTTACCAGACATCATTTCTAAAACAAAGTAAAAATGGTCAACATGTTGACCTGCGGAATTTTGACATTTTAGCTGCCAACACCAAAATGTGATAGTACATTTTTCTGTTATTGTTAGGGTTTGGTAAAATATGCAAACCCCCCCTCCTCTCCCAAACAACAACACGTATGTCGACACCATGGCGTCGACATTTTAAATATTAACACAATGTCCATGTCGACATTCAGACTGTGACATTCAGAACATGTCGACATTGTGACTGGGGACATTATGAATGTCGACTTTTTATACCACACCTGGATATTAGGTGAACTTTTCAAGTGACTGCATATTTGCTTACTGTAAATGATAAAAGTGCTATCACACATTCAGATTCTCCTTGATGTATATTTGATCTATTCATGTCCAGGGACAAAACTGAAAATAGCAGACACAGTTTTATTGTAATGGCCGTTTTTGAATTTTCGAACTCCATTATCCATTTCAAAGATGCATGTATACATTGCATGGCATATTAAGTATGCTCTAAATAAGACAGAGCTCAGCTCTAAACACAGTAAACACATTCTATGGGCCTGATTAATTGCCGCATGCAGTGATAAAGTGCATTAAAATCCCTATAAACCTCTATGGAGAATAGGTTACATAGCGTGTACGCACGGCACATAGGTGCTGTTATTATTGAAACGCACTGTATCAAAAATGTCTGGGTGTTCCTGGCTGGTGACTAGAAGGAGGCTTAGGGGGTCATTCCGACCCATTCGCACGCAGCGGTTTATCGCTGCGGTGCATTCGGGTACGGAATACGCATGCGCGGCGGCCGCAGTGCGCATGGGCAACGTTGCCTGGCGACAGGGGTCGCCGGGTTATGTCGCAGCTAACGAAGGAAGCGGTCGCAGAGCCGACCGCAAAGATGATTGACAGGAAGAAGGCGTTCCAGGGCGGATCCGGACCGTTGGCGGCCGTTTTCGGGGAGTGGTGAGGAAAGTGCAGGCGTGTCCAGGAGAATGGAGGGCGGATGTCTGACGTCAAAGCCGGCTCCAGCATCGCAGGGATCGTCGCACAGGGTAAGTAGGTATAGGCCTAGTCTTCTTTTGCTTTCAATTTTTTTAGCTTAGCAGGACTGCACAAGCGATCGCAGCCCTGCTAAGCTAAAATACACTCCCCCATAGGCGTGTACTAGTTGATCGCAGCAGCAGCAAAAAGTTGCTTACTGTGATCAACTCGGAATGACCACCTAAGTGCATACACACTGTGATCTACCATCCACACGGGTTCGGTATGATATCCTGCCGCACCGGATGCCGATTGTCAGTATACCGACATCAGCATCCCTAGTGGTAGCAACGAAGTCCATTGCTGGATCGCTGCGCTCGCCATGCTGCGGGCTCAGTGGCGAGCTAAGCTTGCCACAGGTTCTATTCTCCCTCTATGGGTGTCGTGGACACCCATAGAGGGAGAATCACCTACCTCGCCGGTATACCGGCAGCAGTATGCAGCTCCCGTCGGGACACCGGTGTCGGTATTGTGACAGCCGGGATCCCGACTAGTGGTATGCTTACTGCATACCATCCAGGCACCAGTGTAGATCAAAAAATCTGAGAGTTATGTAAATATCAAATGAATCAGGTCCTTGGTGCTGCTCAGTACAGTACATATGTGTGCAATCTCCAGTCTGTCCGACAGGTGGAGCTGTTAACACATAACTATAATAACCAGGATCAGTTTAAAACCACTACCCAGGGGACTAAACAACCAGACAGCCTAAGCAGCATTGTCTATTGCAAGCAAGTGTCTCTTACTTCAGTGTGTGGCTCCTCTGTGGAGAGAACAGGTATGTTCCTAACCAAAGCATTGTTTTATAAAGCTGCTGACTTCTGGGTAGTTTTCTCACGCTGGGATATCCTGTAGGGTAACTGCTTTACTTACTACTATATACAATTGTTGCCTGTTACTGAACTGTCCAAGACTATACTCTGCCCTCTCTATGAGATGCTATGATGTTGCTGTGCTCTTAAATTACTTTCAGCTGTGGCTTCGGTGTCTGCTAACGTACTGATTGATTGTATTATTAAACATTGCCAGAAATCATATTAGTGTAGATGTTGATTGGGAGGAGGGGGTCTGGAGCTCTTGCTAAACACATCTCCAGGGATACTTAATACACAAAACCCACTAATTGACATTTATAAATGTCAAAGACTTTGTATTAATGAGCTACATGCTATATATGCTATAAATGGAGTGTTTATACTAAATATGGCCACATGATTTCTTTCACTCCTCTGGGCGATACTAGATCACAGCAGATGCAGCAAAAGCTTCCCTGAGTCCCATAGCAGCTGCTGCTTAGGCCCTGCACCTATGGGCTCTCTCTCCCTGACCTGAAAATAGCTGAATCACATTCTGAGCATTTGATTTGGTTATCAAACCTGTAAAACAGGGATGGGGAACCAGGGCCGTTTCTAGCTAATTTGGCTCCCAGTGCAAGATTTCAAAATGCGCCCCCCCATTCACAGAAAAAAAAAAATGCCCCCCCCCCCTAGATATAAAAAGGAAAAGTATGCACGCACCGAAAGCGTGCCCCCGGTGAGGGGGCGGGGCCTTGGTAAAATGGGTGTGGCTGTGTTAAAATGGGCGTGGCCTCATCTGATCTCATCATCACGGCCACCACAGGATAAAAAAAAAAAGTCCCCATTTTACACAGTGCGGCAGGCACGTGTCCCCATTTTACACATTACGGCAGGCACGTGTCCCCATTTTACACATTACGGCAGGCACGTGTCCCCATTTTACACATTGCGGCAGGCACGTGTCCCCATTTTACACATTACGGCAGGCACGTGTCCCCATTTTACACATTACAGCAGGCACGTGTCCCCATTTTACACATTACGGCAGGCACGTGTCCCCATTTTACACATTGCGGCAGGCACGTGTCCCCATTTTACACATTGCGGCAGGAAAGTGTCCCCATTTTACACATTACAGCAGGCACGTGTCCTCATTTTACACATTACGGCAGGCACGTGTCCCCATTTTACACATTGCGGCAGGCACGTGTCCCCATTTCACACATTGCGGCAGGCACGTGTCCCCATTTTACATATTGCGGCAGGCACGTGTCCTCATTTTACACATTACGGCAGGCACGTGTACCCATTTCACACATTGCGGCAGGCACGTGTCCCCATTTTACATATTGCGGCAGGCACGTGTCCTCATTTTACACATTACGGCAGGCACGTGTCCCCATTTTACACATTGCGGCAGGCACGTGTCCCCATTTTACACATTGCGGCAGGCAAGTGTCCCCAATTTACACATTACGGCAGGCAAGAGCCCCCATTTTACACATTGCGGCAGGCACGTGTCCCCATTTTACACATTGCGGCAGGCAAGTGTCCCCAATTTACACATTACGGCAGGCAAGAGCCCCCATTTTACACATTGCGGCAGGCACGTGTCCTCATTTTACACATTGCGGCAGGCAAGTGTCCCCAATTTACACATTACGGCAGGCAAGAGCCCCCATTTTACACATTGCGGCAGGCACGTGTCCTCATTTTACACATTGCGGCAGGCAAGTGTCCCCAATTTACACATTACGGCAGGCAAGAGCCCCCATTTTACACATTACAGCAGGCACGTGTCCCCATTTTACACATTGCGGCAGGCACGTGTCCCCATTTTACACATTGCGGCAGGCACGTGTCCCCATTTTACACATTGCGGCAGGCACGTGTCCTCATTTTACACATTGCGGCAGGCACGTGTCCCCATTTTACACATTGCGGCAGGCAAGAGCCCCCATTTTACACATTGCGGCAGGCACGTGTCCCCATTTTACACATTGCGGCAGGCACGTGTCCCCATTTTACACATTGCGGCAGGCACGTGTCCCCATTTTACACATTGCGGCAGGCACGTGTCCCCATTTTACACATTGCGGCAGGCACGTGTCCCCATTTTACACATTGCTGCAGGCAAGTGTCCCCATTTTACACATTACGGCAGGCACGTGTCCCCATTTTACACATTACGGCAGGCACGTGTCCCCATTTTACACATTGCGGCAGTCACGTGTCCCCATCTTACACATTACGGCAGGAAAGTGTCCCCATTTCACACAGCACGGCAGGCACGTGTCCCCATTTTACACAGCACGGCAGGCACATGTCCCCATTTTACACATTGCGGCAGCACACACATGTCCCCATTTTACACAGCACGGCAGGAAAGTGTCCCCATTCTCTACAGTACGGCAGGCAAGTGTCAAGTGGGGTGGGGGAAGGAGATAGAGGGAGGGGGGGAGATATACAACTTACATATCATGACGATCTTCCCCGCTCCTCGGGGCGGGCCGCCTCTCCTTCCTCGCTCCGGCCGCCGGCGCCTCCTCTTTCCAGCTTGGCTCCCAATCCTCTTCCCAGGTACTCCTGCTCGGGGGGGCGGAGTTTCGCGGATTGACGTGGTTGCGTCGTGACGTAACTCCGCCCCCCGAGCAGGAGTACTCGGGAAGAGGGAGGAGGGAATCAGGGACCCGTAAAGTGCCGCGGCGGGCGCCCCGTGCGGTTGCACGGCTCGCCCGCCGCAAGAAACGGCACTGTGGGGAACCTTCGGCCCTCCAGCTGTTGTTGAACTACACATCCCAACATGCCCTGCAACAGTTTTAGCATGACCAAATAGCAAAACTGTAGCAAGGCATGCTTGTATGTGTAGTTCAACAACAGCTGGAGGGCCAAAGGTTCCCCATCCCTGCTGTAAAATGACCGTGGTTCAGCCAACTCCAGACAGTGACTGCAAACTGCCTCCATACAGTACATTGTGTAGTGTATGAAGGTGCTCAGATTATCGTGTGGTCCATCCTCCCCTCCACTATGTCTGCTGGCCAGCTGCACTAACATGAAGTCTGTGATCGGGTAGCAGTTAATTTTCTGGCGGTCATAATACAGACACCCATTGAACGACAGACAAAATACCGACGCGGTCATAATGCCGACATTCATTATGCCAACATGTTCAAAATGCCGACATAGTTAGAATGCTGACGTGTTAAAGTGTCGGCGTGGGTTTTTAATTAATTTTTGCCCAAAACAGACTTGTTCATAATTTACCATCCCAGTGGAACTGGAGTACACTTAGACTGTGTTCCATGTCGACATTGACACCAAATAAACAGAAAAACTCATGTTGGTATTTTGACATGTCAGTATTTCAAATGTCGGTATTCTGACAATATTGGCATTTTGAACATGTCAGCATAATGAATTTCAGTATTTTGATTGTCGGTCAATGGGTGTCGGGATTTATGACTGTCGGTATTGTGTTCGTCGGTAAATCATACTGAACCCCTGTAATCAGCTTTACAGTATATTCCCCAACCATGTAAATCATGGTTCATAAAAGGCCTTATTCCGAGTTGCACGCTTTTCCCTACAGCTGCAGCGTTGTACTCGCTTTCATATGCTAATGCAACATTCCACTGAACAAAGGGCCTGATTCCGAGTTGGACACAGCTCCCATTTTTGAGCCAATTACGCATGCATTGCAGGTGCAAAACATTGTGCGCACATGCCGTCAGCAGGTGCGTATGTGCCACATCTTGTGCAAGCAGAGACCAGCGTGAAATAGACATTACTGGGTGGCAAGTATCAAGACTCCCAGAGCTGCTATTTATGGTGGAGTGACATGGGACTGTTGTAGGCCTGTATGTACAGCCCCGTAAGATTCTGAGTAATCTCTAAAGTGCAAGCCTATCCTGCCCACTGTTCTAGCATCCAAGGGGGTCATTCCGAGTTGTTAGCTCGTTGCCGATTTTCGCAACGTAGCGATTAAGGCGAAAATGCGCATGTGCATGGTACGCAGTACGCATGCACTAAGTATTTTAACTCAAAACTTAGTAGATTTACTCACGTCCGAACAAAGAATTTCCATCGTTGAAGTGATCGGAGTGTGATTGACAGGAAGTGGGTGTTTCTGGGCGGAAACTGGCCGTTTTCTGGGAGTGTGCGGAAAAACGCAGGCGTGCCAGGATAAAACGCGGGAGTGTCTGGAGAAACGGGGGAGTGGCTGGCCGAACGCAGGGCATGTTTGTGACGTCAAACCAGGAACGAAACGGGCTGAGCTGATCGCAGTGTAGGAGTAAGTCTCGAGTTACTCAGAAACTGCTAAGAAATTTCTATTCGCAATTCTGCTAATCTTTCGTTCGCATTTCTGCTAAACTAAGATACATGCTGCTAAAATCTGCTAGCGAGCGAACAACTCGGAATGACCCCCCAAGGTTCAAGGGCATAGCTATAAAGGGTGCAGGTGGTGCTGGTGGGGCCCAAAGGCTAATGGGGCCTCAGACCAAGGTCATTGCTTGCTAAGCAATTGGGCACAGTCCTTTGCCCAGCCTGAAAAGTGGATTTGTCAGTGCTTATATACTGCAGGTGGCGGTCTCTTGTCCCTGCCTCATGGTAAAGTTTCACATTGATATGATCCATGTCCCGCACTCAGGGGATCATTCCGAGTTGATCGTAGCTGTGCTAAATTTAGCACAGCTACGATCATGTTCCCAGACATGCAGGAGGACGCCCAGCACAGGGCTAGTCCACCCGCATGTCTGTCTGCCCCCCCCCCCCCCCCCTGCACAAGTACAAAAGCATCGCACAGCGGCGATGCTTTTGTACTTGCTGAGTATCTCCCGGCCAGCGCAGCTCCTGCTGCAGGCCGGGAGTTGATAGTCACTGCCGCTGTGGCCCGCCCCCCGCACGGTCCGGCCACGCCTGCATTGGCCGGACCGCACCCCCAAAACGGTGGCCAAACACCGCCATTCCGCCGCCTCCCGCCCAGCGACCGCCTCTGCCTGTCAATCAGGCAGAGGTGATCACTAGGGAACAACGGCCTTCAGCTGTCCAGCATGCGCCGGCGCACTGCGGTGGTGGCGCATGCGCAGATCCCACCCGATCGCTGCGCTGCGATAAACTGCAGCGAGCGATCGGGTCGGAATGACCCCCTCAGTGCCAGATTAAGCTCCACATGGGCCTGGAGATAAATTTTATGAGTGGCCTATTTTATGCCGCCGCAGGAGATGTGAAAATCACTGTGGGGGTATGACTAGTAATGTGTGGGGTGTGGTTGATTTTGTGAGGGTCTGCACAGGGCGTGTGGCCTGTGCCATGGGGTATGACTAGCACCTACCTTGAAAAACCTCTCCCTCCACCCAGTGGCGGATTTGCCGCTAGGCAACCTAAGCGGTTGCCTAGGGCCCGGCGGGTCACAAGGGGCCCCCCGCTTGTGTCACTGAGACACGCTATCGCTCAGTCCGGCGGCAGCGTGTCCCAGCTATCAGGAGAGGAGAACGCGGGCGCGCAGCTATGTCTGGCGGCGTGTAGGGACTTCAAACCAGCCGCCGGTTCGTGAGCCAATCAGAGCTTGCGGACCGGCAGCCAATTAGGAGCTGCCGGTCCGCGAGCTCTGACTGGCTCACGAACCGGCGGCTAGTTTGAAGTCCCTACACGCCGCCAGACATAGCCGCGTGCCTGCGTTCTGAGCAGCTTCAGCCCCAGCAGCAGCAGCGGTAAGTAGCTGCAGCACTGCTGTGGGGGTATTTCTATACCTGGCACTGTGGGGGCAATTGGCTGGCACTGTGGGGCATTTGTATACCTGGCACTGTGGGGGCAATTGGCTGGCACTGTGGGGCATTTGTTTACCTGGCACTGTGGGGGCAATTGGCTGGCACTGTGGGGCATTTGTATACCTGGCACTGTAGGGGCAATTGGCTGGCAATGTGGGGGCATTTATATACCTGTCAGGTATACAATTGCCCCCACAGTGCCAGATCCACAATTGCCCCCCACATGACACTGTGGGGGCAATTGTGGATCTGGCACTGTGGGGGCATTTGTGGATCTGGCACTGTGGGGGGCATTTGTGGATCTGGCACTGTGGGGGGCATTTGTGGATCTGGCACTGTGGGGGCATTTGTGGATCTGGCACTGTGGGGGCATTTGTATACCTGGCACTGTGGGCGCATTTGTATACCTGGCACTGTGGGGGCAATTGTGGATCTGGCACTGCACTATTGGGGGCATATGTCTGTGTATCACGTCCCATTTTAATTGGCCACACCCATTTTTTATGGGGCACTCTCTGTCTGATTGGTCGCCGCTTAGCCCCGCTAGTGAATGGGGCGCGTGCGTGTCACGGACACGTGCGCACCCCAGACGCGGTGATAGGCCCAGGCACATACGGAACTCTATTTGTAATGTAAGGGGGCATAAGTCAGAACAAAAATCTAGTGCAATGGATTGTTTGAGGTAGGGGGCCCCCAAATCGGTATTTCGCTTAGGGCCCCATGAGGTCTAAATCCGCCTCTGCCTCCCCCCCCCCTTTCGCTTATATCAATAGTGTAATGTGAGAATCTACAAATGGACAAAGGAAAACATCTTCTTAACATGAAAAAAAACGCTTAGTGATGACGCAAATATGAAACCTCTCAACCAAGGAGGCTACGGGTTGCTTAGTGATGTCATAAATGTGAAATCTTTCTATATGTAAAAAAAAGACTACCTTTATAATAATAGCTATACTAAGAAGATATACGCAGGCCCGTATAGATATATGCTACCCGCTCAGCGAAGGGATGCAAAGCAGGTAGGCGCCAGGCAGGAGAGGCACTCTACCTGCCCTGCATACCCGCTGCTGCGCCTGCCGCATGTACCCTGCTGCCGGCTGCTGTGCCTGTCACTGCATGACAGGCAGCGGCGCCGGCAGCTTGTAGCCTCCTCCTCCTCCCTGAGAAGCTGCTGGGGCTGTGTGCAGTGCGGAGCTACACGGGACCAGGCTTCTGTACAGGGGGAGCATCAACAGTGGTGGCCTGCCAGACTTGGTAAGTGGAGGGTGAGAGAGAAATGTGTGTGTATATGGTGGGGGTGTGTATGTGTGTGTGTGTTGGGAGTGTATGGTGTGTGTGTGTGTGGAGAGTGTATGGTGGGGGTGTGTGTTTGTGTGTGTGTGTGATGTGTGAATGTGTGTGTGCAGTATAGATGCTACTAGTGGGGGGCATTACTTATAAGGACGTTACTACTGTGGGGCATTACTCATAAGGACGCTACTACTGGGTGGCATTACTTATAAGGACGTTACTAGTGGGCGGCATTACGGATAAGGACGCTACCACTGGGGGGCATTACTTACAAGGACGCTACTAGTGGGTGGCATTACGGTTAAGGACGCTACTAGTGGGTGGCATTACGGATAAGGACGCTACTACTTACGGGCATTACGTATAAGGACGCTACTACTTACGGGCATTACGTATAAGGACGCTACTACTGGCGGGCATTACGGATAAGGACGCTACTACTGGCGGGCATTACGGATAAGGACGCTACTACTGGCGGGCATTATATATAAGGACGCTACTACTGGTGGGCATTACGTATAAGGACGCTACTACTGGTGGGCATTACGTATAAGGACACTACTACTGGCGGGCATTGGGGGTCATTCCGAGTTGTTCGCTCGCAAGTGGATTTTAGCAGATTTGCTCATGCTAAGCCGCCGCCTACTGGGAGTGAATCTTAGCATCTTAAATTTGCGAACGATGTATTCGCAATATTGCGATTACACACCTCTTAGCAGTTTCTGAGTAGCTCCAGACTTACTCGGCATCTGCGATCATTTCACTGCTTGTCGTTCCTGGTTTGACGTCACAAACACACCCAGCGTTCGCCCAGACACTCCCCCGTTTCTCCGGCCACTCCTGCGTTTTTTCCGGAAACGGTAGCGTTTTTTCCCACACGCCCATAAAACGGCCTGTTTCCGCCCAGTAACACCCATTTCCTGTCAATCACATTACGATCGCCAGAACGATGAAAATGCCGTGAGTAAAATTCCTAAGTGCATAGCAAATTTACTTGGCGCAGTCGCAATGCGGACAATGTGCATGCGCATTAAGCGGAAAATCGCTGCGATGCAAAGATTTTTACCGAGCGAACAACTCGGAATGACCCCCATTATATATAAGGACGCTACTACTGGCTGGCATTACGGATAAGGACACTACTATTGGCGGGCATTACGGATAAGGATGCTACTACTGGTGGGCATTATGTATAATGACGCTGCTACTGGGGGGCATTATGTGACTGAGCAGCACTACTACGTGCGGTGTAATGTGAATAAGATTGTGCTGCTGTGCGTAAATTCAAATGGGGGCACTATTGGGTGACCACGCCCCTTCCTTGCGAGACTACACCCCTTTTCCTGACACACGCCGAAGGTGCGCGCTGACCCTTTGTGAAGTATGGGATGGCGAAATTTATAGTTTGCAGGGGGACGTCGAACACCCTAGCGCCGGCCCTGGATATACGTATCAGGAATGGTGGATAGATGGGGTGGGGTTGGAGAGAGGTTGTCGTCTGGACAGGGCAGAACAGGGGGAAGACTGACTAACTACATCTGTACATGTATGCATCCGAATGTGCGAGGATTGAGACACGCATTGTCATACACCATGTCCACCCACTGTAAAAAATAAAACAAACACATTCGCACCAACAGGGGGAAAAAAAACTTACAGGAAATAACACTGTCCCCACTACAGGAAAAAAACAAACAAAAACATCTGGGCGTCAATAGGAATAAATAAAAAACATTGGCCCCTACAGGTAAAATAAAACACACTCCCTCCGCCGTGGCCTGCTCTCTATCACACTCACACACTACCCCCCACTGCTGCCTGTGCTGAATCCTACTGACACACTCCCTTCCCCCATGGCCTGCGCTCTATCACACTGACACACTCCCTCCCCACGCTGCCTGCGCTCTATCACACTGACACACTCCCTCCCCACGCTGCCTGCGCTCTATCACACTGACACACTCCCTCCCCACGCTGCCTGCGCTCTATCACACTGACACACTCCCTCCCCACGCTGCCTGCGCTCTATCACACTGACACACTCCCTCCCCATGCGGCCTGCGCTCTATCACACTGACACACTCCCTCCCCACGCTGCCTGCGCTCTATCACACTGACACACTCCCTCCTCCCGCTGACCTGCGCTCTATCACACTGACACACTCCCTCCCCACGCTGCCTGCGCTCTATCACACTGACACACTCCCTCCCCACGCTGCCTGCGCTCTATCACACTGACACACTCCCTCCCCACGCTGCCTGCGCTCTATCACACTGACACACTCCCTCCCCACGCTGCCTGCGCTCTATCACACTGACACACTCCCTCCTCCCGCTGACCGGCGCTCTATCACACTGACACACTCCCTCCCCATGCGGCCTGCGCTCTATCACACTGACACACTCCCTCCCCATGCGGCCTGCGCTCTATCACACTGACACACTCCCTCCCCATGCGGCCTGCGCTCTATCACACTGACACACTCCCTCCTCCCGCTGACCTGTGCTCTATCACACTCCCCACTCAATCCCCCCCCCCACGTGGCCTGCGCTCTTTCACGCTCTCACACACACCCTCCTCCTAATGACCTGTGCTCTATCACACTGACACGCTCCCTCCCCCTGCAGCTATTACAAAGACACACTAACCCCCCCCCCCCCGCACACACACAGCTTGCGCTCAATCACACACACACACTTCCTCACCCTTCTGCTATATTTAACACTACTTCCCGTACAAGCACACAATCAAGACACACACACATAGAAGTTAACATGGAAGTCGCACACACATAAACACAAAGAATTTCACACACACACACACACACACACACACACACACACACACACACACACACACACACACACACACACACACATACAATTCCCCCCACTCATTCTTACCTTACACACTACAGCAGAGTGCAGTCCCACAGGTAGGGCCAGCCCTGTATGTGTAGCAGCTTCTTCTCTCCCTCTCTCAGCATGTGAGCAGCAGCGCGAGTCCCATGTAGCTCCACCCCCTGAGTATGTGTAGCTCCACCCCTTTGAGTCCTGTGTAGCTCCGTGGCGCTGCTGAGTTCCTGTATCCCCTGCGGCCCTGCCAGACTCCTGAGCAATTCCCGGAAATGTGGCCGTTGTTGCCTGTACTATCGTAGTACAGTACCATCTAAATAAATCTAAACTGCAGAAGGGGGGGGGGGGGGGGGTGTAGCACTGTAGCAGTGCTTTAAACTGTTCCTCGCAAGCTGCTGTAGCAGGGGAAAAAACCCTGACTGCAGCAGCAGGAAAATAAGAATTTACTCACCGGTAATTCTATTTCTCGTAGTCCGTAGTGGATGCTGGGAACTCCGTAAGGACCATGGGGAATAGACGGGCTCCGCGGGAGACTGGGCACTCTAAAAGAAAGATTAGGTACTATCTGGTGTGCACTGGCTCCTCCCTCTATGCCCCTCCTCCAGACCTCAGTTAGGGAAACTGTGCCCGGAAGAGCTGACACAACAAGGAAAGGATTTGGAATCCAGGGTAAGACTCATACCAGCCACACCAATCACACCGTACAACTTGTGATAACCTTACCCAGTTAACAGTATGAACAACAACTGAGCCTCACTAAACGGATAGCTCATAACAATAACCCTTAGTTAAGCAATAACTATATACACGTATTGCAGAGAGTCCGCACTTGGGACGGGCGCCCAGCATCCACTACGGACTACGAGAAATAGAATTACCGGTGAGTAAATTCTTATTTTCTCTGACGTCCTAGTGGATGCTGGGAACTCCGTAAGGACCATGGGGATTATACCAAAGCTCCCAAACGGGCGGGAGAGTGCGGATGACTCTGCAGCACCGAATGAGCAAACTCAAGGTCCTCCTCAGCCAGGGTATCAAACTTGTAGAATTTAGCAAATGTGTTTGAACCCGACCAAGTAGCAGCTCGGCAAAGCTGTAAAGCCGAGACCCCTCGAGCAGCCGCCCAAGAAGAGCCCACCTTCCTTGTGGAATGGGCTTTTACTGATTTAGGATGCGGCAGTCCAGCCGCAGAATGTGCCTGCTGAATCGTGCAACAGATCCAGCGAGCAACAGTTTGCTTTGAAGCAGGAGCACCCAGCTTGTTGGGTGCATGCAGGATAAATAGCGAGTCAGTTTTTCTGACTCCAGCCGTACTGGAAACATAAATTTTCAAAGCCCGGACTACGTCCAGCAACTTGGAATCCTCCAAGTTTCGAGTAGCCGCAGGCACCACAATAGGTTGGTTCAAATGAAACGCTGATACCACCTTTGGGAGAAATTGGGGACGAGTCCTCAATTCTGCCCTGTCCATATGGAAGATCAGATATGGGCTTTTACATGACAAAGCCGCCAATTCTGACACACGCCTAGCCGAAGCTAAGGCCAACAGCATCACCACTTTCCACGTGAGATACTTTAGCTCCACGGTCTTAAGTGGCTCAAACCAGTGTGATTTCAGGAAATCCAACACAACCTTAAGATCCCAAGGTGCCACTGGAGGCATAAAAGGGGGCTGAATATGCAGCACTCCCTTAACAAACGTCTGAACTTCAGGCAGTGAAGCCAGTTCTTTTTGAAAGAAAATAGATAGGGCCGAAATCTGGACCTTTATGGACCCCAATTTTAGGCCCATAGACACCCCTGACTGTAGGAAGTGCAGAAATTGACCCAGCTGGAATTCCTCAGTTGGGGCCTTCCTGGCCTCACACCAAGCGACATATTTCCGCCATATGCGGTGATAATGCTTTACAGTCACATCCTTCCTAGCTTATATCAGCGTAGGAATCACTTCATCTGGAATGCCCTTTTCCGTTAGGATCTGGCGTTCAACCGCCATGCCGTCAAACGCAGCCGCGGTAAGTCTTGGAACAGACAGGGCCCCTGCTGTAACAGGTCCTGTCTGAGAGGCAGAGGCCATGGGTCCTCTGAGATAATTTCTTGTAGTTCTGGGTACCAAGTTCTTCTTGGCCAATCCGGAACGATGAGTATAGTTTTTACTCCTCTCTTTCTTACTATCCTCAGCACCTTGGGTATGAGAGGAAAAGGAGGGAACACATAAACCGACTGGTACACCCACGGTGTCACTAGTGCGTCCACAGCTATCGCCTGAGGGTCCCTTGACCTGGCGCAATATTTTTTTAGCTTTTTGTTGAGGCGGGACGCCATCATGTCCACCTGTGGCAGTTCCCAGCGATTTACAATCTGTGTGAAGACTTCTTGATGAAGTCCCCACTCTCCCGGATGGAGGTCGTGCCTGCTGAGGAAGTCTGCTTCCCAGTTGTCCACTCCCGGAATGAACACTGCTGACAGTGCTAGCACGTGATTCTCCGCCCATCGAAAAATCCTTGTGGCTTCTGCCATTGCCATCCTGCTTCTCGTGCCGCCCTGGCGGTTTACATGGGCGACCGCCGTGATGTTGTCTAACTGAATCAGTACTGGGTGGTTTTGAAGCAGGGGCTCTGCTTGACTCAGGGCATTATAAATGGCCCTTAGTTCCAGTATATTTATGTGTAGTGAAGTCTCCAGACTTGACCACTGTCCTTGGAAGTTTCTTCCCTGAGTGACTGCCCCCCATCCTCTGAGGCTTGCATCCGTGGTCACCAGGACCCAGTCCTGTATGCCGAACCTGCGGCCCTCGAGAAGATGAGCACTCTGCAGCCACCACAGCAGAGACACCCTGGCCCTTGGGGACAGGGTGATCAACCGATGCATCTGAAGATGCGATCTGGACCATTTGTCCAACAGATCCCACTGAAAGATTCTTGCATGGAACCTGCCGAAGGGAATTGCTTCGTAAGAAGCCACCATCTTTCCCAGGACTCACGTGCAGTGATGCACCGACACCTGTTTTGGTTTCAGGAGGTCCCTGACCAGAGATGACAATTCCTGGGCCTTCTCCACCGGGAGAAACACCTTCTTCTGTTCTGTGTCCAGAATCATGCCCAGGAAAAGCAGACGCGTCGCAGGAATCAGCTGCGACTTTGGGATATTCAGAATCCAGCCGTGCTGTTGCAACACTTCCTGAGAGAGTGCTACGCTGACCAACAACTGCTCTCTGGACCTCGCCTTTATGAGGAGATCGTCCAAGTACGGGATAATTATAACTCCCTTCTTCCGAAGGAGTATCATCATTTCGGCCATTACCTTGGTAAATATTCTCGGTGCCGTGGAGAGACCAAACGGCAACGTCTGGAATTGGTAATGACAGTCCTGTACCACAAACCTGAGGTATTCCTGGTGAGGTGGGTAAATGGGGACATGCAAGTAAGCATCCTTGATGTCCAGCGACACCATAAAATCCCCCTCTTCCAGGCTTGCAATAACCGCCCTGAGCGATTCCATTTTGAACTTGAACTTCTTTATATAAGTGTTCAAGGATTTTAAATTCAGGATGGGTCTCACCGAACCGTCCGGTTTCGGTACCACAAACATTGTGGAATAGTAACCCCTGCCCTGTTGAAGGAGGGGGACCTTGATTATCACCTGCTGTAGATACAGCTTGTGAATTGCTGCCAGTACTACCTCCCTTTCCCTGGGAGCAGCTGGCAAGGCTGATTTGAGGTAACGGCGAGGGGGAGTCGCCTCGAACTCCAGCTTGTATCCCTGAGATACAATTTGTACAGCCCAGAGATCCACTTGTGAGCGAACCCACTGGTTGCTGAAGTTTCGGAGACGCGCCCCCACCGCACCTGGCTCCGCCTGTGGAGCCCCAACGTCATGCGGTGGACTTAGTGGAAGCAGGGGAGGATTTTTGTTCCTGGGAACTGGCTGCCTGGTGCAGCTTCTTTCCTCTACCCTTGCCTCTGGCCAGAAAGGATGCTCCTCTGACCCGCTTGCCTTTCTGAGTCCGAAAGGACTGCATTTGATAATACGGTGCTTTCTTAGGCTGTGAGGGAACCTGAGGTAAAAAAGTCGACTTCCCAGCAGTTGCTGTGGATACGAGGTCCGAGAGACAGTCCCCAAACAATTCCTCACCCTTATAAGGCAAAACCTCCATGTGTTTTTTAGAATCAGCATCACCTGTCCACTGCCGAGTCCATAATACTCTCCTGGCAGAAATGGACATTGCATTAATTCTAGATGCCAGCAGGCAAATGTCCCTCTGTGCATCCCGCATATATAAGACGACGTCTTTTATATGTTCGATGGTTAGCAAAACAGTATCCCTGTCGAGGGAATCAATGTTGTCTGACAGGGTATCAGTCCATGCTGCTGCAGCACTACACATCCAGGCTGAAGCAATAGCAGGTCTCAGTAGAGTACCAGAGTGTGTATACACAGACTTCAGGATAGCTTCCTGCTTTCCTGAGACGGCAGTGCCACCCTTTTAGATAAGCGTGTTAGCGCCTTGTCCACCCTAGGGGATGTTTCCCAACGTAACCTATCCGTTGGCGGGAAAGGGTACGCCATCAGTAACCTCTTAGAAATCACTAGTTTCTCTAACGTCCTAGTGGATGCTGGGGACTCCGATAGGACCATGGGGATTAGCGGCTCCGCAGGAGACTGGGCACAAAGTAAAAGCTTTAGGACTAGCTGGTGTGCACTGGCTCCTCCCCCTATGACCCTCCTCCAAGCCTCAGTTAAGATTTTGTGCCCGAACGAGAAGGGTGCAATCTAGGTGGCTCTCCTGAGCTGCTTAGAGTAAAAGTTTAAATAGGTTTTTTTATTTTCAGTGAGACCTGCTGGCAACAGGCTCACTGCATCGAGGGACTAAGGGGAGAAGAAGCGAACTCACCTGCGTGCAGAGTGGATTGGGCTTCTTAGGCTACTGGACATTAGCTCCAGAGGGACGATCACAGGCCCAGCCATGGATGGGTCCCGGAGCCGCGCCGCCGGCCCCCTTACAGAGCCAGAAGAGTGAAGAGGTCCGGAAAATCGGCGGCAGAAGACGTCCTGTCTTCAATAAGGTAGCGCACAGCACCGCAGCTGTGCGCCATTGCTCTCAGCACACTTCACACTCCGGTCACTGAGGGTGCAGGGCGCTGGGGGGGGGGGGGGGCGCCCTGGGACGCAATGAAAATACCTTAAATGGCTAAAAATACATCACATATAGCTCCTGGGCTATATGGATGTATTTAACCCCTGCCAGTTTTCCACAAAAAAGCGGGAGAAAGGCCGCCGAAAAAGGGGCGGAGCCTATCTCCTCAGCACACAAGCGCCATTTTTTCCTCACAGCTCCGTTGGAGGAAGGCTCCCTGACTCTCCCCTGCAGTCCTGCACAACAGAAACAGGGTAAAACAAGAGAGGGGGGGCACTAAATTGGCATATTAATATATACATAAACAAAAGGGAGAAAGAAGAAGGCTCTTGTGTGGGCGCACTCATTAATGGTAGTTAAATAACTAGAATGAATAACACTAGGTTGATTAGTCAGCAGATAAAACAAAATTTATTTGGAAATATTAAGAATATAATTGCCCCTGGTTGAGGAGATGTGAATGATCCCAGATAAAAATGTTCTGGTAGCTATATTAGGGAAAAACACTTATATAAGGTTATCCCTGTATATATATATATATATATATAGCGCTCTGGTGTGTGCTGGCAAACTCTCCCTCTGTCTCCCCAAAGGGCTAGTGGGGTCCTGTCCTCTATCAGAGCATTCCCTGTGTGTGTGCTGTGTGTCGGTACGCTGTGTCGACATGTATGAGGAGGAAAATGGTGTGGAGGCGGAGCAATTGCCTGTGTTAGTGATGTCACCCCCTAGGGAGTCGACACCTGACTGGATGGTCTTATGGAAAGAATTACGTGATAGTGTCGGCACTTTACAAAAGACTGTTGACGACATGAGACAGCCGGCAAATCAGTTAATACCTGTACAGGCGTCTCAAACACCGTCAGGGGCTATAAAACGCCCGTTACCTCAGGTCGATACAGACACTGACACGGACACTGACTCCAGTGTCGACGGTGAGGAAACAAACGTATTTTCCAGTAGGGCCACACGTTACATGATCACGGCAATGAAGGAGGTTTTGAACATTTCTGATACTACAAGTACCACAAAAAAGGGTATTATGTGGGGTGTGAAAAAACTACCCGTAGTTTTTCCTGAATCAGATGAATTAAATGAGGTGTGTGATGAAGCGTGGGTTTCCCCCGATAAAAAACTGCTAATTTCTAAAAAATTATTGGCATTATACCCTTTCACACCAGAGGTTAGGGCGCGTTGGGAAACACCCCCTAGCGTAGATAAGGCGCTCACACGCTTATCAAAACAAGTGGCGTTACCGTCCCCTGATACGGCCGCCCTCAAGGAACCAGCTGATAGGAAGCTGGAAAATATCCTTAAAAGTATATACACACATACTGGTATTATACTGCGACCAGCAATCGCCTCAGCCTGGATGTGCAGTGCTGGGGTGGCTTGGTCGGATTCCCTGACTGAAAATATTGATACCCTGGACAGGGACAATATATTATTGACTATAGAGCATTTAAAGGATGCATTTCTATATATGCGAGATGCACAGAGGGATATTTGCACTCTGGCATCAAGAGTAAGTGCGATGTCCATTTCTGCCAGAAGAGGATTATGGACGCGACAGTGGTCAGGGGATGCGGATTCCAAACGGCATATGGAAGTATTGCCGTATAAAGGGGAGGAGTTATTTGGGGTCGGTCTATCGGACCTGGTGGCCACGGCAACGGCTGGAAAATCCACCTTTTTACCCCAAGTCACCTCGCAGCAGAAAAAGATACCGTCTTTTCAGGCTCAGTCCTTTCGTCCCCATAAGGGCAAGCGGGCAAAAGGCCACTCATATCTGCCCCGGGGCAGAGGAAGGGGAAAAAGACTGCAGCAAACAGCCTCTTCCCACGAACAGAAGCCCTCCCCCGCTTCTGCCAAGTCCTCAGCATGACGCTGGGGCCTTACAAGCGGACTCAGGCACGGTGGGGGCCCGTCTCAAGAATTTCAGCGCGCAGTGGGCACACTCGCAAGTGGACCCCTGGATCCTGCAGGTAGTATCTCAGGGGTACAAATTGGAATTCGAGACGTCTCCCCCTCGCCGGTTCCTGAAGTCTGCTTTACCAACGTCTCCCCCCGACAGGGAGGCGGTATTGGAAGCCATTCACAAGCTGTATTCCCAGCAGGTGATAATCAAGGTACCCCTCCTACAACAGGGAAAGGGGTATTATTCCACGCTGTTTGTGGTACCGAAGCCGGACGGCTCGGTGAGACCCATTTTAAATCTGAAATCCTTGAACACTTACATAAAAAGGTTCAAGTTCAAGATGGAGTCACTCAGAGCAGTGATAGCGAACCTGGAAGAAGGGGACTATATGGTGTCTCTGGACATCAAGGATGCTTACCTCCATGTCCCAATTTGCCCTTCTCACCAAGGGTACCTCAGGTTTGTGGTACAGAACTGTCACTATCAGTTTCAGACGCTGCCGTTTGGATTGTCCACGGCACCCCGGGTCTTTACCAAGGTAATGGCCGAAATGATGATTCTTCTTCGAAGAAAAGGCGTCTTAATTATCCCTTACTTGGACGATCTCCTGATAAGGGCAAGGTCCAGAGAACAGTTAGAGGTCGGAGTAGCGCTATCTCAAGTAGTACTACGACCGCACGGATGGATTCTAAATATTCCAAAATCACAGCTGATTCCGACGACACGTCTGCTGTTCCTAGGGATGATTCTGGACACAGTACAGAAAAAGGTGTTTCTCCCGGAGGAGAAAGCCAAGGAGTTATCCGACCTAGTCAGGAACCTTCTAAGACCAGGCCAAGTGTCAGTACATCAATGCACAAGGGTCCTGGGAAAGATGGTGGCTTCTTACGAAGCGATTCCATTCGGCAGATTCCACGCAAGAACTTTTCAGTGGGATCTGCTGGACAAATGGTCCGGATCGCATCTTCAAATGCATCAGCGGATAACCCTGTCTCCAATGACAAGGGTGTCTCTCCTGTGGTGGTTACAGAGTGCTCATCTCCTAGAGGGCCGCAGATTCGGCATTCAGGATTGGGTCCTGGTGACCACGGATGCCAGCCTGAGAGGCTGGGGAGCAGTCACACAGGGAAGAAATTTCCAGGGCTTGTGGTCAAACATGGAAACGTCACTTCACATAAATATCCTGGAACTAAGGGCCATTTACAATGCCCTAAGTCAGGCAAGACCTCTGCTTCAGGGTCAGCCGGTGTTGATCCAGTCGGACAACATCACGGCAGTCGCCCACGTAAACAGACAGGGCGGCACAAGAAGCAGGAGGGCAATGATGGAAGTGGCAAGGATTCTTCGCTGGGCGGAGAATCATGTGATAGCACTGTCAGCAGTGTTCATTCCGGGAGTGGACAACTGGGAAGCAGACTTCCTCAGCAGACACGATCTTCACCCGGGGGAGTGGGGACTTCACCCAGAAGTCTTCCACATGATTGTGAACCGTTGGGAAAAACCAAAGGTGGACATGATGGCGTCCCGCCTCAACAAAAAACTGGACAGATATTGCGCCAGGTCAAGGGACCCTCAGGCAATAGCTGTGGACGCTCTGGTAACACCGTGGGTGTACCAGTCAGTGTATGTGTTCCCTCCTCTTCCTCTCATACCAAAAGTACTGAGAATCATAAGAAGGAGAGGAGTAAAGACTATACTCGTGGCTCCGGATTGGCCAAGAAGGACTTGGTACCCGGAAATTCAAGAGATGCTCACGGAAGACCCGTGGCCTCTACCTCTAAGAAAGGACCTGCTCCAGCAGGGACCATGTCTGTTCCAAGACTTACCGCGGCTGCGTTTGACGGCATGGCGGTTGAACGCCGGATCCTGAAGGAAAAAGGCATTCCGGATGAAGTCATCCCTACCCTGATCAAAGCCAGGAAGGATGTAACCATACAACATTATCACCATATTTGGCGTAAATATGTTGCGTGGTGCGAGGCCAGGAAGGCCCCTACAGAGGAATTTCAACTGGGTCGTTTCCTGCATTTCCTGCAAACAGGACTGTCTATGGGCCTCAAATTAGGGTCCATTAAGGTTCAAATTTCGGCCCTGTCAATATTCTTCCAAAAAGAACTGGCTTCTGTTCCTGAAGTTCAGACGTTTGTCAAGGGAGTACTGCATATACAGCCTCCTTTTGTGCCTCCAGTGGCACCTTGGGATCTCAATGTAGTTTTGGGATTCCTAAAATCACATTGGTTTGAACCACTCACCACTGTGGACTTAAAATATCTCACATGGAAAGTGGTAATGCTGTTAGCCCTGGCTTCAGCCAGGCGTGTCTCACTCAGAATTGGCGGCTTTATCCTATAAAAGCCCTTACCTAATTTTTCATACGGACAGGGCAGAATTGAGGACTCGTCCTCAATTTCTTCCTAAGGTGGTTTCAGCATTTCACTTAAACCAGCCTATTGTGGTGCCTGCGGCTACTAGGGACTTGGAGGATTCCAAGTTGCTGGACGTAGTCAGGGCCCTGAAAATATATGTTTCCAGGACGGCTGGAGTCAGAAAATCTGATTCGCTGTTTATCCTGTATGCACCCAGCAAGCTGGGTGCTTCTGCTTCTAAGCAGACGATTGCTCGTTGGATTTGTAGTACAATTCAGCTTGCACATTCTGTGGCAGGCCTGCCACAGCCAAAATCTGTAAAAGCCCATTCCACACGGAAAGTGGGCTCATCTTGGGCGGCTGCCCGAGGGGTCTCGGCTTTACAACTTTGCCGAGCAGCTACTTGGTCAGGGGCTAACACGTTTGCTAAATTCTACAAATTTGATACCCTGGCTGAGGAGGACCTGGAGTTCTCTCATTCGGTGCTGCAGAGTCATCCGCACTCTCCCGCCCGTTTGGGAGCTTTGGTATAATCCCCATGGTCCTTTCGGAGTCCCCAGCATCCACTAGGACGTTAGAGAAAATAAGAATTTACTTACCGATAATTCTATTTCTCATAGTCCGTAGTGGATGCTGGGCGCCCATCCCAAGTGCGGATTGTCTGCATTACTTGTACATAGTTATTGTTACAAAAATCGGGTTATTGTTGTTGTGAGCCATCTTTTCAGAGGCTCCTTCTGTTATCATGCTGTTAACTGGGTTCAGATCACAAGTTGTACGGTGTGATTGGTGTGGCTGGTATGAGTCTTACCCGGGATTCAAAATCCTTCCTTATCGTGTACGCTCGTCCGGGCACAGTATCCTAACTGAGGCTTGGAGGAGGGTCATAGGGGGAGGAGCCAGTGCACACCAGCTAGTCCTAAAGCTTTTACTTTGTGCCCAGTCTCCTGCGGAGCCGCTAATCCCCATGGTCCTTTCGGAGTCCCCAGCATCCACTACGGACTATGAGAAATAGAATTATCGGTAAGTAAATTCTTATTTTCTTATCAGGGGAACTCCACGCTTCTTCACACAAATCATTTAATTCATCAGATGGGGGAAAAGTCACTGGCTGCTTTTTCTCCCCAAACCTAATACCCCTCTTGGTGGTAACCGGGTTAACATCAGAAATGTGCAATACATCTTTCATTGCAGTAATCATGCATCGGATGGCTTTTGTAGACTGTACATTTGTCTCATCCTCATCTACACTGGAGTCAGACTCCGTGTCGACATCTGTGTCTACCATCAGAGCTAGCGGGCGTTTATGAGCCCCTGACGGCTTCTGAGTCGCCTGGGCAGGCGCGGGCTGAGACCCCGGCTGTCCCAAGGCTGCTGCGTCATCGAACCTTTTATGTAAGGAGTTGACACTATCGGTTAAGACCTTCCACATATCCATCCAATCAGGTGTCGGCCCCGTCGGGGGCGACACCACACTTATCTGCCTCTGCTCTGCCTCCACGTAACCCTCCTCATCAAACATGTCGACACAGCCGTACCGACACACCGCACACACACACAGGGAATGCTCAGACTGAGGACAGGACCCCACAAAGTCCTTTGGGGAGACAGAGAGAGAGTATGCCAGCACACAGCGCTATATAACACAGGGATTTACACTGCTAATAAGTGATTCTCCCAATAGCTGCTTGTCTGTATCGATTTGCGCCTAAATTTATGTGCCCCCCCTCTCTTTTTAACCCGTCTTGTACCTGGATACTGCAGGGGAGAGCCTGGGGAGCGTGCTTCCAGCGGAGCTGTGAAGGGAAAATGGCGCTGGTGTGCTGAGGAAGAATAAAGATAGATCCTTCCCTTGCGGCGGATCAGCGCCCAGCGGCGGGCTTCTGTCCCACGTTTTCTGTAACTTAATGGCGGGGTTTTTTACACATATACAGTTAACTGACTGTATTATGTGTATTTTTGCCAAAAGGTATTATAATTGCTGCCCAGGGCGCCCCCCCTCCAGCGCCCTGCACCCTACAGTGACCGGAGTGTGTGGTGTGCTGTGGGAGCAATGGCGCACAGCTGCAGTGCTGTGCGCTACCTTAATGAAGACAGGAGTCTTCTGCCGCCGATTCATCGCTTCTTCTTCGGTCTTCTGGCTCTGCAAGGGGGACGGTGGCGCGGCTCCGGGAACGGACGATCGAGGTCAGGCCCTGTGTTCGAACCCTCTGGAGCTAATGGTGTCCAGTAGCCTAAGAAGCACAAGCTAGCTGCACGCAGGTAGGTTTGCTTCTCTCCCCTCAGTCCCACGTAGCAGTGAGTCTGTTGCCAGCAGATCTCACTGAAAATAAAAAACCTAACAAATACTTTCTTTTCTAGTGAGCTCAGGAGAGCCCACTAGGTGCATCCAGCTCTGGCCGGGCACAGATTCTAACTGAGGTCTGGAGGAGGGGCATAGAGGGAGGAGCCAGTGCACACCAGATAGTACCTAATCTTTCTTTCTTTCTTTTAGAGTGCCCAGTCTCCTGCGGAGCCCGTCTATTCCCCATGGTCCTTACGGAGTTCCCAGCATCCACTAGGACGTCAGAGAAAGCAGATCTGGTGGGCCTATTTTGATGGGGGGCCTGGAGCTGCAGCTCCACCCGCCCCATTGTTAATCCGGCCCCTAGTGTGGGCCTATTTTGATGGGGGGCCTGGAGCTGCAGCTCCACCCACCCCATTGTTAATCCGACTTTGCCCACACTCTTGTTTCACCTCCACAGGCACGGCTGAGCTATCCAGTGAGCCCAGCACCAGGCCCGGCGCAAGCCGCTCAGCAAGGGTATGCAAAGCAGGGAGGCGCTGAGGGGGGGGGGAGGGGCATATTAATGTATGCTATGGGGGAAGGGGCATATTAATGTATGCTATGGGGGAAGGGGCATATTATACCCCTTTCACATCGCACAAATAACCCGGTATCGACACGGCATATTGCCGTGTCGACACGGGTCAGTGTGCGATGTGAAAGCACTTTCCGAGAATTAGGTAATTCAACCCGGTATAAAAGAAGGATTATACCCGGGTTGAATACCGGGTCAGGTGCAGTGTGAATGAGAGCCGCGTCGATGCGACACGGTTCCCATTCACAGCATAGGGAGAGGAGGTGCAGGAGATGAGCTCATCTCCCAGCGCCGCCTCTACCCCCGCCCCTGCTGCTGCTGCCCCCCCCCCCGCTGCTATGGCAACCGACCCGGTTTATTGCCGGGTCGGAAAGCCAGCAAAGGAGAGCAAATGCCGGATCCCACCCGGTAAGGACACGTTTCTCTTACCGTGTGAGATCCGGCATTTGCGATCTGAAAGTGGTATCAATGTATGCTATGGGGGGATATCAACAATGTATGCTATGGGGGGGGGGGGGGGGAAGGGGCATATTAATGTATGCTATAGGGGAAGGGGCATATTAATGTATGCTATGGGGCGATATCAACAATGTATGCTATGGGGAAGAAGGGGCATATTAATGTATGCTACGTGGGGGGAAAGGGGCATATTAACAATGTGTTCTGAGGAGGGGCAGTGGGATATTGTGAAAGTGTGCTGGGGGGCAGAAGTGGCCTAACAACAATTTGTGACGCACACTGTTTTCTGCTTTGAAAACACAGCAGTGCAAGGAAGAAAAAAAAAAGGAAATACCTCCTGCTCTCCACTATCATCTGTTCCCGGCTGTTGCATCCTCCAACCGCTGGACCAGCTCCTGCATGAAGAAGCCGTCCAGAGAAGGTAAGTGTAGTGTAGTGTGTGCGCGGAGGGAAATGCAGGGTAGGAGCGACAGTGTAGTGTGTGCAGCAGGGAGGGGGAGGGGAGAGGTTAGTAGCGGTATTGTGCCTGGCTGGTCCCTGGAAGATCTTTCTGCGTCACTGGAGAAGAAAATGAGAACCGGAGGAGAGGCAGTGCTGTGGAAGGTGAGTAATTAAAGACTAAGCTAATTTGAAACTTCCAATTGCTTAATTAGTCATCTTGGGCTCAGCAATTCAGAGGTGTTTTCTCTCCCTGTGACTGACAGTCCAAACTTTTTTGTTTATGTTACTATTTTTTTTCTGACTAAAGCAGTTACCCACTGGCTTTCACCCACTCCCTCTTCCCGTCACCTCTCTCCTGTCACCTACTGATTCTCCTGTAACCCACTGACTCTAACCCTCTCCCTGTCACCTCTCTCCTGTCACACTCTCCCTATCACCCACTGACTCTAACTCTTTCCCAGTCATCTCTCTCTCCTGTCACTCTCTGCCCATTTCCCCCCACCATTACCCTCTCCCCTGTTACCCTCTCCCAGTCACCTACTGACTCTTTCATAACCCACTCCCCATCACCCTCTCTCTCCTGTCACACTTTCACTGTCACCCACTGGCTCTCACCCTCTCCCCATCACCCTCTTTTCACCCCCTGCTTGTCACCCTCTTCCTCTTGCTGTCACCCACTGGGCTGCGACTAGTCACGAGCATGATGCGGCCACTCGCTGCTAGGGTGAGTGTGACTGTATTTGTAGGAGGGCGCAAAATGTATTGTTTGCAGGAGGGCACCGAACACCCTAGCACCGGTCCTGCCCAGCACTGTTGTGTAATCTTGATTACAGCCAGTGGTGAACTGAAGCATGAAGGACCCACCATGGGGAATGCAGCAGTACAGACCCATGTCTGCCCCTAGTCCATGGTCTTTCTCGGTCAAGTAAAATGTCCTACTACTAGAGTAACAATGTATTATTTGAGCATGCAATCTTTAACCAGACCAATAAGCAAGGAGTAAGGGACCCAAAGGCATATTAAGGCCCATTGGGGATTTCCCCTGTACCCCCGAGGGCCAGTCTGATCCTTATTACAGCATTTTTTTAAGTGATCTGGGGAGGGAATTGCACTTTGAAATTAAGATTGTCCCAGTAAGTGTGCTGAATTATCTGCATTAGGAAATAAGAGCTGGTTGGTCACTGCCCCCTCTTCCTCTGTCTTTGCACTAACTATAATCAGAGGAGGATTTACCACAAGGCAACTGCTTAGGGCCCTGTGGGTCTCAGGGGGCCGCGCCGATAAGGCTGTATAGAGGGCATTTCCGGCGGACCGTAGCCTCTGTCAAAAAAAAGTCAGAGCACTGGGCTGGCTGAATACTCCTGACAGGCTGTCAGTGATTAGACAACTGAAAGGATGCCGGCTGCAGCGCATGCCTGTGTCTCCAATCCTGCAGTGTTGTAAGCCTCCATCACTCATATACAATGCAGTCAGAGGGGGGAATTCAAATGTTTGAAAAGTTGGATTAGATAGGAAAAAACAGACACCCAACTGACTTTTCAAACAATTGAATATCCCCCACTGAGTGAGGGTGTAATAATGGGGTAAGGGGACCTGCTACATTCAGTGAAGGGAGCACTGATCTAAAATGCAGTAACCGAGTGGTGTAATAATGGAAGTTATAGGTGATGGGACATGATGCAATCAGTGAAGGGGGAAGTAATATACTGTACTGGGCGGGATGTACTATCACTGATCGCGGGTCATCGCAACGATGCTAATCACAGATGTACTAACATATGCGATTAGTATCGCATATGCGATGCTAGGGGTGCCCTGCGATCAGTGATAGTCCCGAGGAGAGGGTTTGTGATGCGGGGGGAGGAGGACTGCCAGCCATGCCGTGCCGCAAGGAGAGCTTCCTGCTGCTGGAGCAGTCGTCACCGTGGGCTCGCAGGAAGTGGACTCCCTGGTGGCCCGCATCGGGGAAGCCCTGCAGCTCAGCGGCCACCACACCCTGACCTCCTGCAGCATGGAGTATGGCAGCGCCCTGAAAACCCCGGCCGTCACCTGCTCCTGCGTGCGGGACAGGACCACCTGCATGCAACCCCCCCCCCCCTCCCCCCTTGCTACCACTACCGGCACCCGGGACCCCGGCACTTCGTAGTGGTGAACAAGCAGTTGTGCGGCCGGGGCAGCTGCAGGAAGCGCGGAGTGCACCGGCTCTAGGAGGATGGGGAGGAGGAAGAGGAGGACCCCCACCAGCTGCTGCAGGAGTTCGGAGGAGGCGGGGGATCCTGGAGCAGGCTGCCAGGTCACACTGGTGAGAGAGGGGTCGGCGTGAACGGTGAGTGCGGTGGGTTGCGGAAAGAAGCCCATAGGCTTCTATAGGGTATCGCCAGAAAAAGATGGTGATACCCTCCGTGCCGATATGTGGGCGGTTGGGTTTTAGTACATTCGAAAATGTGGGTTTTACCGCATTTTTATCTTAGTACATCCCGCCCACTGTATACAGAATATAAGGAGGAAAAACTACAAATAATGTAAGAGGCATAAATGACAATATAGTGCTATGGATTGTATGAGAGAGAGGGGCCCTAAATCGGTATCTTGCTTATGGCCCCATGAGGTCTAAATCCACTTCTGACTATAATCTGTGTGTATATGATGTGGATGGAATATATAGCATAATGTGTACTGAAGCACTACAATGTGATATATGGTGAACTGGGGGCACTACAATGTAGCATAATATGAACTTGGGGCAGTGTGTGGTTTCATTTAAACTAGGGCACTACTCTGTCGCATAAAATGAACCATAGACTTTTTACTTCAGAGATTTGATAAAATTATTAGAATAAGGCAAAGAAGATATTTGTACTATATTATTTGTATTTTTCATATACTTTATAATATAGTCAAAACTCTGGCACATAATGCGTTATTATGACAGTAAAGGCTCTGCCTCACCTCACCGTACGTCACTGGTGCCTAGGGGATGTGGTCAGGATACCACCAGAAGATCCCGATGGTCATAATCCCGACAGATCCTGTCAGTCAGTACGGGGGGGGGGTTAGGGTTAGGTTGCTGGTGGGGGTCAGCTGCAGTTAGGCTGTGGGAGGGGATGGTTAGGGATAGGCTGTGGGAGGGGTGTGGAAAGGTTTAAATACTTACAATAATCCATTGGTTTTTTGACTGTTGGGATGCTGCTGAGGAATACATACGTATGCTGCTGACTGTAGGGATACTGACTGCCGAGATTTTGTACCCAACCCATGCCTAGGTATCCTGCTACCATGGCTAGGTATCCGCTACAGTTCTGCTCAGTCCTCCACAGCTGTAGTCTTCACCCCCTCCCCAGCAGCAGCTGCCGGTGAGTGGTAGGCAGAGGCCGCAGCACCCATCCCTCCCCCAGTTGTTTCTGTGCTTCGGCCTGTCCGCAACTCCAGATGCACTTATGCTGATGGCCAAATGTGTCCCCATGCTGTTCCAGACTAACCCCCCCTTGCTGCCATAGCTCTCCTTCGATGGTCTGATGCTGGGCTCGGCAGAGGAAGCGGACTCACTGGACGGACTGAATTATGAGGAAGAGGAGATGGAGATCCAACTCACCGCTCGCCCCCACTAACAAGTGAGTATCCTGACGTGCCAGGGGAGTGTCTGTACTCCCTTCCGGCTGTTATATATTTTAACTTCTCATGTAATACAATTATATTGAGAGAGGCTGCCACGAGTGTGGTCCAGGCTTTATAAGGCTCCCACTTCTGTGCATCTGTTCTGTTTATTAACTAGTCCATTGTCCTTAATTTGCTTTCCTATCTGTTTTCCTTGTTGTGACTCGTTCTGTCTTTGAATTCTGCTTCTGTCTTCTGCCCTGATCTCGGATTGTTTACTGGATTTGCTCTGCCAAATGCATGACCCTGACTTTAGATTGTTTTATTGGACTACCCAAACCTTAGATTGTTTTATTGGACTACCCTGACCTTAGATTGTTTACTGTACTTGCGCTGAATCATACGCCCATCAGAGGTATTGCAACTCACTCGCAATTGTGTACACATACTGTACGCAGCCTATACGCAAGAATAAGGAATATCGGGCTTAAGGGTAGCCCTATGGACACGCAGACTGGGCATAGCAGTAGTAACGCAGGCACCATGTTTTTGTACACAAGAGCTGATGGCAGGTACACCCCCCCTGAAGACTGCCATGACATACCTGCGTTTTTGAAACCACTCCCCGTAACCTCCCTCAAACAATCACTTCCTGTCAATTACTATACGATGAAATCCTGATTGCAAGCAGGATCACAGTGGCACCTTGACGTAAGCGATATGCGATTGCGGCACATGCGCAGTCTGACTAAAATTGATCAGTTGCGTGGAACATCAGCTATTGCGTCCATTTCTGAATCAGGCCCTTTATCCATTAATTGGAATATCCCCATCAGTACATGATGAGCACCTTGCAAACTATTTGCTTCAACTGTATTCTGACCATTAGACCTACTCCACAATATCTAGAGATAATAAGTCCCTGGTGTTTGGAATTAAACATAAATGTGAGTGTATAGAACTCTAAAGGGATAGGTGGCTTGCTATAGATGAAGACCTCACAATGCAATCTCCATACAGTAGCTCAGATTTATCAAGCCTTAGAAATTGCACAGTGATAAAGTACCAGCCAATCCGCTCCTAACTACCATGTTACAGGCTGTGTTTGAAAAATGACAGGAGCAGATTGGTTGATACTTTATCACCGTGCAATTTATCACTCTCCAAGGCTTGATAAATCTGGACCATAGTTTATAACAAAAACAGTGAGAGACCAGTACATTTCTCTGACGTCCTAGTGGATGCTGGGAACTCCGTAAGGACCATGGGGAATAGACGGCTCCGCAGGAGACTGGGCACATCTAAAGAAAGATTTAGGACTATCTGGTGTGCACTGGCTCCTCCCCCTATGACCCTCCCCCAAGCCTCAGATTTCTGTGCCCGGCCGAGCTGGATGCACACTAGGGGCTCTCCTGAGCTCCTAGAAAGAAAGTATAGTTTAGGTTTTTTAATTTTACAGTGAGACCTGCCGGCAACAGGCTCACTGCACCGAGGGACTAAGGGGAGAAGAAGCGAACCTACCTAAGTGGTGGTAGCTTGGGCTTCTTAGGCTACTGGACACCATTAGCTCCAGAGGGATCGCACACAGGACCCGACCTCGTCGTCCGTTCCCGGAGCCGCGCCGCCGTCTCCCTTACAGAGCCAGAAGCAAGAAGGTCCGGAAAATCGGCGGCTGAAGACTTCTGTCTTCTCCAAGGTAGCGCACAGCACTGCAGCTGTGCGCCATTGCTCCTCATGCACACCACACACTGCGGTCACTGATGGGTGCAGGGCGCTGGGGGGGGCCACCTGAGCAGCAATAAATAGCACCTTGGCTGGCAAACTGACACCATATATAGCCCCAGGGGCTATATAGGTGTATATTAACCCCTGCCAGAATTATTAAAATAGCGGGAGAAAGCCCGCCGAAAAAGGGGCGGAGCCATCTCCCTCAGCACACTGGCGCCATTTTCCCTCACAGCTCCGCTGGAAGGATCGCTCCCTGGCTCTCCCCTGCAGTCCTGCACTACAGAAAGGGGGGGCACAAATTTAGGCGCAGTATAGTATATATATGCAGCTATAAGGGAAAACACTCTTTATAGGTGATATCCCTGTGGTATATAGCGCTCTGGTGTGTGCTGGCATACTCTTCCCTCTGTCTCCCCAAAGGGCTTTGTGGGGTCCTGTCCTCTGTCAGAACATTCCCTGTGTGTGTGCTGTGTGTCGGTACTGCTGTGTCGACATGTATGATGAGGAAAATGATGTGGAGGCGGAGCAAATGCCTGTGAATGTGATGTCACCCCCTGCGGGGTCGACACCTGTGTGGATGGACTTATGGAAGGAATTACGTGACAGTGTCAATTCCTTACACAAAAGGTTTGACGACATAGGACAGCCGGCTACTCAGCTTGTGCCTGTTCCAGCGTCTCAAATGTCATCAGGGGCTTTAAAACGCCCGCTACCTCAGGTGACAGACACAGATGTCGACACGGATACCGACTCCAGTGTCGACGATGATGAGACTAGTGTACCCTCCAATAGGTCCACCCGTTACATGATTGAGGCAATGAAAAATGTATTACACATTTCTCTAACGTCCTAGTGGATGCTGGGGACTCCGTCAGGACCATGGGGAATAGCGGCTCCGCAGGAGACAGGGCACAAAAAGTAAGCTTTTAGGATCACATGGTGTGTACTGGCTCCTCCCCCTATGACCCTCCTCCAAGCCTCAGTTAGGTTTTTGTGCCCGTCCGAGCAGGGTGCAATCTAGGTGGCTCTCATAAAGAGCTGCTTAGAAAAAGTTTTTTAGGTTTCTTATTTTCAGTGAGTCCTGCTGGCAACAGGCTCACTGCTACGAGGGACTTAGGGGAGAGAAGTGAACTCACCTGCGTGCAGGATGGATTTGCTTCTTAGGCTACTGGACACCATTAGCTCCAGAGGGATCGAACACAGGCCCAGCCATGGAGTCCGGTCCCGGAGCCGTGCCGCCGACCCCCCTTGCAGATGCCGAAGTTGAAGAGGTCCAGAGGTCCGGAAACAGGCGGCAGAAGACTTTCAGTCTTCATAAGGTAGCGCACAGCACTGCAGCTGTGCGCCATTGTTGTCGGCACACTTCACACCAGCGGTCACTGAGGGTGCAGGGCGCTGGGGGGGGCGCCCTGGGCAGCAATGTATAATACCTTTTTCTATGGCTAAAATACATCACATATAGCCCTTGAGGCTATATGGATGTATTTAACCCCTGCCATATATCGCAAACTCCGGGAGAAGAGCCCGCCGTTTTAGGGGGCGGGGCCTATTCTCCTCAGCACACAGCGCCATTTTCCTGCTCAGCTCCACTGTGAGGAAGGCTCCCAGGACTCTCCCCTGCACTGCACTACAGAAACAGGGTAAAACAGAGAAGGGGGGCATATTTTGGCGATATTTTTATATATTAAGCGCATATAACAGAAACAACACCTTTTAGGGTTGTTTATATACATTTTTATAGCGCTTTGGTGTGTGCTGGCAAACTCTCCCTCTGTCTCCCCAAAGGGCTAGTGGGGTCCTGTCTTCGATAAGAGCATTCCCTGTGTGTCTGCTGTGTGTCGGTACGTGTGTGTCGACATGTATGAGGACGATGTTGGTGTGGAGGCGGAGCAATTGCCGGTAATGGTGATGTCACCCCCTAGGGAGTCGACACCGGAATGGATGGCTTTAATTATGGAATTACGTGATAATGTTAGCACGCTGCAAAAGTCAGTTGACGACATGAGACGGCCGGAAAACCAGTTAGTACCTGTCCAGGCGTCTCAGGCACCGTCAGGGGCTGTAAAACGTCCCTTACCTCAGTCAGTCGACACAGGTACCGACACAGATGAATCTAGTGTCGACGGTGAAGAAAGAAACGTATTTTCCAATAGGGCCACACGTTATATGATCACGGCAATGAAGGAGGCTTTGCATATCTCTGATACTGCAGGTACCTCAAAGGGGGGTATTATGTGGGGTGTGAAAAAACTACCTGTAGCTTTTCCAGAATCAGAGGAATTGAATGACGTGTGTGATGAAGCGTGGGTTAACCCCGATAGAAAACTGCTAATTTCAAAGAAGTTATTGGCATTATACCCTTTCCCACCAGAGGTTAGGGCGCGCTGGGAAACACCCCCTAGGGTGGATAAGGCGCTCACACGCTTATCAAAACAAGTGGCGTTACCGTCTCCTGATACGGCCGCCCTCAAGGATCCAGCTGATAGGAGGCTGGAAACTACCCTGAAGAGTATATACACACATACTGGTGTTATACTGCGACCAGCAATAGCCTCAGCCTGGATGTGCAGTGCTGGGGTGGTGTGGTCGGATTCCCTGACTGAAAATATTGATACCCTGGATAGGGACAGTATTTTATTGACTATAGAGCAATTAAAGGATGCTTTTCTTTATATGCGAGATGCTCAGAGGGATATTTGCACTCTGGCATCGAGAGTAAGTGCGATGTCCATATCTGCCAGAAGAAGTTTATGGACGCGACAGTGGTCAGGTGATGCGGATTCCAAACGGCATATGGAAGTATTGCCGTATAAAGGAGAGGAATTATTTGGGGTCGGTCTATCGGATCTGGTGGCCACGGCAACAGCCGGAAAATCCACTTTTTTACCTCAGGTCACCTCCCAACAGAAAAAGACACCGTCTTTTCAGCCGCAGTCCTTTCGTTCCTATAAGAACAAGCGGGCAAAAGGACAGTCATATTTGCCCAGAGGCAAAGGAAGGGGTAAGAGGGTGCAGCAAGCAACTACTTCCCATGAACAGAAGCCCTCCCCGGCTTCTACAAAGCCCTCAGCATGACGCTGGGGCTGTGCAAGCGGACTCAGGGGCGGTGGGGGGTCGACTAAAGATTTTCAGCACACAGTGGGCGCGCTCACAGGTGGACCCTTGGATCCTGCAGGTAGTATCTCAGGGTTACAAGTTGGAATTCGAAAAGTCTCCCCCTCGCCGGTTCCTAAAGTCTGCTTTACCAACGTCTCCCTCAGAAAGGGCGACGGTATTGGAAGCCATTCACAAGCTGTATTCTCAGCAGGTGATAGTCAAGGTACCCCTCCTACAACAGGGAAAGGGGTATTATTCCACACTATTTGTGGTACCGAAGCCGGACGGTTCGGTAAGACCTATTCTAAATCTGAAATCCTTGAACCTGTACATACAGAAATTCAAGTTCAAGATGGAGTCACTCAGAGCAGTGATAGCGAATCTGGAAGAAGGGGACTTCATGGTGTCCCTGGACATAAAAGATGCTTATCTGCATGTCCCAATTTACCCTTCACACCAAGGGTATCTCAGGTTCGTGATACAAAACTGTCATTATCAGTTTCAAACGCTGCCGTTTGGTTTGTCCACGGCACCTCGGGTCTTTACCAAGGTAATGGCCGAAATGATGGTTCTTCTACGAAGAAAAGGCGTATTAATTATCCCTTACTTGGACGATCTCCTGATAAGGGCAAAGTCCAGAGAACAGCTGGAAGTCGGAGTAGCACTAACCCAAGTAGTGCTTCAACAACACGGGTGGATTCTGAATCTTCCAAAATCTCAATTGACCCCGACGACACGTCTGCTGTTCCTGGGAATGATTCTGGACACTGTTCAGAAAAAGGTGTTTCTCCCGGAGGAGAAAGCAAGGGAGTTATCCGAACTTGTCAGGAACCTCCTAAAACCAGGAAATGTGTCAGTACATCAATGCACAAGAGTCCTGGGAAAGATGGTGGCTTCTTACGAAGCAATTCCATTCGGCAGATTCCACGCACGAATATTTCAGTGGGATCTGCTGGACAAATGGTCCGGATCGCATCTGCACATGCATCAGCGGATAACACTGTCACCAAGAACAAGGGTGTCTCTTCTGTGGTGGTTGCAGAGTGCCCATCTGTTAGAGGGCCGCAGATTCGGCATACAGGACTGGGTCCTGGTGACTACGGATGCCAGCCTACGAGGCTGGGGAGCAGTCACACAGGGAAGAAACTTCCAGGGCGTGTGGTCGAACCTGGAGACGTCTCTTCACATAAATATACTGGAGCTAAGAGCGATTTACAATGCTCTAAGCCTGGCAAAACCGCTGCTTCAGGGTCAGCCGGTGTTGATCCAGTCGGACAACATCACGGCAGTCGCCCACGTAAACAGACAGGGGGGCACGAGAAGCAGAAGAGCAATGACAGAAGCTGTAAGGATTCTTAGCTGGGCGGAAAATCATGTCATAGCACTGTCAGCAGTGTTCATTCCGTGAGTGGACAACTGGGAAGCAGACTTCCTCAGCAGACACGACCTCCACCCGGGAGAGTGGGGACTTCATCCAGAAGTCTTCCACATGATTGTGAACCGTTGGGAAAAACCAAAGGTGGACATGATGGCGTCCCGCCTCAACAAGAAACTGGACAGATATTGCGCCAGGTCAAGAGACCCTCAGGCAATAGCTGGGGACGCTCTGGTAACACCGTGGGTGTACCAGTCCGTGTATGTGTTTCCTCCTCTGCCTCTCATACCAAAGGTACTGAGAATTATACGGCTACGGGGAGTAAGAACAATACTCGTGGCTCCGGATTGGCCGAGAAGGACTTGGTACCCGGAACTTCAAGAGATGCTCACGGAAGAGCCGTGGCCTCTACCGTTAAGAAGGGATCTGCTTCAGCAGGGACCTTGTATGTTCCAAGACTTACCGCGACTGCGTTTGACGGCATGGCGGTTGAACGCCGGATTCTAAAAGAAAAGGGCATTCCAGAGGAAGTTATTCCTACCTTGATTAAAGCCAGGAAGGAAGTGACCGCACAACATTATCACCGCATTTGGAGAAAATATGTTGCGTGGTGTGAGGCCAAGAAGGCCCCAACGGAGGAATTTCAATTGGGTCGATTCCTACATTTCCTGCAGGCAGGATTGTCTATGGGCCTCAAATTGGGGTCTATTAAGGTTCAAATTTCGGCCTTATCGATTTTCTTCCCGAAAGAATTGGCTTCAGTGCCTGAAGTACAAACCTTTGTCAAAGGTGTACTACATATACAGCCCCCGATTGTGCCTCCAGTGGCACCGTGGGATCTCAACGTAGTTTTGGATTTTCTCAAATCCCATTGGTTTGAGCCGCTCAAATCGGTAGATTTGAAGTATCTTACATGGAAAGTAACCATGCTACTGGCCCTGGCTTCAGCCAGGAGAGTATCAGAGTTGGCGGCTTTATCGTACAAAAGCCCATATCTGATTTTCCATTCGGACAGGGCAGAACTGCGGACGCGTCCTCAGTTTCTGCCTAAGGTGGTTTCGGCTTTTCACTTGAACCAGCCTATTGTGGTGCCTGCGGCTACTAGCGACTTGGAGGACTCCAAGTTGCTGGACGTTGTCAGAGCATTGAAAATATATATTTCAAGGACGGCTGGAGTCAGAAAATCTGACTCGCTGTTTATCCTGTATGCACCCAACAAGATGGGTGCTCCTGCGTCTAAGCAGACGATTGCTCGTTGGATCTGTAGCACAATCCAACTTGCACATTCTGTGGCAGGCCTGCCACAGCCTAAATCTGTAAATGCCCACTCCACAAGGAAGGTGGGCTCATCTTGGGCGGCTGCCCGAGGGGTCTCGGCATTACAACTTTGCCGAGCAGCTACGTGGTCAGGGGAGAACACGTTTGTAAAATTTTACAAATTTGATACTCTGGCTAAGGAGGACCTGGAGTTCTCTCATTCGGTGCTGCAGAGTCATCCGCACTCTCCCGCCCGTTTGGGAGCTTTGGTATAATCCCCATGGTCCTGACGGAGTCCCCAGCATCCACTAGGACGTTAGAGAAAATAAGAATTTACTTACCGATAATTCTATTTCTCATAGTCCGTAGTGGATGCTGGGCGCCCATCCCAAGTGCGGATTGTCTGCAATACTTGTACATAGTTATTGTTACAAAAATCGGGTTATTATTGTTGTGAGCCATCTTTTCAGAGGCTTCTTCGTTGTTATCATACTGTTAACTGGGTTCAAATCACAAGTTGTGATTGGTGTGGCTGGTATGAGTGGTTGGTGTGATTGGTGTGGCTGGTATGAGTCTTACCCGGGATTCAAGATCCTTCCTTATTGTGTACGCTCGTCCGGGCACAGTACCTAACTGAGGCTTGGAGGAGGGTCATAGGGGGAGGAGCCAGTACACACCATGTGATCCTAAAAGCTTACTTTTTGTGCCCTGTCTCCTGCGGAGCCGCTATTCCCCATGGTCCTGACGGAGTCCCCAGCATCCACTACGGACTATGAGAAATAGAATTATCGGTAAGTAAATTCTTATTTTCTGATAATACCCCAGGTACCACAAAAAAGGGTATTATGTTTGGTGAGAAAAAACTACCTGTAGTTTTTCCTGCATCTGAGGAATTAAATGAGGTGTGTGAGGAAGCGTGGACTTCCCACGATAAGAAATTGATAATTTCTAAACGGTTATTGGCAGCGTACCCTTTCCCGCCAGAGGATAGGTCACGTTGGGAAACACCCCCTAGGGTAGATAAGGCGCTGACACGCTTATCAAAAAAGGTGGCACTACCGTCTCCGGATACGGCGCCCTAAAGGAACCTGCTGATAGAAAGCAGGAAACTACCCTTAAAGCTATATACACACACACGGGCATTATATTGAGACCAGCTATTGCATCAGCATGGATGTGCAGTGCTGCAGCTGCCTGGTCAGATTCCCTGTCGGATAATATTGATACTATGTATAGGGACAATATTTTGCTGACGATAGAGCATATAAAAGACGCCGTCTTATACATGCGTGATGCACAGAGGGATATTTGCCGGCTGGCATCAAAAATAAGCGCTATGTCCATTGCCGCCAGAAGGGGGTTATGGACTCGGCAATGGTCAGGCGATGCCGACTCGAAACGGCACATGGAAGTTTTGCCCTATAAGGGGGTGGAACTGTTTGGGGAGGGTCTTTCGGACCTCGTTTCCACAGCTACTGCTGAGAAATCGACCTTTTTGCCACAGGCTACCCCACAGCAAAAGAAAGCACCGTATTATCAGGTACAGTCCTTTCGGCCCCAGAAAAGCAAGCGGGCTAGAGGCTCATCCTTTCTGCCGAGAGGCAAAGGTAGAGGGAAAAAGCTGCAGCACACAGCTAGTTCCCAAGAGCAGAAGTCCTCCCCTGCGTCCGGTAAGTCCACAGCATGACGCTGGGGCTGCTCAGGCGGACCCGGGTACGGTGGGGGCCCGTCTCAGAAATTTCAGCGCACAGTGGGCTCTTTCACAGGTGGATCCCTGGGTCCTTCAAGTAGTATCTCAGGGGTACAGGCTGGAATTAGAGACATCTCCCCCCCGCCGTTTCCTAAAATCTGCCTTACCGGCAACTCCCTATGCCAGGGAGGCAGTGTTGGTGGCTATTCAAAAACTGTATTCACAGCAAGTGATTGTCAAGGTACCCCTCCTTCAGCAAGGAAAGAGTTAATATTCCACAATGTTTGTGGTACCGAAACCGGACGGTTCGGTGAGACCCATCTTAAATTTAAAATCCTTGAACACTTATATCAAAAGGTTCAAGTTCAAGATGGAATCGCTCAGGGCGGTTATTGCGAGCCTGGACGAGGGGGATTACATGGTCTCCCTGGACATCAAGGATGCGTGCCTGCATGTCCCCATTTACCCTCCTCACCAGGAGTACCTCAGATTTGTGGTACAGGACTGTCACTATCAGTTCCAGACGCTGCCGTTTGGGTTATCCACGGCACCGAGGGTCTTTACCAAGGTAATGGCCGAAATGATGATACTCCTTCGCAAGAAGGGAGTTTTAATTATCCCGTACTTGGACGATCTCCTGATAAAGGCGAGGTCCAAGGAACAGTTGGTAGTGGGGGTAGCACTTTCTCGGGAAGTGCTACAACAGCACGGCTGGATTCTCAATATTCCAAAGTCACAGCTGGTCCCGACGACACGTCTTCTGTTCCTGGGAATGATTCTGGACACAGACCAGAAAAAAGTGTTTCTTCCAGTGGAAAAAGCCGAGGAGTTGTCATCTCTAGTCAGAGACCTCCTAAAACCGGGACAGGTGTCGGTACATCAATGCACACGAGTCCTGGGAAAAATGGTAGCTTCGTACGAAGCAATTCCATTCGGAAGGTTCCACGCAAGGACTTTCCAGTGGGACCTGTTGGACAAATGGTCCGGGTCCCATCTCCAGATGCAACAGCGGATAACCCTGTCGGCAAGGACCAGGGTGTCGCTGCTGTGGTGGCTGCAGAGGGCTCATCTACTAGAGGGCCGCAGATTCGGAATACAGGACTGGGTCCTGGTGACCACGGATGCCAGCCTTCAGGGCTGGGGTGCAGTCACACAGGGAAGAAATTTCCAAGGACTGTGGTCAAATCAGGAGATTTCGCTTCACATAAATATTCTGGAGCTAAGGGCCATTTACAATGCCCTAAGCCAAGCAAGGCCCCTGCTTCAGAACCAGCCAGTACTGATCCAATCAGACAACATCACGGCGGTCGCCCATGTAAACAGACAGGGCGGCACAAGAAGCAGGAGGGCAATTGCAGAAGCCACAAGGATTCTCCGATGGGCGGAAAATCATGTGTTAGCACTGACAGCAGTGTTCATTCCGGGAGTGGACAACTGGGAAGCAGACTTCCTCAGTAGACACGACCTCCACCCGGGAGAATGGGGACTTCATCCAGAAGTCTTCCAAATGCTGGTAAACCGTTGGGAAAGACCACAGGTGGACATGATGGCGTCCCGCCTCAACAAAAAGCTAAAAAGATATTGCGCCAGGTCAAGGGACCCTCAGGCGATCGCTGTGGACGCTCTAGTAATACCGTGGGTGTACCAGTCGGTTTATGTGTTTCCTCCTCTGCCTTTCATTCCCAAGGTACTGAGAATAATACGAAGGCGAGGAGTGAAAACTATACTCGTGGTTCCGGATTGGCCAAGAAGAGCTTGGTACCCGGAACTTCAAGAGATGCTTTCAGAGGACCCTTGGCCTCTGCCGCTCAGACAGGACCTGCTGCAGCAGGGGCCCTGTCTGTTCCAAGACTTACCGCGGCTACGTTTGACGGCATGGCGGTTGAACACCGGATCCTGAAGGAAAAGGGCATTCCGGAGGAAGTCATCCCTACCCTGATCAAAGCCAGGAAGGATGTCACCGCAAAACATTATCACCGCATTTGGCGGAAATATGTTGCTTGGTGTGAGGCCAGGAAGGCCCCAACGGAGGAATTTCCAATGGGTCGATTCCTGCATTTCCTGCAAGCAGGGGTGACGTTGGGCCTCAAATTGGGGTCCATTAAGGTCCAGATTTCGGCCCTGTCGATTTTCTTCCAGAAAGAACTGGCTTCACTGCCTGAAGTTCAGACTTTTGTCAAAGGAGTTCTGCATATTCAGCCTCCTTTTGTGCCCCCAGTGGCACCTTGGGATCTCAATGTGGTTTTGGAGTTCCTGAAATCACATTGGTTTGAACCACTTAAGACTGTGGATTTGAAATATCTCACGTGGAAAGTGGTCATGCTGTTGGCCCTAGCTTCGGCCAGGCGTGTGTCAGAATTGGCGGCTTTGTCCTGTAAAAGCCCTTATCTGATTTTCCATATGGATAGGGCAGAGTTGAGGACTCGTCCTCAGTTTCTCCCAAAGGTGGTATCAGCGTTTCACTTGAACCAGCCTATTGTGGTGCCTGCGGCTACTAGGGACTTGGAGGATTCCAAGTTACTGGACGTAGTCAGGGCCCTGAAAATGTATGTTTCCAGGACGGCTGGAGTCAGGAAAACTGACTCGCTGTTTATCCTGTATGCACCCAACAAACTGGGTGCTCCTGCTTCTAAGCAGACTATCGCGCGCTGGATTTGTAGCACTATTCAGCTGGCGCATTCTGCGGTGGGACTACCGCAGCCTAAATCTGTAAAAGCCCATTCCACAAGGAAGGTGGGCTCATCTTGGGCGGCTGCCCGAGGGGTCTCGGCTTTACAACTTTGCCGAGCTGCTACTTGGTCAGGGGCAAACACGTTTGCAAAATTCTATAAATTTGATACCCTGGCTGAGGAGGACCTGGAGTTCTCTCATTCGGTGCTGCAGAGTCATCCGCACTCTCCCGCCCGTTTGGGAGCTTTGGTATAATCCCCATGGTCCTTACGGAGTTCCCAGCATCCACTAGGATGTCAGAGAAAATAAGAATTTACTCACCGGTAATTCTATTTCTCGTAGTCCGTAGTGGATGCTGGGCGCCCATCCCAAGTGCGGATTGTCTGCAATACTTGTAAATAGTTATTGTTACACAAATCGGGTTGTTATTGCGAGCCATCTGTTCAGAGGCTCCTTTTGTTATCATACTGTTAACCGGGGTTCCTATCACGAGTTATACGGTGTGATTGGCGTGGCTGGCATGAGTCTTACCCGGGATTCAAAATCCTTCCTTATTGTGTCAGCTCTTCCGGGCACAGTGTCCTAACTGAGGCTTGGAGGAGGGTCATAGGGGGAGGAGCCAGTGCACACCAGATAGTCCTAAATCTTTCTTTAGATGTGCCCAGTCTCCTGCGGAGCCGTCTATTCCCCATGGTCCTTACGGAGTTCCCAGCATCCACTACGGACTACGACAAATAGAATTACCGGTGAGTAAATTCTTATTTTTTCACAGGAAAACACTGTAATGTAGCATTTCATATGCAGATACAACTCCAGTCGCTCACAGAATATGGGCATGCCGCATATCATATATCATAGCAATGCAAATAAGATGCATTTTTGGCAAAATAAGACACCTGATGTTAGCAGAACTGCCAGCTAACTCATGCCAGGCATCTGGCGTGTTGAGGCTAGAGATGTGCAGCGGGCATTTTTCAGGTTTTGTGTTTTGGTTTTGGATTCGGTTCCGCGGTCGTGTTTTGGATTCGGACGCGTTTTGGCAAAACCTCCCCTAAGAATTTTTGTCGGATTCAGGTGCGTTTTGTATTCGTTTTTAAAAAAAAAAAAAACCCTAAAAAACAGCTTAAATCATAGAATTTGGGGGTAATTTTGATCCTATAGTATTATTAACCTCAATAACCAGAATTTCCACTCATTTCCAGTCTATTCTGAACACCTCACAATGGGGGTAATTCAGAGTTGTTCGCTCGTTGCCGATTTTCGCTATACTACGATTAGTCGCTTACTGCGCATGCGCAAGGTTCGCAGAGCGCATGCGCTTAGTTATTTTACACAAAAGTTAGGTATTTTACTCACGGCATAACAAGGATTTTTCATCGTTCTGGTGATCGTAGTGTGATTGACAGGAAGTGGGTGTTTCTGGGCGGAAACTGTCCGTTTTCTGGGAGTGTGCGAAAAAACGCTGGCGTTTCTGGGAAAAACGCGGGAGTGTCTGAAGAAACGGGGGAGTGTCTGGGCGAACGCTGGGTGTGTTTGTGACGTCAAACCAGGAACGAAACTGACTGAACTGATCGCAATGTAGGAGTAAGTCTGGAGCTATTCAGAAACTGCTAAGAAATTTCTATTCGCAATTCTGCTAATCTTTCGTTCGCAATTCTGCTAAGCTAAGATACACTCCCAGAGGGCGGCTGCTTAGCGTGTGCAATGCTGCTAAAAGCAGCTAGCGAGCGAACAACTCGGAATGAGGGCCTATATTATTTTTAGTGCTAAAATTTGCACCGAGGTCGCTGGATGACTAAGCTAAGTAACCCAAGTGGACGGCACAAACACCTGGCCCATCTAGGAGTGGCACTGCAGTGTCAGACAGGATGGCACTTAAAAAAATAGTCCCCAAACAGCACATGATGCAAAGATAAATAATAAAAAAAAGAGGTTCAAGATGGAATTGTCCTTGGGCCCTCCCACCCACCCTTATGTTGTATAAACAGGACATGCACACTTTAACAAACCCATCATTTCAGCGACAGGGTCTGCCACACGACTGTGGCTGAAATGATTGGTTGGTTTGGGCCCCCACAAAAAAGAAGCAATCAATCTCTCCTTGCACAAACTGGCTCTACAGAGGCAGGATGTCCACCTCCTCCTCATCGTCCAATTCCTCACCCCTTTCACTGTGTACATCCCCCTCCTCACAGAGTATTAATTCGTCCCCACTGAAATCCACCATCACAGATCCCTGTGTACTTTCTGGAGGCAATTGTTGGTAAATGTCTCCATGGAGGAATTGATTATAATTCATTTTGATGAACATCATCTTCTCCACATTTTCTGGAAGTAACCTCCTACGCCGATCGCTGACAAGGTTACCGGCTGCACTAAACACTCTTTCGGAGTACAGACTGGAGGGGGGGCAACTTAGGTAGAATAAAGCCAGTTTGTGCAAGGGCCTCCAAATTGCCTATTTTTCCTGTCAGTATACGTACGGACTGTCTGACATGCCTACAGTGATGCTGTCATTCATATAATCCTCCACCATTCTTTCAATGGTGACAGAATCATATGCAGTGACAGTAGACGACATGTCAGTAATCATTGGCAGGTCCTTCAGTCCGGACCAGATGTCAGCACTTGCTCCTGACTGCCCTGCATCACCGCCAGTGGGTGATTTTGGAAATTTAATTTTTTTTCCTGGCAGCTCCAGTGGCGGTAGAAAATGAAGGCGGAGCTGTTGGCGGGGCACGTTCCGCTTGACTTGACAATTTTCTCACCAGCAGGTCTTTGAACATCTGCACACTTGTGTCTGCCGAAAAGAGAGATACAACGTAGGCTTTAAACCTAGGATTGAGCACGGTGGCCAAAATGTAGTGCTCTGATTTCAACAGAATGACCACCCGTGAATCCTGGTTAAGCGAATGAAGGGCTCCATCCACAAGTCCCACATGCCTAGTGGAATCGCTCCGTTTTAGCTCCTCCTTCAATCTCTCCAGCGGCTTCTGCAAAAGCCTGATGAGGGGAATGACCTGACTTAGGCTGGCAGTGTCTGAACTGACTTCACATGTGGCAAGTTCAAAGGGTTGGAGAACCTTGCACAAGACGGAAATCATTCTCAACTGCGCTTGAGTCAGGTGCATTCCCCCTCCTTTGCCTATATCGTAGGCAGATGTATAGGCTTGAATGGCCTTTTGCTGCTCCTCCATCCTCTGAAGCATATAGAGGGTTGAATTCCACCTCGTTACCACCTCTTGCTTCAGCTGATGGCAGGGCATGGTCAGGAGTGTTTGCTGGTGCTCCAGTCTTCGGCACGCGGTGGCTGAATGCCGAAAGTGGCCCGCAATTCTTCGGGCCACCGACAGCATCTCCTGCATGCCCCTGTCGTTTTTTACAAAATTCTGCACCACCAAATTCATTGTATGTGCAAAACATGGGACATGCTGGAATTTGCCCACATGTAATGCACGCACAATATTGGTGGCGTTGTCCAATGTCACAAATCCCCAGGAGAGTCCACTTGGGGTAAGCCAATCTGCGATGATGTTCCTCCGTTTCCGTAAGAGGTTGACAGCTGTGTGCCTCTTATGGAAAGCGGTGATACAAAGCGTAGCCTGCCTCGGAACGAGGTGTTGCTGCGGGAGGCAATACATCTACCCAGTGGGCTGTCACAGTCATATAGTCCTTAGTCTGCCCTGCTCCACTTGTCCATATGTCCGTGGTTAAGTGGACAGTGGGTACAACTGCATTTTTTAGGACACTGGTGAGTCTTTTTCTGACGTCTGTGTACATTCTCGGTATCGCCTGCCTAGAGAAGTGGAACCTAGATGGTATTTGGTAACGGGGACACACTACCTCAAGCAATTCTCTAAGTCCCTGTGAACTAACGGCGGATACCGGACGCACGTCTAACACCAACATAGTTGTCAAGGCCTGAGTTATCCGCTTTGCAACAGGTATTGCATCTTCCTCGCAAAGGACTTTTGGACAGTCAATTGCTTACTGGAAGTAGTACAAGTGGTCTTCCGACTTCCCCTCTGGGATGACGATCGACTCCCAGCAGCAAAAACAGCAGCCCCAGCAGCAACAGCAGCAGTAGGCGTTCCACTCAAGGATCCATCGGAGGAATCCCAGTTAGGAGAGGACTCGTTAGACTTGCCAGTGACATGGCCTGCAGGACTATTGGCGTTCCTGTCTAAGGAGGAAATTGACACTGAGGGAGTTGGTGGTGTGGTTTGCAGGAGCTTGGGTACAAGAGGAAGAAGGGATTTAGTTGTCAGTGGACTGCTTCCGCTGTCACCCAAAGTTTTTGAACTTGTCAATGACTTCTGATGAATGCGCTCCAGGTAACGTATAAGGGAGGATGTTCCTAGGTGGTTAGCGTCCTTACCCCTACTTATTACAGCTTGACAAAGGCAACACATGGCTTGACACCTGTTGTCCGCATTTCTGTTAAAATAATTCCACACCAAAGAGGTGATTTTTTTTGTATTTTGACCAGGCATGTCAATGGCCTTATTCATCCCACGGACAACAGATGTCTCCCCGGGTGCCTGACTTAAACAAACCACCTCACCATCAGAATCCTCCTTGTCAATTTCCTCCTCAGCGCCAGCAACACCCATATCCTCATCCTGGTGTACCTCAACAGTGACATCTTCAATTTGAATATCAGGAACTGGACTGTGTGTGCTCCTTCCAGCACTTGCAGGGGGCATGCAAATGGTGGAAGGAGCCACCTCTTCCCGTCCAGTGTTGGGTAGGTCAGGCATCGCAACCAACACAATTGGACTCTCCTTGGGGATTTGTAAATTTAGAAGAATGCACAGTTCTTTGCTGTGCTTTTGCCAGCTTAACTCTTTTCATTTTTCTAGCGGGAGGATGAGTGCTTCCATCCTCATGTGAAGCTGAACCACTAGCCATGAACATAGGCCAAGGCCTCAGCCGTTCCTTGCCACTCCGTGTCGTAAATGGCATATTGGCAAGTTTACGCTTCTCCTCGGACGCTTTTAATTTAGATTTTTGGGTCATTTTACTGAACTTTTGATTTTTTTGGATTTTACATGCTCTCTACTATGACATTGGGCATCGGCCTTGGCAGACGACGTTGATGGCATTTCATCGTCTCTGCCATGACTAGTGGCAGCAGCTTCAGCACTAGGTGGAAGTGGATCTTGACCTTTCCCTATTTTACCCTCCAAATTTTTATTCTCCATTTTTTAATGTGTGGAATTATATACCAGTAATATATCTGGAATTAGACGGCGGTAATGTCTGGAATTAGATACCACTAGATAGATACTAGATACCACTGTGACTAGAATGATGATGACCTATGCACAGTGACAGGACACTACCACAGCACGCTACAACAGCAAGATGCAGCACAAGACACTGGATTTTTAGTAATGTACTGTAGTATACTGGTCACCACAATGCAGCACAAGACAATGAGTAGTGATACTGAGCGCTGATGAGGATACTAGAACTGACACTGGGCAGCGAGATGCAGCACTGGACTATTGTACTGTAGTATACTAGTCACCACAATGCAGCACAAGACAATGAGTAGTGATACTGAGCACTGATGAGGATACTAGAACTGACACTGGGCAGCGAGATGCAGCACTGGACTATTGTACTGTAGTATACTGGTCACCACAATGCAGCACAAGACAATGAGTAGTGATACTGAGCACTGATGAGGATACTAGAACTAACACTGGGCAGCGAGATGCAGCACTGGACTATTGTACTGTAGTATACTGGTCACCACAATGCAGCACAAGACAATGAGCAGTGATACTGAGCACTGATGAGGATACTAGAACTGACACTGGGCAGCGAGATGCAGCACTGGACTATTGTACTGTAATATACTGGTCACCACAATGCAGCACAAGACAATGAGTAGTGATACTGTGCACTGATGAGGATACTAGAACTGACACTGGGCAGCGAGATGCAGCACTGGACTATTGTACTGTAGTATACTGGTCACCACAATGCAGCAGCAAGACAATGAGTAGTGATACTGAGCACTGATGAGGATACTAGAACTGACACTGGGCAGCGAGATGCAGCACTGGACTATTGTACTGTAGTATACTGGTCACCACAATGCAGCACAAGACAATGAGCAGTGATACTGAGCACTGATGAGGATACTAGAACTGACACTGGGCAGCGAGATGCAGTACTGGACTATTGTACTGTAGTATACTGGTCACCACAATGCAGCACAAGACAATGAGCACTGATCCTGAGCACTGATGAGGATACTAGAACTGACACTGGGCAGCGAGATGCAGCACTGGACTATTGTACTGTAGTATACTGGTCACCACAATGCAGCACAAGACAATGAGTAGTGATACTGAGCACTGATGAGGATACTAGAACTGACACTGGGCAGCGAGATGCAGCACTGGACTATTGTACTGTAGTATACTGGTCACCACAATGCAGCACAGATACAGAGCACTGATATTGAGCTGATATTGAGCTTTCCACTCAAAGAACGTAGCCACGTCCTCTCGCGAGAATCCGACTGCGGGATGATGATGTTTTGCCTCGTTCGGGTTTTCCGAGTCAGGCGGGAAGAACCGAGGCTGCCTCGGACCAGAGTTCGGGGGGGTTCGGTTCTCGGAGAACCGAACCTGCTCATCTCTAGTTGAGGCTAGATTAATGAGGAAACATCAGTATTATTTGCTTGCTTTGCAGTATCTTCACACAGTACCCATATCAGTGGCTTGTGGAAACAAAGTTCTATTAAATGATTATCCCTACATTTGTAGAAACTGTGTAGTTAACTAGTATAACATTTGATTGCATTGTTTTAGCAGAAGTAGGGTGCAGCAGGAGGATTAGTATGGAGCTTCTGCTTGTTACTTACAATAAAGAAAGATGTGTTGTGGTGTTACACATAGCCGCTCTGTGTCTGCTAGCTGCAATTGGCAAAATATGACTTTCTCCACACCCACAAAAATATGTTGTGTACAGTTCTTGGCTGGGTCTGTGTTTATTTCTTTAGACAGAATTGTTTTGAGGTTGATAACCTGATACAAGCTTGCACAGGAAACGTCTATTTGCCTTATTGCAGTGCAACACAAATGAACATCTCCTAGTTATATAATTACATGGCGAAAAAGAAGAGGAGGCAGCCATGACGGTATAGGAATATAATTAGTAAAAACTACATGAAGACGTATGTGTGGGTGTGGATCATCAAATCGACAGTGTCTAGGTCGACAATGCTTAGGTCGTCCACTATAGGTCGACAGTCACTAGGTCGACGGGGTCTGTAGGTCGACAGGGTTTCTAGGTCGACATGTGCTAGGTCGACAGGTCAAAAGGTCAACATGAGTTTTTCATGGGTTTTTTTGGTGTCGTTTTCTCCGTACAGTGACCAGGAAGCCCAATTAGTGCACCGTGGCCCCTCACATGGCTTGCGAGCTTTGGGTAGATTACCGTTCCAATCGTAGTCCACGTGGAACGTTAAGTATGAAAAAGTAAAAAAAAAATGAAAAAAAAACCTTGAAAAACTCACGTCGAACTGCTGACCTGTCGACCTAGAAACCCTGTCGACCTTCAGACCCTGTCGACCTAGTGACTGTCGACCTATAGTAGTCGACCTAAACATTGTCGACCTAGACAGTGTCGATCTTCAGACCGGATCCCGTATGTGAAGCAATGAAATTGTCATCTGAAGATGGAAAATCCTTTTCCAATAGCAAATCAATAACACGTCAGCAGGACAGTACAGGTTGAGTATCCCATATCCAAAATGCTTGGGACCAGAAGTATTTTGGATATCAGATTTTTTCTGTATTTTGGAATAATTGCATACCATAATGAGATATCATGGCAATAAATTCATTTATGTTTCATATAAACCTTATACACACAGCCTGAAGGTAATTGTATCCACTATTTTTAATAAGTTTGTGTATTAAACAAAGTTTGTGTACATTAAGCCATCAGAAAGCAAAGGTTTCACTATCTCAGTCTCACTCAAAAAATTCTGTATCTCGGAATATTTGGATATTAGGTACTCGACCTGTATTAACTTGAGTATTTTGTATTATTTGGCTGGAGAATAGGGAGGCATGATAATAGGATTTTGATTACCTACCTTTTTCTCGTAGTCCGTAGAGGATGCTGGGGTCCACATTAGTACCATGGGGTATAGACGGGTCCACTAGGAGCCACTGGCACTTTAAGAGTTTGAGATTGTGGGCTGGCTCCTCCCTCTATGCCCATCCTACCAGACAGTATAGAAACTGTGACCGAGGAGATGGACATCTTCGAGAGAAGGAATTTACACAGATAGTGGTGAGATTCACACCAGCTCACACACACACACACAAGGAAAAGCAAGCTAACTAGCTTAAAACATCAGCAACGGCTGAAAAATATTACTTACCAAGTAACAAAACAGTACTTAACCAAGAACTAAGCAGTACTGAACTAAGGGGAACATTCCGAGTTGATCGCTAGCTGCATTCGTTCGCTGTGCAGCGAAGAGGCAAAAAAAAAACGGCACTTCTGCGCATACGGTGCAATACGCACGCGCAACGTACTATTACAACGGCCTATGTAGTTTCACACAGGGTCTAGCAAAGCTTTTCAGTCGCACTGCTGACCACAGAGTGATTGACATTAAGTGGGCATTTCTGGGTGTCAACTGACCGTTTTCAGGGAGTGTTCGCAGGCGTGCCAGGAAAAACGCAGGTGTGGCTGGGCGAACGCAGGGAGTGTTTGTGACGTCAAAAACAGGAACTGAATAGTCTGAAGTGATCGCAAGCGCTGAGTAGGTTTTGAGCTACTCAGAAACTGCACAAAAAAACTTTTTAGCCGCTCTGCAATCCTTTCGTTCGCACTTCTGCTAAGCTAAAATACACTCCCAGTGGGCGGCGGCATAGCGTTTGCTCGGCTGCTAAAAACTGCTAGCGAGCGATCAACTCGGAATGACCCCCTAAGTAACCACTGCAGGATCACGAAGCGCTGGGCGGGCGCCCAGCATCCTCTACGGACTACGAGAAAAGGATTTACCGGTAGGTAATTAAAATCCTATTTTCTCTTAAGTCCTAGAGGATGCTGGGGTCCACAGTACCATGGGGATGTACCAAAGCTCCCAGAACGGGAGGGAGAGTGCGGAGGCTCCTGCAGAACTGACTAACCAAACTTAAGGTCCTCAGAGGCCAAAGTATCAAACTTGTAGAACTTAGCGAACGTGTTCGACCCTGACCAAGTAGCCGCTCGGCAAAGCTGTAAAGCCGAGACACCCCGGGCAGCCGCCCAGGAAGAACCCACCTTACGAGTAGAGTGGGTCTTAACAGACGTAGGACACGGCAATCCTGCCGTAGAATCCGCATGCTGGATAGTGAACCTGATCCAGTGAGAGATTGTCTGCTTAGAAGCAGGACACCCAATTTTCTTGGGATCATACAGGACAAACAGAGAGTCAGATTTTCTGTGACGAGCAGTCCTCTTTACATAGATTTTCAGAGCCCTTACAACATCCAAGAATTTTGATGAAATTGAGGAGTCAGTAGCGACTGGCACCACAATAGGTTGGTTGATATGAAATGCCGACACAACCTTCGGAAGGAACTGCTGACGTGTCCGGAGCTCAGCTCTATCTTCATGGAAGATCAAGTAGGGTCTCTTACAAGATAAAGCCCCCAACTCCGACACACGTCTAGCAGAAGCTAAGGCCAACAAAGTGACAGCCTTCCACGTGAGAAACTTGACCTCAACCTCCGGTAGAGGCTCGAACCAATCCGATTGGAGGAATTGTAACAACACGTTAAGATCCCAGGGCGCCGTAGGCGGCCCAAATGGAGACTGGATGTGCAGAACCCCTTTCAGAAAAGTCTGAACCTCAGGGAGGGAAGCCAGCTGTTTCTGGAAGAAAATGGATAGGGCCGAAATCTGGACCTTTACGGATCCCAACCTCAGGCCCATATCCACACCTGCTTGCAGGAAGAGGAGAAACCATCCCAGATGAAACTCCACCGTAGGAAACTTCTTGGCTTCACAACAAGATACATATTTTTTCCAAATACGATGGTAATGTTTAGACGTTACTCCTTTCCTAGCCTGTATCAGGGTAGGGATAACCTTGTTCGGAATGCCCTTCCGAGCTAATATCTGGCGTTCAACCTCCATGCCGTCAAATGTAGCCGCGGTAAGTCTTGATAAGCGAACAGCCCCTGCTGCAGCAGTAGATCCAGAAGATCCGCGTACCAAGCCCTTCTTGGCCAGTCCGGAGCAATGAGGATTGCCTGAACTTTTGTTCTCCTTATGAGTTTTAGAACTCTTGGAATAAGTGGAAGTGGAGGAAACATGTACACCGACTGGAACACCCACGGAGTCACTAGGGTGTCCACTGCCATGGGTCCCTCGACCTGGAACAATACCGCCGAAGCTTCTTGTTGAGACGAGAGGCCATTATGTCTATTTGAGGTACTCCCCAAAGGTCTGTTACCTCCGTGAACACCTACGGATGGAGTCCCCTCTCCCCTGGATGGAGATCGTGTCTGCTGAGGAAGTCTGCTTCCCAGTTGTCTGCTCCTGGAATGAAGATTGCTGATAACGCCAACGCGTGTTTTTCTGCCCAGAGGACGATTCTTGTTACCTCTGACATTGCAGCTCTGCTCTTCGTTCCGCCCTGTCGGTTTATGTAAGCTACTGTCGTTACATTGTCTGACTGCACTTGAATGGCCCGATCTCGCAGAAGATGGCCCGCTTAAAGAAGACCGTTGTAGACGGCTCTTAGTTCCAAAATGTTTATTGTTAGGCCGGTTTCCAGGCTTGACCACCTTCCTTGGAAGGTCTCCCCTTGAGTAACTGCGCCCCAGCCCCGGAGACTTGCATCCGTGGTTAGAAGGATCCAGTCCTGAATCCCGAACCTGCGGCCCTCCAGAACACGGCTGGCAGCTCCTGATTGGCTGCCGGTCCGTGAGCTCCGATTGGCTCATGGCCGGCTCCTGATTGGCTGCCGGTCCGTGAGCTCCGATTTGGCTCGCGGCCGGCTCTATAGAAAGAATACACACTGCTGCTCTGTGTGCCTCCGTGGCTGCTTGCTCTGCCGGTGCGCACCGTGCAGGCAGCTGGCCTGACCCCGCGATCCTCATTGCTGCCACTCAGGCCCCCTCTCAGCCAGGGCCCGGGACTGGAGTCCTCACCGTCCCCCCTTGATGGCGGGCCTGCATGTATGTATGTATCTATATGTATATGTGTGTATATGTGTGTATATATATATATATATATATATATATACTAGGAAGAATTTGGAGCGCGCACTCGTAAGTTTAAAAGGTAACAATTTTATAATCAAAAAAGTAGTATCCACATACATGTAAGTTTTAAGATCCAAACACGGTAATATAAAAACCGTCACTGTTGTCCTCCGTCGAGCCCAGTCTTTCACGACGGCTCCAGACCCAGCGAATGACGTCACAACATCCACGGTAAGTACTTACCGTGGACGTTGTGACGTCACCCGCTGGGTACGGAGCCAGCGTGAAAGACTGGGCTAGACGGAGCACAACATCATTTATTTATTGATGTGGTTAGGATAAGTGAGCTTGCTATGGTGAGTGCTGAGTTTTCTGTTTGTATGTATTTGAGTAATGTGATCATGGGCTACATGCACCCCACCCTATGGGTGGTAAGTGCAGTTATGTACCCCGCTTCTGGGGTGACAAGTGCTGTGGTTACATGCACTCCACCCTATGAGTGGTAAGTGCATTTATGTACCCCGCCTCTGGGGTGGCGAGTGCTGTGGTTTTATATTTATGTGTATATTGCAGGGTTAATCTATGGTTAACTCTTATTAACTGTAACCACTAGCTTTCTCATGCACCCCTATGTAGACTCAATTATCCTGAACCTGTCTCAGCTGTTCCTTAGTAATCTATTAGCCAGTGTCAGGTGAGTAGTGTACCTTTAAAAGCCATAAGGTGTGTGGCAGATGCACATTAAACCTAGCAGGCATATGATGTGTGAAACAGTTGCCAGGTTTTAAAGGGCCCCATACACTACAACGATATATGTCGGAGGCGATTTCCCTTGAACTCTCCCGGGAGCTACCTGGGAGTGGTTCCATACGATTCCATACGATTTGGTACATTTTGCATGCAATATATCGTATGCGATCCCAGCCATACCTGCAGGAACTGACATATCACGAGTGCAGCACTAACTATCTAAGGGAGCCAATCCGACCCTCACGGGAAAGCGCATCGGATCGTCTCAGAGACACATCCAAAATGCCCGATTTCACCCGATATATCGTCCCAAATGCCAGAAATTGGATGAAATCGGGCATTATCGTTCTAGTGTATGGGTCCTTAAGACTCTGTGATAGTGTAGGACCTGCAAGAAGGTGGGGTTCCTTGGCGATCGGTTTGCAGGCTTCTGTGCATTGGCCAATTTACTAACTAAACCCCATCATTTATTTATTGATGTGTTGAGGATAAGCGAGCTTGCTATGGTGAGTGCTGAGTTTTGTGTGTGTGTGTGTGTGTGTGTGTGTGTGTGTGTGTGTATATATATATATATATATATATATAAAATTTTCCAACAGCCGGCACTCCCTGGATAGCTTGTAAATACCTGGCCAGGGTGCTCTCCTTTGGGTCACTCAGATCCCTAGATACAAATCGCAATACATAGAGGCACTCCTGGACTTCCAAATAGGTGAAACAAATGCGGTGATTTAATTCAACGTTTTGGGGAACTGCCCCCCGTCATCAGGACACACACACATCAAACAGTGTACAAACTACAGTGTTTAAATACACACTTACAGGTCTCCAGCCTCCCAGCGCATGTTCCCGGCATCTGCGTCTTACTTCCGGTCCCGAGTGTGACGTCGCCCCGGAAGTGACGTCAGCCGGGCCTCCACACCAGGGCCAGTCAGGTTGTCATGGTGATCCAGCCGATTCTGCTGCTTCACCATATACACGGATCCCAGTTCCCAGCCAGCACACACGGCGCGCATGTCCCCCCTCCGGTCCCGAGCATGACACCGCCCCGGAAGTGACGCACACTGGGCACCACCCCATGGGTCTGTCCCCGTTGTCATGGTGATCCCACAGCAGTCTCCGCTGTCTCCATATGACCTGATGATACATAATACACATAATAAAGACAATACAAATTATCCTACAGTGCAAGTATCAGCTAATAATAATACAATACATGTTTCACTAAAACACGTGTCAATATATTAAATACAAGATCATACCATAATCAGATATGAATAGATGGCTCCAAACCTCTGTCGCCATCTAGTGACTATAATTCATATAACACATCCTAACTTAAAAAATACAACATTAAAAACCAATCTTATTAACCTCCTTAATGATGTTCTACAATTAGTGTTAATGTGTCGAACAATCACCATGTGCAAATCTGTCAGACATATTTAGACTATGCTCTCTCCAATCGAGTCTACGTCATACCTCATTGAACCATATCTCTCATCTATATAGAGTTATATTATGCAAACACTGAACTAAATGAGTCTGGCTGAATCTATGAGACATCCACTATCCTGATTTTTGCCCAATCGGAACTCCAACTCTGGGATAGTGGTAATAATATGAACAGCCCAGACATCTTCAAAGTCTAGGTCCAGGCCCAACCTATATCCATCCATGTCTGAGCCAACCTCATCTTCTATCCCCGCCCTGTTATAAAAAACAACTAGGTTAAGGGCTTCATTCAGCCCACGTGGGCTGACCGTGTTCAAACGGTATATCCATTTGCATTCCAGTTGTAGCAACTGCCTGTCTCTGTCCCCCCCTCTCAAGTTGGGGGGGATCTGATCTATTATTCTGTATCTTAGGTTTGCCATGGAATGTTTGGCCCTAAGGAAGTGGCGTGCTACTGTCTGATCACTCCTCCCTTCGTTGATAGCTGCTCTTATTGCTCCTCTATGTTGGGCCATTCTTTCTTTTAACTGCCTTTTAGTTTTCCCAACATAGTGGAATAAATAAATAACATATGGGGATCAGACGGCGGCAGTCGGATAAATGAGACAACACAGCAATTCTACAAATAAAAAAAAAGTCTTATACTTCTAGTTTATTCATACAGTGATAATTCCGATGGTACTAGCAAAATAATTTACTGTATCATAACCAGACTGGAAAAACAAAGTGAATTCCATGTTCTGTAAAAATAACTCAAACAAGCATGCTATCAGATGATTACTCAGATGAGGGAAAATGTTGTGTAAATAAATTCCCAGATCTACTTCACTATATACAGGATTTTCCCATGGTGGTAAAATAAGACATTGCAACGTTCTTTCTGTATGCCTTTTAAAGGTGTATAAACACGGTGCGACCCATGCGGCAGCCGATATGGACTCTATTGACGCTGGAGGCATGAGCCGCCGATAAAGATACTATTGGCCCTGCCTGCACGCACTATATTTCATCGCAATGCCAATCCTGCTGGACCGCGCATCGGCATCGCAAGGTGCATACACATGGGGCCTAATTCAAGGTTGATGGCAAAACAACATTTTCCTCTAATGGGCAAAACCATGTGCACTGCAGTGGGGCAGATTTAACATGTGCAGAGAGATTTAGATTTGGGTGGGTTATTTTGTTTCTGTGCAGGGCAAATACTGGCTGCTTTATTTTTACACAGCAATTCAGATTTTAGTTTGAACACACCCCACCCAAATCTAACTCTCTCTGTACATGTTATATCTGTCCACCTGCAGTGCACATGGGGGGTAATTCTGAGTTGATCGCAGCATCAAGTTTGTTAGCAATTGGGCAAAACCATGTGCACTGCAGGGGGGACATATATAACATGTGCAGAGAGAGTTAGATTTGGGTGGGTTATTTTGTTTCTGTGCAGGGCAAATACTGGCTGCTTTATTTTTACACAGCAATTCAGATTTTAGTTTGAACACACCCCACCCAAATCTAACTCTCTCTGTACATGTTATATCTGTCCACCTGCAGTGCACATGGGGGGTAATTCTGAGTTGATCGCAGCATCAAGTTTGTTAGCAATTGGGCAAAACCATGTGCACTGCAGGGGGGACAGATATAACATGTGCAGAGAGAGTTAGATTTGGGTGGGTTATTTTGTTTCTGTGCAGGGTAAATACTGGCTGCTTTATTTTTACACTGCAATTTAGATTTCAGTTTGAATACACCCCACCCAAATCTATCTCTCTCTGCACATGTTATATCTGCCCCTCCTGCAGTGCACATGGGGGGTCATTCCGAGTTGTTCGCTCGCAAGCTGCTTTTAGCAGCTTTGCACACGCTAAGCCGCCGCCTACTGGGAGTGAATCTTAGCTTATCAAAATTGCGAACGAAAGATTAGCAGAATTGCGAATAGACACTTCTTAGCAGTTTCTGAGTAGCTCCAGACTTACTCGGCATCTGCGATCAGTTCAGTCAGTTTCGTTCCTGGTTTGACGTCACAAACACACCCAGCGTTCGCCCAGACACTCCCCCGTTTCTCCGGCCACTCCCGCGTTTTTCCCAGAAACAGTAGCGTTTTTTCACACACTCCCATAAAGCGGCTAGTTTCCGCCCAGAAACACCCACTTCCTGTCAATCACATTACGAACACCAGAACGAAGAAAAAACCTCGTAATGCCGTGAGTAAAAATCCTAACTGCATAGCAAATTTACTTGGCGCAGTCGCACTGCGGACATTGCGCATGCGACTAATCGCTCCGTTGCGAGAAAAAATTAACGAGCGAACAACTCGGAATGACCCCCATGGTTTTGCCCAACTGCTAACAAAGTTGCTGCTGCGATCAACTCAGAATTAGGCCCATGGTTTTGTCCATTAGAGGAAAATGTTGTTTTGCAATCTACCCTGAATTAGGCCCATGGTGCGATATGCACTATATTTTTCTTCCGATATGGACTATATAGTCAATATCAGAGGTAAAGTCTCACCATGTGTATGCACCTTAACAACTAGCACATACAGGAATAAGAAAACTTTTTTCATGAAGAAATCTAGCCGCATAATTTTGATTGGACAGCAAGTGACGTGGACCTATGTTACTGTCCTGTACTGTTACGAGAATGAGAGAGAGACAATATTTATTAATAGCAATCTCTTAGGTCACCTAAATTTGTGTGCCTTCAGTTTTCATAAAATATATAGAAAGTATAGAGAAATACTGGTATTCTCAAACTATTAAGGAGCGCTTATAAAAATATCAAAAATGTATTGTGTATAATTGTTACAAATAAGTACACATTAATTCAACAATAAAAATAGCAGTGAGTGAACATAAAATGATGCATCTAAATAGAGCTCTTATTAGCCAGATATATAGTGTAGCCAAAGTTGGGGTCCATTTAGAAAGTTTTTGTGCTAGTGTTTACCATAGTTGGTATACTAGTATACTTTAAAAGGTCCCAAGTTTTATGGAGAATATGCGTGATGAAAAGGTGATGCTCACCCCCATTTGGTTGAAATGACAGACACTCGTTCCTGTAATGCGCTGATTCCCGGCAGTGGCAATGCAGAGGGCGGTCCAGGCGGCTGCAGTGTAACGCCTTCCCTGGGTGTCCCGGAGGAAAAGCAGGGAGTCCGCACTGGTACGTCTGCTGACAGGGCTTTTTGAGCACAGCGGCAGTGTGTAGAGGTGGAATGTCAGTGCGGTGAGCGGTGCTGCTTTGCCGGGGGGAGAAGGAATTGAAGTATTCACCAGCTTGGAAACGGAGGAGATGTTTGTCCAGCACTGGACCCACAACTTTTTCATAAAAACTGAATCGCTAATCTCTAGTTGAAATTCGAATTACAAATAAGTAATAACAATAAAAAGGTACAACTTGCATAATGTAATTCCTACCCTAATAAAAAAAAGTACAGTCAGCTGGAGAGGATACTATATAAGCAGTCAATCAGCATCTGATAGTGGAAAAGACGCAATGTACCAATGGGGTTAATTCTGAGTTGATCGCAGCAGCAAGTTTGTTAGCAATTGGGCAAAACCATGTGCACTGCAGGGGGGACAGATAATAACATTTGCAGAGAGAGTTAGATTTGGGTGGGTTATTTTGTTTCTGTGCAGGGTAAATACTGGCTGCTTTATTTTTACACTGCATTTTAGATTTCAGTTTGAACACGCCCCACCCAAATCTAACTCTCTCTATGTGCACTGCCCCCCCCTGCAGTGCACATGGTTTTGCCCAACTGCTAAAAAATTTGATGCTGCGATCAACTCAGAATTAGGCCCAATGGGGGTAATTCCAAGTTGATCGCAGCAGGATTTTTGATAGCAATTGGGCAAAACCATGGGGGTCATTCCGAGTTGTTCGCTCGGTAAATTTCTTCGCATCGCATCGATTTTCCGCTTAGTGCGCATGCGCAATGTCCGCACTGCGACTGCGCCAAGTAAATTTGCTATGCAGTTAGGAATTTTGCTCACGGATTTTTCCTCGTTCTGGTGATCGTAATGTGATTGACAGGAAGTGGGTGTTTCTGGGCGGAAACTGGCCGTTTTATGGGTGTGTGTGAAAAAACGCTACCGTTTCTGGGAAAAACGCGGGAGTGGCTGGAGAAACGGAGGAGTGTCTGGGCGAACGCTGGGTGTGTTTGTGACGTCAAACCAGGAACGACAAGCACTGAACTGATCGCAGATGCCGAGTAAGTCTCGAGTTACTCAGAAACTGCACAGAGATGTCTTATCGCAATATTGCGAATCTTTCGTTCGCAATTTTGATAAGCTAAGATTCACTCCCAGTAGGCGGCGGCTTAGCGTGTGCAAAGCTGCTAAAAGCAGCTTGCGAGCGAACAACTCGGAATGACCCCCCATGTGCACTGCAGGGGAGGCAGATATAACATTTGCAGAAAGAGTTAGATTTGGGTGGGTTATTTTATTTCTGTGCAGGGTATATACTGGCTGCTTTATTTTTACACTGCAAATTAGACTGCAGATTGAACACACCCCACCCAAATCTAACTTTCTCTGCACATGTTATATCTGCCTCCCCTGCAGTGCACATGGTTTTGCCCAATTGCTATCAAAAATCCTGCTGCGATCAACTTGCAATTTCCCCCAATGGTCGGTACACTGCACATGTACAGTACAGTACACGTACAGCGCTTGTGCAGTATGGGCCCTGTGTTATTGTATCTCGCAAAGCAGCTGCAGATGTCAGGTGGTTGACAGTCTGCAGCCGTTTGGTGGCAGGGACAGGGCAGCGATGGTGTCTTCTGGGAGTGCTGAGACCATGGACTTTTCTGATGGAGATTTCCTGGCCTCAGCGATGGAGCTGTGGCAGCCGCTCTCAGTGGCAAACGCAGGATTTGCATGGGTTTTTTTTCCAGAACAGGGTGGAGCCAATCACGGGGGTGGGGACGACTGAGGTGACACAGTATATGCTGGGGCCGTAAAACTAGTGTGTCTGTATATATATATATATATATATATATATATATGTATGCTAAGAAATTAGGAGAGCGCACTGGTAAGTTTAAAATGTAATATCTTTATAAATAAAGTGTAGTAGCAACGTACATTTCTCTGACGTCCTAAGTGGATGCTGGGGACTCCGTCAGGACCATGGGGAATAGCGGCTCCGCAGGAGACAGGGCACAAAATTAAAAGTTTGACCACTAGGTGGTGTGCACTGGCTCCTCCCCCTATGACCCTCCTCCAAGCCTCAGTTAGATTTTTGTGCCCGGCCGAGAAGGGTGCAATCTAGGTGGCTCTCCTAAAGGGCTGCTTAGAATAAAAGTTTGTTAGGTTTTTTTATTTTCAGTGAGTCCTGCTGGCAACAGGCTCACTGCAACGCGGGACTAAGGGGAGAAGAAGCGAACTCACCTGCGTGCAGGATGGATTGGGCTTCTTAGGCTACTGGACATTAGCTCCAGAGGGACGATCACAGGTACAGCCTGGATGGGTCACCGGAGCCGCGCCGCCGGCCCCCTTACAGATGCTGAAGAGAGAAGAGGTCCAGAAATCGGCGGCTGAAGACTTCCCAGTCTTCTTAAGGTAGCGCACAGCACTGCAGCTGTGCGCCATTGCTCTCAGCACACTTCACACCGCGGTCACTGAGGGTGCAGGGCGCTGGGGGGGGCGCCCTGGGCAGCAATTTGATTACCTATACTGGCTAAAAATACATCACATATAGCCCCTGGGCTATATGGATGTATTTAACCCCTGCCAGGATTACAGAAAAAACCGGGAGAAGAGCCCGCCGAAAAGGGGGCGGGGCCTATCTCCTCAGCACACAGCGCCATTTTTCCCACACAGCTCCGCTGGTAGGAAGGCTCCCAAGCTCTCCCCTGCACTGCACTACAGAAACAGGGTAAAATCGGAGAGGGGGGGCACTTATTTGGCGATATTCATAATATTTAAGCTGCTATAAGGGGAACACACTTATTTAAGGTTGTCCCTATATATTTATAGCGCTTGGGTGTGTGCTGGCAAACTCTCCCTCTGTCTCCCCAAAGGGCTAGTGGGGTCCTGTCTTCTATCAGAGCATTCCCTGTGTGTCTGCTGTGTGTCGGTACGTGTGTGTCGACATGTATGAGGACGATGTTGGTGTGGAGGCGGAGCAATTGCCTGTAGTGGTGATGTCACCCCCTAGGGAGTCGACACCGGAATGGATGGCTTTGTTTATGGAATTACGTGATAGTGTCAGCACGCTGCAAAAGTCGGTTGACGACATGAGACGGCCGGCAAACCAATTAGTACCTGTCCAGGCGTCTCAGACACCGTCAGGGGCTTTAAAACGCCCATTACCTCAGTCGGTCGATACGGACACCGACACGGACACTGACTCCAGTGTCGACGGTGAAGAAGCAAACGTATTTTCCAGTAGGGCCACACGTTACATGATCACGGCAATGAAGGAGGCTTTGCATATTTCTGATACTGCAAGTACCACAAAAAGGGGTATTATGTGGGGTGTGAAAAAACTACCTGTAGTTTTTCCTGAATCAGATGAATTGAATGAAGTGTGTGATGAAGCGTGGGTTACCCCCGATAAAAAACTGCTAATTTCAAAGAAGTTATTGGCATTATACCCTTTCCCGCCAGAGGTTAGGGCGCGCTGGGAAACACCCCCTAGGGTAGATAAGGCGCTCACACGCTTATCAAAACAAGTGGCGTTACCGTCCCCAGAAACGGCCGCCCTCAAAGACCCAGCTGATAGGAGGCTGGAAAATACCCTAAAAAGTATATACACACATACTGGTGTTATACTGCGACCAGCTATCGCATCAGCATGGATGTGCAGTGCTGGGGTGGCTTGGTCGGAGTCACTGACTGAAAATATTGATACCCTGGATAGGGACAGTATTTTATTGACTATAGAGCATTTAAAGGATGCATTTCTTTATATGCGAGATGCACAGAGGGATATTTGCACTCTGGCATCAAGGGTAAGTGCGCTGTCCATCTCTGCCAGAAGAAGTTTATGGACGCGACAGTGGTCAGGTGATGCGGATTCCAAGCGGCATATGGAAGTATTGCCGTATAAAGGGGAGGAGTTATTTGGGGACGGTCTATCGGACTTGGTGGCCACGGCAACAGCCGGAAAATCCACCTTTTTACCTCAGGTCACCTCCCAGCAGAAAAAGACACCGTCTTTTCAGCCGCAGCCCTTTCGTTCCCATAAGAACAAGCGGGCAAAAGGACATTCATATCTGCCCCGAGGCAAAGGAAAGGGTAAGAGACAAGAGGCAAGCAGCTCCCTCTCAGGAGCAGAAGCCCTCCCCCGCTTCTGCAAAGTCCTCAGCATGACGCTGGGGCCTTACAAGCGGACTCAGGTGCGGTGGGGGGTCGCCTCAAGAATTTCAGCGCGCAGTGGGCTCACTCACAAGTGGACCCCTGGATCCTGCAGGTAGTATCTTACAGGTTGGAATTCGAGACGTCTCCCCCTCGCCGGTTCCTGAAGTCTGCTTTACCAACGTCTCCTTCCGACAGGGAGACGGTATTGGAAGCCATTCACAAGCTGTATTCTCAGCAGGTGATAGTCAAGGTACCCCTCCTACAACAAGGAAAGGGGTATTATTCCACGCTGTTTGTGGTACCGAAGCCGGACGGCTCGGTAAGACCTATTCTAAATCTGAAGTCTTTGAACATGTACATACAAAAGTTCAAGTTCAAGATGGAGTCACTCAGAGCAGTGATAGCGAATCTGGAAGAAGGGGACTTTATGGTGTCCTTGGACATCAAGGATGCTTACCTCCATGTCCCAATCTGCCCTTCACACCAAGGGTACCTCAGGTTCGTGGTACAAAACTGTCATTATCAGTTTCAGACGCTGCCGTTTGGATTGTCCACGGCACCCCGGGTCTTTACCAAGGTAATGGCCGAAATGATGATTCTTCTTCGAAGAAAAGGCGTATTAATTATCCCTTACTTGGACGATCTCCTGATAAGGGCAAGATCCAGAGAACAGTTAGAGGCCGGGGTAGCACTAACCCAAGTAGTGCTGCAACAGCACGGGTGGATTCTAAATTTTCCAAAATCCCAGCTGAGCCCGACGACACGTCTGCTGTTCCTAGGGATGATTCTGGACACTGTTCAGAAAAAGGTGTTTCTTCCGGAGGAGAAAGCCAGGGAGTTATCCGAACTTGTCGGAAACCTCCTAAGACCAGGAAAAGTGTCTGTGCATCAATGCACAAGAGTCCTGGGAAAAATGGTGGCTTCTTACGAAGCGATTCCATTCGGCAGATTCCACGCACTAATTTTTCAGTGGGATCTGCTGGACAAATGGTCCGGATCGCATCTGCAGATGCATCAGCGGATAACCTTGTCTCCAAAGACAAGGGTGTCTCTTCTGTGGTGGTTGCAGAGTGCTCATCTGTTAGAGGGCCGCAGATTCGGCATACAGGACTGGGTCCTGGTGACCACGGATGCCAGTCTGAGAGGCTGGGGAGCAGTCACACAGGGAAGAAACTTCCAGGGCGTGTGGTCAAGCCTGGAGACGTCTCTTCACATAAATATACTGGAGCTAAGAGCGATCTACAATGCTCTAAGCCTGGCAAAACCTCTGCTTCAGGGTCAGCCGGTGTTGATCCAGTCAGACAACATCACGGCAGTCGCCCACGTAAACAGACAGGGCGGCACAAGAAGCAGGGGGGCAATGGCAGAAACTGCGAGGATTCTTCGCTGGGCGGAAAATCATGTGATAGCACTGTCAGCAGTGTTCATTCCGGGAGTGGACAACTGGGAAGCAGACTTCCTCAGCAGACACGACCTTCACCCGGGAGAGTGGGGACTTCATCCAGAAGTCTTCCACATGCTTGCGATCCGTTGGGAAAAACCAATGGTGGACATGATGGCGTCCCGCCTCAACAAAAAACTGGACAGGTATTGCGCCAGGTCAAGAGATCCTCAGGCAATAGCTGTGGACGCCCTGGTAACGCCATGGGTGTACCAGTCAGTGTATGTGTTCCCTCCTCTGCCTCTCATACCCAAGGTACTGAGAATTATACGGCAAAGGGGAGTAAGAACGATACTCGTGGCTCCGGATTGGCCAAGAAGGACTTGGTACCCGGAACTTCAGGAAATGCTCACGGAAGATCCGTGGCCCCTACCCCTAAGAAGGGATCTGCTTCAGCAGGGACCTTGTCTATTCCAAGACTTACCGCGGCTGCGTTTGACGGCATGGCGGTTGAACGCCGGATCCTGAAGGAAAAAGGCATTCCGGAAGAAGTCATTCCTACCCTGATTAAGGCCAGGAAGGAAGTGACCGCACAGCATTATCACCGCATTTGGAGAAAATATGTTGCGTGGTGTGAGGCCAGGAGGGCCCCGACGGAGGAATTTCAACTGGGTCGATTCCTACATTTCCTGCAAACAAGATTGTCTATGGGCCTCAAATTGGGGTCCATTAAGGTTCAAATTTCGGCCCTGTCGATTTTCTTCCAGAAAGAATTGGCTTCAGTTCCTGAAGTCCAAACTTTTGTCAAAGGAGTACTACATATACAGCCCCCGGTTGTGCCTCCAGTGGCACCGTGGGATCTCAATGTAGTTTTGGAATTCCTCAAATCCCATTGGTTTGATCCACTTAAATCGGTGGATTTGAAATATCTTACATGGAAAGTGACCATGCTACTGGCCCTGGCTTCGGCCAGGAGAGTGTCAGAATTGGCGGCTTTATCGTACAAAAGCCCATATCTGATTTTCCATTCGGACAGGGCAGAACTGCGGACACGTCCTCAGTTTCTCCCTAAGGTGGTATCAGCGTTTCACCTGAACCAACCTATTGTGGTGCCTGCGGCTTCTAGCGGCTTGGAGGACTCCAAGTTGTTGGACGTTGTCAGAGCCTTAAAAATATATATTTCAAGGACGGCTGGAGTCAGAAAGTCTGACTCGCTGTTTATACTGTATGCACCCAACAAGCTGGGTGCTCCTGCGTCTAAGCAGACGATTGCTCGTTGGATTTGTAGCACAATTCAACTTGCGCATTCTGTGGCAGGCCTGCCACAGCCAAAATCTGTAAATGCCCACTCCACAAGGAAGGTGGGCTCATCTTGGGCGGCTGCCCGAGGGGTCTCGGCATTACAACTCTGCCGAGCAGCTACGTGGTCAGGGGAGAGCACGTTTGTAAGATTCTACAAATTTGATACCCTGGCTAAGGAGGACCTGGAGTTCTCTCATTCGGTGCTGCAGAGTCATCCGCACTCTCCCGCCCGTTTGGGAGCTTTGGTATAATCCCCATGGTCCTGACGGAGTCCCCAGCATCCACTTAGGACGTTAGAGAAAATAAGAATTTACTTACCGATAATTCTATTTCTCGTAGTCCGTAGTGGATGCTGGGCGCCCATCCCAAGTGCGGATTGTCTGCAATACTTGTACATAGTGATGAGCGCCTGAAATTTTTCGGGTTTTGGGTTCTGTTCCGCGGCCGTGTTTTGGGTTCGACCGCGTTTTGGCAAAACCTCACCGAATTTTTTTTGTCGGATTCGGGTGTGTTTTGGATTCGGGTGTTTTTTTTGAAAAAACCCTAAAAAACAGCTTAAATCATAGAATTTGGGGGTCATTTTGATCCCATATTTTATTAACCTCAAAAACCATAATTTCCACTCATTTTCAGTCTATTCTGAATACCTCACACCTCACAATATTATTTTTAGTCCTAAAATTTGCACCGAGGTCGCTGGATGACTAAGCTAAGCGACCCTAGTGGCCGACACAAACACCTGGCCCATCTAGGAGTGGCACTGCAGTGTCACGCAGGATGTCCCTTCCAAAAAACCCTCCCCAAACAGCACATGACGCAAAGAAAAAAAGAGGCGCAATGAGGTAGCTGTGTGAGTAAGATTAGCGACCCTAGTGGCCGACACAAACACCGGGCCCATTTAGGAGTGGCACTGCAGTGTCACGCAGGATGTCCCTTCCAAAAAACCCTCCCCAAACAGCACATGACGCAAAGAAAAAAAGAGGCGCAATGAGGTAGCTGTGTGAGTAAGAATAGCGACCCTAGTGGCCGACACAAACACCGGGCCCATCTAGGAGTGGCACTGCAGTGTCACGTAGGATGTCCCTTCCAAAAAACCCCAAACAGCACATGACGCAAAGAAAAAAAGAGGCGCAATGAGGTAGCTGTGTGAGTAAGATTAGCGACCGTAGTGGCCGACACAAACACCGGGCCCATTTAGGAGTGGCACTGCAGTGTCACGCAGGATGTCCCTTCCAAAAAACCCTCCCCAAACAGCACATGACGCAAAGAAAAAAAGAGGCGCAATGAGGTAGCTGTGTGAGTAAGATTAGCGACCCTAGTGGCCGACACAAACACCGGGCCCATCTAGGAGTGGCACTGCAGTGTCACGCAGGATGTCCCTTCCAAAAAACCCTCCCCAAACAGCACATGACGCAAAGAAAAAAAGAGGCGCAATGAGGTAGCTGTGTGAGTAAGATTAGCGACCGTAGTGGCCGACACAAACACCGGGCCCATTTAGGAGTGGCACTGCAGTGTCACGCAGGATGTCCCTTCCAAAAAACCCTCCCCAAACAGCACATGACGCAAAGAAAAAAAGAGGCGCAATGAGGTAGCTGTGTGAGTAAGATTAGCGACCCTAGTGGCCGACACAAACACCGGGCCCATCTAGGAGTGGCACTGCAGTGTCACGCAGGATGGCCCTTCCAAAAAACCCTCCCCAAACAGCACATGACGCAAAGAAAAAAAGAGGCGCAATGAGGTAGCTGACTGTGTGAGTAAGATAAGCGACCCTAGTGGCCGACACAAACACCGGGCCCATTTAGGAGTGGCACTGCAGTGTCACGCAGGATGTCCCTTCCAAAAAACCCTCCCCAAACAGCACATGACGCAAAGAAAAATAAAAGAAAAAAGAGGTGCAAGATGGATTTGTCCTTGGGCCCTCCCACCCACCCTTATGTTGTATAAACAAAACAGGACATGCACACTTTAACCAACCCATCATTTCAGTGACAGGGTCTGCCACACGACTGTGACTGATATGACGGGTTGGTTTGGACCCCCCCCAAAAAAGAAGCAATTAATCTCTCCTTGCACAAACTGGCTCTACAGAGGCAAGATGTCCACCTCATCATCATCCTCCGATATATCACCGTGTACATCCCCCTCCTCACAGATTATCAATTCGTCCCCACTGGAATCCACCATCTCAGCTCCCTGTGTACTTTGTGGAGGCAATTGCTGCTGGTCAATGTCTCCGCGGAGGAATTGATTATAATTCATTTTAATGAACATCATCTTCTCCACATTTTCTGGATGTAACCTCGTACGCCGATTGCTGACAAGGTGAGCGGCGGCACTAAACACTCTTTCGGAGTACACACTTGTGGGAGGGCAACTTAGGTAGAATAAAGCCAGTTTGTGCAAGGGCCTCCAAATTGCCTCTTTTTCCTGCCAGTATAAGTATGGACTGTGTGACGTGCCTACTTGGATGCGGTCACTCATATAATCCTCCACCATTCTTTCAATGGGGAGAGAATCATATGCAGTGACAGTAGACGACATGTCCGTAATCGTTGTCAGGTCCTTCAGTCCGGACCAGATGTCAGCATCAGCAGTCGCTCCAGACTGCCCTGCATCACCGCCAGCGGGTGGGCTCGGAATTCTGAGCCTTTTCCTCGCACCCCCAGTTGCGGGAGAATGTGAAGGAGGAGATGTTGACAGGTCGCGTTCCGCTTGACTTGACAATTTTCTCACCAGCAGGTCTTTCAACCCCAGCAGACTTGTGTCTGCCGGAAAGAGAGATCCAAGGTAGGCTTTAAATCTAGGATCGAGCATGGTGGCCAAAATGTAGTGCTCTGATTTCAACAGATTGACCACCCGTGAATCCTTGTTAAGCGAATTAAGGGCTCCATCCACAAGTCCCACATGCCTAGCGGAATCGCTCCGTGTTAGCTCCTCCTTCAATGTCTCCAGCTTCTTCTGCAAAAGCCTGATGAGGGGAATGACCTGACTCAGGCTGGCAGTGTCTGAACTGACTTCACGTGTGGCAAGTTCAAAGGGCAGCAGAACCTTGCACAACGTTGAAATCATTCTCCACTGCGCTTGAGACAGGTGCATTCCACCTCCTATATCGTGCTCAATTGTATAGGCTTGAATGGCCTTTTGCTGCTCCTCCAACCTCTGAAGCATATAGAGGGTTGAATTCCACCTCGTTACCACTTCTTGCTTCAGATGATGGCAGGGCAGGTTCAGTAGTTTTTGGTGGTGCTCCAGTCTTCTGTACGTGGTGCCTGTACGCCGAAAGTGTCCCGCAATTCTTCTGGCCACCGACAGCATCTCTTGCACGCCCCTGTCGTTTTTTAAATAATTCTGCACCACCAAATTCAAGGTATGTGCAAAACATGGGACGTGCTGGAATTTGCCCATATTTAATGCACACACAATATTGCTGGCGTTGTCCGATGCCACAAATCCACAGGAGAGTCCAATTGGGGTAAGCCATTCCGCGATGATCTTCCTCAGTTGCCGTAAGAGGTTTTCAGCTGTGTGCGTATTCTGGAAAGCGGTGATACAAAGCGTAGCCTGCCTAGGAAAGAGTTGGCGTTTGCGAGATGCTGCTACTGGTGCCGCCGCTGCTGTTCTTGCGGCGGGAGTCCATACATCTACCCAGTGGGCTGTCACAGTCATATAGTCCTGACCCTGCCCTGCTCCACTTGTCCACATGTCCGTGGTTAAGTGGACATTGGGTACAGCTGCATTTTTTAGGACACTGGTGACTCTTTTTCTGAGGTCTGTGTACATTTTCGGTATCGCCTGCCTAGAGAAATGGAACCTAGATGGTATTTGGTACCGGGGACACAGTACCTCCAACAAGTCTCTAGTTGGCTCTGCAGTAATGATGGATACCGGAACCACGTTTCTTACCACCCAGGATGCCAAGGCCTCAGTTATCCGCTTTGCAGTAGGATGACTGCTGTGATATTTCATCTTCCTCGCAAAGGACTGTTGGACAGTCAATTGCTTGGTGGAAGTAGTAAAAGTGGTCTTACGACTTCCCCTCTGGGATGACCATCGACTCCCAGCAGCAACAACAGCAGCGCCAGCAGCAGTAGGCGTTACACGCAAGGATGCATCGGAGGAATCCCAGGCAGGAGAGGAATCATCAGAATTGCCAGTGACATGGCCTGCAGGACTATTGGCATTCCTGGGGAAGGAGGAAATTGACACTGAGGGAGTTGGTGGGGTGGTTTGCGTGAGCTTGGTTACAAGAGGAAGGGATTTACTGGTCAGTGGACTGCTTCCGCTGTCACCCAAAGTTTTTGAACTTGTCACTGACTTATTATGAATGCGCTGCAGGTGACGTATAAGGGAGGATGTTCCGAGGTGGTTAACGTCCTTACCCCTACTTATTACAGCTTGACAAAGGGAACACACGGCTTGACACCTGTTGTCCGCATTTCTGTTGAAATAGTTCCACACCGAAGAGCTGATTTTTTTTGTATTTTCACCAGGCATGTCAACGGCCATATTCCTCCCACGGACAACAGGTGTCTCCCCGGGTGCCTGACTTAAACAAACCACCTCACCATCAGAATCCTCCTGGTCAATTTCCTCCCCAGCGCCAGCAACACCCATATCCTCCTCATCCTGGTGTACTTCAACACTGACATCTTCAATCTGACTATCAGGAACTGGACTGCGGGTGCTCCTTCCAGCACTTGCAGGGGGCGTGCAAATGGTGGAAGGCGCATGCTCTTCACGTCCAGTGTTGGGAAGGTCAGGCATCGCAACCGACACAATTGGACTCTCCTTGTGGATTTGGGATTTCGAAGAATGCACAGTTCTTTGCGGTGCTACTGCTTTTGCCAGCTTGAGTCTTTTCATTTTTCTAGCGAGAGGCTGAGTGCCTCCATCCTCATATGAAGCTGAACCACTAGCCATGAACATAGGCCAGGGCCTCAGCCGTTCCTTGCCACTCCGTGTGGTAAATGGCATATTGGCAAGTTTACGCTTCTCCTCCGACAATTTTATTTTAGGTTTTGGAGTCCTTTTTTTACTGATATTTGGTGTTTTGGATTTGACATGCTCTGTACTATGACATTGGGCATCGGCCTTGGCAGACGACGTTGCTGGCATTTCATCGTCTCGGCCATGACTAGTGGCAGCAGCTTCAGCACGAGGTGGAAGTGGATCTTGATCTTTCCCTAATTTTGGAACCTCAACATTTTTGTTCTCCATATTTTAATAGGCACAACTAAAAGGCACCTCAGGTAAACAATGGAGATGGATGGATACTAGTATACAATTATGGACGGACTGCCGAGTGCCGACACAGAGGTATCTACAGCCGTGGACTACCGTACTGTACTGTGTCTGCTGCTAATATAGACTGGTTGATAAAGAGATGTAGTAGTATGTATGTATAAAGAAGAAAGAAAAAAAAACCACGGGTAGGTGGTATACAATTATGGACGGACTGCCGAGTGCCGACACAGAGGTAGCTACAGCCGTGAACTACCGTACTGTACTGTGTCTGCTGCTAATATAGACTGGTTGATAAAGAGATGTAGTAGTATGTATGTATAAAGAAGAAAGAAAAAAAAACCACGGGTAGGTGGTATACAATTATGGACGGACTGCCGAGTGCCGACACAGAGGTAGCTACAGCCGTGGACTACCGTACTGTACTGTGTCTGCTGCTAATATAGACTGGTTGATAAAGAGATGTAGTAGTATGTATGTATAAAGAAGAAAGAAAAAAAAACCACGGGTAGGTGGTATACAATTATGGACGGAGTGCCGACACAGAGGTAGCTACAGCCGTGAACTACCGTACTGTACTGTGTCTGCTGCTAATATAGACTGGTTGATAAAGAGATGTAGTAGTATGTATGTATAAAGAAGAAAGAAAAAAAAACCACGGGTAGGTGGTATACAATTATGGACGGACTGCCGAGTGCCGACACAGAGGTAGCTACAGCCGTGGACTACCGTACTGTACTGTGTCTGCTGCTAATATAGACTGGTTGATAAAGAGATGTAGTAGTATGTATGTATAAAGAAGAAAGAAAAAAAAACCTCGGGTAGGTGGTATACAATTATGGACGGACTGCCGAGTGCCGACACAGAGGTAGCTACAGCCGTGAACTACCGTACTGTACTGTGTCTGCTGCTAATATAGACTGGTTGATAAAGAGATGTAGTAGTATGTATGTATAAAGAAGAAAGAAAAAAAAACCACGGGTAGGTGGTATACAATTATGGATGGACTGCCGAGTGCCGACACAGAGGTAGCTACAGCCGTGAACTACCGTACTGTGTCTGCTGCGACTGGATGATAAATAATGATATAAAAAATATATATATATCACTACTGCAGCCGGACAGGTATATATTATATAATGACGGACCTGCTGGACACTGTCTGTCAGCAGAATGAGTTTTTTATAGAATAAAAAAAAAAACACCACACAAGTGAAGTCACACGACGAGTGTTTAACTTTTTCAGGCAATCACAATATAGTATACTACTAACTATACTGGTGGTCAGTGTGGTCAGGTCACTGGTCAGTCACACTGGCAGTGGCACTCCTGCAGCAAAAGTGTGCACTGTTTAATTTTAATATAATATGTACTCCTGGCTCCTGCTATAACCTATAACTGGCACTGCAGTGCTCCCCAGTCTCCCCCACAATTATAAGCTGTGTGAGCTGAGCACAGTCAGATATATATACATAGATGATGCAGCACACTGGGCTGAGCAGTGCACACAGATATGGTATGTGACTGAGTCACTGTGTGTATCGTTTTTTTCAGGCAGAGAACGGATATATTAAATAAAACAAAACTGCACTGTCTGGTGGTCACTGTGGTCAGTCACTAGTAAACTCTGCACTCTCTACACTTCTACAGTACTCCTAAGCTCCAGTAAATCAGGTCAATCTCTCTCTCTCTCTTCTAATCTAAATGGAGAGGACGCAAGCCACGTCCTCTCCCTATCAATCTCAATGCACGTGTGAAAATGGCGGCGACGCGCGGCTCCTTATATAGAATCCGAGTCTCGCGAGAATCCGACAGCGTCATGATGACGTTCGGGCGCGCTCGGGTTAACCGAGCAAGGCGGGAGGATCCGAGTCTGCTCGGACCCGTGAAAAAAAACATGAAGTTCGGGCGGGTTCGGATTCAGAGAAACCGAACCCGCTCATCTCTACTTGTACATAGTTATTGTTACAAAAATCGGGTTATTATTGTTGGAAGCCATCTTTTCAGAGGCTCCTCTGTTATCATGCTGTTAACTGGGTTCAGATCACAAGTTGTACAGTGTGATTGGTGTGGCTGGTATGAGTCTTACCCGGGATTCAAAATCCTTCCTTATTGTGTACGCTCGTCCGGGAACAGTATCCTAACTGAGGCTTGGAGGAGGGTCATAGGGGGAGGAGCCAGTGCACACCACCCAGTGGTCAAACTTTTAATTTTGTGCCCTGTCTCCTGCGGAGCCGCTATTCCCCATGGTCCTGACGGAGTCCCCAGCATCCACTACGGACTACGAGAAATAGAATTATCGGTAAGTAAATTCTTATTTTCAGTTTCAGAAGACAAATATAGCATGTATTTAAAAACCGTCATGGCTCTGCTCTGCTCCGTCTCGCTGATAGCACTGCACCGGCTCTGGTTCCAGCAGCTGACGTCACAACGTCCACGTGGACGTTGTGACGTCAGCTGCTGGAACCAGAGCCGGTGCAGTGCTATCAGCGAGACGGAGCAGAGCAGAGCCCTGACGGTTTTTAAATACATGCTGTATTTGTCTTCTGAAACTGAAATGTACGTTGCTACTACACTTTATTTATAAAGATATTACATTTTAAACTTACCAGTGCGCTCTCCTAATTTCTTAGCAACAATACCCTTCTGCTCCTTTGGCTTGGAGCTGGATGTAGCTGCACATGGAGGAGTTTTAAAAGCAGGAGAGGAATCAACTCTGGAAACATTTGGACTGTTTGCGCAGAGACTGAGTATTTCAACATTACTTTTTATATATATATATATATTTATATATACACACACACATATCTACACATATATATATACCGTATATACACCTATATATATATATATATATATATATATATATGTATATATATACACACACATATACATAGCATATTAACCATGCATATATATATATATATATATATATATATATTATATACACATACAGTACACATTTATATATACACATGTATATATATCATATGTGTGTGTGTTTATATGTATGTATATACATGTGTATATACATGTATGTGTATATATATATGTATACACATGGATATATACTGTATGTACTATAATTAAAATAAAGTAAACTTTTATTAAGCACTTACAAGGGCCACCAGGAAGACAGCAGGCTGCAGAGGATGCTAGACAGCCATTAATAATACTCATGCAGTGAAAAATAAAAATATTTTTGTGAAATTTTTTTTTGGTGGAGGGGGGTTTCTGGGTGCTCGGAAACCCCCCTGGGTGCGCCACTGGCTCTGCGCAATCTTTACAGTTACACAGCCAGCTAATGGTGCTGGTAATTTAGTTTGGCTCTGTAGCTCTATATGCACATGCATGAGCTGGCTAGCTAGCACAATAATACTGAAAGACCAAATATATTCTTTCTGAGAGAGATACCCTCCAGAGCATCCTCCCACCTTTGTGAATGGTAAGTTAAAATTTAAGGTTGAGAGAATCCTATGGGCCCTACACACTTAGCGATTACACTGAAAGATATGAACGATCTCGTTCATTAATGAATGAGATATCGTTCATATCTTTCAGTATGTATGCACCAACGATGAACGATGTGCGGCCCCGCGCTCTTTTTTTTTAAACAATAATTTTTATTTATTTTTTGATCACAAACAAATAATGCCAGATACAGCAGTACATGTACAGTTCTTCATGAATAGGAGTTGACTGATTGCATATCAAGCAAAGATATAGCGATACATTGACAGTACAACGGTGTATGAGATGTCCTAATCATGAACTACTAAATGAACTACTAAATCCAGCGACAGACAAGTATTGAACTAAACTACTAACGTATAGAAAGGAAATAAAGTAAGACACAGAGAGGGACAAGACAGTAGGACACATAGGGGTTGACACAGATGCGGGTCGGGTTCCATAATTGGGAGTGTTCCCAATACACCTAGTGAAGTATAGGCATAAAAAACAGATGGAATAACTGATGTATATTAATAATATCAGGTAGCGTCAGATTGTGGAGAGTGTAGTTGTGACAAATCTATAGGGCTAATGGGAATAATAGGCAGCCCTCTCCGCTCCCGAAACTCTTTCCACTTTAGCTAAGAATGCAGTATTGACGTTGGTGAGGTAGAATAAGTACCTCCAGCCGTTTCAAATAGGTAGTGTTTATGTGTGCTGATGACAATGGCTTGGATAGTGGGTACATTTGGTGATTTCCAAAGCTGTCCAATCGCAGCCTTGGTGGATATGAGAATATGGCCAGCAATATATCTATCACAACGTAGCAGGTCAGGTGATGTGTAATGAAATAAGGCAAACATAGGATTCATAGGGACCTCCACCCCCAGTACCTCCCGGAGAAGAGAGAATACTTCGGTCCACAGCGGCCCCAAAACGGGGCATTCCCAAAAGACGTGCAGAATATTACCAACGTGACCACAATTCCTCCAGCACAGCCGGGAAACCGAAGGCCAAATGGTGTGGAGCCGCTGTGGAGTAAAGTACGCCCTTTGGCACAATTTAAAGTACATCTCGGAATGTTGAAGGCATCTCGAGATCCCAAAGCACCTTGAGGAGATGGAGTCCCACACCTCCTCCCGCAGCTCAATGGAGAGGTCCCTCTCCCACTTCAACTGCGAGGGAGTCTTACCCCGTTTGGAGAGTAGGATTATATACTGATACCATTTAGATCAGGGGTGTCAAAGACAAGGCCCGCGGGCCAAATCCGGCCCGCCAGACCTCGTCTGATGGCCCGCGGTGCCGCCGCCATGAAACCCCCTTCTCCCGAGTGCCCAGCTCGGGGGGGGCGGGGTTTCGCGGAATGACGCGATTGCGTCGTGACGTCACGGCGCAAACGCGTCATTCAACGAAACCCCGTCGGAGGAGGGAGAAGGGAGCCGCGCAGACGAGGAGGGAGAGGCGGCTGAAGAGCGGCGAGAACCGCTTCAAATGTAAGTCAGCCCCTCTCCCTTCCTCTCTTTCTCTCTCTCTCCCTCCTTCCACCACCTGCCGCAATGTGTAAAATGGGGACCTGTACCTGCCGCTATGTGTAAAATGGGGACCTGTGCCTGCCACAATGTGTAAAATGGGGACCTGTGCCTGCCACAATGTGTAAAATGGGGACCTGTACCTGCCGCTATGTGTAAAATGGGGACCTGTGCCTGCCACAATGTGTAAAATGGGGACCTGTGCCTGCCACAATGTGTAAAATGGGGACCTGTGCCTGCCACAATGTGTAAAATGGGGACCTGTGCACTATAAAAGGGGGCACATGGCTGGGCACTATAAAAGGGGGCACATGGCTGGGCACTTTAAAAGGGGGCAGATGGCTGGGCACATATAAGGCAGGTGGAGCGGTAAATTTTGGATAGACCTACAGATACAACCGGCCCTTTGATGGGGACCAAACTGCTGATGCGGCCCCCGATGAATTTGAGTTTGACACCCCTGATTTAGATATTCCCCCACCATGGTCCGGGGAGGACAGTCTGGAGCGTAGGGAGGCCGGGAGGGGGACGGGAGCTACCCCATCCCTCCCACATGACTGTAACCAGTGTCGGACTTGTAGGTATTTGAAGAAATCGTGCCTTAGGATACCCGAGTGGCCCAACAACCTAGAGAAGGGCACCAGACCTCCCTCCGAGTATAGGTCCCCTAAATGCACAATCCCAGCCTCGATCCATGTGTCCAATCCAAGGTTGGGTATTAGACTGGCAATAGTCCTAGTTTGTAAATCAGCCGTGGGCAATACTATTTTAGGGTCCAATGCCGCCACTGCATGCCAAAGCTTGAGAGTGCATCTAACCGACTCCCCCGGGCCCATCTGTTTTGGGACACAATGGGCGGGCATTAGAAATATCTCTCTCAAATCAATCGAGCCGAGAAAAGACCGCTCCATGAGTACCCACGGCTTGGGACTGTGCATGTCGAACCAATCTCGGGCCTGACTAAGAAGGCAAGCGGAGTGGTAGGCCTCCAGGTTTGGGCAGGCCACCCCTCCGACCGCCTTAGGTAGCATCAGGACCTGTCTAGCTATGCGGGCCTAGTTCCCTTCCATATATACTGGGAAATGATCCTGTTAGCTCTCACCAGGAGGGGCCTGGGGAAGCTACGTGGGATAGCTCGAAACAGATATAAGAGTTTAGGGAGTAATATCATTTTGGTCGCGGAAATGCGTCCCAACCATGAAATTTCATGGAGGGACCACTCTGTTATTAATTTTTCGAAGGCGCCAAAGAGGGGCAAATAGTTGCATTCATATAAGTCTCTATCTAGGGAGAGGTGAATTCCCAAGTATTTAATGGATCTGACCTGCCAGGCATATCGGTATTGATCCTTAAGTAAGGTCACAGTACGTGGCGGTATGTGAAGTGGTAGGGCTTCGGTTTTGGTCGTGTTCAACTTGTAATATGATATTCTGGCATATCGGTCTAGAATAGTGTGGAGTGCAGTTAGTGAGTCAACTGGGCGCGTTAAGCAGAGCAGGATGTCATCGGCAAATAGACTAATCTTATGAGTCAAACCTCCTATATCTGGGCCTGTAATTGTTGGCTCAGACCTAATTGTCTCAGCCAGCGGTTCAATAGCTAAGGCGAATATGAGGGGTGACAGGGGGCAACCCTGTCTAGTACCGTTGGTGATATTGAAATCCCCTGACAAACAACCATTGACAAACACCCTTGCAGAGGGGGCAGAGTACAGAGCAAAAATGGAATCCAAGATCCTCCCTACAAACCCAAATTTACCTAGTACAGCTCTCCGGTATCCCCAGTGGAGTCTGTCAAATGCCTTTTCGGCGTCAAGTGAGAGTATAAGAAGGGGCGTTTTATACACAACAGAATGTTCTAATATGTTAAACACTCTTCGGGTGTTATCTGGGGCCTGCCTGCCTGGGACAAAACCCACCTGATCAGCAGCTATGAGGGAGGGGAGCAGGGGGGAAAGGCGATTAGCGATTAGTTTTGCGAAGAGCTTGACATCTGTGTTTAACAAGGCTATGGGGCGGTAATTTTGGACTGCTGTGGGGGCCTTGCCAGGTTTAGGGATGGCTACTATCTGTGCCTCAAGCATTTCTCTGGGAAATTTCCCCTCGCCCGATGCCTCATTAAAAACAGACAGCAGTAAGGGGGCCAGTTCATTCTTATATGCTTTATAGAAATTGGATGAGAAGCCATCAGGGCCAGGGGCTTTGTCTTTCGGGAGGGCAGAGATGGCTGCATCCAGTTCTTCCAGTGACCAAGGAGAACAAAGGGACAGGCAGGCCGCAGAGTCTAACGCCGGGAGGGATATCTTTTCCAGAAAAGACTGTATATCTACCTCTCTTGGTTGGGGGGTAGTCGGGTCAGACCTTAAATCATATAGTTGGGAATAGTACTCTGCAAAGGTGTTTGCAATATCATAGGGGTCCGATACCCGAGATCCCGTAGTGGAACAGACATAGTGTATCCTGGCCCTAGCCCGCTTGCTCTGTAGCTTCCTAGCCAAGAGGCGTCCCGCCTTGTTACCGAGTACATAAAACCTCTGGTTTAATCGATCAATATTGCGCTGCACTTCTCTAAGTGAGAAAACATTTACCCTTTCCCGGGCAACTAATAATAGCTTATATGTGGATTTATTATGGGGATTCGCTTTGTGTAACAATTCCAGTCTGGCCGCCTCTTTATCAGCAAGCTGGCGTTCAGCCTGTTGAGAACGTTTAAGTCTAGCAGCAGTTTGGATGGCATGGCCTCGAATTACCGCTTTAAGCGAGCACCAATTATTAAAAGTCGATGTATCTTCCGATTTGTTAGTCTCAAGGTATAGGTGTATGGATTGTTGAATAGTGAGAAGGGCGTCAGGGTTGTTGAGTAAAAACCTCCCCAGTCTCCAGGGCCCCGGGGGGATCCCACCGGTCTCTAGCTCCCATACTACTGTCAGAGGAGAGTGATCGGACCAAGTCATAGGTAAAATGGTTATTTCTCGGATGGCCTTCAGGGTCTCCTTATTTGTCAGGGCCAGGTCTATTCTGGAGTAAGGGCTATGAGCATGTGAGTAGAAGGAATAATCCCGCTCTGTAGGGTGTTTAGTTCTCCATGCATCATATAGGTCGGCTAGGCCTCCCGTCCCGGGTATTCCGACCTCCCACTAGGGTGCTTCTAGTAGCACTAGATCTATCTAGTAAAGGGTCTACTACCGAATTGAAATCCCCCAAGATCATAACCGCCCCCTTAGTGTGCTTATGTATCAGGGAACAGAGTTTCCTACAGAAAGTGAGCTGGCCAGTGTTCGGGGCATAGCATGATACTAAGGTGACCATGGTGTTTTCCAATAGCCCTATTAATATGAGATATCGACCCTCAGGATCTATTATTTGGGATTCTAATGTGAAAGTGCAGTTCAGGGAAAAGAGTATCGCTACCCCAGCTTTTTTAGTAGGGCCATTGGCCATATAGCAGGTGGGAAAGCGGTTATCAGAGAATTTAGGAGAGTCCAGTTTTCTAAAATGGGTTTCTTGAATCGCAACCACATTTGCTTTCATTCTATGGAAGGAGGACAGTGCTAGTTTACGCTTCTGTGGGGAGTTTAACCCTTTAACATTTAGCGAAACTAATCTGACCATAATTGATTAGTAAGGGTACATAACAACCGCTGTAGCCAGTATCTAGGAACAGAACCCTGGGGGAGACAAGACACCCAGGGGAAACAAACAAGGGTAGACAAAAGAAAGTTATGAAAGAGAAAATAGGAACAGTCCCCATAAAGATATGGGGCCATTGTAAGGCGCCAAAACATCCAGCGCCTCACCCTATGAAATAGAGAGGTTGGTGGTCAACCACCCCGCAACCGAACAACCGAGGATTGTGTATCTCAGCGTATGTACACCCACACGGTCTACAACCCTCACACCCCCGAGGCTCCTGTCCGCAGAGACACATAATGTTAAACCAATTTTGAGACCTAGTACAATTAGCTTAACTAACAAATACCAGTTAGATAGAGACATAAAATGAACTCTGTACTTCACATATATAAGCGTGCACTTGCATGTATTATCTAACAAATAAGGGACAGCAATCTCAATGGTTGTGTCGACTTATACTCTAAATGTAGCAGTCTCTGCATTTAACATCCAGGGTCTGGGACGGTGTTCCAGGTAAGGACACAAATGGTAAAAAAGGAAACTATGAGCAAAATATTTCTACTTCTCAACCATCGTCCAGTCCTGCTGGAGTCGGTGATCAGGGGAGCTGGTCTTGCGATCTTCCCCCAGATTCCATTTACGTAGAAGCTTCATACCTCCATCCGCTGACGAGATAGCTATAGTAGAACCGTCTCTGGAGATCAGCAGACGAGTGGGGAAGCCCCATCTATAAAGAATGCCAGCCTTCCGAAGAACCGCAGTGACCGGGTAGAAGGAACGTCTTTTGTTGAGAGTATACTGCGAAAGGTCACCATATAATTGCAGTTTACCCAAGGCTTCTGCAGTGGCAGAGGAAGGTCTTGCCGCCTTGAGCAAGGACTCCTTAATGTGGAAGAAGTGAACCCGCATCAGAACATCCCTGGACGATCCCTCTGGAGCACCCCGGGCTTTCGGGATTCGATGAATTCGATCCAGTATCAGGTCTGAGGAGCTAGCGGAAGGTAGCAGTTTTTTGAATATCTCCATAGTATAATCGTGGAGACTACTATTCGAGATTGAGTCGGGGACCCCTCTGAGTTTCAAATTGTTTCTGCGCGAGCGGTCCTCCAAATCCGCCACCTTATCGCGCAGAAAGTTCACTTCACCCTCCAAGGTGTCATGGGAATCTATCAGTGAATTATGTGAACCGACTACTTCACTCATCTTCGTTTCCAACTGCCCAGTTCTCTCACCCAGATCCTCTATGGAGCTCTGGCAGGATTTCAGCATAGCTCTGAATTCCGATGTCACGTCGTCTTTGAACTGGTGCAGCAGAAGCTTCATACTGCCTACTGTTAAAGCTTCACAATCCTCAAGGCGCTTTGGAGATGGTGCTTCACTGGGAGGGGGCTCAGGGGTCAAAGGAGGGGACCGCATGGTCTGAGGCGATGATCCTACTGCAGGCGTTCCGGCTTCTATAGGTTTGTTACGGAAAGGAGACGGCTTAAAAAAGGCCACTTGATTGACCGGTTTGGATGCTTTATGCTTCTTTGGAGCCATGGCTTCTGAATTCCCAGAAATGAGTTTAATGCAGTATAAGGGGGTTAGAGGTTGCTTCAATCCAGCAGGGTGACTACCCCGTGTGGGTATGTATCAGCTAAAATGGTTGCGGGGAGGTATTAGGAGGACATTATGAGCGAAAGGATCACATCTCAGCACAGCACAGGCATATCATTTGTGTGGGATCAAACAGCAATTTTCGCCCCTGTTCGGGGGTTATCGGTTGTAATATCTGCCCCTTAATCTCAGGTGGGCCTACGTGTAATGGATTGCTGATTTGTACCTGCGAGCACGACTGCGAGTAGTTTAATTAGGAGGTTCTCAGCAGTGTTCCCCAAACTGTGGTGACACCCAGCACCTCTTACTGCTTCTGCACCTCAGCTGCTCAGGGAGACTCAGGCAAGAGACCCAGTTCAGTGCGCACTGTATAGAGTGTTTCTGTGATTGTGTCCCTTCCGGCGTCTGGCTCCGGGCCGTAGGCAGCGGCCGTTCGCTGGTGTTAGTGCGGGCCTCACTGGAGGGGATTATGCTCGGGGAGCCGCTCACCTCTTCAGATGCAGGAGACACTCGGCCTCCCTTCCTGCACGTCGCTCTGTGGATCCCGCGATCTAAAATGGCGGCCGCCCCCGGAGTTCCGGGCTTCTAGTGTCCGCGTTCGGTCCGTCACCTCTCTCCCCCGCCAAATAGCCGGTCCCAGCAGTTCGGAGAGTGGGCCCGGTCCCAGGGGACGTAGGCAGGATTATCCCGGGTACGCTTCCGGGAACGGCGCTCCGCAGGTCCAGCAGAGGAAAGTTCAAAATTGAGGCCCCGGCTTCCAAGTGGTGGCTAGGCCGCAACCCGCAGGAGCCAGTACACCGGCTCCCCGATTCCGCAGCACTAGACCACCGCTGTGGGGGGTTCCCACAATCACAGGGGCTGACTTCCCAGGGCTTTCTCTGAGCAGGGAAAAGAATATAAAGGGTTTATTCTTTCAAGGACAGAGGAGCTTACTGTCCGTGCTTCCTCTCTGTTCAGCCTCAAGACCACGCCCCGGCCCCGCGCTCTTTCATCGTTGGTGACGGCTCCTTTATACATGTATGCCAATGTGGACAATTTTGTCCATATTAACATGCAGGGCTATGGGGCCAAGTGATGGGGGGGAGTGACCGTCACCTCCCGCCCCGCCGCCAGGTCATCGATCGTCTGTGTCAGCCGTCAAGCACCTCGGCGGCCAATCTCACAGTGTGTAGGGCCCATAAGATTCTAGATGTTCTAGCGGATGTTTTCAGTTTTTGGTTCATTTGTAGTGCTGTGAGCCTGAGTCTTGGCTGCTTTTCAGAAGTCTTCAATTCTTCCATAAGTGATTTCCAGCAAACAAGAGAAGACAATGTCAGGAGTGGTGGGTGCAGGCACATCAAAGCTCTGTACATCTGTTCTGCTGGCCACAGAATTACAATAGATGCTTCTAAGAGGCTGGGTGGGTCATTCAAAGTGCAGCTACATGAACAAATTGTAGCAAATGAACTGTAGTGGGTTTAACTCATTGGCAGCTGTTTTAGATATGATAAAGCAATGAGGAGAGCACTTGTAAGCTTCAGTGGTGCATTCCCCATCACCCAGTCACAAGTGGTTTGCTAGTGCTGGTAATCGCCACCATTGTTATTGTGTATTTTCAACTGCCCTTGACCATCTGCAAATAATACAGCTTTCACGGACGTATGTGCTACTGTGTGCCATTCTGCATGTCATTGCAGTTACATGAATATGCTGTTGCTGTACTTGGCCTACATTTTTGCCCCCCTCCTTCACCTGTATGTCTTCTCCAGATGCAAGTGGACTTCTGGCAATGTGCATAACATTTTTACACAATGCAGACTGGTGCAGTTCTTAATCTGTATCAGCACAATGAAGGGAGTATACTATCATCAAGGACATGAGCAATGGCTAAAGGGCAGGGACGTGCGGTGAGGTAAATGGCTTAGGAGACACTGGCTAGTACCGGAGCCAGATTTATACACAATATATGAGCCAAAGGGTTAATGTGAGCATATAGTGCTGGAAATTTGGTGGATTTTGATCAGAGATGTGTGGAAAACATAGGCAGGTGATTAACTGTGATCTACAGACATACTGCAAACAGGAGTAAGGGAAAAGTGATGTAACTTATTGCTCTAGCAGTAAGCTAGAGCACTCGAAAGAATCATATAGGAGCTGCAGATCACAGATTGGCTGCCCGAGTCAGCAGAGGCAAGTAGCAATCTGACTGGTGGCGATGCGGTCAGCTGATGAGATAAAACATGATGATGTCAATGGATCAGCTCCATGATACAAGTGCAGCAAGAAAACCTGAACTGCAGGACAGGCAGCAAAGTTAATGGGCCCTACACACTGGCAGATGATACTGCACGATATGAACAAGAACTCATTCATATCGTGCAGTGTGGAGGCACCAGCGATGAACAATGCGCGGCCCCTCGCTCATTCATCGCTGGTGCCCCGTCGCTTGTGCATGCAGGCCAATATGGATGAGATTGTCCATATTTGCCTGCACTGCTATGGAGCCGGGTGACGGGGGGAGTGAAAAAACTTCACTCACCCCGTCACTGCCCCCCCCCCCCCCCCCCCCGCGCCGCCGGGTCGCCCGTCGGCCGTATCGAGGAGGTATTTATTTTGTCCTGCAACAGCCATGGGTACATGTCTGATGCTTCAGAAGTAACCCTAACTCATATCCTTCTGTTAAAAACACATTGGAAATGCATTCAGCATCTAATCCCTTACTTTAGTATATGAATGTTTGCAGCTTTCATTGGGTGATGACGCTCTCAGCTGCCCATTTCTTATTTTGAGGCAAGGTAGACACAAAGTACATGTAACCGCACAGATTTCAATCGTACAACCCCAAATAGAAAATCTACAATAGTATTCACAGAGGGGGTGTGCTACCAACTGCCCGTTAGATAACTACTGTACGTTGCAAAGGAAAAGACGGTAGTAATATGGTGCACTATAGTCTATAAAAATAATCACATAAAATATAACTTTTAAAAGAGTTAATAAAAAACAGGTCACTCCCCCCACCGAGATGGTCACTAAAGCAAAGTATTAAAATGATAGAACATAAGAAGGAAAAGTGAGAAAATTAAAAAGGGTAGCATGCCCTTCTCTAGGAAGTGCAGCACCAGGATATGACATCATAGACCAGCCCATTTCCAACATGGTTTATGCAGTCAGCAGATATCCGGGTTAGACATTGCTGACTGCTGTTCCTTTACATCAGTGACTGGCGTGTACTGGGGAGATGCCATAGGGACAATGAAGACACTGAGGACGTGTTTCAGAGTTGCACACAAGTTTGATCTGTGGACAGATGTTGCGAAGTTCAGCACTTGTGCATTTGTTGCAACCTGCGTTTCCAACTTTCAGCAACTACAAATGATTCTGAGAAGAAAAAACAACGGAGATATATAAATTAAACATGTTCAATCCCTAAATCAATATAAATACATAAAATCACATGCATATAAAATGACACAAATAAACGCATACATACAGTATACTGTATAACATATAATATGAATGACCCAGTAATTACGGTCACCCATGTATAGAAACCCTGCTCCTTGGAGCCAATGTATGGTTAATCTATATCCACTTGAAAATTTCCTCTATATGAGGTAAATCAATTGTTAAAAAACACTGACTAGTGTAGTGCACTAAGGAAATTTTTTTTTCTTTTCAGAGTCTACAGAGTAAAAAAGCCTTCATTTAAAGATGTTCTCATAGGCTGTTTAACTTTGTGTCCGATTGTATCAAGATAGAATTTACTGTATAATTGGGATGGCAACAAGGTTTTTATCTGCCAGATTACACAGTAGGCCTACGTTACTCACACTATTGTGGTTTTCAGGGTGCTCATGAGACGTTCACTGCTGTTACTGTGTCAGTGGCTCTTATATAAATCCTTGGGGTAATTTTTCAATGGGTCACTCTGTGCTATATCCTACAGTAAGTGTGAACTGCAAATCCCAGCCACTGTGCGATGGTAACAGTCGGCTGGAGGAGTTTCTCGTTTCTCCTGGATGTCGGTACCTGCGGACACTGGAATTCCTTATTTGGGAAGGTGTTCTCCGTGCCCCGGATTCCATGCTGGAGCTGTGCTGTGGTTCGCGCTTGAAGGGGGGGGGGGGTTCCCCGTTCACCACTCGTATATGCCGCCTTGTGAATGAACACGCTGGTAGTAAGAGTTAATGACATGGATGCCTCTGCAGGTCTGGAATTCATTTATCCCTAACGTGTTTATCTACCATAAACATGCGCCCATTTCCTCAGAGTGGGCAAAAGAGATATAGTCAACTGGGATGTTGTCACACAGCCAGAGGCAGGAATTACCATTGATGAGGACTAAGGGGCCCACTGCTGCCCAGACCAGCAATGTGTTATCCCCTGGCTCCTCGCAGGCCATTTTGAACTATGTTGGATCAGTGGCCCAGTGCAGAGAGCAGGGTGGGCCCCACTGTCTGAGGGACCTGCACAGGGGCATAGCCAGAACTTTGTGGGCCCCATAGAAACATTTTGAAGGGGCCCTGTCCGAATGAGAGAGACCACTCTCCACAGCAGTTGTTAATTTTATGCCCTATAATAGTCCCTTTAGTTTATTTTCTGAACCATAGTAGAGCCTTATTTAATGTTATGCACAAGTTCACCCTATTTCACATTTCACAGATGCCAGTACACATTATGCCACACAGTATCCCCAATTCACATTATGATATATAGTGCTCCCCATTCATATTGTGCCTCATTACAGTGCCCCAGTTCATAGTATATAACATTAAAATGCCCTCCAGTTCATTTTATACCACATTACAATGAGCAGGTCCAGGGGCTTACCTATATTGCAGGCCCCAAGGAAAAAGTTTGAAAGGACCCCTACGTACCACCCAATGGCGAAAAATGTATATAACACATGTAACTTTGACAGGAAAGGTGGGCCCCTCTCAGCTCCGGGCCCCATAGCAGCTGCACTGCCTGCACCTATGGTAGCTACGCCCTTGGACCCGCCACTTACCTTAAGGAGGCAGGGCTGACCTTATGTGTGCCGGACTGGTAGAGGAGTCCTGCCACCTATCAGCGCTGATGATGACAGCCACTCTAATTAATAGACAGCTGTACATTATTTCTCATTCACTGTTGTGAATTTAAGGCAGTCACAACTGGTGTAACTGACACTTAGAGTCTGCCTGACCAAGTGCCAAACTGAGGAGAGCACAAGGGGCGGGGGTCACAGACACAGCAGAGGCCACTGTGTACCTGACCCCACCAAGATATATACCCCCTCTTTGAAACACACAGTCCTGTGCTTGTACCCCTGTCACCCACTGCCTCTCCCACTCACCCACTGCCTCTACCTCTCACCTGCTGCCCTTCGCTGTCACCGTTTTTCTCTTCCTGTCATTCATTGCTGTGTGACATATTGTGAACCATGTTTAGGGAGGGAGACCCAAATTATATTTTACCACCTGGGCCCACCACACACAGTTATGCGACTGTGCACAGCAGATGGGAAAGAGACTGTTCGGCCACACAGAGAATCCTAAACCAGGATGCTGGACTGGTCTGGTAATCAGCAGACACAGGATAATGCAGGAACACAGTGGTAATGCAGGTTTAACAACAGTGGTATCAAACACAGGGTTTTCCCGCTAATAGGTATTTCACCTGAGGAGCTAAATACTGCAGTACTGTTGCACTCTTACACAGTAATGAGATCAGGATAATTTCCATCCTTTGGTTGGTTACCTGCAAAGGTGATCTCACCATGTGCCTTTAAAAAAAAATACATATATGGGCATGTACTGCAGGATGGGCATGTATTGTAGTTGGAATTGTGGGCTATTCAGAGTTAAGCATACACAGAAACCTGTTTCAATTTAAATGGATCTGTAATAGTGATAATGGCTACTTTTACAAGCAGGTGGATGGGGGCAGTGCTGGTGCACAGATGTGGCCGACTTTAGAGTGCTTGCAAAGATCAGCAAATACAAAGTGACAGTATTGCAGACCAGACCCTCAGTGAGTAACATTGTCACTCATTCAGTGGGGGTAATTCAGATCTGATCGCTGCTGTGCGATCAGATCCGAACTGCGCATGAGTCTGAGCCGCAATGTGCTGGCGCATCGCTCAGTAGCGACAGGCATTGGTGCCTAGCAACAGGATGGAGCAAAAAATCAGAACACATGGCCGATTGCAAGGTGATTGACAGGAAAAGGCCATTTTTGGGTGTCAACTGACCGTTTTACAAGAGTGTCTGGAAAAATGCAGGCGGGATTTAGGCGTTTTCTGGGAGGGTGTCAGCTTCGGCCCCGATCAGCAGGATTCAATCGCAGCGGCTGAGTAAGTCCTGGGCTGCGCAGAGACTGCACAAACTGATTCTTGTGCAGTTCTGCCACAGAAGCGAACGCACACTTGCACAGCGCTTTTCCCCTCCCCTGTACGTGGTGACTATCTGATCGCAGCGCAGCAAAAAAAATGCAGCCCAGCGATCAGGTCTGAATTACCCCCAGTGTTTTAAGTGCTCCCTAAATCCATGTGCCCTTGGTTCACCTAGTGGATGCGCATCCCAATAAACATGTGCTCATGTGAGAAAATTGTCATTTGCCTATGCACCAGTGGTGCAAGTATGTGGGTACGCTCGGGTACGGGTATGCAGTACCACCTGCCACACACTTTGGACCCATGACCGCCATTACCACAATTATAATGGGCCACAAAGCAACAAGACCATGGTGCTTGGCAGCATGACGGCGCCTCCCACTTTGTCAGGGTTATCTGGTGTGCGACAGTAACATCATAACGTCACCTCACGCTTCCTCCTCTAGCGGCTGGGGCTGACGCAATGAGAGGAGCTTGATTGCACTTTCCCGCAGCCTCCCTTGCTGGGAGCAGCAGTGCATCTGTTTCCATTCACTCAGCTCGTGTGACGCATCGGCACTGAGCGACTTTTTTTCTTCACAGGCTGGGCTGCTGAGCCTGTCTCTGGCTTTACTGTGTAGGGTCATTAATTTCTAATATAATGTGGACATTACTCTATATATTTCTATTATTATGAGTGCAATACAATATATTTCTATTATACCAGGGGCACTACTACAGTATATTTTCCTGTTATAATGGTGGCATTACTATATATTGTTATTAAATTGGGGGCATTATTATATATATTTATTATACTGAGGGTATCACTATTTATTTCTATTATACTAGAGGCATTACTATATATTTTTAGCCTTGCCTCCAGAGTGTAAAGAAAAGGGGCTGTATTGTGCAACTAGTGTCATGTAACCACTCCCACTAGTGGCACGTGGTCATGCCCCCTCACAACACATGACCACGCCCATTTTTTTAGCACTCCGTACCAGTAAGAAAATATTTCTTCTTGCAACACTGCTATGCACCCAGATATAGAACTTGGGAGTTTATGTATCAAGGCATGACAAACGCGTTAAGACCCCATTTAACATGTATTGTAGAGGTTTTTTATGAATTCAGACATTAATTAGATTTTTTGTGGCAATGAAAAATATGGGCACAGAGACAGGAGGAAGGTCAGATTGCTCGGACCTAGGCTTGTTGTCAAATGTCCTCCTCTACAGTGTGTGGCTTTTTTTACTGGAGGGGGCATTTACATGCTTTCCGGATTTGGCCCGTTCAGCTCTTGGTGGTACTGAAAAATAATGCTTTTTTCTAAAGGAAATCTTCAAAAATATGCACCTTAGTCTGGCGCCGGAATCCCGACAGCCGGCATACCAACACCTTTTCTCCCTCTTGGGGGTCCACGACCCCCTTGAAGGGAGAATCGCGCACCACCGTGCCCGCAGCGTGGCGAGCGCAGCTCATTTGCGCTCGCCCAGCTGTTGGTATGCCGGCGGTCAGGATTCTGGCGCCGGTATGCCGGGACCCCGACAGCCAGCATACTATACTACACCCATCTGGATAGATAGATTGTATATACAGTATTTATGTTGATAGGAAGATCCCGTTTTAGTGGGTTGCTTTGTTCAGAGCCGGCCTTACGCATAGGCAAACTAGGCAATTGCCTAGGGCATTTGGTATGCTTAGGGGCACCAGCAGCTTCTGCTGATTAAATGATATGCGGCATGCCTATATTCTGTGTGTGACTGCGGCAGTATCTGCATACGAAATGCTACGTTGCAGTGTATTCCTGGAAATCACTGTAATGTAGCATTTCGTATGCAGATACAGCCGCAGTCGCACACAGAATATATGCATGCTGCATATCATTTTAATCAGCAGAAGCTGCTTGTGCAACCTAGCCACATAGCAATGCAAATAAGATGCATTTTCATAAACAAAAGGCGCCCGACGTTAGCAGAGCTGCCAGCTGACTCATGCCAGGCATCTCCTGCAGAACTAGTGGCGGTGCTAGGAGGCACCAGCCAAAATCTTGCCTAGGGCATCATATTGGTTAGGGCCGGCTCTGGCTTTGTTGTTTATGGATTATCTTTGGCCTGACCTCAGCACATCACCACATGTAGCTATATGAACTTGCTGTATTATTAATTATTGCAGTAAGTCTGCAAAAGAAGAATGTTGCTTTAGCAGAACAGCTAAGTCAGAGCTGTGATTGGAGACATGCTAACCATCTGATCTGTGTTATTAAATCTAAGTGATCCAAATAAGGATATGCAAATGTAACTTTCTCTTCACATCCTGTGCAATATGTTCTATTATTTAAGGTTAGGCAAATCAAGAAGCTGAAAGTTAAAGATCAAGGGGGAGATGTGTTAAGCCTTGGAGAGCAATAAAGTAGAGTGAGAATGTACCAACCAATCAACTTCTAACTGTCGTTTTACAGGCTGTGCTAGAAAAATTCAAGAAAGGGGTTTGTGGGAGCCGCACCGGTCTAGCAACAATTTTTGTACGAAAAGCAATCTGAGTAATGTCCTCTGAGAAACTGAAATTTATGTTATAGAATTGCTTCAGATTAAGGTAACTGTGCATATAGAAAGATAGTATGTCTTTTAAGGAGCACTAAATATAGTTACCATTCAGTGGTGCTCCCATGAGTCAGAAATATATTGAGAAAAAGTACCAAATAAGAGAAATGGAAAAAGAAGTAGACTCTTGTTTGGGAGCACTCTAACTCAGAGGAACTAGGTTGTATACATGTTTTAAACTGGTAAAATCATGATTTTAATAGATTCTTGTTAAAAATATATAGAATTATCGGAGTTCAAAGCTTATTCTATGTGATTCAAGACTATTGTGCAAAAAATATCTATATCAATTTAGTAAATAATTAGCGAAAATTGCTATAATATAATGTAAGCCGGAAAAGCTTTAGAATTCACAAAAAAAGGGGGGGGGGGAGAAACACCTACTAGTCTCAATGGTGTCTGTCAAGTGAATATATGACCATCATTCATACTGCAAAAATCCCAAATGGAAAAAGTAGTTGCAGGGAATTAAATCATAGGCCATATGAATCCGAGTACCCATCTGTGACTTAGAATTGGGCAGCAAAATTTATTTGCAGTACCAGGATGTTCCAAGGTGGTCTCCCATCCGAGTACTGGTCCGGCCCTCCACTGCTTAGCTTCCAAGATCGGAAGAGATTGGGCATCTCCAGTGGGGTATGTCCGCAATTTCTTAAGCTAGCCCTTTCATTTGTCACTTTATATTGGAAATGGAATCGTTCATATTTTCAACAAGAAAAATTAAAGAAGGACAGACACACATGTGAACGGCAGGCTCAAAAAGTGCAGATTGGATATGACAATTGTATGGCAAACAAGTATCAAGGCCATAAATATCCAATCAAAGTGAATCCTTCCTTATTTATATTGTACTATACACCAGTCAATTGTATATAGATAACAAAATCATTCTTGGTTGTGCTGTCTAAATAAGACAGTAATAAGCATAAATGAATCACCAAGAAAGAATAGGGAAATTACTGCAAAGAATCCTTTATAGTTAGTGGGTTAGTATCTGTGTTTTTCTCACAACCAAAGATCCACCATTGGTATACAAAATCTCTGAAATAAACAAAAATGAGAACAAATATTGTAGTATCAGGGTATTCCAAAGTGGTCTCATCCAAGTACCAAACCTGTCCACCGCTATATAGCATAAATGCTCAGATGCAATTAAGCACCATTCGTGGAATACATCTGCAATTAGATGCTTGTCACTGATTGGTATGGTCACCTTCAATCATAGTTTTTGGAAAAAGCATATGTTAGAAGGGCAAATAATAATTAGATGAGTATACCATATATGTGTACCTATGCAGGGTATGCAGTTGGTTAATTACCACAGCATTTAGCATATTACCCTGCAAAAGAGTATATGGTCAGAACACAGCAGGTGTAAGCTTGTAAGGCAAAACCATCAAACACATATTGATCCAAGCCTAAAAGACTTGGTAATGTAAGAATAATATTACCACTAACCAGTAATGTAGCAGAGAGCTTATTTGCTAATCACCCTAGATAAAGATTGTTAAATGAATAAAACATGACAGGTGCTATTGTACCAGACACTTGGTTAATTTCATACAATACCAAACTGTAGACTTTGATATCCCAGGTTTTCTCGTGCAGGCAGTGGGAATGTGAACAGCGGGATAGGTGCAGCTGATCCCCGCTGCTCCTGCCCGAAATCGAGCTCCAGCGGATGGGGGGAATATCGCTGCGTCCCGCCGTATTTCCCCGCTAGCGAGTTCCAGACACTAGGGGATAGTTTGTGTGAGTATCCACCTCACTTGTGCCCGTAGACGAGCTCCGGCGGGTGGGGGTAGCCGCTAACTTCCGCGGCTTGTATGGTTGCCTGGTAACAGGCTGTGATGGTCCGGCTTCCAGGTCACGTGTGCGCACCACGTGACCATAAGGGTCCTGACGTACGTTTCGCTGGTAGGCTTGATCACAGGACGTAAGTCGTCACTGTGGGTTTAGATTTTTAAAGGAGAGTCTGATTGCTGATAGGAGATTCAGATTTGATGGACAGTTTCCTCGATCTATCCAATTAGTGCATTTTTTCTATAGTGACGAAAGCCTTATTAATTAACTTCTTTTTGAAGAAAATGCAATTACATTGCAATTCCATTATTAGATGTTGCTGCTAAAGCATTTGTTATGCATAGAGCTGTCCCATAATTGGGTATATACTAAGAATAAACAGGAATTGAAAACAGGGGAGTGATAATAATTAATTAATAATTGATAAAAATAAAATTATTATTATTAATAATAATGATGAATGAAAATAAAAATGAGAAATAAATAATAATAAAAAATAAATAAAAATAGATAAATAAAAATAAAAATAAATATAAAATTGAATAAAAATAATAAAAATAAAGATAAATATAATAAAAATAAATATAAAAATAAAATTAAAAATAATAATAATAATAATAATAATAAATAATAAATATGAAAATAAAAATAAAAATAAATGAGAATATGTGTAAAAATTAATAAATGGAGAAGGAGGGAGGGGGGGCAGTGGAAAGGCATTATTTTTATATGTGAAAAAACTTATGTGCATTGTATATGGGTGGTACAAGTAATACTAGTACTATGGAGATAGCAAGAATATGTAAAGGTTATGTGATAAATAACCATAAAAATGTGAATTGAAGGTGAAATATACGTAAAATATAGATGAAGGGGGGACTGTAACGATTAAAGGAGGGGGGGGGTGAAAAGAAAGGGGGTTGAGAAAAGGGGGGGGAAGGGCAAATAGCAAAAGTGAAGATGTGGAATATGGGTGTATAAACACAGTAAGGGGCAGAGTATGAATTCTAAAATAAGAGCCCATAGTGAGAATATATGGTAGTGAAAAAAAGTGTGAGTATCTTATGTTCAGCTGAGTGGACTTTTCAAATAAAAGTGACAGAAATTAATCCATATATTATATTCAGCGAGTGAGCCTTCCAATTGTGTAAACACTATAAATGAATAACTGTGAGGACAAAAGTAGTGAAAAATAAAGTAAAAGAAATAATAAGGTAGGTTGCCGTTAATAAGAAAAATGCCGAAACATACTGGGTATTGACTGGGCGAGTATTGTTTCAAGACGTTGGCCAGTATTCTAATTCAGGAAAGCCCCATAGTTTATGTTCTCATTCATACCGGCGGGGTAAATGGATCCCATTTTGAAAATCCATTCACTCTCTTTTTGCAAAAGGACATTTGTGAGGTTGCCTCCTCGTATACCTAATTTAATCCTTTCTAGACCAAACACTTTTAATTCTTCCCATCTGTTGTTATGATGGGTATGAAAGTGACGAGCGACTGAGGTCAGTTGCTTCATTTTTGCTTTGTCCGAAATAGCATTGCGTATTGATCCTATATGTTCTAGGATCCGCTGTTTTAAGGGGCGAGTGGTCATGCCGATGTATTTCTGGTTACAACTACATTTAATGCAATAAATGACACCTTCCGTCTGACAATTCATATAGTCTAGAATTTTGTGTTTTTTCCCAAACTTGTCCTCTATTTCCTTGGTTGGATCAATGAATTTACAGGCTTTACATTTGCCACAGGGATATGTTCCAGTTATTATTGGTCTCTTGTTCGGCAGTCTTTGAAAATGGCTCTGTACTAGGTGGTCTCTCAAATTTCTAGACCTACGCCAACTCATGGAGACTTTTGGGCCTAGTTTGGCTGATAGAGCAGGGTCTACATGCAAGATATGCCAATGTTTTTGTATGGCATCATTAACTTTTCTCCATTCCTGACAGAAGTTGCCGACGAATCGGATGGTTGTGTTGGCTTTTGTTGGGTTTGGAACTTTTTTGAAGATTATATCATCTCTGTTGGTTTTTTTGGCAAAGGTCATAGCTTTCTTCACTGAGGTGTTGCTGTATCCCCTAGTTCTTAGTCTCTGGGCTAGCTCCAAACTTTGTGTCTCAAATTTCTTGTTGTCTGAGCAATTTCTGCGGAGACGGAGAAATTCCCCCTTGGGTATGTTTTCAATAGTAGGGGGAAAGTGGGAGCTGGTTTGGTGTAGGAGTGTGTTGGTTGCTGTGGTTTTCCGATATAGGCTTGTTGCCACCATTCCCTCTGAGTCTTTATAAATCGTAAGATCTAGGAATGGTAGTTCTTGCTGACTGATACTGTGGGTGAGGCGAATGTTCAGATCATTTGTATTGAGATGTTCTATGAATTGGTGTAGTAGTTGTAAATCGCCCTCCCATATCAGGAAGATGTCATCTATGTATCGATTCCACATGATGACATGTGATGTATACAAGTCATTGTCGTCATTAAATACCACCTCTTTTTCCCACCACCCAAGGAATATGTTGGCATATGTGGGCGCACAAGCGGCTCCCATGGCGGTGCCCCTTGTTTGAAGAAAAAACTTGTCATTAAATGTGAAGAAGTTGTAGTGTAATACAAAATGAAGCAATTGAATGAGGAAAAGATGGAATTCGTCCATTCCTTCTGTATGTAGAAAGTATTCTACTGCTGCTATTCCATCTTTGTGGCCTATAGAGGTATATAGTGCCTCAACGTCAAGTGACACTAGATATTGGTTATCCTCTAGTTTTATGTCATGTAGCTTCCTCAAAATATCAGTTGTGTCCTGGACGTATGAGGGGAGGTCTAGAACAAAGTGTCTTAAGTGCAGGTCTAGAAAGATACTCGCCTTTTCTGTCAGTCCCCCTATGCCGGACACTATTGGTCTCCCAGGTGGAGTCTGAATATTCTTGTGTACCTTCGGCAATAAGTAGTATGTAGGAACTTTTGGATTTTGTGTGTGTAGATAGTCAAATTCTTGTTTTGTGATTGTCCCTTGTGAAAGTGCTTGATTTATTATATTGTAAAAAATTGTACTATAATTTTGTAATGGATTCAAGAGCAATCTCTTATAACATTCCATAGTGTGTAGTTGTCGTTGAGCTTCTTTGATATAATCAGTTTTAGACCAGATTACGACATTGCCCCCTTTGTCCGATGGCTTTATGACAACATCTTGCCATGATCGTATTTCTCTCAGAGCTAATATTTCATGCCGTGTGAGATTGGATTGTCTGAAATGTTTGTTTTTGTTTTTATGAATTTGATCAAATTCATTAGCCACAAGTTTCATGAAGACCTGTACTTCTGGACATGTATTTTCTTGAGGGAAGTATGTGGATTTCTTCTTGCACATAGGTCTAGTAGAGAGTCTAGGTTCCATGTCTGCTGAGATGTTTTGTTCCTGTTCAAGTTCTTGTAGAGCACTAAGGGCTTCTTGTTCAGCCAGAGAAAGGTCCAGATGTGTTGATATTGTCTCTTCTACTCTTGATGAAATTCTTGGGGTAGTGGGTGTTGTAATATCTGTATTTCTTTGTGCTTCAGGAGAGATATTTTCTGTATTGGCATATAGTTTGGTGAGAAGTAATTTTCGACCAAATAGTTTGAGATCTTTCTCCCACTTGAACCTATCAAAACGATCTGTGGGGGAAAATGTCAGACCTCTACTAAGTACAGACTCTTGTGCTTTTGTAAGTTCATGTTCAGACAAATTGATGATCTTCAAAGTGGATTCCTCATTGGGATTAGTTGAATTCACCATCGATCCTGTTGGGGTTGCCTCCTGTATGTGTTGCGAGTCATTGGGGGTGAGAAATCCCATTGCTGTGGACCCCTTCTTCCTCTTGCGCCCCCGCCTCGTCTTCCTCCTCGTTGTATGCCTCTTCCTCCTCGGGGATCCCCTAAAAAAGGTGTGGAGGTTTGTGTATTGCTTGTAATTTCGTTCCTAGCGTTGGAGTGCTTCTCTGAAATATAATCGGAGGTGTCTTCTGCTCCAGATGTCTCAGTTTCTGATGAAGAGTATTGATCCGTATGTCTAGAGGGACCTTTTCTCCAAGATGTTTTTTGCCACCTAAATATTTTGCCGGACGAAAAGTCCCGTTTGTCTCTTGCGTATTTGGTCTTTTTACGTTCGATGATTGTTTGTTCATAGGTCTGTAGTTCTTGTTTGTTTTTTTCAAAACATCTTTGGAATTGGGAATCCTTTTCCCATGTCTCTAGTTTTTTACCGAGATCTTCGAGACCGTGTTCACACTCCTCTAATATAAGATTGTTATGTTTTATCAGAATGTGCATAAGATTATTGGAGCATTTCAAGAGGGCATTCTCCCATTCCTTTTTTAGATTTTCACTGGCGAGGTCAAAGGTTGGGAACACTCTTGGGCGAAGGCCCCTGGGGGATATTTTGTTTTTAATGTAATTTTCCAGGGTAATAAGATCCCAATTGGTTCTGATTTGTTTCCTTAATAAGAGGTTTAAGCTCTGGAAATCTTCCTCCCAGCTGATGTGGGGTTCGTTGTCTGTTATTTCACTGGGAAAAATATCATCCAAATTATCCTTGTTTTTTCGTCTTGTACTTAATTCCTGTTTCAGATTGAAAGTCATAATGGAATTTTTAATAAAAGAACTCCTAATATGTTAGATTATGGAAGAGTCGGATGGGTTTCCTAAGAGAAGGAAAGACCTATCCTGAGTAATATTGTGACCGTGCAGGTATTCCCGAGAAAACTGGAGAACCAGTTATAAGTCAATATTCAAGAAAGGGGTTTGTGGGAGCCGCACCGGTCTAGCAACAATTTTTGTACGAAAAGCAATCTGAGTAATGTCCTCTGAGAAACTGAAATTTATGTTATAGAATTGCTTCAGATTAAGGTAACTGTGCATATAGAAAGATAGTATGTCTTTTAAGGAGCACTAAATATAGTTACCATTCAGTGGTGCTCCCATGAGTCAGAAATATATTGAGAAAAAGTACCAAATAAGAGAAATGGAAAAAGAAGTAGACTCTTGTTTGGGAGCACTCTAACTCAGAGGAACTAGGTTGTATACATGTTTTAAACTGGTAAAATCATGATTTTAATAGATTCTTGTTAAAAATATATAGAATTATCGGAGTTCAAAGCTTATTCTATGTGATTCAAGACTATTGTGCAAAAAATATCTATATCAATTTAGTAAATAATTAGCGAAAATTGCTATAATATAATGTAAGCCGGAAAAGCTTTAGAATTCACAAAAAAGGGGGGGGGGGGAAACACCTACTAGTCTCAATGGTGTCTGTCAAGTGAATATATGACCATCATTTATACTGCAAAAATCCCAAATGGAAAAAGTAGTTGCAGGGAATTAAATCATAGGCCATATGAATCCGAGTACCCATCTGTGACTTAGAATTGATCACAGGACGTAAGTCGTCACTGTGGGTTTAGATTTTTAAAGGAGAGTCTGATTGCTGATAGGAGATTCAGATTTGATGGACAGTTTCCTCGATCTATCCAATTAGTGCATTTTTTCTATAGTGACGAAAGCCTTATTAATTAACTTCTTTTTGAAGAAAATGCAATTACATTGCAATTCCATTATTAGATGTTGCTGCTAAAGCATTTGTTATGCATTATTGGATAGATCGAGGAAACTGTCCATCAAATCTGAATCTCCTATCAGCAATCAGACTCTCCTTTAAAAATCTAAACCCACAGTGACGACTTACGTCCTGTGATCAAGCCTACCAGCGAAACGTACGTCAGGACCCTTATGGTCACGTGGTGCGCACACGTGACCTGGAAGCCGGACCATCACAGCCTGTTACCAGGCAACCATACAAGCCGCGGAAGTTAGCGGCTACCTCCACCCGCCGGAGCTCGTCTACGGGCACAAGTGAGGTGGATACTCACACAAACTATCCCCTAGTGTCTGGAACTCGCTAGCGGGGAAATACGGCGGGACGCAGCGATATTCCCCCCATCCGCTGGAGCTCGATTTCGGGCAGGAGCAGCGGGGATCAGCTGCACCTATCCCGCTGTTCACATTCCCACTGCCTGCACGAGAAAACCTGGGATATCAAAGTCTACAGTTTGGTATTGCATGAAATTAACCAAGTGTCTGGTACAATAGCACCTGTCATGTTTTATTCATTTAACAATCTGTTTCTAGGGTGATTAGCAAATAAGCTCTCTGCTACATTACTGGTTAGTGGTAATATTATTCTTACATTACCAAGTCTTTTAGGCTTGGATCAATATGTGTTTGATGGTTTTGCCTTACAAGCTTACACCTGCTGTGTTCTGACCATATACTCTTTTGCAGGGTAATATGCTAAATGCTGTGGTAATTAACCAACTGCATACCCTGCATAGGTACACATATATGGTATACTCATCTAATTATTATTTGCCCTTCTAACATATGCTTTTTCCAAAAACTATGATTGAAGGTGACCATACCAATCAGTGACAAGCATCTAATTGCAGATGTATTCCACGAATGGTGCTTAATTGCATCTGAGCATTTATGCTATATAGCGGTGGACAGGTTTGGTACTTGGATGAGACCACTTTGGAATACCCTGATACTACAATATTTGTTCTCATTTTTGTTTATTTCAGAGATTTTGTATACCAATGGTGGATCTTTGGTTGTGAGAAAAACACAGATACTAACCCACTAACTATAAAGGATTCTTTGTAGTAATTTCCCTATTCTTTCTTGGTGATTCATTTATGCTTATTACTGTCTTATTTAGACAGCACAACCAAGAATGATTTTGTTATCTATATACAATTGACTGGTGTATAGTACAATATAAATAAGGAAGGATTCACTTTGATTGGATATTTATGGCCTTGATACTTGTTTGCCATACAATTGTCATATCCAATCTGCACTTTTTGAGCCTGCCGTTCACATGTGTGTCTGTCCTTCTTTAATTTTTCTTGTTGAAAATATGAACGATTCCATTTCCAATATAAAGTGACAAATGAAAGGGCTAGCTTAAGAAATTGCGGACATACCCCACTGGAGATGCCCAATCTCTTCCGATCTTGGAAGCTAAGCAGTGGAGGGCCGGACCAGTACTCGGATGGGAGACCACCTTGGAACATCCTGGTACTGCAAATAAATTTTGCTTCCCAATTCTAAGTCACAGATGGGTACTCGGATTCATATGGCCTATGATTTAATTCCCTGCAACTACTTTTTCCATTTGGGATTTTTGCAGTATGAATGATGGTCATATATTCACTTGACAGACACCATTGAGACTAGTAGGTGTTTCCCCCCCCCCCTTTTTTGTGAATTCTAAAGCTTTTCCGGCTTACATTATATTATAGCAATTTTCGCTAATTATTTACTAAATTGATATAGATATTTTTTGCACAATAGTCTTGAATCACATAGAATAAGCTTTGAACTCCGATAATTCTATATATTTTTAACAAGAATCTATTAAAATCATGATTTTACCAGTTTAAAACATGTATACAACCTAGTTCCTCTGAGTTAGAGTGCTCCCAAACAAGAGTCTACTTCTTTTTCCATTTCTCTTATTTGGTACTTTTTCTGTGCTAGAAAAATGACAGAAGCTAATTTGTTGGTACTTTATCTTTCTCCAAGGCTTGATACATACCACCACCACCGCCGCCCCAGGGACCTATTTACCAATTTCCCTAATTGTCCCTGGAAATCTTAAACAAGATATACATTTTCGGCCCTATTTATCAAAGTTATAAATTTGGAGGTTTTCCCAACAAACAGAAAAGCGCATAGTGTAGCAATCTCTAAGCTTTTCAGAGCTTGTCAATTGCCCATATAACAATCCGCATAGGGTATTATGGGTATGGCAGAACGTTTTGTAAACTCTGAGGACAACTGTGATGTCTCCAGCGTCATAACCTTCATAAATAGCAAAATGGTCGATACAAATTTTGGGGGGATTTTTCATATGTTTTTCTAACATTTGCCTGATTTACTATCCATGTGGACAGCTTTTGGGAAGAGTAACCTGTGGCAAGCAAGCCCGCGACTGTAGAAGGTTGTTCATATAACATGAAATATTCAAGATTTGGCCCAAAAAATAAATAAAAAATGTGTTGACCATTGCCATGTCGACCGGTTGAACCTGTTGACCTTTTGTACCTGTCGACCTTACCTACTGTCGACCTTTCATCTGTTGGTCTTTTGCACCTGTCGACTTTATGCATGTCGAACATTTGGTATCGATCTATTGACTGTCGACATTGTCGATCCATTATACCACACCCAGATTCTGCCAAATTGTCCAACTCAAAATAGGATGGACATATGTAGAAATGCTATACGCATCTGCTCATGCGCTATACACTAAAATTCACCATTTCACCTGTGCACACAGATCTGTGCAGCTATGAAACTTTATTATGTCAAATATGATATATAGAGGGTAATTATTTCTTTATCTTGATAAATATAAGGAATCAACGCAAATGCCTATTACTGTGTTTCGCATTAATAACATCTGGCCTACAAAACTATAGAGTGTCAAATATCAAATCGTCTGTATATGCTAGATTTGTTACCATAAGAGATGGAATTATGCATTGGCTTTTCTATAACGGGTGCAACACACTGCACTCATGTTTTATTACTTACTTTTCTGGAGTCCCACATCGGAGCGGCTGCTGCGGTACAAAATCACAGGCAAAATGGCCATCGCACATGCGCAGTAGGGATTTAGGGGCAGATGTATTAAGCCTGGAGAAGTGATAAGTGCAAGGTGATAATGCACCGACAAGTCAGCTCCTAACTGTCAATTTACATATTGGAACTGATTGGCTGGTGCGTTATCACCTTGCACTTAGCACTGCTTTATCATTTCTCCAGGCTTAGTACATCTGCCACTAAGTCTCCGAAACATGGTTGGCGCCATGTTTCTGGAGACCTGCGCGTGTGCAGTAGATTATGGCGCAATGCCAGAGTCTACTGCATTGTGTAGAGGAGGAGGCCACCTGGAATTACTGTTTGTGTTTTCCTATTCCTTGCAAATAAAAGGTCCAGGATATTGGGGGTCATTCCGACCCGATTGCTCGCTGCAGTTTGTCGCAGCGCAGCAATCGGGTTGGAACTACGCATGCACCGGCAGTGCCCAGCGATCGCCTCTGAGACGGAGGCGTCGCTGGGCGGGAGGGGGCTGAACGGCGGTGCTAAGCCGCCGTTTAGTAGGCGCGGTCCAGCCAACGCAGGCGTGGCCGGACCATTGGGGGGGGGGGGGGCGCGGCACGGCGGCTGCGTGACGTCTCACGCAGCCACTGCGGGCAGCGACACACAACTCCCGGCCAGCCGCAGGAGCTGCGCTGGCCGGGAGTTACTCCACAGATACAAAGGCATCGCCTCTGTGCGATGCTTTTGTATTTATGCAGGGGGAGGCCGGCACTGACATGCGGGGCGGACTAGCCCTGTGCTGGGCGTCCCCCCGCATGTCTGGAAACATGATCGTAGCTACGATAAACTCGGAATGATCCCCATAATCATTGTCACTGACTGTATTGATTATTCATTTCTTCACCAGAATGTTGTTTGATTTAAATATTTGTCTCTATGTAGTGTTCACTCTAGGTGCAAAGTAATGATCAGTAGCTGTAACATCATGCATACAATTTTGCCCTTTAAAATTCAAATATGCCCTCCTCACCGATCAGTACCCTGCACCTAGCGTGAACACTATCTATGTATCTCTGCATAAACGGTTTATATAGCTCAATGCTACTTGATCTGGTATTTACCTTAAAACGTTATTAGAAACCACAGGGCCAGAAAGGAGAACATATGCAAAAGTAAATAATTACATGCTATGTCTATCATGGATTAGGGTGTTTTTGTGATGCTGTGTAAATATTTTCAGATAATTTTTGGCACAAATGTTTTCCAGTATATTTCACTTTGTAGTATTGAATCACAATATTTTCTTAAACGTATAAAAAAATAGGATTTTAATTACCTACCGGGAAATCCTTTTCTCATAGTCCGTAGAGGATGCTGGGGTCCACATTAGTACCATGGGGTATAGACGTGTCCACTAGGAGCCATGGGCACTTTAAGAGATTAATAGTGTGGGCTGGCTCCTCCCTCTATGCCCCTCCTACCAGACTCAGTCTAGAAACTGTGCCCGAGGAGATGGACATATGTTGAGAGTAGGAAATACACAGATAGTGGTGAGATTCAAACCAGCTCACACGTACAATAAAAGGAAAGCCAAGCTTACCAACTCAGAACAATTCAGCAACGGCTGAATCAACAACTGAACCAAGTAACAAAGCAGTAATACGAAGCACTGGGTGGGTGCCCAGCATCCTCTACGGACTACGAGAAAAGGATTTACCGGTAGGTAATTAAAATCCTATTTTCTCTTACGTCCTAGAGGATGCTGGGGTCCAATTTAGTACCATGGGGATGTACCAAAGCTCCCAGTACGGGAGGGAGAGTGCTGAGGTTCCTGCAGAACAGATTGACCAAACTTTAGGTCCTCAGAGGCCACAGTATCGAACTAGTAGAACTTAGCAAACGTGTTTGACCCTGACCAAGTAGCTGCTCGGCAAAGCTGTAAAGCCGAGACACCCCGGGCAGCCGCCCAGGAAGAACCCACTTTACGAGTAGAGTGGGCCTTAACAGATTTTGGACACGGCAAGCCTGGCGTAGAATAAGCATGCTGGATAGTGAACCTGATCCAGCGAGAAAATGTCTGCTTAGAAGCAGGACACCCAACCTTGTTGGGATCATAAAGGACAAACTGTGACGAGAAGTTCTCTTCACATATATTTTCAAAGCCCTCACAACATCCAAGGACTTTGAAGTAACTAAAGAGTCAGTAGCCACTGCACCACAATAGGTTGGTTGATATGCAAATCTGACTCAAACTTCCGAAGAAATTGCTGATGCGTTCTGAGCTCAGCTCTATCCTCATAGAAAATCAAGTAGGGGCTCTTGCATGACAATGCCCCTAATTCCGACACACATCCTAATCTGAAGGTAATGTTTTGACGTTACTCCCTTCCTAGCCTGTATCAGGGTAGGAATGACCTTTTTCGGAATGCCATTCCGAGCTAAGATCTGGCGTTCAACCTCCATGCCGTCAAACGTAGCCGCGGTAAGTCTTGATAAGCGAACGGCCCCTGTTGCAGAAGGTCCTCGCGAAGAGTAAGAGGCCTCAGATCCTCTAGCAGTAATTCCAGAAGATCCGCGTTCCAAGCCCTTCTTGGCCAGTCCGGAGCAATGAGGATCGCCTGAACTCCTGTTCTCTTTATGAGCTTGAGAATCCTTGGGATGAGTGGAAGTGGAGGGAACACATACACTGACTGGTATGTCCACGGAGTTACCAGTGCGTCCACCGACCTGGAACAGTACCTCCGAAGCTTCTTGTTGAGGCGAGAGGCCATCATGTCTATTTGAGGTACACCCAAGTTGGCTTGTTACCTCTGCGAACACCTCCGGGTGGAGGCCCCATTCTCCTGGATGGAGATCGTGTCTGCTGAGCAAGTCCGCTTCCCAGTTGTCCACTCCCGGAATGAAGATTGCTGACAGCGCCACAGCGTGCTTTTCTGCCCAGAGGATGACTCTTGTTATCTCTGACATCACAGCTCTGCTCTTCGTTCCGCCCTGCCTGTTTATGTAGGACACCGCTATGACGTTGTCCGACTGAACCTTAATGGCTTGATCTTGCAGAAGATGTGACGCTTGTAGAAGGCCGTTGTAAATGGCCCTCAGTTCCAGAACGTTTATTGGAAGGAGAGATTCCTGACTGGACCACCTTCCTTGGAAGTTTTTTCCTCGGGTGACTGCTCTCCTGTTAGGCGCGGCGGCTCGCGCCAGCGCCCGGCCGTTGCTAAGCAACAGTCCCGGCGAGTCATGTCCGCCGCGCCTTCTCCCCGCTCGGCGCCTGACAATGCCAGGACGCTGAGCGTGCTGAGCCGCCGGGTCCTTGGCAACGGGGACGCCACAGGCGGACCGCATTCCCCGTTGCCATATAACTAATTGCACCTGTCAGTTTGGAGTCATGCAGCAGGTCAGCTGCACAATATAATTAATTAGGGTTTCTGTTGTGATTGGAGGAATTCCTTGTTATATTCTCCCTCACTACCTGACACAGACGCCGGTGATAGCTTCTGTCTAGCTGCTTCCTGCCTTGAAGCGTTCCTGTCCAGGAGTCCTGTGGCTTTGCCTGTTCCTGATCCAGTATCCTGTTTCTTGGTGTCCACTGGTTTGTCGTCGGAATTCTGCCTGTCCTCCGGTCCTGAGAGCCTGTGTCTGCTACTTTGGGGGTTCCTGTCCTTTTGCCAGTATTCGTACCGGTTTCGTGAGTAGCGGCTTTGCCGCGACCCTCGGCCTAGGCTGTAGCTACTTGTTGTATTTGCTTTAGATTTTCTGCAGAGGGTTCTGCGTATGCTGTCCTCGCCGGTACACAACGGTGTTGTGTCGGCGTGTGAACAGCACTGCCTTTGTTGTAGTTTTTGTCTTGGCGGCTGCGCCGCACATACTTTATTTAAGTTCTGTAGCACCCCTAACTAGGTACTTCCTTCTTTAGTTAGAGGTTCCCCTTGTCATCGCCCCGTCTCAGTCTATGCCTTGTCTCCAACTAAGACGGGGGGCATCGGAGTTGGGCAGACATAATCCGCCCTTCAAACGCGGCTGCCGTGGGCCCAAGAAACCATAGTCACGCAGGCATAGGCTGACAACGAGGGTGAGACAACGGAGTTAGGGAGCCTTGGGGGTGCTATCGAGCTCTGTTTATACTGCAGCTTGCGTTCCAGTGCTTGGGGCTTGTCCACCCTGAGTACCGAGTACTGCGAACGTAACATTATCACCAGCCAAAAAAAATAAAAAATCTAAATCTGATTTTTTAACCAGGGTTGCCTTGAAATTCTGTCCTCATGAATCCAGCAGTATTAGGACAGAATCCCAGCCAGCTTTTGGCCAATCAGATTCAGGAACTCCCTCAGATGGTGCAGGATCTTTCCCTTCGGGTAACGTCGCAGGAAGATCTTTTGCGAGCGTCCCCGGGTATGATTCCTGAACCAAAAATGCACCTTCCTGACCGCTTTTCGGGTAACCGAAAAGATTTCTTTAATTTTAAGGAAGCCTGTAAACTTTACTTTCGTAGAAGAAATACCAAATAAAGAGAGATGGAAAAGAATTAGACTCTTGTTTGGGAGCACTCAACCTCAAGGACTAAAGTATATTAATGTCTTATACTGATAAAATCATAATTTTAATAATTTCTTAGTAAAATATGTAGAATTATCGGAGTTCAATAAATATGTGATTCAAGACTATTAAGCAAAAATATTTATATAGATTAGAGTAGATAATTAGCAAAAATTGCTATAATATAATATAAGCCGGAAAATCTTTTATATGGTCAAAAGGATTTCACCTTCTAGTCTCAGTAGTGTCCGTCATAGAGAGTATATGACCATCATTCATACTGCAAGAATCCCAAGTGGAAAAATAGTTGCAGAAAATTAAATCATAGGTCATATGGATCCGAGTACCTATCTGTGACATATATTTTGGCAGCAAAATTTATTTGCAGTACCAGGATGTTCCAAGGTGGTCTCCCATCCAAGTACTAGTCCAGCCCTCCACTGCTTGGCTTCAAAGATCGGAAGAGATTGGGCATCTCCAGTGGGGTATGTCCGCAATTTTTTAAGCTAGCCCTTTTGTTTGTCACCTTAAACAGGAAATTAAATTGATCGTATTTTCCACAAAAATAGGGGACGGACACACGTGACAATTAGGCTCAAATATACAAATTGGATATAACATTTATATGGCAAAACAATGTGAAGGCCACAGATATCCAAACAAGGTAAATCCTTCCTTATTTATGCAGTACTGTACACCAGTCAATTATGAGTGAATGATAAGCTCACTCACAGTAGTGCTGTTTAAATATGTAAAACTAGGCATGCATTTATCACCAGGAATAATCCCAAGATTACAACAAAGAATACTTTATAGTTGATGGGTTTGCATCTATATTTTTCTGACAACCAATAATCCACCATTGGTATATACGTCTGAGGTATACAGATGAAAGCAAATGTTGCAGTAACAGGGTGTTCCAAAGTGGTCTCCCATCTAAGTACCAACCCTGCCCACCACTATGTAGCAATCATGCTTGGATGCAATTAAGCACCTTTAGTGGGGTATATCCGCAAATGTATGCTTTTCACTGATTAGTATAATCACTTTCAATTGGTGAGTTTCTAGACCAGGTGGCCCTTTAATGGTATAAACAGAGAGCTTAGATGCATTTATTGCCTTATATACAGATTTAAACAGGGAATTTCTCAATATAATTCATAATTTCTAAAAATGTACTCCACCACCTTCCGGAGTACCCAGGCACATATGTTGGTTCAGCAAAAACAAATGGGAATTTATATTCATGAAAATTTCATGAAATATAATACATAATGAATGGATAAATAAACCATCTGTATGTACCTATACAAGATATGCAGCTGGTTTCTTACCGCAGCATATGGTATATTATTCTTGCAGAAGAGTGTAATTGTATATTAGGTCAAACATAACAGGTGTCAGCTTTAATAGCAGAAAAATCATCAACCATTCTGTGGTGATCAGGAAACATAGGTCTAAACCTGGCAAAATTTATGACATATCATTTTAATATAGTAATGCCACTAAGCAGTAATATAGCTTGTAGGGATATGTAAGTTGGTAGATAATTATTTACTAATCTCCCTGAATAGGGACTGCTAGAAATTTAAGCATAACAAGTGCTGTTATATGTATACCAGACACTCCAGTATTTCATACGATACCAAACTGTGTAGGATTTTTGTGTCCCCAGGTTTTCCGTTACAGGTATTGTGAGTGTGGATAACGGGAGGGGTGCCGCTGATCCCCGCTGCTCCTGCCTACAATCGAGCTCCAGCAAATGAGGAGAATTCCGCTACGTCCCGCCGCTTGTACCCGCGATCGGGCTCCAGAGAATTGCGGAAAGTCCCGTTGGTACCCACCACTGTTTGCCCGCAATCGAGCTCCGGCGGGTGGGGAGAGAGCCGCTGACTTCCGCAGCTTCTGTGGTTGCCTGGTGACAGGCTGTGATGATCCGGCTTACAGGTCACGTGTGCGCACCACGTGACCATATGGGTCCTGACGTACGTTTCGCTGATAGGCTTGATCACAGGACGTGAGTCGTCACTGTAGGTTTCAGTTTTAAAAGGAAAGTCTGATTGCTGATTGGAGGTTCAGATTTGATGGACATTTTCCTGAACCTATCCAGTTATGTTAATTCATTCTTCTTATAATTGGCGAAAACCTTGTTCATTAACATCTTTTTAAAGCAAATGGAATTGCATTGCAATTCCGTTATTGAATGTATACTACTGAATCATTTGTTATGCTTAATACACTCCCATGATTGAGTATATAGAAGAAAAGTATAGTTTACAGGAATTATAAGACACAAGGAGATAAGAGAAGGGGGGAGGAGCAGCAGCAAAGGCATTGATTTTATATATAGAGGATTTTTTATATATCCATTACACATGAGTAGTGCAGATAAAGCAAAGTATATTAAAAATAGCAAAAATGAGTATGGATTAAAAAATTATTATCAATGATTACCGGGAATAAAAGATTAAACAATGATAGATAATGATATGTGAAGGGTAAAGAGTGAAGGGAAAAAATTTAATTAATGATAAAGGATAAAAATAGTGAAGATATAAAATATAAGTGTGTAAGCACAATAGAGGGCAAAGTGTAACCAAGTCTGAAATTAGGAGCCCATGGTGAAAAATCTTTTGTGGTGACAGAGTGTGAATATATCTAATGTACAGCTAAATAGACTTTCCAATTAAGGAGAGTATTATTATAAAGTGACTACGACACAGATTAAATCCATGAATTATGTTCACAGTAAGTGAGCTTTCCAGGTGTGAAAGATATGATAAGTAAATTAGTGAAAGAGTTGCAAGGTACTTATCATATCTTTCACACCTGGAAAGCTCACTTACTGTGAACATAATTCATGGATTTAATCTGTGTCGTAGTCACTTTATAATAATACTCTCCTTAATTGGAAAGTCTATTTAGCTGTACATTAGATATATTCACACTCTGTCACCACAAAAGATTTTTCCTTTAAAAACTGAAACCTACAGTGACGACTCACATCCTGTGATCAAGCCTATCAGCGAAACGTACGTCAGGACCCATATGGTCACGTGGTGCGCACACGTGACCTGTAAGCAAGATCATCACAGCTTGTCACCAGGCAACCACAGAAGCCGCGGAAGTCAGCGGCTCTCTCCCCACCCGCCGGAGCTCGATTGCGGGCAAACAGTGGTGGGTACCAACGGGACTTTCCGCAATTCTCAGGAGCCCGATCGCGGGCACAAGCGGCGGGACGTAGCGGCATTCTCCTCATTTGCTGGAGCTCGATTGTGGGCAGGAGCAGCGGGGATCAGCGGCACCCCTCCCGTTATCCACACTCACAATACCTGTAACGGAAAACCTGGGGACACAAAAATCCTACACAGTTTGGTATCGTATGAAATACTGGAGTGTCTGGTATACATATAACAGCACTTGTTATGCTTAACTTTCTAGCAGTCCCTATTCGGGGAGATTAGTAAATAATTATCTACCAACTTACATATCCCTACAAGCTATATTACTGCTTAGTGGCATTACTATATTAAAATGATATGTCATAAATTTTGCCAGGTTTAGACCTATGTTTCATGATCACCACAGAATGGTTGATGATTTTTCTGCTATTAAAGCTGACACCTGTTATGTTTGACCTAATATACAATTACACTCTTCTGCAAGAATAATATACCATATGCTGCGGTAAGAAACCAGCTGCATATCTTGTATAGGTACATACAGATGGTTTATTTATCCATTCATTATGTATTATATTTCATGAAATTTTCATGAATATAAATTCCCATTTGTTTTTGCTGAACCAACATATGTGCCTGGGTACTCCGGAAGGTGGTGGAGTACATTTTTAGAAATTATGAATTATATTGAGAAATTCCCTGTTTAAATCTGTATATAAGGCAATAAATGCATCTAAGCTCTCTGTTTATACCATTAAAGGGCCACCTGGTCTAGAAACTCACCAATTGAAAGTGATTATACTAATCAGTGAAAAGCATACATTTGCGGATATACCCCACTAAAGGTGCTTAATTGCATCCAAGCATGATTGCTACATAGTGGTGGGCAGGGTTGGTACTTAGATGGGAGACCACTTTGGAACACCCTGTTACTGCAACATTTGCTTTTATCTGTATACCTCAGACGTATATACCAATGGTGGATTATTGGTTGTCAGAAAAATATAGATGCAAACCCATCAACTATAAAGGATTCTTTGTAGTAATCTTGGGATTATTCCTGGTGATAAATGCATGCATAGTTTTACATATTTAAACAGCACTACTGTGAGTGAGCTTATCATTCACTCATAATTGACTGGTGTACAGTACTGCATAAATAAGGAAGGATTTACCTTGTTTGGATATCTGTGGCCTTCACATTGTTTTGCCATATAAATGTTATATCCAATTTGTATATTTGAGCCTAATTGTCACGTGTGTCTGTCCCCTATTTTTGTGGAAAATACGATCAATTTCATTTCCTGTTTAAGGTGACAAACAAAAGGGCTAGCTTAAAAAATTGCGGACATACCCCACTGGAGATGCCCAATCTCTTCCGATCTTGAAAGCCAAGCAGTGGAGGGCCGGACTAGTACTTGGATGGGAGACCACCTTGGAACATCCTGGTACTGCAAATAAATTTTGCTGCCAAAATATATGTCACAGATAGGTACTCTGATCCATATGACCTATGATTTAATTTTCTGCAACTGTTTTTCCACTTGGGATTCTTGCAGTATGAATGATGGTCATATACTCTCTATGACGGACACTACTGAGACTAGAAGGTGACATCCTTTTGATCATATAAAAGATTTTCCGGCTTATATTATATTATAGCAATTTTTGCTAATTATCTACTCTAATCTATATAAATATTTTTGCTTAATAGTCTTGAATCACATATTTATTGAACTCCGATAATCCTACATATTTTACTAAGAAATTATTAAAATTATGATTTTATCAGTATAAGACATTAATATACTTTAGTCCTTCTGAGGTTGAGTGCTCCCAAACAAGAGTCTACTTCTTTTCCATCTCTTTATTTGGTATTCCTTCTCTGATACTTTTTTGACTCATGGGAGCACCACTGAATGGTAACAAAATTCAGTGCACCTGAAAAGATACAGTATCTTTCTATATGTACAGTTACCTTAATCCGAAGTAATTCTGAAACAAAAATTTCAGTTTCTCAAAGGACATTATTCAGATTTCTATTCATACAAAAACCATTGATAGACCAGTGCGGTTCCCACAAACCTCTTTCTCGAACTTTACTTTCGTTTAAGGCCCCGGTCCTCAGGTACAGAGTCTCAGCGGGTGGGCATTGTGATGTATTTGCTCCAAGGCGATCCACAAACCTGGGCTTTTGGGTTAAAAACCGATGATGCAGCCTTGCTTACAGTGGATGCCTTCTTTAAGTCATTAGGCCTTTTGTATGATGACCCAGATAGGGAAGCGTCGGCTGAGAGCCACCTACGTGCACTTAAACAGGGAAAAAATCCTGCAGAGGTATATTGTACAGAATTTCGCCGTTGGTCGAACGACTGTGGCTGGAATGATCCTGCCCTGCGCAGTCAGTTTCGTCTCGATCTGTCTGACATAATCAAGGATAGTTTCCTTCAGTATCCAGCTCCGGAGACTTTAGATAAGCTCATGGAGCTCGCTATCAAGATAGACCGCCGTCTCCGAGAGCGGAGGGCTGAAAGAGGGGCTAGTTTCAGGGCTGGTCCATGTGTGTATGCTCTCCCTGAGGACGTCGAGGAGCCTATGCAAGTGGGTCTTTCTCGATTTATCTCCAGAAGAGAGAGCCAGAAGGCTAAACTTTGGACTCTATTTATATTGTAGTGGCAAGGGACATGTTGCACGCAGTTGCCCAAATAAACAGGGAAACGCTCTGACCAAGTGAATTGTGAGGGGGTTCACTTAGGTCTGCAGTTAGTCTCCTCACATGATTCTTTGCTAGTACCTGTTGAAATTTCTTCGGGGAGCTTTAGTTCTTTTGTGTCAGCCTTCATTGATAGTGGAGCTGCTGGGAATTTTATGGATCTAGCTTGGGCTCAGGCTCTGGGAGTTCCGCAGCTTCAACTTGATAGACCAATTACTATGCACTGGTTAGATGGCGGTCCACTCTCTAATGGGGTAATTACCCATCGGAGCCCTCCAGTACAATTAACAGTAGGAGTGTTACATTCTGAAAAAATTGAGTTTCTTCTCACTCGTTGTCCGGCCGTGCCTGTGGTATTAGGTCACCCCTGGCTCGTCCTCCATAATCCAACCATTGATTGGCAGTCTGGGTAGATTTCTCAATGGGGTTCTTTTTATACCAAGGGATGTATGTCTCATCCAGTCCGGGTCGCTGTCGCCACTCCGGAACTCTTACCTTCGGTATATCAGGATTTTGCTGATGTTTTCTCTAAAGGTAATGCTGACATCTTGCCACCCCATCGGTCTTATGACTGCTCTATTGATATCGTTCCCGGTGCCACTCTGCCTAAAGGGAGACTTTATGCTTTATCCGGTCCCGAGACAAAGGCCATGGATGATTATGTGCAGGAAAGCCTGAAAAAAGGTTTTATTAGTGTTAGGTGCCGCGGTCCGCTGCGCCGCTCGGTCTGCTTCCGAGCGACGCTCACGGCCGCCGCACCTGCCTCCCTGCCCGCCCGGCGCCTAGCAACGCCAGGACGCCGTGCGTACTATAGCCGCCGGGTCCCTGGCAACGCTTGGACGCCGGTCGTCCTCAGCCGCTGGGTCCATAGCAACGGGGACGCCATTGGCGGACCGCGTTCCCCGTTGCCAGATAGGATTGATTAGTTGCTCGTGCAGCAGGGCAGCTGCACGGCAACTAGTAATTAGGGTCTGGGGGCTGGTCTTGCTGGCCCTCCTGTCATTGGCCAGCAGGGTCTTTTTATGGGAGCCAGCACACTGCAGCTTTGCCGGTGATAGCTTCCTGTATGCTGTTCCTGCCTTGCAACGTCTGTTCCTGGTCAGCTGTATCTGGTCGATCCTGCTCCCTGTGCTCCTGAGTTCTGGAGTTCTGAAGCCGGTCCTGGGAATCCTTCCTGTCCAAGTGAACCTGTTGCGGTCATCTGGGGGTTCTCGCTTGTTGGGGTTCTCTCTCGGTTTCGTGAGTAGCGGCTTCTGCCGCATGTTGCTGCCTAGGCCGCGTAGTCCTTGTTTTACTTTTGTATTGGTGGTTTTTGCGGAGGTTTCCGCTTTTCAATGTCCTCCCCGGAACTCGGCGGTGCCGTGTGGGGGAGTGGACAGTGGTATCTTTTGTTGTTTCTTTTCCTTTGGCGACGTGCCGCACATATATTTAGTTTTAGGGTAGTTTGTAGCCCCTAGCTTCTGTTTGCTTTAGTTAGAGGTCCCCTCGTTATTATCCTGTCTCGGTTCACGCCTTGTCTCACTCTAAGACCTGGGGGCATCGGAGTTGGGCAGACCTAATCCGCCCTTCAAACGCGGCTGCCGTGGGCCCAAGAAACCATAGTCACTCAGGCGTGAACTGACCACACGGGTAAAACAACGGAGGTAGGGTGCTAGGGGCTATTCCCGTACCATCCCTTATTTCAGCGTCACGTCCTGCTGCTCTGGACTCTCTACACAAACATCTCTCCAGTTCTGAGCATCAGGAACGTAACATTTAGGCCCTCGAAGTCTCCATTAAGTGCTGGGTTTTTCTTTGTTGAGAAGAAAGACGGATCTCTAAGGCCGTGCATAGATTACCGGGCCTTGAATAAAATATCCATTAAGAACACCTACCCCTTACCTTTAATTTCGGTATTGTTTGACCAGCTCCGCACCGCAGTTATTTTCTCTAAGATCGACCTCAGAGGAGCATATAATCTCATCCGAATAAGATCTGGGGATGAGTGGAAGACAGCCTTTAGTACTCAGGCCGGACATTATGAATATCTTGTAATGCCGTTCGGTCTGTCCAACGCTCCTGCAGTGTTCCAGGATCTAATTTACAATGTCCTCCGTGACTTTCTAGGAAACTTTGTGGTCGTTTATTTGGATGATATTTTAATTTACTCAGAGTCTCCAGAACAGCATGTTGTCCATGTGCGGCAAGTGCTTCAAAGGTTACGGGAGAACCATTTGTACGCTAAATTGGAGAAGTGTGATTTCCACGTCTCAGAGGTGTCCTTTTTAGGATATATTATCTCTCCAAAGGGGTTTTTCATGGAACCTAAGAAACTTCAGGCTGTCTTAAATTGGGCACAACCCACCAATTTAAAGACTATCCAAAGATTTTTGGGGTTCGCAAATTATTATAGACGTTTTATTCATGCCTTCTCTGACTTGGTCGCTCCTATCGTGGCATTAACAAAAAAGGGAGCTGATCCTTCTAATTGGTCGCCTCAAGCCGAATCTGCCTTCCAGGCTCTGAAACAAGCCTTTGCTTCGGCTCCGGTCCTCAGACACCCCAACCCAGACCTTCCTTTTATCGTCGAGGTGGATGCCTCAGAGGTTGGTGTGGGAGCCATCCTGTCTCAAGAGGACCTCGAGTCTCGGGAGTTACACCCTTGTGCCTTCATGTCCAGGAAATTCTCATCTGCTGAATCCAACTATGATGTTGGTAACCAGGAGTTGCTGGCAGTCAAATGGGCCTTTGAGGAATGGAGGCACTGGCTTGAAGGAGCAATACATACCATTACAGTGTTTACTGATCACAAGAATTTACAGTATATAGAATCTGCAAGGCGGCTTAATTCCCGACCGGCGCGTTGGGCACTATTCTTTACCCGGTTCAAGTTCATCATCGCCTATAGACCCGGTTCTAAAAACACCAAAGCCGACGCCCTGTCGCGCTGTTTTCTTCCGGCTCACCAGAACCATTCTTCCGCAACTCCCATTATTCCAACATCTGTCATCCAGGCTGGCCTCACACAGCTTGCCCAGGTTCAGTAGCAGGCTCCCAGTAATACGCCTGTTGGTCGTCTTTGTTCCCGAGTTCTTGAAAAGCAGTGTCCTTGCAGAGTTTCATGATTATAAGGTTGCTGGCCATCCTGGTGTCACTAAAACCTTGTAATTGATCTCTCGCTCTGTGTGGTGGCCTAATCTTTCTAAGGATGTTAAGGAATTTGTTCTTTCTTGTCAAGATTGTGCTAAGCACAAAGTGTCCCGATCTTTGCCTGTCGGGCAGCTCATGCCTCTTGCAATTCCGCTTAGGCCATGGTCACACATTTCTATGGATTTTGTGGTAGATCTTCCTCTTTCTTCTGGGTTTCAGGTCATTTGGGTGGTCGTGGACCGTTTTAGCAAGATGGCTCACTTCATTGCCTTACCCCGGTTACTGTCCGCTCAAGTTTTGGCAGTTCTGTTTCTCCGTCATGTTTTTAGGCTTCATGGATTACCCGTGGATATTGTCTCTGACCGAGGACCACAGTTTATTGCCCGTTTATGGAAACATTTTTGTGCTTCATTAAACATGAAACTCTCCTTAACCTCTGGATACCATCCACAGTCTAACGGACAGACAGAACGTGTCAATCAATCACTAAAACTATATTTACGTCTTTATACTGCCAAACCTCAGTACGACTGGTCAGATTATCTTCCTCTGGCCGAATACCATTCAGCTACCAAGGTGTCTCCGTTATTTTCAGTTCTGGGTTTTCACCCTAGAGCCAATTCTTTTTTCCCCTCATTATCCAACTTCTTCTCTGGCTTTGACCGCCCGTCTCAGAAATATTTGGAAGAAAGTACACCTTGCCCTTAAGAAATCCGCCTTTCGGGGAAAACATTTTTTGGATAGGTTCCGACGCCCATGCACCTTTAAGGCAGGAGATAAGGTGTGGTAGTCAACCCGCAACATCAAGCTCCGACAACCCTCGGCTAGATTGGGACCCAGATTTATTGGACAGTTCCTTATTGTCAAAAGAGTCAATCCAGTGGCTTTTCGGCTATGGTTGCCTAAGTCACTTAAAATCGGCAACACTTTCCATTGTTCTCGTTTGAAGCCATATGTTCTTTCCAGGAGATTTCCTCAGAAAATTTTACAGGGTAGACCTCCGGTAGATGTTCAGGGTCGACAAGAATTCTTAGTGGAGAAGGTCTTAGATTCTAAACTTTCTCTTGGTCGGCTCTATTTTTTGGTTCATTGGAAAGGTTTTGGGTCCTGGACAATGATTTGCATGCCCCTAGGCTTAGGAGGTTGTTCTTTCAGGAATTTCCTCATAAACCTGGATATAGGGGTTCTTTAACCCCTCCTCAAGGGGGGGTACTGTTAGGCGCGGCGGCTCGCGCCAGAGCCCGGCCATTGCTAAGCAACGGTCCCGGCACGTCACGTCCGCCGCGCCTTCTCCTGCTCCCCACTCGGCGCCTGGCAACGCCAGGACGCTGAGCGTGCTGAGCCGCCGGGTCCTTTGCAATAGGGACGCCACAGGCGGACCGCGTTCCCCGTTGCCATATAACTAATTGCACCTGTCAGTTTGGAGTTGTGCAGCAGGTCAGCTGCATGACATAATTAATTAGGGTCTCTGTTGTGATTGGAGGAATTCCTTGTTATATTCTCCCTCACTACCTGACACAGACGCCGGTGATAGCTTCTGTCTAGCTGCTTCCTGCCTTGAAGCGTTCCTGTCCAGGAGTCCTGTGGCTTTGCCTGTTCCTGATCCAGTATCCTGTTCCTTGGTGTCCACTGGTTTGTCGTCGGAATTCTGCCTGTCCTCCGGTCCTGAGAGCCTGTATCTGCTACTTTGGGGGTTCCTGTCCTTTTGCCAGTATTCGTACCGGTTTCGTGAGTAGCGGCTTTGCCGCGTCCCTCGACCTAGGCTGTAGCTACTTGTTGTATTTGCTTTAGATTTTCTGCAGAGGGTTCTGCGTATGCTGTCCTCACTGGTACACAACGGTGTTGTGTCGGAGTGTGAACAGCACTGCCTTTGTTGTAGTTTTTGTCTTGGTGGCTGCGCCGCACATACTTTATTTAAGTTCTGTAGCACCCCTAACTAGGTACTTCCTTCTTTAGTTAGAGGTTCCCCTTGTCATCGCCCCGTCTCAGTCTACGCCTTGTCTCCAACTAAGACGGGGGGCATCGGAGTTGGGCAGACATAATCTGCCCTTCAAACGCGGCTGCCGTGTGCCCACGAAACCATAGTCACGCAGGCGTAGGCTAACAACGAGGGTGAGAAAACGGAGTTAGGGCTTCTTGGGGGTCCTTAGATATCTGACTGGGAAGAGCAATTAACAGGCTCGGATGGGGACCACTGCTTTGAAGTCAGATATCTCCAGTTCCCCAGGGCCGATTTTCAACATTTTGGTACCGCTGTAAACAGGGGAACCTCAGCTATCAGCCTAGTGCCCTTATACTCCTTGGGCTCTTGGGGAACTGCCATTGAGCCCATACAAAAAGACGGCCCTGGGTGCTCCCCTCCCCAACATCCATCGGCACTTGAGTAGTAGCACAGACAAGGGAGCAAATTAGAAAATAAAGTGATTGCATTGTGATCACATTACCAGGGTCGGACTGGCCCACAGGGGAACAGGGGAAACCACCAGTGGGCCCCACTGCCTATGGGCCCTCCTCATACTCTAGGGATCAGGTTCCAGACTCTATCCTAGTGCACTTCAATTATGAATTATACATATGTTATATTATACTTCACAAGAATATGGTTTATTATATATTTACCAAGGGGCACAGAACATGTACTCTGTAATGGTTTCCCAAACCTCTGTGGTGGCTGGCCATTACCTCCACTGTAGCCTGGCCACACCCATAAGCTTGGGCCTGTACAACAGCATTCCCCCGGTGATCCCTTCATGCGCCAGTCCGACACTGCACATTACCTATCATTGTTCCCCATGATGGGCTCCCAGCGACTCACCAATGGTACATCTGGGGCATAAACCAAAAGAATACATAGTCTCCCAGTGGGAAAAATGAACCAGATTGGGACCCAGTAGAAAAAAATAGAGATGAGCGGATTCGGTTTTACTCGGTTTTACTCGGTTCTCAAAACGGCATCTTATTGGCTATCCAAAACACGTGACATCCGTGAGCCAATAAGATGCCGTTTTGAGAACCGAGTAAAACCGAGTAAAACCGAATCCGCTCATCTCTAGAAAAAAAACACATACATTGTTTCTAAAGGGGGGGGGGGGGGCGTAGGGGGTTGACACATTATCTCCCAACGGGGGAAAAAAAACCATTGGGTCAAATTTACTAAAGTTTCTAAAACAGAGAATTGGTGATTTTTCATTTACTAAAAGACAATAGAGAAATGATAGACAGCATCTGATTGGTTGCTATGGGCAACATCACCAATTCTTTGTTTTGGAAGCTATAATAAATTTACCCCATTATCTCACAATGGTGAAAAAAACACATTGTCCCCCAATGAAAAAAAACAAACATTGTCCACCAGTGGGAAATTAAACACATTGTTCCCCAATGGAAAAAAATACACATTGCTCCGCAATGGGGGAAAAAGCAACACTGTCCCCCAGTGGGACACAAACAAACAAACAAACAAACAAATTGTCCCCAATGAGAAAAAAAATATTACATTGTAACCTCTCAAAAAAAAACAACCCCATGGGCTCATAGAGGAAAAAAAGAACACATTAATTGCCCCAGCCCCCTCCCAAAAAACGTATTTTATATGCACCTGCAATCAAGCAGCGACTGCAGCATCAGAGCAGGCTCACTCCACTCGAAAGTTCTGAGTGGGCAAGATGTCACACCACCGCCTCAGGTCATGGGCCAGGCCGCAATGCATCGGACAATGGGGGTGATTCAGACCTGATCATAGATGTGCTAAATTTAGCACATCTACAATCAGCTTCCCTGACATGCGGGGGGACGCCCAACACAGGGCTAGTCCACCCCGCATGTCAGGGCCGAGCACCCCCTCCCTCCCCCCCATCCCCGCACAAGTACAAAAGCAGCGCACGGCGGCTACGCTTTTGTACTGGAAGAGTAGCTCCCAGCCAGTGCAGCTCCTGCGCACTGGCAGGGAGCTACTTGTCACAGCCCGGAGTCGCAGCGGTTGTGTGTGATGTCACGCAGCCGCCTCGGCCAGTCCCTCAAAGGTCCGGGCACGCCTTCGTTGCCCGAACCGTGCCCCCTAAACGCCGGCTAAACGCCACCAGCCCACCCAGCGATCGCCTCTACCTGTCATTCGGGCAGAGGCAATCGCAGGGCTAAGACAGCCATTGTCTGTCTGCCATGCGCTGGCGCACTGCGGCGCTGGTGCAAGCGCAGTCCAGGCCTGATCACTGCTGTGTGAAAACGCACAGCACCGATCAGGTCTGAATTAGCCCCAATGAGAAGTTAGAAATGGCAGTGCTCCATTTCCACTAGCCTTGTTCAGTAGAGGGTCCCAGTGGCCGCCACACTGTCCCTCCAGCCAGCTCTGCTTTTCAGTGCCCCCCTGTCAGCTGGCACCTGGAGGTAAATGCTTCCATTGCCTTTGGGGACTTACGCCACTGATAGGGTTACAAACAGCCACCTAGACAATATACTTATCTATCATCATTTGATTTACATTGAAACTAAATAGGAACATTTACAACTGTACTGGTAAAGTGGTGCCACAGAGCAGACATGTGTCTCTTGGCCAGTGCTCGCAGAGTTGCATGGGACCCTGTTGGCTTACTCACACCAGGCATCTTACGCTGCAAGGTGTATTGAGGCTAGATGTATGAGGACACATCTGTACTTGTGACCTCTCATATGTGGATAAACGGGGTGATTCGATAAGGATCGCTGATATAATCCTTACTGCATTTATCCAATAGTGAGGTCCTGCACCCGATCTGCGCATGTGCAGAAAGGGTTCCTGCGATTGGGGCACAGGTATGCAAACACCTGTGCCTGATTGACAGACAGAGGCATTTGAAGGGAGGGGCTGGGGCAGTCGGCGTTCGGGAAAACAGGGATGTGTTGCCCCCATTTTCTGTGAGTGCATTGTGAGATGCAGTTTCCTTGGCCTCGGAAGCCGCACTGCGACGGCAAGGTTGAGAAAACTTACGCTTACCCAGCCTGACCTCGCAGATGAACATCGCTATCGATGCATCGCAAATGCACGGAGGAGGTGGTATGCAACTCCTCTTGCATTGCTAAGAATTGCAATTGCAAAGCTGCTGCAAACAGCTTTGCAGCTGCAATCCTTACTGAATTAGGGGCCTGATTCACTACCATTTGCAAATGTGAGAATGCATGCAGTGAGCGATTATCGGCAGGCTGAACATGGCGTTTGTGGGGAGTAGTTGGGAAAAGACAAGGGAGCAAATTAGAAAATAAAGTGATTGCATTGTGATCACATTACCAGGGTCGGACTGGCCCACAGGGGAACAGGGGAAACCACCGGTGGGCCCCACTGCCTATGGGCCCTCCTCATACTCTAGGGATCAGGTTCCAGACTCTATCCTAGTGCACTTCAATTATGAATTATACATATGTTATATTATACTTCACAAGAATATGGTTTATTATATATTTACCAAGGGGCACAGAACATGTACTCTGTAATGGTTTCCCAAACCTCTGTGGTGGCTGGCCATTACCTCCACTGTAGCCTGGCCACACCCATAAGCTTGGGCCTGTACAACAGCATTCCCCCGGTGATCCCTTCATGCGCCAGTCCGACACTGCACATTACCTATCATTGTTCCCCATGATGGGCTCCCAGCGACTCACCAATGGTACATCTGGGGCATAAACCAAAAGAATACATAGTCTCCCAGTGGGAAAAATGAACCAGATTGGGACCCAGTAGAAAAAAATAGAGATGAGCGGATTCGGTTTTACTCGGTTTTACTCGGTTCTCAAAATGGCATCTTATTGGCTATCCAAAACACGTGACATCCGTGAGCCAATAAGATGCCGTTTTGAGAACCGAGTAAAACCGAATCCGCTCATCTCTAGAAAAAAAACACATACATTGTTTCTAAAGGGGGGCGTAGGGGGTTGACACATTATCTCCCAACGGGGGAAAAAAAACCATTGGGTCAAATTTACTAAAGTTTCTAAAACAGAGAATTGGTGATTTTTCATTTACTAAAAGACAATAGAGAAATGATAGACAGCATCTGATTGGTTGCTATGGGCAACATCACCAATTCTTTGTTTTGGAAGCTATAATAAATTTACCCCATTATCTCACAATGGTGAAAAAAACACATTGTCCCCCAATGAAAAAAAATAAACATTGTCCACCAGTGGGAAATTAAACACATTGTTCCCCAATGGAAAAAAATACACATTGCTCCGCAATGGGGGAAAAAGCAACACTGTCCCCCAGTGGGACACAAACAAACAAACAAACAAACAAATTGTCCCCAATGAGAAAAAAAATATTACATTGTAACCTCTCAAAAAAAAAAAACCCCATGGGCTCATAGAGGAAAAAAAGAACACATTACTTGCCCCAGCCCCCTCCCAAAAAACGTATTTTATATGCACCTGCAATCAAGCAGCGACTGCAGCATCAGAGCAGGCTCACTCCACTCGAAAGTTCTGAGTGGGCAAGATGTCACACCACCGCCTCAGGTCATGGGCCAGGCCGCAATGCATCGGACAATGGGGGTGATTCAGACCTGATCATAGATGTGCTAAATTTAGCACATCTACAATCAGCTTCCCTGACATGCGGGGGGACGCCCAACACAGGGCTAGTCCACCCCGCATGTCAGGGCCGAGCACCCCCTCCCTCCCCCCCATCCCCGCACAAGTACAAAAGCAGCGCACGGCGGCTACGCTTTTGTACTGGAAGAGTAGCTCCCAGCCAGTGCAGCTCCTGCGCACTGGCAGGGAGCTACTTGTCACAGCCCGGAGTCGCAGCGGTTGTGTGTGATGTCACGCAGCCGCCTCGGCCAGTCCCTCAAAGGTCCGGGCACGCCTTCGTTGCCCGAACCGTGCCCCCTAAACGTCGGCTAAACGCCACCAGCCCACCCAGCGATCGCCTCTACCTGTCATTCGGGCAGAGGCAATCGCAGGGCTAAGACAGCCATTGTCTGTCTGCCATGCGCTGGCGCACTGCGGCGCTGGTGCAAGCGCAGTCCAGGCCTGATCACTGCTGTGTGAAAACGCACAGCACCGATCAGGTCTGAATTAGCCCCAATGAGAAGTTAGAAATGGCAGTGCTCCATTTCCACTAGCCTTGTTCAGTAGAGGGTCCCAGTGGCCGCCACACTGTCCCTCCAGCCAGCTCTGCTTTTCAGTGCCCCCCTGTCAGCTGGCACCTGGAGGTAAATGCTTCCATTGCCTTTGGGGACTTACGCCACTGATAGGGTTACAAACAGCCACCTAGACAATATACTTATCTATCATCATTTGATTTACATTGAAACTAAATAGGAACATTTACAACTGTACTGGTAAAGTGGTGCCACAGAGCAGACATGTGTCTCTTGGCCAGTGCTCGCAGAGTTGCATGGGACCCTGTTGGCTTACTCACACCAGGCATCTTACGCTGCAAGGTGTATTGAGGCTAGATGTATGAGGACACATCTGTACTTGTGACCTCTCATATGTGGATAAACGGGGTGATTCGATAAGGATCGCTGATATAATCCTTACTGCATTTATCCAATAGTGAGGTCCTGCACCCGATCTGCGCATGTGCAGAAAGGGTTCCTGCGATTGGGGCACAGGTATGCAAACACCTGTGCCTGATTGACAGACAGAGGCATTTGAAGGGAGGGGCTGGGGCAGTCGGCGTTCGGGAAAACAGGGATGTGTTGCCCCCATTTTCTGTGAGTGCATTGTGAGATGCAGTTTCCTTGGCCTCGGAAGCCGCACTGCGACGGCAAGGTTGAGAAAACTTACGCTTACCCAGCCTGACCTCGCAGATGAACATCGCTATCGATGCATCGCAAATGCACGGAGGAGGTGGTATGCAACTCCTCTTGCATTGCTAAGAATTGCAATTGCAAAGCTGCTGCAAACAGCTTTGCAGCTGCAATCCTTACTGAATTAGGGGCCTGATTCACTACCATTTGCAAATGTGAGAATGCATACAGTGAGCGATTATCGGCAGGCTGAACATGGCGTTTGTGGGGAGTAGTTGGGAAAACACAGGCATGTCATGGCCTTTTTTATGGTATGTATCTGATGTCATCTGCGATCACTGCGTTTAAAAACATGGCGCCCACTGCGACTTTATTCTCATTTATTTGAGTATGCTGGGATCAGCCACAGCTGTCGTTGGTGCTCAGTTTTTGCGTATGCATTGCGATTCTGCTAATGCATACGCAGATTTGTGAAGAAATCGGTGGGCGTCTTTTATCATTTCTCTGCAGCTCTTCACATGCGATTTTTTGCAATAGCAGACTCGTGAAAATCATATCTCAGCCTCAATAATGATCCATAGTGATTTAGGGCCCAGGCCCAACATTCACTGAATCCCAAGTACATACAGTATAGGCAGGTGCAGAGGAGGATTTAGACCTCAAGGGGCCCTAAACAAGACACCGATTTGGGGCCACCCTTCCTCAAACAATCCCCCCCCCCACCAAGTGTAGCAGACAGCGTCCCGCTCATTATACCGCCCCCAGTCAGTGTATGCTTCCCATCTGCCCCCGACGATTATAGCAGGCGGATTGTAGTTGTACTAGTGTATTATCACCAGTTATTTATATAGCGCACACGTATTCCGCAGCACTAAATGAAAATAAAACCAAGTGGCACTCAACAATACAAAGATAATTAAAACATTTATTAATGTAAAAAAAAAAACAATATAAAAAACCTCCCGGGGGTATAGTACAGGTTAATTCACATAAAGATAAAATAGAACAGATACAATGGCCCTCATTCCGAGTCGTTCGCTCGGTATTTTTCTTCGCATCGCAGCGTTTTTCTGCTTAGTACGCATGCGCAATGTTCGCACTGCGACTGCGCCAAGTAATTTTGCTATGAAGATAGTTTTTTTACTCACGGCTTTTTCTTCGCTCCGGCGATCGTAATGTGATTGACAGGAAATGGGTGTTACTGGGCGGAAACACGGCGTTTTATGGGCGTGTGGATAAAAACGCTACCGTTTCCGGAAAAAACGCGGGAGTGGCTGGAGAAACGGAGGAGTGTCTGGGTGAACGCTGGGTGTGTTTGTGACGTCAAACCAGGAACGACAAGCACTGAACTGATCGCAGATGCCGAGTAAGTCTGAAGCTACTCTGAAACTGCTAAGTAGTTTGTAATCGCAATATTGCGAATACATTGTTCGCAATTTTAAGAAGCTAAGATACACTCCCAGTAGGCGGCGGCTTAGCGTGTGTAACTCTGCTAAAATCGCCTTGCGAGCGAACAACTCGGAATGAGGGCCAATGTTGCTAGACTTAACTGTCCAGTTAGGAATTGTAACACAGTATGTAGTAATTACTATATGGGCATTCCTTTTGTGTAAGATGTAGAATACCTCAAAGGTAACGTAGTGGAATAAGTGTTCCAATAGTGCACCGTAATTAAATTGCTGTAGTACAGGAATTTCAAATAATTAGCAAGTCACTCACTGTATTTGTGCAAATCCAGGGCTGTCCAATTCCATTTATATGTGCGCCGGGTCCAGCGCTCCAATAGGAAGTGGATCCCCGATGGTCAGCAATAGTGTGCTCCGGTGCACTGTGCACGTCTGGCTGTTACCAAGTTCTGCTGTAGTGGGAACACGACTCCGGGCACTCTGATAGGTGGTATGCAGTGGAGGAAGCTTGGAGTCGATTCCGTTAAGCGGCAAGCAGTAGTTGTACTTGTGGCAGAGAGACAGGCGCTTGCATCCACCGCCAGGATGCAGTGTAGTGCAGCTGCTCCCTGTGTTTGCAGGCTCACACTGGCGGGGAGAGGTGGGTGGTCGCACTGGGGGATTCAGTGTTGGTGAACAGTGTGCAAACCCTGCTCACAATAACGGCCCAGCACAGACCCCACTGGGAAGCTAGCCAGGCTGTTGTAGTTCCACAAGATGATAAACCCGTGTCCTTAACACGTTTCAATGCCAGCAGGGCGTCTTTTTCAAAAGGCAGGTGTATCAGGAAGTAGGAGTATCCAGAACTTATACCTGTTCCACAAGTGGAGCTGGGTATGGATGATTTAATTAGTTGATCTCATTGATTCCTCATCTCTATATCCCATGATATTTGTTTTTTGTAGTATGGTAAGATAATTCTCTTAGTCGCAAACCATCCACCATAGGGCAGGTTTATACATTAATAGGTATATAAGCATATATACAACATTGCAAGCGATAAATAGTAAAAAAAAAAAAAACTATAATAAAAAAAAAAAAAGAGAGTGGGAATAATAATTTTACCCAAACACTTATTACAAAGGTTTTAACCGAATCTCGGCAGGGCACAAAAATAGAGCTAATCTAAATGTTTTTTCCTATATGGGAGTTCTGTTGGTGCAAAAAATCTATAGCTCTAGGGGTGTAGAGGCATGTGCCGCTGAAATATACACTCCTAACATAAAAATATGGAGTGTACAGATCTCAAATAAATATTTCAACCCCACCCCCAACTAGAATAAAGACAACAAGAGAGTAGAGAAATATTAACATTACTAAGAGAAAGTGTCACAGTTGTAGACACCAACAATGCCAAGTATTTGTACAAGATTCATAGTATTATAAAGAATACATTTTTTCTAAGGAGGGAAGAACAGAAGGAGGGATAGGAGGGACCAAAGGCCAGAAAGTTGAGGGACCTACAATCAAAACCTACAGTAAGGATCAGAAAAGGTAGATGTTAATTCTAAATGAACTCCAAGTCGATAGTTTCATTGAGAACTTGGGGCTTGAGTGACTGGACCTTGAGAATCCAGGCTGCTTCTTGTCTGCACAGGATTTTGAAGTTGTCACCTCCCCTGCAGGTGACTAGACATGCTCCAGTCCAACCAGCAAAAGCCCTGTAGCGTCTCCCCCTTTGTGATTCTAAAAAGTGTTGAGGAATGCTGTGATTTGTTGATTTGTTCAAAATATTTCTTTTGTGCTCCATAAATCTAAGTTTTAAAGAAAGTATTGTTCGGCCAATGTAATAAAGTTGGCATGGACATATTAGTAAATAAACCACATACTTCGTATTGCAATTAATAAAGGTGTCAATTGTATATTCTTTATTTGAAACAGCTGAAGTTATAGTTTTGGTTTTATTTAAAACAAAGGAACAAGTGGTGTTCCGTATATGATTGCACCTATAAAACCCAGGACCTCAGGTCCTATTAGTGTCCTTTGCTTTATCTTTGAGGCCTGGTTGGAATATCCTCCATAAAAGCTAGGGGCCAGCATGTTTTTCAAATTCCTTGCTTTTTTAAAAACTATAGATGGTGTTTCATCGAGATGGGCTTTAAGAATGGGATCAGTAAACAATAATGTATAATTTTTATTGAAAATATTCCTGCTTTTTTTTTAGCGGCTACATTGAGTTTAGATTTAAAAAGAAGACCATACTTATTTTTATTGTTATTACCATTTTTGTTTTTTTACCACTGAATATTTTCTTCTGTGTAATAATCGTATTGCCAATCTCACTCTCTGTATTATCACCGCATTTATTACTTTCTGTCCATTTACCAGTATTGGATTTACTATTATTCGCAGTCAATGTATCCCCTCTTACTAAGTTTGAAGTACAGGTGGTCATTCCGAGTTATTCGCTCGTTGCCGATTTTCACTATGCTGCGATTTGTTGCTAAATGCGCATGCGCATGGTACACAGCGCGCATGCGCTTAGTTATTTAACTAAAAACTTAGCAGTTTTGCTGTTCTTCGTGCGGCGCTTTTCAGTCGCAATGCTGATCGGTGAGTGATTGACAGGAAAGGGGCGTTTCTGGGTGGAAACTGAGCACTTTCCGGGAGTGTGCTAAAAAAAACGCAGGCGTGTCAGGCAAAAAACGCAGGAGTGTCTGGAGAAACGGGGGAGTGGCTGACCGAACGCAGGGCTTGTTTGTGACGTCAAACCAGGAACTAAATGGACTGAGATGATCGCAATCTAGGAGTAGGTCTGGAGCTACTCAGAAACTGCTTGAAAATTTTTAGTAGCAGTTCTGCTAATCTTTCGTTCGCAATTCTGCTAAGCTAAGATACACTCCCAGAGGGCGGCGGCCTAGCGTGTGCAATGCTGCTAAAATCTGCTACCGAGCGACCAACTCGGAATGACAACCATAGTTCAAAGCCTCATCAAGCACCACTTGTGGGTATTCGCAGTCTTTAAAGGTTTCTATCAGGTCAATTATCTGCTCTTGATATTTATCATCGGATGTACAGTTTCTTCTAATTCTGTGTATCTGGCGTATTCCGCAGTGCTTTACAGAGAACATTTGCCCATTCACATCAGTCTCTTCCCCAGTGGAGCTTACAATCTATATTACGTACCACATGTACACATTCATGCTAGGGTTCATTTTTTTTAGGAGCCAATTAAACTGGGTTTCCTCCGAGTGCTTCGGTTTTCTCCCACAATTTAAAAATATAATGCGAGTCTCCGTACAGGCCATAAATTAATGTGTATGGGGCACTGCAACTGGGCATAATGTGTATTGGGCAATACAACTGTGGGCATAATATTTATGGAGCACTATAACTGAGAGCATAATGTGTATGGGGCAATACTACTATGGGAATAATTTGTAACTGGCACTACTGCGGTGCAAGGGCATAATGTGTAAAGGGCACTACTAAAGTGAGCATTATGTGTAAATGACACTACAACTTTTCCTCTGAGACCATGCCCGCTTAATTTTTTTCAGGCGCGTGCCTTTTGCATGCACCCACCCAGACTAGACTCCTGATCTTCCTCGCTTTACAGTAACTCTACTGCAGCCGCTTTGCAACTATTCCTCCTGGTATGCTGAGGTCTTCTGTTATTTTTGAAATAGGGTGCTTCCCCTCTCTTTAATCACAGCATGGGGCTTCTCAAGGGTGCTCTTCTTTCTTGTTGGGCTACTCCCCTCCTTTTTTTTTTGGTGTTCTCATGGATTTGAGCTACGCATCTGTTACCTCAGATGCTGATGGGAAACCTGCCACATAGCTACACACCCCAATCATGATGCAGCTCAGCCAAGTCTCCACCACATTGAGTAACATTGCTACAAACGTTTCTGCTCTCCTCCTTTGCTCCCCAGTTACCTTCCCCTTGACTACCACTTACAATAAACACCGGGGCTGGGTTATGATGGAGCCTGGATTATGGAGAGACATGGTTAATCCACATGGCAAATCCTGAAAGAAAGAAAAAAGTAAACTACTGCCAAAGAGAGGGGCATTCTTTACCCTGCACAGATGGCTTTGTGCCCCTGCCGGGCTCCTTAAAAAAGCCCAGCCCTGGGTAATTAGTACTCACTCCACCCCTTCTCTCAGCACCCCTGGTCAGAGGGTGTTATATACAGTAGAGAACAAATATGACCCAGCCGCTGACTGCGAGAAACAAGAAGCTGCTATTGATGATAGAAGCTGCTTCTAAGAAAAAACAATTTATCTCAGTGACTATTAGTAAATATCCGAAGACTAAAGGGTAGCTATACAAAAGTGTGGTTTAGTATGTGGTGTGCAGACTGCCTCACGTTGGATGGGGTTTTCACAACCAAACTGTCAGATTTACCAGTTAGTGATTTTAAGGCTGGAAATACAATCCATTTGTGATGAGTGAGAGTTTGTAAACCCTTACACCTCATCAGATCAGGCCACACTGCATGGTTTGCCTATGTGTAGTGACTGATTAGGTTGAGGGAGAGGGCTTGATAAAATGATTGGACTGGACCCCTGCACCTGGAGATTATGAGCCTAATTCAGACCTGATCGCAGCTGCAAAACTTTCTCTAATGGGCAGAACCATGTGCACTGCAGAGGGGGCAGATATAACATTTGCAGAGAAAGTTAGATTTTGGGAGTTATATTGTTTCTGTGCACGGTAAATACCAGCTGCTTTATTTTTACACTGTAATTTAGATTTCAGTTTGAACACACCCACCCAAATCTCTCTCTGCACATGTTATATTTGCCCCACCTGCACTGCACATGGTTTTTCCCATTAGAGAAAAGTTTGCGGTTGCAATCAGGTCTAAATTAGGCCCAATATTGGCTCAATGATAAGTGGCATTGGGTCCCTCCTGGTACCCCTTGATGATAAGGGGCCCATACATCAGCAAACAATTGGAGCAATTTGCCAATTTGTAGCCGATTGTGTCAATAAAGCTGTAATGTATGGGGTTCACAGATCTCAGATTTCACCCATAAATTGATTGGCATTGTTAAATCAGGGTTTTTTTTTTATATGTTTAATTTCACAGATAAATTGGTCTGTAGATTGCTAGTGTATGGGTAACATTAGGCACCAGTGCAATCCTTAAAAAGTCTGTTACAATAAATTAGTGCACACGGTTGTGGAACTACGTATTCCATCATGTTATGATAGTCCATGATGGTGCATTTAGAACTACTGTACAATAACTGTGTACTACAATCTACAATTGCTGTCCCCATCATAAAAAAAAAAACTGCCGCTAGCAGTACTCATAAGAATAATACGGCCCCAGTAGTTATCAAATAATTATTATTGCACTCAGTAATAATAAAATAAATAATATAGCACTCAGTAGTATTAAATTAATAATGGTGCCCTAACATTAAGAAAATAAATACACTTTGTAGACAAAGTTCCTGTTGTCCAGGAACTTGTGGACAGTTTGCCAAGAAGGTTGTCTGCAGTGGTGGACCTACACAAGTTCTGAAACACTGACAGGGCAATATTTTAATACTTGGTCATCATACTTAAATTTGTTACCTGTATATATACAAGTCCTTCTAAAAATACAAATGACTGTGGTGAGAATCGAACTTATGACCTCAGTGCTGTAATTCTAACCATTAATTATACATGCTGCCATCAGAAATTGTGGGGTCCGGGACTGACAAAATAGGCAGACACCCCCCGAAGTGGCCAGAGCTGTGGATAATGTAGGTGGAGCTACAGCAGGGGTGGGGCATAAGTTAATACGTAAACCAGTTTTAAAAAGAATTGTCAAAGTTTGGGGTGGGTGTTATTATAATATGTCAGTCTAGCATATAAAGGATACAATACCCTAGCCCTGCCTTAGCCACCTCCCTCTCATGCATTTATAGACCCTGCCCCAGCCACTTCCCCCTCACACATATACACCAGCCCTGCCAGATCCACCGCCCTCTCACATATATGTAGACCCTGCCCCAGCCACCTTCTTCTCACACACATATGCTCCTGCCCCAGCCACCTCCCTCTCACACATACACCCCAGCCACCTACATTTCACACATATACCCCAGCCATGCCCCATCCACCTCCCTCTCACACATATATAGATCCTGCACCAACCACATCCCTCTTACATACATATACCCCAGCCAACTACCTCTCACACATGTATGTTCTTGCCCCATCCACCTCCCTCTCACACACATATACCTCAGCTACCTACTTCTGACACATATACTGTATGTACCTGTCCAATCCACCTCCTTCTCACACACATATACCCCAGCCACCTCACTCTCACAGATATATATACACCTGTGAAGATACAGGGCTCCAAATCACTCAGGTACGGTGGTAGATGAAAAACTAACAGAGGTTTATTGAACAGAATGGGTTATAAACAGTTCAGCACACTTTTGTAATCCTATCCCAAACGACAAACTCCTGAGAGAACATTACTTCTTAGGCTATGTACACATTAGACGACATCATAAACCATGCAATGTCGTCTGGAACGGGATCTGATATCGGCAAGTGCATACGCACTTGCTGATGGCAGCTGCGATGGGGTGGAGGAGTGGAGTCATGCTACAATTGGCAGCATGGCCCTCGTAAGCATCATTGCATGTATCCTGCATGCAGGTCTGACGTGCGATGAAGGATACGACCCGCAGGAGCACGCATCGTATCCTGTATCGAGCATACAGTATACAATATCGCAACAAACCAGCCGCATCATATGCGATATTGCATAGTGTGTACGCACCCTTAGTCTAGGAGTACATAATTTCTCTCCAGCTCTCTGGGAAACCCTACTTAAACCCCAGAAGCTTCATATTGCAGGGGCGTGTTTTACTTTGTTCTTTGTCTTAGGATCTTAAATTCGAAACAATCTGACTAGATTGCTTAGAAGTCAAACACGGATCTCTCCGTGTGTATGCCCCCCAGCGATAGCGATGTGCGGCCCTGTGCGTTGCTGTCGCCAGTGCTAGATTGGCCCAATCTATCACATTGCTCATTTTACTGGTGGGTGAAATGAGCGCCCCCTCCTTGCTCAGCACACATCGCGCTGTGTGCTTAGCTGGGGAGAGATGTGTGCTGAGCGGTCTGTGCTAAAGCACTCAGCACCCACTCTCCCCGTGTGTTCGGGGCTTCAAAGCATTGGAATACAGTACATATTCTAATCAAGGTGATTACATCAGCCAGAGAGACACCCTGTCTGGCCAGTTCACTGTTGGACAATTCAAGGGAGAGAAAAGCCCCAAAAAAGTCTACCAGGAGCACTCTTATATTTTATATTTTAAACATTCATGTGGTTAGTTGAATAAAGAGTATCCAATTCTGCATCACAACAGGAAAATACATGTCTTTAAAACATAACCTTTCTCTGACGTCCTAGTGGATGCTGGGAACTCCGTAAGGACCATGGGGAATAGCGGCTCCGCAGGAGACTGGGCACAACTAAAGAAAGCTTTAGGACTACCTGGTGTGCACTGGCTCCTCCCTCTATGACCCTCCTCCAGACCTCAGTTAGAATTTTGTGCCCGGCTGAGCTGGATGCACACTAGGGGCTCTCCTGAGCTCTTAGAAAAAGAAAGTTTATTTTAGGTTTTTTATTTTCAGTGAGATCTGCTGGCAACAGACTCACTGCTACGAGGGACTAAGGGGAGAGAAGCGAACCTACCTGCTTGCAGCTAGCTTGGGCTTCTAGGCTACTGGACACCATTAGCTCCAGAGGGATCGAACACAGGCCCAGCCTCGGTCGTCCGGTCCCGGAGCCGCGCCGCCGTCCCCCTTACAGAGCCAGAAGCAAGAAGAGGGTCCTGGAAATCGGCGGCAGAAGACTTCGGTCTTCATCAAGGTAGCGCACAGCACTGCAGCTGTGCGCCATTGCTTCCCATGCACACCCCACACTCCGGTCACTGATGGGTGCAGGGCGCTGGGGGGGGGGGCGCCCTGGGCTGCAATATTGAGTACCTTGGCTGGCAAATAACACATAATATAGTCATAGAGACTATATATGTGTAAAATACCCCTGCCAGATATACATAGAAAAAAGCGTGAGAAGTCCGCCGAAAAAGGGGCGGGGCTTTCTCCCTCAGCACACTGGCGCCATTTTCCCTCACAGCTCCGCTGGAAGGATCGCTCCCAGGCTCTCCCCTGCAGTTTCCAGACTACATAGGGTAAAAAAGAGAGGGGGGGCATTACATTTAGGCGCAATTTTGTGTATACAAGCAGCTATTGGGAAAAATCACTCAGTTATAGTGTTAATCCCTGTGTTATATAGCGCTGTTGGTGTGTGCTGGCATACTCTCTCTCTGTCTCCCCAAAGGGCTTTGTGGGGTCCTGTCCTCAGTCAGAGCATTCCCTGTGTGTGTGCGGTGTGTTGGTACGGCTGTGTCGACATGTTTGATGAGGAGGCTTATGTGGAGGCGGAGCAGGTGCCGATAAATGTGATGTCACCCCCTGCGGGGTCGACACCTGAGTGGATGGTTATGTGGAAGGAATTACGCGACAGTGTCGACTCCTTACATAAAAGGTTTGACGACATAGCAGATGTGGGACAGCCGGCTTCTCAGCCTGTGCCTGCCCAGACGTCTCTAAAGCCATCAGGAGCTCTAAAATGCCCGCTACCTCAGATGACAGACATAGATGTCGACACGGATACTGACTCCAGTGTCGACGATGATGAGACTAGTGTACATTCCAATAGAGCCACCCGTTACATGATTACGGCAATGAAAAATGTGTTGCATATTTCTGATATTACCCCAGGTACCACAAAAAAGGGTATTATGTTTGGGGAGAAAAAACTACCAGTGGTTTTTCCCCCATCTGATGAATTAAATGAAGTGTGTGAAGAAGCGTGGGCTTCCCCCGATAAGAAACTGGTAATTTCTAAAAAGTTACTAATGGCGTACCCTTTCCCGCCAGAGGACAGGTCACGTTGGGAGACATCCCCTAGGGTGGATAAAGCGCTCACACGTCTGTCAAAAAAGGTGGCACTACCGTCTCCGGACACGGCCGCCCTAAAGGAGCCTGCAGATAGAAAGCAGGAGGCTATCCTGAAGTCTGTATATACACACTCAGGTATTATACTGAGACCGGCTATTGCTTCAGCATGGATGTGCAGTGCTGCAGCTGCGTGGTCAGATTCCCTGTCGGAAAACATTGATACCCTAGACAGGGACACTATATTGCTAACCGTAGAGCATATTAAAGATGTACAGAGGGATATTTGCCGGCTGGCATCTAAAATAAACGCAATGTCCATTTCTGCCAGGAGAGGATTGTGGACTCGGCAGTGGACAGGAGATGCAGATTCTAAAAGGCACATGGAAGTATTGCCTTACAAGGGTGAGGAGTTGTTTGGGGATGGTCTCTCGGACCTCGTTTCCACAGCGACAGCTGGGAAGTCAGCATTTTTACCCCATGTTCCCTCACAGCCAAAGAAAGCACCGTATTATCAGGTACAGTCCTTTCGGCCCCAGAAAGGCAAGCGGGTTAGAGGCGCATCCTTTCTGCCCAGAGGCAGAGGTAGAGGGAAAAAGCTGCAACATACAGCCAGTTCCCAGGAACAAAAGTCCTCCCCCGCTTCCTCTAAGTCCACCGCATGACGCTGGGGCTCCACAGGCGGAGCCAGGTACGGTGGGGGCCCGTCTCAAGAACTTCAGCGACCAGTGGGCTCGCTCACGGGTGGATCCCTGGATTCTACAAGTGGTATCTCAGGGGTACAAGCTGGAATTCGAGACGTCTCCCCCTCGCCGTTTCCTCAAATCTGCCTTGCCGACAGCTCCCCCGGACAGGGAGGCAGTGCTGGAGGCGATTCACAAGCTGTATTCTCAGCAGGTGATAATCAAGGTACCCCTCCTTCAACAAGGACGGGGTTACTATTCCACAATGTTTGTGGTACCGAAACCGGACGGTTCGGTGAGACCCATTTTAAATTTAAAATCCTTGAACACTTATATAAGAAGGTTCAAGTTCAAGATGGAATCGCTCAGGGCAGTGATTGCAAGCCTGGACGAGGGAATTCCATGGTATCACTGGACATCAAGGATGCTTACCTGCATGTCCCCATTTACCCTCCTCACCAGGAGTACCTCAGATTTGTGGTACAGGACTGTCATTACCAATTCCAGACGTTGCCGTTTGGTCTGTCCACGGCACCGAGGGTATTTACCAAGGTAATGGCCGAAATGATGATACTCCTTCGGAGAAAGGGAGTTTTAATTATCCCATACTTGGACGATCTCCTTATAAAGGCGAGGTCCAGGGAACAGTTGTTGATCGGTGTAGCACTAGCTCGGGTAGTGCTACAACAGCACGGCTGTATCCTGAATATTCCAAAGTCGCAGCTGGTTCCTACAACGCGTCTACTGTTCCTAGGGATGGTTCTGGACACAGAACAGAAAAAAGTATTTCTCCCGGAGGAGAAAGCCAAGGAGTTGTAATCTCTAGTCAGAGACCTCCTAACACCAAAACAGGTGTCGGTGCACCACTGCACGCGAGTCCTGGGAAAGATGGTGGCTTCTTACGAAGCAATTCCATTCGGAAGGTTCCATGCAAGGATCTTTCAGTGGGATCTGTTGGACAAGTGGTCCGGATCGCATCTTCAGATGCATCGGCTGATAACCCTGTCTCCAAGGACCAGGGTGTCGCTGTTGTGGTGGCTGCAGAGTGCTCATCTTCTAGAGGGCCGCAGATTCGGCATACAGGACTGGGTCCTGGTGACCACAGATGCCAGCCTTCGAGGTTGGGGGGCAGTCACACAGGGAAAAAACTTCCAAGGACTATGGACAAGTCAGGAGACTTCCCTACACATAAATATTCTGGAACTAAGGGCCATTTACAATGCCCTAAGTCAGGCAAGACCCCTGCTTCAACACCAGCCGGTGCTGATCCAATCAGACAACATCACGGCGGTCGCCCATGTAAACCGTCAGGGCGGCACGAGAAGCAGGATGGCGATGGCAGAAGCCACAAGGATTCTCCGATGGGCGGAGAATCATGTGTTAGCACTGTCAGCAGTGTTCATTCCCGGAGTGGACAACTGGGAAGCAGACTTTCTCAGCAGACACGACCTCCACCCGGGAGAGTGGGGACTTCATCCAGAAGTCTTCCAAATGGTTGTACACCGGTGGGAAAGGCCACAGGTGGACATGATGGCGTCCCGCCTCAACAAAAAGCTAAAAAGATATTGCGCCAGGTCAAGGGACCCTCAGGCGATAGCTGTGGACGCTCTGGTAACACCGTGGGTGTACCAGTCGGTGTGTGTGTTCCCTCCTCTGCCTCTCATACCCAAGGTACTGAGAATAATAAGAAGGAGAGGAGTAAGAACTATACTCATTGTTCCGGATTGGCCAAGAAGAGCTTGGTACCCAGAACTTCAAGAAATGATCTCAGAGGACCCATGGCCTCTGCCGCTCAGACAGGACCTGCTGCAGCAGGGGCCCTGTCTGTTCCAAGACTTACCGCGGCTGCGTTTGACGGCATGGCGGTTGAACGCCGTATCCTGAAGGAAAAGGGCATTCCGGAGGAAGTTATCCCTACGCTAATTAAAGCTAGGAAAGAAGTGACCGCAAACCATTATCACCGCATATGGCGGAAATATGTTGCGTGGTGTGAGGCCAGGAAGGCCCCAACGGAGGAATTTCAGCTAGGTCGATTTCTGCACTTCCTACAGTCAGGGGTGACTATGGGCCTAAAATTGGGTTCCATTAAGGTCCAGATTTCGGCTCTATCGATTTTCTTCCAAAAAGAACTGGCTTCACTACCTGAAGTTCAGACATTTGTTAAGGGAGTGCCGCATATTCAGCCCCCTTTTGTGCCCCCAGTGGCACTTTGGGATCTCAACGTGGTGTTGGATTTCCTAAAGTCGCATTTGTTTGAACCACTTAAAACCGTGGAACTAAAATATCTCACGTGGAAAGTGGTCATGCTGTTGGCCTTGGCTTCGGCCAGGCGTGTATCAGAATTGGCGGCTTTGTCTTGTTAAAGCCCTTATCTGATTTTCCATATGGATAGGGCGGAATTGAGGACTCGTCCCCAATTTCTCCCAAAGGTTGTTTCAGCGTTTCATTTGAACCAGCCTATTGTGGTGCCTGCGGCTACTCGTGACTTGGAGGACTCCAAGTTGCTGGACGTAGTCCGAGCCCTAAAAATCTATGTTTCCAGGACAGCTAGAGTCAGAAAGACTGACTCGCTATTTATCCTGCATGCGCCCAACAAGTTGGGTGCGCCTGCTTCAAAGCAGACTATTGCTCGCTGGATCTGTAGCACGATTCAACTTGCACATTCTGCGGCTGGACTGCCGCATCCTAAATCTGTAAAAGCCCATTCCACGAGGAAGGTGGGCTCTTCTTGGGCGGCTGCCCGAGGGGTCTCGGCTTTACAACTTTGCCGAGCAGCTACTTGGTCGGGGTCAAACACATTTGCTAAATTCTACAAGTTTGATACCCTGGCTGAGGAGGACCTAGAGTTCGCTCATTCGGTGCTGCAGAGTCATCCACACTCTCCCGCCCGTTTGGGAGCTTTGGTATAATCCCCATGGTCCTTACGGAGTTCCCAACATCCACTAGGACGTCAAAGAAAATAAGATTTTACTCACCGGTAAATCTATTTCTCGTAGTCCGTAGTGGATGCTGGGCGCCCGTCTCAAGTGCGGATTGTCTGCAATACTTGTATATAGTTATTGTTTAACTAAAGGGTTATTGTTGAGCCATCTGTTGAGAGGCTCAGTTATATTTCATACTGTTAACTGGGTATAGTATCACGAGTTATACGGTGTGATTGGTGTGGCTGGTATGAGTCTTACCCGGGATTCAAAATCCTTTCCTTATTGTGTCAGCTCTTCCGGGCACAGTATCTTAACTGAGGTCTGGAGGAGGGTCATAGAGGGAGGAGCCAGTGCACACCAGGTAGTCCTAAAGCTTTCTTTAGTTGTGCCCAGTCTCCTGCGGAGCCGCTATTCCCCATGGTCCTTACGGAGTTCCCAGCATCCACTACGGACTACGAGAAATAGATTTACCGGTGAGTAAAATCTTATTTTAATTAAGTAGTTAAAAAAACTAAGATCAATCAAGGAAGTTCCTTAGTAAAATCGAAAAATTTAAATGGGACGCTGTTGTACAGACCTAGAAGTCCAGGTATCACATGTACAATTATGTAGTAAATAATCCCTTTAAGCTAGATGAAAATATAACAAGAACATATTGAAGAGACTCTCAGTAATACTATATCCCTCAATTCAACGATGGGGGAGTCTTTACTCCGCCGGATTGCTTGACTACTCCATTTTTAAGTTAATATGGTTGTTAGATTGTTAAGAAGATTTTGACTTGTATACAAAGGTACTAAAGGGGTCATTCCGAGTTGAGCTACGATCATCTTCCCAGACATGCGGGGGGACGCCCAGCACAAGGCTAGTCTGCCACGCATGTCAGTCCGCCACCCCGCACAAGTACAAAAGCATCGCACAGCGGCGATGCTTTTGTACTTGAAGAGTAACTCCCAGTCAACGCAGCTTCTGCGGCTGGCCGGGAGTTACTCGTCGCTGCCCCGGGTCGCAGCGGCTGTGTGTGACGTCATGCAGCCGCTGGGGCCCGCCCCCTGCACGGTAATGCGACGCCTGCATTGCCCGGACCGCACCCCAAAAACGGCGGCCAAATGCCTGTCAATCAAGCAAAGGCGATCGCTATGTAACTATCCCACCCAGCGACCGCCTCTGCCTGTCAATCAAGCAAAGGCGATCGCTATGTAACGACGGCCTTCGGCCGGCTGGCATGCGCTGGCGCACTGCGGCACCGGCGCATGCACAGTTCCAACCCGATCGCTGTGCTGCGAACAGCTGCAGCGTGTGATCGGGTCAGAATGACCCCCTAAGTAAGAGAAGAAAAATAGTTGTGAATCTGCTGTCAACGTTAGACCTTATGTTCATCATAATCTGATGAACCCTACAACACCTGATATTCCCATCAGGCCCATCAGTTTATTGCTTCCAAGATCGGACGAGATTGGGCAAATTCAAAGAGCTATGGTTGTAGGATATAACTGTTGGACAATAGGGAGTAAACAAAAAAGGACAATGGTACCTTATGTCCACTGTGGTATAAGTAAACAATAGTAAACTAGTACCCCTTTTACACCGCCAGCTCGTACATAACCCGTGTTGCTGTGCGGTGTAAAAGAGCCCAGTTGGAATAATCTGGTCGAGTGACCCGGTATTCCAACTCGGGTAGCTAGCAGGGTTAAACCCATTTCCCATTCACACTGTATGGACGCGCAGCACTTGGAGATCATGTGATCTCGAAGCACCACCCCCGCCGTGTCACAGCTGATATCACCAACATGGCAATATGCCAGTTTAGAATCAGCGGTTGCTAGGGGCCTGAGGCGGGTCGCGCCCGGGAATCTCTCATGTCATGCTCCCGGGTGCGACCTGCTATAGTAGGTCTAAAAGGGGTATTGGGTTAACAGCTGCTGTGGAACTGCACATCCCAGCATACCCTGCCACTGTTTTGCTATTTAGGCATGCTAAAATTGAGCAGGGCATGCTAGGATGTGTAGTTCCACAACAGCTGGAGGGCCACAGGTTGAAGACCCATGACTTAAAGTGTAATGGTGCCCATACACTTGTGAGATAATCGGTGCTAACCTTCGATTTCGATCTCATCTGTGAGAGAAATCGAAGGATTGTATGTACATTTTAGGTACCTTGAGACGCGATGCGTGGGCACGCCGCTTGAATGTCGCGTCTCAAGATATTATGTGCTGCACTTAATATCTCTCGCATCGCAGTGCGATCGCATGTGGTTTAAAAACCACATGAGATATATCGCACTGCGATGTGCGATGGGCACCCGCTGGGATCGGCCAGAGGCCGCTCCCACTCGGCGGTGATGTGCCGATCACGTAATTACCATGCGATTTATTACATGATCGCATGGTAATCACTCTGGCAGTTCAGATGCAATGACCCGCGATATCGCGTCGCGGGGCATCGCACAAGTGTATGGGCACCATTACAGACAACAATATAATTGCATATATTAACAATATTAAGGTTGATTTAAATTAAACACAATATTGGTTGAGCAGCAACATGCTTTGGAGAATGAATAAACGGGTGTGGTATGTTAGGATAGACTTAGGTCGACAGTGTCTAGGTCGACCACTATTGGTCAACAGTAAGTAGGTCGACATGGTTTCTAGGTCGACATGAAAAAAGGTCAACATGAGATTTTTTTAAAATGTTGGTGTCGTTTTCTTCGTACAGTGATGGGGAACCCCAATTAGTGCACTGTATACCCTCGCATGGCTCACTTTGCTCACCATGCTTCGGGCACGGTGCCTTACCGTTCCTAATTGTAGTCCACGTGGTTCGTAAAGTATGAAAAAGTAAAAAAATATATATTTTTTTAAGAAAAACTCATGTCGACCTTTTGTCATGTCGACCTCGAGTCCCTGTCGACATAGAAACCATGTCGAGCTACTTACTGTCGACCAATAGAGGTCGACCTAGACACTGTCGACCTAAGTCTTGTCGACCTAGAGACTGGATCCCGAACAAACACACAAACTGAATATAGATACAGTAGTTATATAATGGGGCATGGGGATAAAAAGTAAATATTCAACAGGTTTTATTGACATGGGAAATGAGGCAATTATATTCATTTTCACAGACCTCTAATTTCCTCACAACACCCTAGCCCTTCTTCACGGTTGTGTCTATGTTACCTTCGTGCTCAGGACCTGGAAGTTGATAAAGCTGTATTCCTTTATCGTATAAATAACCCTTTATGAGGTCTTAGAACACTGTACGCTGACTACGTAAGAAGTACCGTAAGGGTACGCTACTTGCGTAACGATCGCTCAGCCGTAGGCGAGACGCTCAAGCGTCGCGTTCGCTCACGGCCCAGAGATCACAGACTGGCACACTATTGGCTACAGACAAACGTAATGATTCGCTATGGCGTAGCGGACGCTCGAGACCACGAGGAGATCACCAGCGGCGCCGACGCTCACAACGCTATACCTTGATATCTATACCTTTAACTATTAGATACACAGTATACCTTTATGTAGAGACAGTGTGTAAGTGCAACCTGGTGTAACCTGATTAACTACAAAGCTGCTTGAGCGTCACCGACGCTCTGTGAACACTTAACACTATGAGAAAATACACAGATACTTGTTTAGGGTCCAAAGCCTATTAAATGTATTATAACTAATATACTTGTAAAAAGGAATCACAGTACAAATGATACACTACAATATAACAGAGACTTCCTAACCAAATAACTACACTATAAATACAATACAATACAATCTAATCAAGGGAAAATACGAGAGAAAGAGTAGAGAGAGAGAGAGAGAGGTAGAGATGAGAGAAATGGCTCACAGTAAGACAATATGATTACGGAGAGAAACTTACGCACAAGGGGAAACGATCGCATGCGCCTCTGGACATCCAGCTTCCCGATTATCAGCAATGAGAACCGTTTGATGAGAAGTCCAAGCTGGATGCCACAGGCCCGTCTTTTATGCTACTCACACAATGCAATCTAATGGTCCCTACAACCTCATTGTCCATTGGACGCAGGAATTCGGCTTCGCATTATAAGCAAAAGGTCATAGGGTGATTCATACAGGTGGGCTGTGACGATTTCAAACAGCTCAGGTGGGTGGGAAACTAGGTTTTCCGCCGCATACCTGAGTAAGAGTAAATAATAGTAATGGACATAAACTTCTTATGTCCATAACTATTCGCACGAGCGATTAATACGCTCCAAACCAACACCGGAATATTGCTATTTAAATACTCTTCCGATGGGTACCAAACACTACTGTATGACTCCTGTTAGACCCTTCCTACAATACAAAGAGGGATTCCTCCGTTCAGGGACATTCTATATTAACCAAACTTTCAGAATCTATCAAAGGGACCATGATCTATAAACTACGTTAATTGTGGAAATATGTAACGATTGGGTGCGCACGCTACGACTACATACTCTTTACCGTAAATACGCATACCGATGCGAGCGGGTGCACGCATCAGCGGGTATGCGCTATCACGGGAAAGCGCACGCATGCGCAGCGCGGACCAGTGTGAGGTGCAAATATGGCAGTGTGCATAGAGATATTTTTCTGACTTTGACAGTCCACCCTTTGGCAGTCAATAATAACTGCCACCTTCTAAAACATTTCAAAAGGGGAAAAATATAAGTCAGGGGTTAATTCATTTCCATGGTTGGGTAAGGAAGAAGAGAGGAGTAGGTGTGAAAAGGGTATGACCTAGTGAGATAGCAGAAGCATGTGTGTATGAGTCCATGTTTGGGGGGTCATGTATCATCGTGCCGAACGTGTTGTAAATCAAGCTTCGAGGTATTGCGAAGTATACATTTGAATTCCTTCTTATCCCGTGGTACAGGTCTGTGGATGGGCTGTCAAACTTTACCGAGCTCTTTTCGGCTTTTGAACAAAATGGGGAGCACATTTTAGTTGATGATACATGAATGGGGGAATATGTGATTGCTGATATCTGTGCCTGTATTCCCTATACTATGTGTGTTATTACCTGAGGGTTGTAGAGATGAAGATGAAGAACACTTATGGAAAATGCAATGATATTCTATGTCAGGTAAATGTACATCTGTCGTCGAAGTTTTGTTCGGTATCAGTTGAAAGTCGTCTTCTTTGCGCTGTTTTGCTCGTTAGGCATGAGCAATAAGCTTTGTCAATGCCATCAGATTTACAAAAAAAATGTTGGGCTAGCGTAAGTTTAAGAATACTAGGGAAACTGGGGATCCATGGCAAAGTTCATCAAATGTCCATTTCTCAAGTGGTCAAAACTCCTTCTTTGGTCCATCCGTTGTCTGTATAGCGTCTCGTCAACTTCCTCGTCCAAGGGGGTCTTTTTATCTTGGAGAAAAGCAGAAAAACAGGTGAAAGAAACGGACCGTATAATCGCATTTTTCATCACATCCTGGTTTCTATCATTGGGTCATAAATCAAATCCAGGTTAATTACAGTTTCCTCACTCCTCAAACTCATCACTCTTGTACTTTGTTTGCACCTCATTAAAGCCTGCCCGCATCTAAATATCAATCCAATAGATATAACAACACCTAAAATACATAGGAGAAACTTTCCAACATCCATTATGACTCCTTGAGCCCAGTCTCCTAAACCGGAGAACCAATTTCGCGGGTTCAACCATGACACCCAACCAGTCAGCTCATTACCTACAGCAGCAAGAGTGAGATTGTGTTTTCGGCGAAATTCCCACTTTAATTGGAGAATATCATCCATCTTTTGGTCTATGACCTCTACCGGATCCTCGGTGCTATTCGTGATGTACGTGCAACACTTCACGCCGTACTGTGTTGCCAATGTAACACAATATCCGCCTGTCACTGCTGTGAGGTAATTAAGAACCATTCTATGCTGTACCAGTTCTGTTTTATAAGCTTGGAGTTCTCTTCCAGTGTATCTAAACGTGTCATCATACATTTCAGTGATATTATCTAACAAATTTGCAAGCGCAGAGATGTATCTATAATTCATCACTCCTCGAGCGGTGCGAGTGAAATCTAACGCCACCAGAACCTGAATCCCGGTGGATTCATGGATCAGATCAGAGGCCGGATGCTCTAACCTTTCTGACAGTTGTCTTTTAACTCGGTGCTCGTAATGAGTGTGAGTATAAGGAGCTTGGGCACCACGGTGTATGTCTTTCATTTTATCATGTGTTACAGTCATCACTTCAGGCAATACTTTTCCAATATAACACAATCCTTCAGAGTTTGGGGCAAGCCACTTGTACGCCTTTCTCCCGCATATGAAATAAGCATCGTCGGGGAGAACATATGGGACGGAGTAGGACATTACCATATTACATACCTTCCAGGTGAAATCTCCTGACCCTAATTCTTCCATCTGCTTAATACACGTATCAGGTTGTACGATATGTGCACAGTATCCTGGTGATACTTCTCCAACTCTAGTAATCCTATTTCCTAAGGTATATCTATACCTGAAAGATTTTCCTCTACTGGCTATGTGGCGTACAAGCTCTGTATCTGTAGGCATTCTATCTGCTCTATGCGAGAAGGTCATGGTCAGGTTGCTCCATGACACTTCCCAATTTCCCGGCTGTCGGGGATTGGAGATGTTAAAACATAAGAGGGACCTATCCACATGGTATTGGTGGAGCTTCAAACTAGGAGGGCTGGAGATATTAAACCTCCTGTCCACCGGTCTCCCACCATTTAACTCAAGTACCTCCCCTATCGTTAAAGGGAATGGTACTAGCCCTGATTTGCTATGACCCTGAGGTACTTGAGAGCATACCCAACAATCTGTTTTGTTTAACACATTACCCACTAAGGAGTGATAGTCACTCAATGGATGCCGGTCCATATGGATATTAAAACTGGATTGGCATTCCTTTATGCACCCATCCTCAATGACATTGTTACAAAGCCTGCAGATACAGTTTTCTTCAGCTAACAATCCGTCACAATTTCTTCTATGATCAATGCTATCGGATCGCTTTCTGATACTCGCCTTTGCTTGTTGGTTAGGTTGATCTTGGAAAACTACGCCTCCATCATCATAATCGAAACCCATTCCAGAACCTCTCTCGACCTCCATGGTACTCTCGCCGGAACAGACTGCTCTAGTCAACATCATGGTTAACAGGAAAATCCGGATCACAGTCTCTTGGGGCAAGTCCATCTTTGAGGAGGAAATGGAGAAGAATGAGAAGGGGGAAAAAGAAATTTCAAGGGTGTCAAAGTCAGAAAAATGTCTCAATGCACGTTGCCATATTTGCACCGCACACTGGTCCGTGCTGCGCATGCGTACGCTCTCCCGTGGAAGCGCATACCCGCAATAGCGTGCACTCGCACGCGCAGTATGCGCATTTACGGTAGAGTTTATGTGATCGTAGCGTGCGACTCATTAGTTACAAATGTTCACAATTAATGTAGTTTATAGATCATGATCCCTTTGATAGTTTCTGTAAGTTTGGTTAAAGTATAATGTCCCAGAGCTGAGGAATCCCTCTTTGCATCGTACGAAGGGTTTAACAGGAATCATACTGCAGTGTTTGGTACCCATCGGAAGAGTATTTAATTAGCAATATTCCGGTGTTGGTTTGGAGCGTATTAATCGCTCGTGCGAATAGTTATGGACATAAGAAGTTTATGTCCATTTCTATGATTTGCACATACTCAGGTATGCGGCGGGAAACCCAGTTTCCCACCCACCTGAGCTGTTGGAAATCGTCACAGCCCACCTGTATGAATCACCCTATGACCTTTTGTTATGATGCAGGGCCGAATTCCTTCGGCCAATGGACAATGGGATTGTAGGACCAGGAGATTGCATTGTGTGTGGAGCATAAATAGGCAGGCCGACCACATCCAGCTCTCACTCTCTCATCAACGGTTATCTGCTGATAATCGGGAGCTGGATATCGAGGCGCTGGCGATCATACCCTTTGTGCGTAAGTTCTCTCCATAATCATTGTCTTTCTGCGAGCCAATCTCTCTCTCTCTCTCTCTCTATCTCTCTCTCTCCTCTTTTTCTCTTAAATACCTTATAGTATTATAGTATTGTATCGTATTGCATTTAGGTCAGTGTAGTATTGTCTTTTTGTATTTATTGTTTAGTTCTGTGGTTAGGAAGTCTCTGTTATATTGTAGTGTATCACATGTACTGTTATCCCCTTTTACAAGTATATTAGACATAATACAGTTAATAGGCCTTGGAAACCTAAACCAGTATCTGTGTATTTCCTATAGTGATGTGTTCATTTGAGCGTCGGTGACGCTCATGCAGCTTTGTAGATAGTCAGGTTCCACAAGGTTGCACTTACACCCTGTACTCACATTAAGGTATTCAGTGTATTTCATCGGTATAAGGTTTAACATAAAGGTATAGTGTTGTGAGCGTCTGCATCGCTGGTGACCTCCTCGTGGTCTCTAGCGTACGCTACGTTACAGCGAATCTTTCCCCTAGACATAACCAATAACGTGTCCTGTGATCACTGGGCCGTGAGCGAACGTGACGCTTGAGCGTCTCGCCTACGGCTGAGCGATCGTTACGCAAATAGCGTATCATTACGGTATTTCTTAAATAAACAGCGTACAGTGTTCTTAGCTTCATAAGGGTTGTTTATACGACAAGGAATTTAGAATTGTCAATTGCGGGCTCGTCCGGTCCTTTTCACATCTGCACTAGGTAGATCAGCAGACATTATCCCCCAGCAAAAGGGTGGGAGGTTATCTCGCAGTTGCTGACGGGATAAGCGTCTGCTTCGCTTAGACAAAGAGTGCTGAAGGAACCCGGTAACCGGAAGTAAGAACAAAACGCTTGTGTCTTTTAAAACTGTTTATTTTTCTTTTGTCTTGCGTACGCATACATTTATCTGCATTTCTTTTTCAAATTTCGTATATCACTATTCCTGTTTGCCAATTTTTTTATAGTTGATAGAAAGTGCTAAAAAGAGATTTGCTGTTATTTAAAAGTAGAGGTAATAGTTAAAGTATAGAACAAACACACGGTTTGTCTGAGATACAAGGCAGTCAGTGTGGATTGCGGTAGATGATCAGGGATCACCTACATTGATAAATAAATATATTGTGTTACGGTGGATCCTTTGCATTGCGTACACGTGTCGCTAACAAAGACTAGCGTACGCAATCCAAAAGGCAGACGCACGCAGCGTTCATTACGCAACGTAGCGTCTGGTTACGCCCACGTAGCCCAAGTCACGAAAAGCGATAATTAGCGCAAAGCGATAATTAGCGCAAAAGCGATAAGTAACGCACAGCGGTAGATAACGCGACGCGGTAAATAACGCAAATCTATTTTTTGGAAAATCTGAAATTTAGTTTAACAGATCCTACTCCTAATTGGTAACACTTTTGGCCTGAAGACAATTTCTGCGCAGAAATAGATATAGAAACAAAGTGTACATGTGTTGAGTGAGTGTGTTTTGTATACAAAAGTTTATATAACTTTAAGGTGGAACCAAAAGGAAAGTCGAGTACTCGTCAAGGAACATACGTGTAAGTGACATATACGGTGGCCAGGGAGGCATCCCTGGTTAAATAATATTTGAGCATTAGAGTATAGCGGACCATAAGGTAACAAGACCAGGAGGTCATAAGGAACAAGACCAGGAGGTCGTAAGGTAAAAGGTCCGCTATAAAAGTCCAGTGGCACAACGCCTGGGGTGTTGGTGCAGAACCCATATAGGCCATAAGCTCTTGCTGAAGGAATCGCGGCCGGAAACATCGATTCCATTGGTCTTTCAGTACATGACAAGTAGTGCTCGTGTACTGAACGATTGGACCACACGTAATTGTGTGCAGTAGTTAGTAATCTGACCTAAATACCATTAGAGTAAAGTGGTCACAAACGCTATTTGTACATTCTGACGTGATTTGTGTAATTTTTTATTTTTGGAAGGGAAGTTCGCTGGTCACTCAGGAACTATCTAACAACCCCAACTTTACTGGAAAGAGTAAGTGTCCTGCGGGTAACCCTCATATGTTCCAGTAAACTGAAGGTTCCATAGGGGCCCTGTATCGAGTACGCTGGCATCATAACGGTGTTTACAGGTCGTATTGGTCGAGGTGGGCGAGTGAGTGGGGTACTCGGTAAACCGCCACCGCCGGCCTACTGTGGAGTAATTTGGTTGTCTGTAAAGGCTTGCTGAAAACCTTGATACAGAAAATCCAAGGAGGACTAAGCAACACCTACAGACTATGGGGGCCAGTTGCTCAGGTAGGGGGCGATCAACCCTGGTTCAGGTTGATTCTGTGAACCGACCAGTTGGGTCGGCACGATATGTAATGTGTGAAAAATATGGAATTCACACCGAATCTTTATGTGATGAATGGGAGAGAATGACTGTACAAGACAGGGACAAGTTCCCAAGAATAGGTAGCTTCAGTCCAGAGGTGTTACAAAATTTAAGGAGGAGGATATGTCTCGTAAAATCAGCAAAGAGACGAATTCAGCATCATGATTATTTACAGTTATGGCACCAGGAAGGTGAGATACAGAGAGGTTTGGCTCTGGCGGCGGGATCTGGGGCAGTCAGGAAGTTGATTGCCACAGCTCCTCCTCCACCATACATTGCAGGAGAGAAGTTGATTGCGGAGAGAAACGCACTGGGTTGTAAAACACAAACTCTTAGTAACACTGTAAATGTTAATGATGTTAACCAAATAACTCATGCAAGTATTAACCCGTGCAAGATGTACCCTGTTTTGAACCTTCCTCAGGAGTGTGATCAAGAAGACGATTCAGCAACAATTTCAGCTCTCTCTCTTGCAGCCACCATAGCAGAGACCACAGTAGGCACAGCGACACCCACGAGATTAGTGAAAGCCCCTAGCGGAGGGATAGGTGAGGTCGTGTCAACGGGTAAGTACGGCACCATGCACTACACTGAAACAATTGTACCACAACAAGCTGTAGAATCTACACAGGAAGAGGCTGTTAGAATTGCTCCTGTAAGGGTAATAGCAGTTCCCAATGGAAAAACAGATGTGTCTGGCGCCACTCCCATAAGGAACATTGCCATGTACACTCCATTTTCCAGAATGGAATTAAGAACAATAGTGTCCGAATTTCCTGACCCCAGGAAGGATTTAGTTGCTAGCCAAAAATACATCAGGGATTTAGGTAACACGGTAGAACCCAACAACAAGGATTGGCAGATACTGCTAAGAGCTTGTTTACCTTCCAATGTTGATGCAACTCAGTTTTTAGCTGATTGTGCATTGGATAAAGATGTACCGCTTACAGACGTGTACAACAAGGATAATGTAAAAAGGATAAATTTACAGCTAAAAGAGTATTTCCCAGCCGTTGTTAAATGGAATAAAATATTTTCCATTAAGCAAAAGGAGTCCGAAACGGCAATAGAATATTTTCACCGGGCACTATTAGAAATGGCAAAGTACACTGGTATAGAAGACATAAAGACCAACCCAAACCATCGAGAAGTAGCAGTATCTGTACTGATGGATGGTTTGAAAGAAACATTAAAAGCTAGGGTACAGACCACGCAGCCATGTTGGCGAGGTCTGTCAGTGTCCACCTTGAGAGAGGCTGCTATTGATCACGACAGAAATATCACTAGGCACAGGGAGTCGCAAAGTGATAAGTTGATGTCCGTAAGTATACAGGCGCTGACCACAAGGCAGCCTGCGTATGTACCACCGAATCCTGTGGGTAAGGCAAGTGTAATAACATGTTTTTCTTGTAACAAACCAGGACATTTTGCACGAGACTGTAGAGTAAGAAATGTACAAAGATCTTTTCAACCCCCTAGACAACAACACCACACACGACATTGGGAGCAGGGTCCACAGAGGCGGAGTTTCGAGCCACATACAGGGGAAACAAAAAGATATCCCCCAAACAGAGATTGGCATGCCTCTGGTAGTTCCCAGCTAACTCCCTCACAAGTAGTTGCTGCCAGCGGGATTCAGGGAGGTCAGCATACCCAATAGGGGTGTGGCCATACCTGTAATCTGCAACCAGTTAAATTGATTGCCAGTCTTGGAAGCGAACCAGAGATTGCAATCAATGTAGCCGGTAAAACTTTAAACTTTCTTGTAGACACAGGGGCGGCCAAGTCAGTGATCAATTCGACAGTGGGCATGAGAACCACTGGTAGGACAGTTCCAGCCATAGGAGTAACAGGAGTAGTCCAGCACTACCCTGTTAGCAAACCAGCCGAGATTACAATAGGGCCTTTGCATACCAAGCATTCCTTTTTGCTGGCTGCATCGGCACCGACCAATCTCCTGGGAAGAGACTTACTATGTAAAATGGGTTGCGTCATTTATTGTACTCCTGAAGGTGTATTCTTGGACATCCCTGAGAATCACGCTCAGGAAGTACGAGACATGTTAGACTCCCCATCAAAATTAATGTCACATTCCATTATGACAAATAGGAATCCATCCCAAGTAGAAGAGATGACATCTCAGATACCAGAGTCGCTTTGGACAAAAGATGGACAGGACACTGGATTAATGGCAAATGTAGCTCCAGTAGTTGTACAAGTAAAAGATGGTAGGATAGCTCCAAAAATCCCACAGTATCCTCTGAAGCCAGAGGTGGAGTTAGGAGTTTTCCCGGTAATAGAGCGCTTGCTACAACAGGGCATTCTAGTAAGAACGTCCAGCACAGCAAATAGTCCCATCTTCCCTGTTAAAAAGAGTGGGGGGAGGGGTTACAGGCTAGTGCAGGATCTAAGGGGGATTAACAAAATAGTTGAGAGTCAGTTCCCCGTAGTGCCTAATCCAGCTGTCATCCTAATGCAAATTCCTCCCACTGCCAAATTTTTCACTGTTATTGACCTCTGCTCCGCTTTCTTTTCGGTACCTCTGCACCCTGACAGCCAATATTTGTTTGCATTCACATACAGAGGAGTCCAATACACGTGGACTCGGTTACCCCAAGGTTTCATAGATAGTCCAAGTATATTTTCTCAGGCTTTGCATGATTGTTTACAGTCTTTCCAACCGGAAAGTGGATCAGTGTTGATACAGTACGTGGATGATCTACTGCTGTGTTCTGATTCATTGGAGGCATCCCTGAAGGATACGAAACAGCTCCTGTTTCATCTTTCAGACACAGGTCACAAGGTCTCCAAAGACAAGTTGCAATTATGCCAAGCTAAGGTAAAATACTTGGGACACTGTCTAACACAAGGACTGAGACACCTGACCGCTGATAGAATCCAAGCCATTAGAGACATGACACTGCCACAAACCCAGCAACAGATCAGGACGTTTTTAGGAATGTGTGGGTATTGCCGTAATTGGATCCCAGGGTTTTCCATATTGGCGCTACCTTTGCAGGAAATGGTCTCTTCAAACAAACCTGATCGGATTTCGCATACAGACGAATCTGAAACAGCATTTGAGAGACTCAAACAGTGCCTAACGCAGGCACCAGCACTAGGTATGCCAGACTATGGGAAACCCTTTGAACTATACGGAACAGAAAGTGCTGGGTGCGCAGCAGGTGTACTAACACAAAAACACGGTGATGCCAGCAGGCCAATTGCATACTACAGCGCTCAGCTAGACACGGTAGCGCGATCCCTCCCCACATGCTTGCGTAGCGTTGCGGCGATAGCATTGCTAGTGACGAAAAGCGAAGATGTCGTGCTAGGCCACAACCTCACAATCCATACACCACATGCGGTATCGGCCTTATTGAATTCTGCCCAAACCAGACATGTCTCATCAGCAAGGTTTACGAGATGGGAATTGGCATTAATGGCCCCAGTAAACATCACCATAAGGAGATGCAGCGCATTAAACCCTGCAACATTTCTCCCAGGTGTGCCTGGACAGGCACAAAGGGTGGGAGGTGAGAGTGATGGGGAAGGAGGATTTAATGCAAAGGAAGATACACATGATTGTATGGAATATTTGACCCAAAATTTTACCGCAAGGCCTGACATCAGTGACAATCCACTAGAAGATGCAGAACTCACGTTCTACACGGACGGTAGTTGTCACAGACAGTCAGACTCGGGAGACTTGTGTACTGGATACGCAGTCGTAGATGACCAAGACACCATAGAAGCGGAACCGCTAGGCCCACCTCACTCAGCCCAGGTTGCTGAACTGGTCGCCCTAACCAGAGCATGTGAATTGGCTAAGGGTAAGTCTGCCAATATCTACACCGATTCTAGATACGCGTTCGGGGTAGTCCATGATTTCGGAGCGCTATGGCGTCTCAGAAATTTCATGACGGCAGCTGGTACACCGATAGCGCATGCAGCTCACATAAAAAGGCTTCTAACAGCAATACAGGAACCCGACAGAGTGGCTGTTATCAAATGTAAAGCACATACATATAGCCAAGACCCAGTATCCCTTGGTAACAGCCGAGCAGACGAAGCTGCAAAGCTTGCAGCTGCTACCCCCATACGGACAGACACCACACAACTGATGGTATTTAATACCATCAACACACGAAAGTTGTGTGAAATGCAGAATTTGTGTTCCACTCAGGAGAGAGCAGTCTGGAAGGCAAAGGGATATGGCCAGGAGTCCTCAGGGCTCTGGACGGATGGACATGGTAAACCAGTGGCCCCCAGGGCATACCTTCCGTGTCTGGCTGAAGCAGCTCACGGGCTGACTCATCTAGGCAAGGAGGGGATGTGCAAGTTGGTAAGAGCATACTGGTGCGCCCCAGGATTCTCCTCTCATGCTAGTAAAAGAGCAATGTCATGCCTTACCTGTCTGAGAAAGAATATTGGAAAAGCAATACCAACAGAACCATCCCATATCCCACCTGCCGGCGGCCCTTTCCAAGTAATACAAATTGACTTCATTCAATTGCCCCCATGTAGAAATTTAAAGTATGTACTTGTCTGTATAGATGTTTTCTCAAATTGGGTCGAAGCTTTTCCAGCAGCTACAAATACCGCTATGTTTACAGCTAAGAAAATTGTGCAGGAATTTGTATGTAGATATGGTATCCCTAGAATCATTGAAAGTGATAGGGGTACCCATTTTACAGGTGATGTCTTTCAAGGAATGTGTAAGTTGATGGGAATTGATAGTAAGCTGCACACTCCGTACCGTCCACAGGCGAGTGCGAAGGTCGAAAGAGTGAACAGCACTATTAAAAATAAATTGAGTAAAGTAATGGCAGAGACAGGATTGACGTGGCCAGAAGCTTTACCCATTGTTTTGTATAGCATCAGAACCACTCCCAGGTCCCCTCTTAATCTGTCTCCTTTTGAAATTCTGTTTGGTCGACAACCGCATGTCATGATTAACCCTCAGGATGATTTGAAATGTAACAATGAAGTAACTGTCAAATACTTGATTAACATGAGTAAGCAGTTGAGGAATCAAAATGATAATCTGAAGTTGGTGATTCCTGATTTACCAGATAGTAATTGTCATGACATTGAACCTGGGGATTATGTAATGATACGAAATTTTCTACGCTCAGGTTGTCTTATTGATAGATGGGAAGGACCATACCAGGTCTTATTGACTAGCACCACAGCATTGAAGGTTGCTGAGAGAGAGACTTGGGTCCATTCATCCCACTGCAAGAAGGTTGCTGATCCAGAGAAGTCCCGTGATAAGGAACAGACGGTAGAGGTTGTATCACTAGAGTGTCTGTTCCAGGAGGACTGAGGCGGCACCTGAGCCTTGAAGACCGAAAGCAGCTGTCGACTCCCCTCTCCCTTTTATTGTTTTCTCCACTTCCCATCCCCTCTCCTTTAAAATTTCTTTTTCCCCCTTCTCATTCTTCTCTATTTCCTCCTCAAAGATGGACTTGCCCCAAGAGACTGTGGTCCGGATTTTGATGTTAACCATGATGTTGACCAGAGCAGTCTGTTCCGGCGAGAGTACCATAGAGGTCGAAAGAGGTTCTGGAATGGGTTCCGATTATGATGATGGAGGTGTAGTTTTCCAAGATCAACCAAGCCAACAAGCAAAGGCGAGTATCAGAAAACGATCCGATAGAAGAAATTGTGATGGGTTGTTAGCTGAAGAAAATTGTATCTGTAGGCTCTGTGATAATCTGGTTGAAGATGGATGCATAAAGAAATGCCAATCTAGTTTTAATATCCATATAGACCGGCATCCATTGAGTGACTATCACTCCTTAGTGGGTAACGTGTTAAACCAAACAGATTGTTGGGTATGCTCTCAAGTACCTCAGGGTCACAGTAAATCAGGGCTAGTACCATTTCCTTTAACGTTAGGGGAGGTACTTGAGCTAAGTGGTGGGAGACCGGTGGACCGGAGGTTTAACATCTCCAGCCCTCCTAGTTTGAAGCTCCACCAATACCATGTGGATAGGTCCCTCATATGTTTTAACATCTCCAATCCCAGAAAACCGGGAAATTGGGAAGTGTCATGGAGCAACCTTACCATGACCTTTTCACACAGAGCAGATAGAATGCCTACAGATACAGAGCTCGTACGCCACATAGCCAGTAGAGGAAAATCTTTCCGGTATCGATATACCTTAGGAAATAGGATTACTAGAGTTGGAGAGGTATCACCAGGATACTGTGCACATATCGTACAAACTGATACGTGCATTAGACAGATGGAAGAATTAGGGTCAGGAGATTTCACCTGGAAGGTTTGTAACATGGTCATGTCCTTCTCCGTCCCTTATGTTCTCCCCGATGATGCATATTTCATATGCGGGAGAAAGGCGTACAAGTGGCTTGCCCCAAACTCTGAAGGATTGTGTTATATTGGAAAAGTATTGCCTGAAGTAATGACTGTTACACATGACAAAATGAAGGACATACACCGTGGTGCCCAAACTCCTTATACTCACACTCACTACGAGCACCTTGTTAAAAGACAACTGTCAGAAAGGTTAGAGCATCCGGCCTCTGATCTTATCCATGAATCCACCGGGATTCAGGTTCTGGTAGCGTTAGATTTCACTCGCACCGCTCGAGGTGTGATGAATTATAGATACATTTCCGCACTCGCCAATTTGTTAGATAATATCACTGAAATGTATGATGACACGTTTAGATACACTGGAAGAGAACTTCAAGCTTACAAAACAGAACTAGTTCAGCATAGGATGGTTCTTAATTATCTTACAGCAGTAACAGGCGGATATTGTGTTACATTGGCAACACAGTACGGCATAAAGTGTTGCACGTATATCACAAATAGCACCGAGGATCCGGTAGAGGTCATAGACCAAAAGATGGACGATATTCTGCAATTAAAGTGGGAATTTCGTCGAAAACACAATCTCACCCTTGCTGCTGTAGGTAATGAGCTGACTGGTTGGGTGTCATGGTTGAACCCGCGAAATTGGTTCTCCGGTTTAGGAGACTGGGCTCAAGGAGTCATAATGGATGTTGGAAAGTTTCTCCTATGTATTTTGGGTGTCGTTATATCTATTGGATTGATATTTAGATGCGGGCAGGCTTTGATGAGGTGCAAGCAAAGTACGAAAGTGATGAGCTTAAGGAGTGAGGAAACTGTAATTAACCTGGATTTGATTTATGACCCAATGCTAGAAACCATGACGTAATGATGTAATGAGTATACGGTCCGCCTTTCACCCATTTCTATGTTTTCCTCCGAGGTACAAAGACCCACGTAGACGAAGGATTTGATGAGCCAAGGGGCCGACAACGGAAAGATGGAAAGAAGAAGAGCAGACGACCTGATAAACAAGATTTTGATGGACAATGCCATGGGTACCCCAGTTTCCCTAGGAACTTTAAAATCACGCTAGCCCAACATTTTTTGTAAATCCATGGACGTTGTTTGCTTTACTCACGATTTATGAGCAAAAGCACAAAGAAGAAGACTCCAATCAACCGACACCAATCAAGACCTCAATCGACGAATGTACATTTCCCTGACATAGAATACCATTGCATTTTTCATAAGTGTTCTCTATCTTCATCTCTACAACCCTCAGGTAATGACACACATAGACGATAGGGAATTCAGGCACAGATATCAGCAACCACATACCTCCCCCATTCATGTATCATCAACTAAAATGTGCATCCCCATTTTTTTTACAACTACAGCCGAAATGAGCTCGGTAAAGTTTGACAGCCCATCCACAGACCTGTACCACAGGATAAGAAGGAATTCAAATGTATACTTCGCAATACCTCGAAGCTTGATCTACCACACGTACGGCACGATGATACATGACCCTCCAAACATGGACTCATACACACATGCTCCTGCTTTCTCACTAGGTCATACCCTCTTCACACCTTCTCCTCTCTCCTCCCCTACCCAACCATGGAAATCAATTAACCCCTGACTTACATTTTTCTCCTTAAATGTTTTGTGGCAGTTATTATTGACTGCCAAAGGGTGGACTGTCAAAGTCAGAAAAATGTCTCAATGCACGTTGCCATATTTGCACCGCACACTGGTCCGTGCTGCGCATGCGTACGCTCTCCCGTGGAAGCGCATACCCGCAATAGCGTGCACTCGCACGCGCAGTATGCGCATTTACGGTAGAGTTTATGTGATCGTAGCGTGCGACTCATTAGTTACAAATGTTCACAATTAATGTAGTTTATAGATCATGATCCCTTTGATAGTTTCTGTAAGTTTGGTTAAAGTATAATGTCCCAGAGCTGAGGAATCCCTCTTTGCATCGTACGAAGGGTTTAACAGGAATCATACTGCAGTGTTTGGTACCCATCGGAAGAGTATTTAATTAGCAATATTCCGGTGTTGGTTTGGAGCGTATTAATCGCTCGTGCGAATAGTTATGGACATAAGAAGTTTATGTCCATTTCTATGATTTGCACATACTCAGGTATGCGGCGGGAAACCCAGTTTCCCACCCACCTGAGCTGTTGGAAATCGTCACAGCCCACCTGTATGAATCACCCTATGACCTTTTGTTATGATGCAGGGCCGAATTCCTTCGGCCAATGGACAATGGGATTGTAGGACCAGGAGATTGCATTGTGTGTGGAGCATAAATAGGCAGGCCGACCACATCCAGCTCTCACTCTCTCATCAACGGTTATCTGCTGATAATCGGGAGCTGGATATCGAGGCGCTGGCGATCATACCCTTTGTGCGTAAGTTCTCTCCATAATCATTGTCTTTCTGCGAGCCAATCTCTCTCTCTCTCTCTCTCTATCTCTCTCTCTCCTCTTTTTCTCTTAAATACCTTATAGTATTATAGTATTGTATCGTATTGCATTTAGGTCAGTGTAGTATTGTCTTTTTGTATTTATTGTTTAGTTCTGTGGTTAGGAAGTCTCTGTTATATTGTAGTGTATCACATGTACTGTTATCCCCTTTTACAAGTATATTAGACATAATACAGTTAATAGGCCTTGGAAACCTAAACCAGTATCTGTGTATTTCCTATAGTGATGTGTTCATTTGAGCGTCGGTGACGCTCATGCAGCTTTGTAGATAGTCAGGTTCCACAAGGTTGCACTTACACCCTGTACTCACATTAAGGTATTCAGTGTATTTCATCGGTATAAGGTTTAACATAAAGGTATAGTGTTGTGAGCGTCTGCATCGCTGGTGACCTCCTCGTGGTCTCTAGCGTACGCTACGTTACAGCGAATCTTTCCCCTAGACATAACCAATAACGTGTCCTGTGATCACTGGGCCGTGAGCGAACGTGACGCTTGAGCGTCTCGCCTACGGCTGAGCGATCGTTACGCAAATAGCGTATCATTACGGTATTTCTTAAATAAACAGCGTACAGTGTTCTTAGCTTCATAAGGGTTGTTTATACGACAAGGAATTTAGAATTGTCAAGGGAGAGGGGATGGGAAGTGGAGAAAAACAATAAAAGGGATTGGGGAGTCGACAACTGCTTTCGGTCTTCAAGGCTCAGGTGCCGCCTCAGTCCTCCTGGAACAGACACTCCAGTGATACAACCTCTACCGTCTGTTCCTTATCACGGGACTTCTCTGGATCAGCAACCTTCTTGCAGTGGGATGAATGGACCCAAGTCTCTCTCTCAGCAACCTTCAATGCTGTGGTGCTAGTCAATAAGACCTGGTATGGTCCTTCCCATCTATCAATAAGACAACCTGAGCGTAGAAAATTTCGTATCATTACATAATCCCCAGGTTCAATGTCATGACAATTACTATCAGGTAGATCAGGAATCACTAACTTCAGATTATCATTTTGATTCCTCAACTGTTTACTCATGTTAATCAAGTACTTTACAGTTACTTCATTGTTACATTTCAAATCATCCTGAGGGTTAATCATGACATGCGGTTGTCGACCAAACAAGATTTCAAAGGGGGACAGATTAAGAGGGGACCTGGGAGTGGTTCTGATGCTATACAAAACAATGGGTAAAGCTTCTGGCCACGTCAATCCTGTCTCTGCCATTACTTTACTCAATTTATTTTTAATAGTGCTGTTCACTCTTTCGACCTTCGCACTCGCCTGTGGACGGTACGGAGTGTGCAGCTTGCTATCAATTCCCATCAACTTACACATTCCTTGAAAGACATCACCTGTAAAATGGGTACCCCTATCACTTTCGATTATTCTAGGGATACCATATCTACATACAAATTCCTGCACAATTTTCTTAGCTGTAAACATAGCGGTATTTGTAGCCGCTGGAAATGCTTCGACCCAATTCGAGAAAACATCTATACAAACAAGTACATATTTCAAATTTCGACAAGGGGGTAATTGAATGAAGTCAATTTGTATTACCTGAAAAGGGCCGCCGGCAGGTGGGATATGGGATGGTTCTGTAGGTATTGCCTTTCCAATATTCTTTCTCAGACAGGTAAGGCATGACATTGCTCTTTTACTCGCATGAGAGGAGAATCCTGGGGCGCACCAGTATGCTCTTACCAATTTGCACATTCCCTCCTTGCCTAGATGAGTCAGCCCGTGAGCTGCTTCAGCCAGACATGGAAGATATGCTCTGGGGGCCACTGGTTTACCATGTCCATCCGTCCAGAGCCCTGAGGACTCCTGGCCATATCCCTTTGCCTTCCAGACTGCTCTTTCCTGTGTGGAACACAAATTCTGCATCTCACACAACTTTTGTGTGTTGATGGTATTGAATACCATCAGTTGTGTGGTGTCTGTCGGTATGGGGGTAGCAGCTGCTAACTTAGCAGCTTCGTCTGCTCGGCTGTTACCAAGTGATACTGGGTCTTGACTATATGTATGTGCTTTACATTTGATAACAGCCACTCTGTCGGGTTCCTGTATCGCTGTTAGAAGCCTTTTTATGTGAGCTGCATGCGCTATCGGTGTACCAGCTGCCGTCATGAAATTTCTGAGGCGCCATAGGGCTCCGAAATCATGGACTACCCCGAATGCGTATCTAGAATCGGTGTAGATATTGGCTGACTTACCCTTAGCCAATTCACATGCTCTGGTTAGGGCGACCAGTTCAGCAACCTGGGCTGAGTGAGGTGGGCCTAGCGGTTCCGCTTCTATGGTGTCTTGGTCATCTACGACTGCGTATCCAGTACACAAGTCTCCCGAGTCTGACTGTCTGTGACAACTACCGTCCGTGTAGAACGTGAGTTCTGCACCTTCCAGTGGATTGTCACTGATGTCAGGCCTTGCGGTAAAATTTTGGGTCAAATATTCCATACAATCATGTGTATCTTCCTTTGTATTAAATCCTCCTTCCCCATCACTCTCACCTTCCACCCTTTGTGCCTGACCAGGCACACCTGGGAGATATGTTGCAGGATTTAATGCACTGCATCTCCTTATGGTGATGTTTACTGGGGCCATTAGTGCCAATTCCCATCTTGTAAACCTCGCTGATGAGACGTGTCTGGTTTGGGCAGAATTCAATAAGGCTGACACTGCATGTGGTGTATGGATTGTGAGGTTGTGGCCTAGCACGACATCTTCGCTTTTTGTTACTAGCAATGCTATTGCAGCAACGCTTCGCAAGCATGTGGGGAGGGATCGCGCTACCGTGTCTAGCTGAGCGCTGTAGTATGCAACTGGCCTGCTGGCATCACCGTGTTTTTGGGTTAGTACACCTGCTGCGCAACCAGCACTTTCTGTTCCGTATAGTTCAAAGGGTTTCCCATAGTCTGGCATACCTAGCGCTGGCGCCTGCGTTAGGCACTGTTTGAGTCTCTCAAATGCTGTTTCGGATTCGTCTGTATGCAAAATCCTATCAGGTTTGTTTGAGGAGACCATTTCCTGCAAAGGTAGCGCCAATATGGAAAACCCTGGGATCCAATTACGGCAATACCCACACATTCCTAAAAACGTTCTGATCTGTTGCTGGGTTTGTGGTAGGGTCATGTCTCTAATTGCTTGGATTCTATCAGCGGTCAGGTGTCTCAGTCCTTGTGTTAGACAGTGTCCCAAATATTTTACCTTAGTTTGGCATAATTGCAACTTGTCTTTGGAAACCTTGTGACCTGTGTCTGAAAGATGAAACAGGAGCTGTTTCGTATCCTTCAGAGATGCTTCCAGTGAATCTGAACACAGCAGTAAATCATCCACATACTGTATCAATACTGATTCATTCTCCGGTTGGAAAGACTGTAAACAATCATGCAAAGCCTGAGAAAATATACTTGGACTATCTATGAAACCTTGGGGTAATCGAGTCCACGTGTATTGGACTCCTCTGTATGTGAATGCAAGCAAATATTGGCTGTCAGGGTGCAGAGGTACCGAAAAGAAAGCGGAGCAGAGGTCAATAACAGTGAAAAATTTGGCAGTGGGAGGAATTTGCATTAGGATGACAGCTGGATTTGGCACTACGGGGAACTGACTCTCAACTATTTTGTTAATCCCCCTTAGATCCTGCACTAGTCTGTAACCCCTCCCCCCACTCTTTTTAACAGGGAAGATGGGACTATTGGCTGTGCTGGACGTTCTTACCAGAATGCCCTGTTGTAGCAAGCGCTCTATTACTGGGAAAACTCCTAACTCCACCTCTGGCTTCAGAGGATACTGTGGGATTTTTGGAGCTATCCTACCATCTTTTACTTGTACAACTACTGGAGCTACGTTTGCCATTAATCCAGTGTCCTGTCCGTCTTTTGTCCAAAGTGACTCTGGTATCTGGGAAGTCATCTCTTCTACTTGGGACGGATTCCTATTTGTCATAATGGAATGTGACATTAATTTTGATGGGGAGTCTAACATGTCTCGTACTTCCTGAGCGTGATTCTCAGGTATGTCCAAGAATACACCTTCAGAAGTACAATAAATGACGCACCCCATTTTACATAGTAAGTCTCTTCCCAGGAGATTGGTTGGTGCCGATGCAGCCAGCAAAAAGGAATGCTTGGTATGCAAAGGCCCTATTGTAATCTCGGCTGGTTTGCTAACAGGGTAATGCTGGACTACTCCTGTTACTCCCATGGCTGGAATTGTCTTACCAGTGGTTCTCATGCCCACTGTCGAATTTATCACTGACTTGGCCGCCCCTGTGTCTACAAGAAAGTTTAAAGTTTTACCAGCTACATTGATTGCGATCTCGGGTTCATTTCCAAGGCTTGCAATCAATTTTACTGGCTGCAGATTACAGGTATGGCCACACCCCTATTGGGTATGCTGACCTCCCTGAATCCCGCTGGCAGCAACTACTTGTGGGGGAGTTAGCTGGGAACTACCAGAGGCATGCCAATCTCTGTTCGGGGGGTATCTTTTTGTTTCCCCTGTATGTGGCTCATAACTCCGCCTCTGTGGATCCTGATCCCAATGTCTTGTGTTGTGTCGTTGTCTAGGGGGTTGGTATGATTTTGGTACATTTCTTACTCTACAGTCTCGTGCATAGTGTCCCTGTCTGTTACAGGAATAACATGTTATCACAGTTGACTTACTTACAGGATTTGATGGTACATACGCAGGCTGTTTTGTGGTCAGCGCCTGTATACTTACTGACATTAACTTATCACTTTGCGATTCTCTGTGCCTGGTGATGTTTCTGTCGTGATCAATAGCAGCCTCTCTCAAAGTGGACACTGACAGACCTCGCCAACATGGTTGCGTGGTCTGTACCCTAGCCTTTAATGTTTCCTTTAAACCATCCATCAGTACCGATACTGCTACTTCTTGATGGTTTGGGTTGGTCCTAATGTCTTCTATACCAGTGTATTTTGCCATTTCTAATAGTGCCCGGTGAAAATATTCTGCTGCCGTTTCGGACTCCTTTTGCTTAATGGAGAATATTCTGTTCCATTTTACAACGGCTGGGAAATACTCCTTTAACTGTAAATTTATTCTTTTTACATTATCTTTGTCGTACACATCTGAAAGCGGTACATCTCTATCTAGTCCACAATCAGCTAAGAATTGAACTGAGTCGACATTTGAAGGTAAGCAAGCTCTTAGCACTATCTGCCAATCCTTATTATTGGGCTCTAAAGTGTTTCCTAGATCCCTGATGTATTTTTGGCTTGCAACTAAATCTTTTCTGGGGTCTGGGAATTCAGACACTATGGTCCTCAATTCCATTCTAGTAAACGGGCAATACATGGCAATGTTCCTAACGGGTGTGGCTCCTGATGCATCTGTTTTCCCATTGGGAACTACTATCACCTTAACTGGATTTATTCTAACAGCTTCACTCTGTGTAGATTCTACAGCTTGTTGTGGTACAATTGTCTCAGCATAATGCATGGTGCCGTACTTACCCGTTGACACGACCTCACCTATCCCTCCGCTAGGGGCCTTCACTAATCTCGTGAGTGGAGCAGTTCCTACTTTGGTTTCTGATATGGTGGCCGCTAGAGAGAGCGCTGAAGTTGTTGCCGAATCGTCTTCTTGATCACACTCCTGAGGAAAGTTCAAAACAGGGTACATCTTGCACGGGTTAATAATTGCATGGGTTACTTGGTTAACATCATTAACATTTATATGGTTGCTAAGAGTTTGTGTTTTACACCCCAGTGCGTTTTTCTCCGCAATCAACTTCTCTCCTGTAATGTATGGTGGAGGTGGGGCTGTGGCTATCAGTTTCCTGACTGCCCCAGATCCCGCCGCCAGAGCCAAACCTCTCTGTATCTCACCTTCCTGTTGCCACAACTGTAAATAATCATGATGCTGAATTCGTCTCTTTGTCGATTTTATGAGACATATCCTCCTCCTTATATTTTGTAACACTTCTGGGCTGAAGCTACCTATTCTTGGGAATTTCTCCCTGTCTTGTACAGTCATTCTCTCCCATTCATCACATAAAACCTCTGTGTGACTTCCATATTTCTCACACATGATGTACCTTGCCGACCCGACTGGTCGGTTCTCTGAATCAACCCGAACCGAGGTTGATCGCCCCCTACCTGAACAACTGGCCCCCATAATCTGCAGGCGTTGCTTACTACTCCTTTGATCTTTATATCACGGTCTTCAGCGAACCCTTACAGCAAACCAAATTATTCAAAATAGGCCGGCGGTGGCGGTTTACCGAGTACCCCACTCACTCGCTCACGTCGACCAATACGACCTGGTCACACCGATATGGTGCTGGCGTACTCGACCTAGAGCACCTACCAAAAACCTTCTGTTTACTGGAACATGTGAGGGTTACCCGCAGGACACTTACTCTTTCCAGTAAAGGTGGGGTTGTTAGATAGTTCCTGAGTGACCAGCGAACTTCCCTTCCAAAAATAAAAAATTACACAAATCACGTCAGAATGTACAACTAGCGTTTATGACCTTTGTACGCAAAATGATACTAGTCAGGTTTACTAATGCACACAATGACGTGCGGTACAATCGTTCAGTACATAAGCACTACTTGTTATGTACTGAGAGATCAATGGAATCGAAAATTTCGGCTGCGAATTCCTTCAGCCAGAGCTTATATGGCCTATATGGGTTCTGCACCAACCCCCGGGGTTGTGCCTCTTACCTTTATAGCGGACTTCTTTGTCTCCTTATGACCTCCTGGTCTGTTATGACCTCCTGGTCTTGTTCTGTACGACCTCCTGGTCTGACCTCCTGGTCTTGTTCTATACTGGTCCGCTATACTCTAATGCTCAAATATTATGTTTAACCAAGGATGCCTCCCTAGCCACCGTGCACGTCACTTACACGCGTGTACCTCACGAGTACTCGACTTTTCTTGTGGTTCAACCTTTAAGTTATATAAACTTGTAATAATAAAAACACACTCACTCACCACATGTACACTTTTGCTTCTATTTCTATTTCTGCGCAGACATTTTTCTTTAGCCCAGCTGTGTTACCAATTAGGAGCAGGATCTGTTAATTAAATTTCGGACACCAAAAATAGACTTGCGTTATTTACTGCGTCGCGTTATCTACCGCTGTGCGTTACTTATCGCCTTTGCGTTACTTCAACTTATCGTGACTTGAGCTACGTGGGCGTAACCGGACGCTCCGTTGCGTAATGTACGCTGCGTGCGTCTGCTTTTGGATTGCGTACACAAGTCTTTTGTTAGGGACACGTATACGCAAAACAAAGATCCACCGTAACACAATTTATACTTTTATCAATGTAGATGATCCTTGATCATCTACCACGTACCCCACTGACTTTGCCTTATCTCCCAGGCAAACCTGTGTGTTTGTCTATACTTTAACTATTACCTCTATTCTTAAACTATGAAATAACAGCAAGTCTCTTTTAGCACTTTTCTATCAACTATAAAACTGGCAAACAGGATAGTGATATACGAAAATGAAAAAGAAATGCAGATATATATGTATGCGTGCGTGTGTACGCAAGACAGAAGAAAAAAAAAATTACAGTTTTAAAAGACACTAGCGTTTTGTTCTTACCTCCGGTTCCCGGATTCCTTCAGCACTCGTTATCTAAGCGAAGCAGACGCTTATCCCGCCAGCACTGCGAGACAACCTCCCGCCCTTTGCTGAGGGATAATGTCTGCTGATCTACCTAGTGCAGATATGTGAAGGACTGGACGGCCCCCAATTGATAAAGCTGTATTCCTTTATCGTATAAATAACCCTTTATGAGGTCTTAGAACACTGTACGCTGACTACGTAAGAAGTACCGTAAGGGTACGCTACTTGCGTAACGATCGCTCAGCCGTAGGCGAGACGCTCAAGCGTCACGTTCGCTCACGGCCCAGAGATCACAGACTGGCACACTATTGGCTACAGACAAACGTAATGATTCGCTATGGCGTAGCGGACGCTCGAGACCACGAGGAGATCACCAGCGGCGCCGACGCTCACAACGCTATACCTTGATATCTATACCTTTAACTATTAGATACACAGTATACCTTTATGTAGAGACAGTGTGTAAGTGCAACCTGGTGTAACCTGATTAACTACAAAGCTGCTTGAGCGTCACCGACGCTCTGTGAACACTTAACACTATGAGAAAATACACAGATACTTGTTTAGGGTCCAAAGCCTATTAAATGTATTATAACTAATATACTTGTAAAAAGGAATCACAGTACAAATGATACACTACAATATAACAGAGACTTCCTAACCAAATAACTACACTATAAATACAATACAATACAATCTAATCAAGGGAAAATACGAGAGAAAGAGTAGAGAGAGAGAGAGAGAGGTAGAGATGAGAGAAATGGCTCACAGTAAGACAATATGATTACGGAGAGAAACTTACGCACAAGGGGAAACGATCGCATGCGCCTCTGGACATCCAGCTTCCCGATTATCAGCAATGAGAACCGTTTGATGAGAAGTCCAAGCTGGATGCCACAGGCCCGTCTTTTATGCTACTCACACAATGCAATCTAATGGTCCCTACAACCTCATTGTCCATTGGACGCAGGAATTCGGCTTCGCATTATAAGCAAAAGGTCATAGGGTGATTCATACAGGTGGGCTGTGACGATTTCAAACAGCTCAGGTGGGTGGGAAACTAGGTTTCCCGCCGCATACCTGAGTAAGAGTAAATAATAGTAATGGACATAAACTTCTTATGTCCATAACTATTCGCACGAGCGATTAATACGCTCCAAACCAACACCGGAATATTGCTATTTAAATACTCTTCCGATGGGTACCAAACACTACTGTATGACTCCTGTTAGACCCTTCCTACAATACAAAGAGGGATTCCTCCGTTCAGGGACATTCTATATTAACCAAACTTTCAGAATCTATCAAAGGGACCATGATCTATAAACTACGTTAATTGTGGAAATATGTAACGATTGGGTCGCACGCTACGACTACATACTCTTTACCGTAAATACGCATACCGATGCGAGCGGGTGCACGCATCAGCGGGTATGCGCTATCACGGGAAAGCGCACGCATGCGCAGCGCGGACCAGTGTGAGGTGCAAATATGGCAGTGTGCATAGAGATATTTTTCTGACTTTGACAAAGTGACAAAACGAGAGGGCAGGAGAGAACTTCTGCCCTTACAGCACCTAAATGTTTTCTTCGTTCTCCGTTCGTTTGGGGTAATTTTTTTTTTCTATGCAGCATTGGACCCTCGCGGGCTTGCTACGCTCGCCACATTTCAGGCTCGGTGTCTCGCTCTGCTTCGCTCGCCACACTTTACTATTCCACATAGATTGTGACATGGACTCAGGGGGTTATGGGAAAGGTCCTCTCCACGAAGGTAAACTAGACGCTACCCTACTTCACTGCTGGAGTTTCCGAGTGTGTTAGTGTGCTGGTTGGTCTGCTGCGATCCTGCAGACATAATGTTGCCTTATCTCTAATACCTGTTAAACCTTGTGTTCCTATATATTTGTTAGTCCATATTGGGGGTCATTCCGAGTTGTTCGCTCGTTGACGTTTTTTGCAACGCAGCGATTAGGTGGAAAATGCGCATGGTACGCAGTGCGCATGCGCTAAGTAATTTAACACAAAACTTTGGAGATTTACACAAGATCGAGCGACATTTTTTCAACGCTCGAGTGATCGTAGTGTGATTGACAGGAAGTGGGTGTTTCTGGGCGGAAACTGGACGTTTTCCGGGAGTGTGCTAGAAAACGCAGGCATGCCAGGTAAAAACGCAGGAGTGTCTGGAGAAACGGGGGAGTGGCTGGCCGAACGCAGGACATGTTTGTGACGTCAAACCAGGAACTAAACGGACTGAGGTGATTGCAGTCTAGGAGTAGGTCTGGAGCTACTCAGAAACTGCAGCAAATTATTTAGTAGCAGTTCTGCTAATCTTTCGTTCGCTATTCTGCTAAGCTAAGATACACTCCCAGAGGGCGGCGGCCTAGCGTGAGCAATGCTGCTAAAAGCAGCTAGCGAGCGAACAACTCGGAATGAGGGCCATTGTCGGTTGTTTTGTCTCCTTCATGGTGGTAGCCATTTTTATGAGGACATTTCTATACAGTTATAACCAAGCTCGCAGCTGCAGAGGCAGCCCGGACCTCCTTTCTGTATGGCAGTCTCCCCTTGATGGCAGCCATTCATGCTGCCCCTACATTTGGAAATACTGTCAAGTAGAACTCCCCTATAAGTTATGTGGTATCATTAAAACACATCTGGTATTCTTATGGGCCCTACAAACTGGCTGATTACACAGAAAGATATGAACGATCTCTTTCATTAATGAAAGAGATATCGTTCATATCTTTCAGTGTGTATGCACCAACGATGAACGATGCGCAGCCCTGCGCTCGTTCATCGCTGGTGCCGGTTCGTTTATGCCTGCAAGCCAATATGGACAATTTCTCTCCATATTAGAGCTCAGGGCTATGGGGCCGGGTGACGGGGGGAGCGAAGAAACTTCACTCCTCCCATCACCGCCATGTCGTCCGTCGGCCGTATAGTTCTTCGTGCACCTCGGCGGCCAATCGTCCAGTGTGTAGGGCCCTTAAATCCAAAATTATCTGGAATTCTTTAGATATAATTCTTTATTTCTACACCACTGTTTAAACAGACTTTATCCAGTTTATTGTTACAAATGTCTCCTATGTTGATTTTCAACATGTTGCATTTTTTTCACATTATATATAACACAAGTTTTTTTTTTTTTATTACATTTTATGTAATATATAAATATCAACTCAATAATATTTAATTTTATAAAATTTATACTTTCTAGTTAAACTGTGGTTCCACATTATAATATAATGCTTTTGTAATTGCAGTGGACATTTTTATTTATACTCATGAAATTAGGAAAGCTATAAGGCCCAGATTTATCAAGCCTTGGAGAGTGATAAATTGCACGATGATAAAGTGCCAACGAATCAGCTCCTAACTGTCATGTTACAGGGTGTGGGGCAGATGTATTAAACCTGGATAAGTGATAAAGCAGTGATAAGTGCAAAGTGGTAACGCACCAGCCAATCATTACGGATTTGAAAAACTACAGTTGAGAGCTGATTGGCTGGTGCATTATCAGCTTGCACTTATCACTGCTTTATCACTTCTCCAGGCTTATACATCTGCCCCATACCCTGTAATGTGACAGTTAGGAGCTGATTCGTTGGCACTTTATCACCGTGCAATTTATCATTCTCCAAGGCTTAATAAATCTGGCCCTAAGGGTCCTATGAAGGAGCTGCCAGTACTGGTCTCCTCAGCCCCTCCTACGTGGCTGGCAGTGTGTGGTAAATGTGGTTCCTGAGTGAACTGCCTGCAGCTTCTGTGCAAACAGCAATGGTATTTAGTATATACATTTTGGACTTTCACTGCCAGTTATCACTTCCTACTTGAGGGCATAGGGAGTGTATACTACCACCAAAAATGAAGGCTATCCCTAAATAGCAAAGGTTGCACTTAACTAGAAAGCCCCAATACACTTTGCACTGTCAAAAAAAGTAACTCTGGGGCGTGGCTTGGCAGGCTAAGGAGGAAGACATGTGATAGCTGAGCTCCCACTGCTTTAGGTCTAAATAGACCAGTTTTACACTACTGCGGGGTGTATTTGCTGTGCCCCTTTCACACCTGCCTGCTTTGAAACGCTGAGGGAGCGGCCTGCGACCCGGGACCATTCCCGGCCCTCCCTGCGGATCCCGGTCTACCTGGTCCTCTGAAGCCGGGAGCTAGATTTCGTGGTGTGAGCGTGACGAACTTCCTGGAGCCGCGGACTGGAAGGGGGGCCAGGCGGCCGCGTGGCACTACAGCGCTCACCTTCTGCAGAGTACTGCGCTGCCTGGCTCCCGATCCCTGGCCAGGGGAGAGAGGTGTCCAGGGATAGCTGTGTGGAGATGTGGTCCCCTGGAGGAGCTCCCTGTCTGCAGCAGAGGATCCTGGCGCCATCTTGGAGGGGGATTCTTTTCCAGCCATCACGGGAGGAGAGCCTTCTTGGAGCCTAGAGCAGAGCTAGATTAGATCACTGACAGGTCTGTGGCTTCTTTGTGCTATCCCTGCAGCACCTGTTACCTCCCAGTGCAATCTGTCGGCTGCTGCCCACACAGGAAGGTGAGTTCCTTCCATTACATACAGTGTCGACATCCTATATATCATATTGAGTGACCTCCCATAAAGGAACTATATTGCACTTCTACTCACTCCTGTTAAAAAGTGTTTGGACTCTTTTTGCTCTATGTGCAGACTATTCCCATGTGCACCACTTATACCTTGCATCTACCCACCCTGTTTTCACCCTATTCTGTAAAACCTGTAACAGATTACTGGAATGGAATAACTAAGCCTGGCTCTCCCTCTTGTGGCCCGTTAGAAGAATTGCATGATCATAACCTTCATTGACTGGGATCCTACCAGGGCTGTGAGTTCTGTGGCTTCAGACCCCCCTCACATGGTGCACACTCGCAACTGGGTTTTCTGTACTCAATAACAGATCACCAGTTTCCCTACTGGACACCTTGAATACTGGATGTTCCGTTCTCAGCTGCGGCTGCGTCACCTCCGTCCTATGTCATTGCTTCCACCATCAACGTGATTTAGCCATACCACGTAGAGGGGAATGTGCAGTGTGCCCCTACCTTGACTGCGTTCAGCTATTTCTCCCATACCATTAATGCATACCTAATACCAGTCCTGATTGTCCCGACACATGACAAAGCAACGTACCTCCAGGAAAAATACTAGATCCTTGCTCAAACCCTCACGACTTTCAGCATTTCACTCTATTCAAGACTCCTGTCAGTGATCATAATTCACCTCCACATGTGACCCCTATGGCAGCGGTCACCCAGATGGATGGTGGCGTTGCCATGGAGCAACATCAACCCGCTCCAATGACGACCTCTGGGGCTGACGCCACCAACATGGCCGCCATACTGGCACAATTGCCTTCTCTCCTGACTCGCCAGGATTTTCAACGAGATTTGCAGTCAATGGAGAAACGAATTCAAGACTCTATTCAGTCCAGAATTTCGGCCGTACAAGCTGATTTAACACAGGTGGGGGATAGAGTGGAGACGCTGGAAGTACGTACAGACGGTATTGAATCCAAAATTGCTGATCTGCATGACCTGGTATCGCGTCACTCACCCATGGCTCTAAATGCAGAGTGTTCTTGTTCTGTATTACCGATGTTGATATTTTTGCTATATTGCTATACGTTTGCAGACTTCAACAGGTCAGATTATCTGTTTACTCTGTTTGCATTAATTGCTTACACATGTCCAGACCTATGCTTGCTTGTTTTTGTTTCCCTTCTGTGTTTTCCTTGTCCTCCCCTCCCTCCCCTTCTCCATTCAGGTACTGTCGACGATATCACCAGCTATGGACCCATTTTGGGACAGGTGCTATATCCATATAATGGTGTCACTCACATTATACAACAATGGCGAAGTTGAAAATCTGGTCTAATAATGTCAAGGGTTTAAACATCCCTGAGAAGAGATCGCGCTTATTGCACACATTACACACAGAGAGAGCAGAAGTGGTGTTTCTACAATAAACACATTTTAGGAAAGGGGCATCACCAGGTCTCCACTCCCGTCATTTCCCTGTTGGCTTTTTTAATGACTATTCGGATGCAAAATTGAGGGCGACAGCTATCTTATTCGCTAAACACCTTTAGGATCAGTGATATAACGGAAAGAGCAATAGGAGATGGAAGAGGGTTGATGATTAAAGCCACCGTAGATCAGCAGGTGTTTACGCTTGTTAATCTTTACTTCCCTAACCAGAACCAGATACAGTTTTTCAGGCGTAATCTGGAATCCATCGAGGATTATATGGAGGGTATCTTGATAGTGGGTGGGGATTTTAATTGGACACTAGAACCAGTGAATGATTCCTCAGCAGGTATTTCTAGGACCTCGCTGAAACAAGCTAGGTCGATCTTACATGATTTCCAATTAGTAGATTCGTGACGTATCCTCCACCTGGCCGACAGAGACTTCACCTTCTATTCGAACCCCCACAACTCATATTCTCGTATTGACTATCTCTGCGTGAGCCACTTGGATATGTTGTTAGAGGCTACCATTGGCCAAATCGTAGGCTCCGATCATTGGCCTATTACGCTTACGCTATCTTTACGAAGTTCGCCACCGGCACAGTAGCAATGGCGGTTTAATGAGCAGTTACTCCTGGACCCCAACTGCCGCACCCAACTTAGAGACAGCTATAGATGAGTATATTTCGCTGAACACTACAGATGACTGTTCACCGGTAACCATTTGGGAAGCCCATAAGTGTGTTTTAAGGGGTAAATGCATTCAGATGGATGCGTATATTAAAAAGAAAAAGAATGAGTGACTGGGCCTTTATGGAGGCAATATTGCGGAAACTGGGTCCCGGAGACACGTTCCTTCAAAAAGTGCTTGCACTCTATCGGGCTCCAATGGCACAGGTTAGGGTTAATGGGACCCTGTCCGCTCTCGCCCCTGCTATTTGTCTTGGGCATGGAAGCCCTAGCACGGTCGATCAGACAGAATCCCACTATTTCCTGCAGGTCAGAAATGTAGACCACTGCTTAGCCCTATTTGCGGATGACCTGCTCGCGATCCTGACAAACCCGACGACCTCACTCCCAAATCTTATGAAAGAATTTGACCAATTTAGTAAGCTATCCAATTTCAGAATCAATTTTACCAAGTCCACGCCCCTAAATATCTCCCTTCCTGACAGGGGTCATATTGGCCCTAAAAGCTTCCTTCCCCTTTGAGTGGCACCTATCACATGTCAAATACCTAGGAGTACTAATTCCTTCTTCCCTCCAGCGAACAACCACCATCAACCATGACCCCTTACTGCAAAAGATTAAACACGAGATGGCACAGTGGCTCACGCAGAGATATTCATGGCTTGGCCGTATGACTTAAATTAAAATGAATGTACTACCCAGACTGCTGTATATCTTACAGACAATTCCCCTTAAACTTCCCCATCGTTTCTTGCTGGAAACTCCTAAGGCAATCACTCACTTTGTCTGGGGGGGAGGGGAGGAGGGAGGAAACCCAGATTCAAACACAACTACCTCTCTAGAAGTAAGTCACAAGGGGGCTAACAATTACCCTTGATATCAGCCTACTACCAGGCCTCCATACTTTATAGAATTCTAGACTGGACACACCTGGAATCAAATAGGAAACAGTGGGTAACGCTCAAATCTTGTTCAATTCAAAAGAACCTCAGATACATTCCATTCCATGGCTCCCCAAAATCGAGAAAAATCGCACACCCCACAGTAGGCCCTACTCTAGATACCTGGAAATCGATTAGGTCTAAATATGCCCTTTCAACCAGTAAGTCCCCTCTCATGCCCATCCTAGGTAACCCTACATTTCTCCAGAGCTTGTAAATACACAAAGATCGGCAGTTGCCAAGAAAAGAAAAGGATTGCCTTTTTGGAGCACTCTTTTACAGTAATTACTGTTCTATTGATATGACTAGTTAAGTTAAAACGTAACTTTTAATATTCTCACCAAATGTAAAACCACAGCACTCACCACCCCAGAAGCGGGGTGCAGTGTCTGCACTCACCACTCATAGGGTGGGGTGCATGTAGCCCATGGCCACCTACTTAAAAATATACAAACAGAAAGTTCAGCACTCGCCAAAGCAGGCTTACTTATTTTCACAACATTAATAAATAAATGATGGGGGTTTAGTTAGTGAATTGGCCAATGCACGGAAGCCTGCAAACCGCTCGCCAAGGTACCCCACCTTCATGCAGGTCCTACACTATCACAGAGTCTCAAAATTAAAACCTAGCAACTGTGTCACATATAATATAAGTGCAAATATGCCCACTTGGTTTAATGTGTATCTGCCACATACTCCATGACTTTTAAAGGTACACTAGTCACCTGACGCTGGCTGATAAATTACTAAAGAACAGCTGACTCAGGTTTAAGATAATTGGGCTTGCAGAGGGGTGCATGAACAAAGCTTGTGGCTAGCGGTTTGCAGGCTTCTGTGCATTGGCCAATTCACTAATACCCCTTTTACACTCGCAGGAAAGTTCATTCCCGGGAATGTGTCCCGGTATGTTTGCCGGGAATGACCCTTTCACATTAGCGGTCTGACCCGGCATATTGCCGGGTCAGTGACGTCACCGCTGAGTCTCCCAGAGGCGGTGCTTGGAGATAATCTTCTCCAAGCACCGCCTCCTCCTATGAAGAGAACGGGTGCCGGGTCGCCTTGACCCGGTATACCCGTTTACACTGGCAGCTTCCCGGGACGGTCCCGGGTTCAACCCTGCTTTAGACCTGGGATGAAATCCCGGGATGCTCGTCCCGGGAAATTGTCCCTGTACCCATTTACACTGAGAAAAATCCCGGGATGATGCGCGTTCACGTGCAATATCCCGGGATTTTTCTGCGAGTGTAAAAGGGGTATAACTAAACCCCTATCATTTATTTATTGATGTTGTGAAAATAAGTGAGCTTGCTTTGGTGAGTGCTGAACTTTCTGTTTGTATATTTTTAAGTAGGTGGCCATGGGCTACATGCACCCCACCCTATGAGTGGTGAGTGCAGACACTGCACCCCGCTTCTGGGGTGGTGAGTGCTGTGGTTTTACATTTGTTGGTATATTATAGCGTTAATCTTTGGTTAACTCATGTTAACTGTGGACTTTTAATATTCTCGTTATAATATAAGGGGTATATTATTCAATGTGAATGTAAAAAAATCATTTAATAAACATGTACTACCTTTGTGGTGAATATTATTAAATGTGAATGTGTTACTCAGTCCTGTAATTAAACAGTTGTTCTCAAGTCACATGGCTTGATTGGCTGATGTTTATTTATTCGGCATACTAATATTATGCTCTTTAGTTCAACAAAAATCTATTGCAGCATAATTCCGCTTCTATACAATATTCTCACATGTACAATATACTGCATTTACCATCAATAGCTGAGGAAAGATATAAGCCACACTACTGCCCACTGTTTTTAATCAGTATGTCCGGGCTCGCTGGATTAACATATTTTTAAGTCCTCAAGGGATTATAATAATACAATTGTTGCCAGCACCTACACAAAAAGCTATTGCAGCGTAATTCCGTTTCTATACAATGTTCTCACATGCACAATGGGGGTAATTCCAAGTTGATCGCAGCAGGAATTTTGTTAGCAGTTGGGCAAAACCATGTGCACTGCAGGGGAGGCAGATATAACATGTGCAGTAAGAGTTAGATTTGGGTGGGTTATTTTATTTCTGTGCAGGGTAAATACTGGCTGCTTTATTTTTACACTGCAAATTAGATTGCAGATTGAACACACCCAAATCTAACTCTCTCTGCACATGTTACATCTGCCTCCCCTGCAGTGCACATGGGGGGTCATTCCGAGTTGTTTGCTCATTGCCGATTTTCGCAACGGAGCGATTAAGGCGAAAAAGCGCAAAACCTAGTAGATTTACTCACGTCCGAACGAAGAATTTCCATCGTTGAAGTGATCGGAGTGAGATTGACAGGAAGTGGGTGTTTCTGGGCGGAAACTGACCATTTTCTGGGAGTGTGTGGAAAAACACAGTCGTCCCAGGATTAATCGCGGGAGTGTCTGGAGAAACGGGGGAGTGGCTGGCCGAACGCAGGGCGTGTTTGTGACGTCAAACCAGGAACAAAACTTGCTGAGCTGATCGCAGTGTAAGAGTAAGTCTCGAGCTACTCAGAAACTGCTAAGAATTTTCTATTCGCAATTCTGCTAATCTTTCGTTCGCAATTCTGCTAAGCTAAGATACACTCCCAGAGGGCGGCGGCCTAGCGTGTGCAATGCTGCTAAAATCTGCTAGCGAGCGAACAACTCCGAGCGAACAACTCGGAATGACCCCCCATGGTTTTGCCCAACTGCTAACAAAATTCCTGCTGCGATCAACTTGGAATTACCCCCAATGTGCTGCAGTTGTCCACAAATAGCTAAAGAGAAATATCTCTCCGGGGCTGTCAGGGGAGATAGATACCTGATGGAAACGTCTTGGACTAGAACGGGCACATCAGATGTATAATCGAGGCACAGTTAGATCCTTTTCATATACATGTATATCGGAAAATTTACCCCCCCCCCCCCCCCCCCAAGGACTTCTGGTTCTATTTACAACTCCGCCATTTTGTCCAATCGCAGGGAAAGGACCTGACTCTCAACAGGGAAATTACCCCTTTTGAGAAACTATGCATACAGATTTTGGCCCCTACACACGTAGGGGGTCATTCCCAGTTGTTCGCTCGCTAGCAGTTTTTAGCAGCCGTGCAAACGCATTGTCGCCACCCCCCGGGGAGTGTATTTTCGCTTTGCAGAAGTGCGAACGCCTGTGCTGCAGAGAGCCTGCAAAAAATTTTGTGCAAAACAAGACCAGCCCTGAACTTACTCTTCGCGTGCGTTGATTCTAACGTTGGAGGGTTGGCTTTTGACGTCACACACCTGCCCAGTGTTCGCCCAGCCACGCCTGCATTTTCCCTGGCACGCCTGCGTTTTTCTAAGCACTCCCTGAAAACGGTCAGTTGACACCCAGAAACGCTCCTTTCCTGTCAATCTTCTTACGGTCGCCAGTGCGAATGGAAACGTCACTAGAACCTGTGCAAAACCACAAAGGACTTTGTACCCGTACGCATGCGCAGAAATGCAGGTTTTTAGCCTGATCGCTGCGCTGCAAACTACGGCAGCTAGCGATCAACTCGGAATGACCCCCGTAATCTGTCAGATCTATCAAATTGTTCTGGGTGGTACATTTCCTGATACCCCCTCTTTTTGCATGGCTTGGGATTCTGACCTTATCCATAGGGGGATACATATAGACTGGAAGAAACAATGGTGGTCATTACAAGTTGATCGCAGCCAACTTTTTGCTGCTGGTGCGATCAACTAGTCCACGCCTATGGGGGAGTGTATTTTAGCTTAGCAGGGCTTGCGAAAGCTTGTGCAGCCCTGCTAACCTAAGAAAAATTTGTGTAAAGGAAGACTAGCCCTAGACCTACTTACCCTGTGTGACGGCTCCAGCGATGCAGATTCCGGCTTTGACGTCAGACATCCGCCCTCTGTTCTTCTGACCATGCCTGCGTTTTCTCCACCACTCCCCGAAAACGGCCGCCAACGGACAGGTGACGCCCCGGAACGCCTTCTTTCTGTCAGTCTTCTTGCGGTCGCCGCTGCGACCGCTTTCTTCATAATCCGCATCGTAACGACAACAACGCACATGCGCATTCCGTACCCGTTCGCACCGCAGCGACAAACCGCTGCGTGCGAACTGGTCGGAATGATTCCCAATGTACTATGATAACGCACTGTTCCACTAGCCTGGAAGTCAGTGAAACTCAGTACAAGCTATTAACGAGATGGTATAGATGCCCCACTTTACTCCATAAATGTTATCCGTCTGTATCGCCTTTGTGTTGGAGATGTGGAGGAGACAGGGGCACACTAATACATATCTGGTGGGACTGCTCCCTCATAACCCCGTTCTGGCACAAAATTATAAAAATGACATCCAAAATTGTGGGGTGTGATGTACCAAACGGTCCTGATTTCTGGCTGCTGTCACACTCCAATATTCCTATGTCCAGATTTAAAAACTCCCTACTGAAACATTTAAGTAACGCAGCAAGAGCGGTGATCCCAGTACACTGGCGCTCAACAGCAGCACCTACGATTTGGGAATGGTGTCAAAGAGTGGACTTTTACATGCATATGGAGGACATCTACTACACTGCTCTAGAAAAACATTCCACATAATACATCGACTTGGTATCCGTGGCTTGATTTTAAGACCACGCGAGAATATGCTGCGCTGACCCCAACAAACCATTCTTAATGACAGCCCCCCTGAGTATCACACATACTTGGACAAATGCTCTAGATTACAAACCGACTTACCTGTACCCCAACCCTCGTCTTACCCATCCTTCCCTCCTACCTCTTATTATTTGATTCAGTATTGTCGTTATTTTCTGTTTTTGTAAAATACACAGAAACCTATTTGTTGAATATTTGTTATACTGTATGAGACAAATAGTCACATTGTTTAGTGCCTTGTATCTGAGATGTCCAAACTATTATTGTGCTTTTGTTTTTCCTTTTGTCTGTTGAAAAATGTAAAATAAAGAAACTATATAAAAAATAAAATAAAAGTAACTCTTTCTGAAATGTTATTCTTCACTTGTCACTCAGTTACAGTAACTGTATTTGGAACAATCCCGTCCCTATGCATTCCGCCATTAGCACGGATATTCATGTTCTTCTGTTCGGCCAGGCCTAGGCAATGAATACTTTCAGCTGAATATTTTTAGCTTTTGGCTGTGCTCAATGAAAACATAAAATACAGATTTTCCTAATGACTCATTTCTAAACTGGTAAAAGGGATAATATGGTCACTCTATTACAGTAGATCTCACAATTCTTTCTTTAAACAACCTCACAGTGCTTCAGGACTTACAATCTGCAAGAGACCTACTGTACCTGCATGCAAGCTGGGCGACCACATCCTTGACAGCCAAGGTAAGTAGGTAGGGGGCAGGGGAACACAGATGCTCGGTAGCAGTGCTGTATAATGTGGGCATGATAATGGGTTTCTATTGCATACTCGCCACTGTTTGACAGTTATTTGCACATCATGTCCCTTTCTGCATAGACCAAAGCAGAGAAGTGACATGGGATAAAATTCAGGGAATGGCCAAGACAGTAGAATGATCATTTTCATTAATAGTTACAAGCTAATGTGTTTATACTAGCTATATTATGGAAAAGTTGTCCTGTGTACTAAAGCATAATATAGGAATTGTATCATACACTGGGGAATGATATTGTATTTGAGATGTAGCAGTATATGAAGGAGTGATAATATTATGTATGTATTACCAGTGTCTTTGATTGACAATGATGGGGAAGGTATGACGAGTAGAACCAATAGGGGAGGGGGAAATAGGATTTTAATTACCTACCGGTAAATCCTTTTCTCATACGTCCTAGAGGATGCTGGGGACTCCGTAAGGACCATGGGGTATAGACGGGATCCGCAGGAGACATGGGCACACTATAAGACTTTGAATGCGTGTGAACTGGCTCCTCCCTCTATGCCCCTCCTCCAGACCCCAGTTAGATTCTGTGCCCAGGACTGACTGGACACACACTAGGGGAGCTCTACTGAGTTTCTCTAAAAGACTTTATTGTTAGGTTTTTTATTTTCAGGGAGACCTGCTGGCTACAGGCTCCCTGCTTCGTGGGAGTGAGGGGAGAGAAGTCAGACCTACTTCTTAGTTCAAGGGCTCTGCTTCTTAGGCTACTGGACACCATTAGCTCCAGAGGGTTCAATCACTTGGTGCGCCTAGCTGCTTGTTCCCGGAGCCGCGCCGTCAACCCCCTCACAGAAGCCAGAAGAAAGAAGCCGGGTGAGTATTACGAAGAACAGAAGACTTCAGTGACGCCAGAAGACTTCAGTAACGGAGGTACAGCGCAGCGGTCGCGCTACGCTCCATGCTCCCACACACCAACGGCACTCACTGGGTGCAGGGCGCTGGGGGGGAGCGCCCTGGGCAGCAAGTTACTGATGGTCTCTACACTGGCATAAGTCGCATATTCGGTGCCCGGGCACCGTGTACCATACCCCCGCCAGTATGAAGCAGCGGTCGCGCTGCGCGCCATTGCTCCCACGCCGACGGCTTTACAAGGGTGCAGGGCGCAGAGGGGGGCGCCGTGGCCAGCAGTATATACCTTTTTCGAGGGTGGCAACGCATGTATACAGTGTGTAGACACTGTATAGGGACCCCCGCCAGCATAAAAGAAGCTATATTAATAGCGGGCTGAAGCGCGCCGAGAAGGGGCGGGGCTTAGCCCTCACAACACGATTCAGCGCCATTTTTCTCCATGTCCCCTCCATAGCAATGGAAACAGTGCAAACGTGGGGGGGGCACAGTGTTTAGTGCTATATAGATGACAATATAACACTATTTTAGATAAATGGGCTTGTAATCTGTGTGTTGTGCATATATCTCTGTGTGTTCCCTGTCAGATATACCCACTATAGCTTTTTAGTCGATATATGTCAACAGGCGTGAGTGCTCTGTCACAAACAAGTTATGGGGATCACTGTCGGCATCGCCGACGCCTGTTGGTACTTGATTCAGTAGATGCAGTGTCAGCAGGTCGGTAGTTGTTTGCTTGGCAAAAGTAAACACTGTAGGGGAGTCACAGTGGTATGTGGGTGACCCTGTCGGCACCAACTGTTATTACTGAGTGTGAATTAACATGCTGTAACTGCCTTATACCTATATATATATATATATATATATTTATATGTATATGTATGGTACGGTTCCTTGGGCCTGTAGCTCGAGCACAGATATGGTAGTACTTGTGGGGGAGTGTTATTAAAATTATATATGTATACTTCCCTCGGACCTCTCGGGGTCGCCAGAAGGTTATTTTGCCTGGTTACTACTCCCTATTGTCGACGATTACTAGGTTTTCTGTCGACCGTAAGGTTTCCTGTTAGATCCACAACTGGGGCTTTCAGTACATGGTCATACACATTCAGAACACATTAATGTCACTAGGGACCCGACGGTTCCGGACAATCCACTTATATGTATGTTTTATATATATATATATATATATGTATATATATATATATATATATATATATATGTGTATATATATATATATATATATATATATATAGGATATGTGTGTATTTGTGTATTACATTACGATTTATAATGCATGCTGAAGTAAAAGTATTCTTTCTCATGTCCTGGTCGATCTGTTGATAAAGCTCTAGGTCGGCCGTGACGAGCAGATCCTCACAAGGAGTCCGAATGTTTATTCTTTTCCCGCTGCGGATTGAATTCTGTGAATGTCAACTCCTGGTCGACACGGGGCCCTGTGACAAAGGATCGTACACAGGAAGCTAAGTAATATTTTATTTCTATGCTCTGGAGTTATTTGCATTACATGCACCTGGGGGAGTGTTTATTTTCGGAAAGGCATCCGATAGTATTACCCTAAAGAGAGAGGGGATGTTTCTTATGTTGAGTCTGCTCTATAACATGGTGGCAGGCAGGGGTGTATCTTCCTATTGGCCAGGATGGCACTCGCCAGGGGCGCCAGTCGAGGAGGGGCGCCATCCAGAGGTGCCACCCGCGGGCAGTAGGTACTATAGATTCACTTTTAGAGACAGCAGCTATCCCCCCACCCCCATGTAGTTCCTCACCAGCATGGATGCCCAGTAGGGAGGCCAATTCGGGGATCGGGATCGGCGGGATCCCGGGATTTGGGCCCAAAAATGCCGGGATTCACGGGATTGCACTGCGCATGTGCGGGAGGGAGTGTGTGTAAGTAATACTACTTACACTTAGGCGGGCGGCAGCCATAGACGAACGCTGAATGCGGTGACACTTCAAATGTGGCGCCGGCCGCCAGCCAATCAGAGCTGGCGGACCGGCAGCCAATCAGGGAAGCTACCGCGGCAGCCAATCAGGAGCGACTGCTGCGGCCGCTTCCCTGATTGGCTGCTGGTCCGCCTGCTCTGGTTGGCTGGCGGCCAGCGCTTCATTTGAAATGCCGCCGCATTCAGTGTGTCCATGGCTGGCGCCCACCTAATAGTAAGTGTTATTACTTACACCCAGCCTCCCTCCCGCGCCGCTACCAACCCTCCCCGCTACCTACTGTACACCCTCCCGCCCAGCTACCTACACCCTCCGCACCGCTAACTACACCCTCCCGCCCAGCTACCTACATCCTCCCGCCCAGCTACCTACAACCTCCGCACCGCTAACTACACCCTCCCGCCCAGCTACCTACACCCTCCGCACCGCTACCTACACCCTCCGCACCGCTACCTACACCCTCCCGCCCAGCTACCTACACCCTCCTGCACTGCTACCTACACCCTCCTTCCCTTCCCCGCCGCTACCTACACCCTCCCGCACCACTACCTACCCTCCAGTGCTGCTCCCTACACCCTTCTTTACTGATCCCTACTGCAATCCCGGGATCCCGGGAATACCGGGATTGATTGTTTTTCAATCCCGGGATTGAAAAAACGGCCCGGGATTGGCCTCCCTAATGCCCAGTAACGATCACAGCATGCAGCAGCGGCTGTTGGGAGGTGTAGTTTATGTAGAGTTTCTTGTCTGTATTGTGGTGTGGTGCTGGACCCTGGCGCCAATTACAGTGGCTGTTGCTGCATTCTTTGATTATTACTGGGCATCCCTGCTGTTGAGGAACTACATGGGGGTGGGGGGATAGCTGCCACCTCTAAAAGTGAATCTACCTAAAAGTGCTGCCTTTAATAGTAAAATCAACATGGGGGAAGATGTGTGTCTGGCACTCTGGGGGCATATATGTATCTGGCACTGTGGGGGCATACATGTATCTGGCACTGTGCGGGCATACATGTATCTGGCACTGTGGGGGCATATGTGTATCTAGCACTGTGGGAGCATACTGTATGTGTATCTGGCACTGTGGGGGCATATGTGTATTTGGCACTATACTCAGAGCAATTATGTGTATATGGCACCGCACTACTGGGGTCATTATGTGTAATTGGCACTATACTGGGGTACATTATGTGCATCTGACACTATACTCAGGACATTATGTGTAAGGAAAACTACTGTTTTGTGTGTAAGGCTGCTAATTGTGTGTGTGCATGTGTAGTGGGTGTGATTATATATTTATAGTTTGATATCATAATATAACATTATGAGGCCACGCCCACTTTCCCAGGAGCGTGCATGCCTTCCCATATATATGAGCACTACTGTGTGGCATAATGTGTATAAGGGGTAGTACTCAGTGGCATATCTATAATGGGTGCAGTATGTGCAGTGCACATGGGCCCCTGAGTCCACGGGGGCCCACACCGCACACACTGCACCCATTTCTCCTATACTTACGTTTCCAGAGTCCATCACTGACTGTGTGTGGGCCCCTCCTCTCCTGTAGTTGTCACCGCCGCTGCTAGCGAACAGAGCACTAGAGACTCTGGCACAGTGCCAGAGTCTACAGCGCATGCGTAGGACTTCGAAAAAATGGCACGGTGGCCATTTTTCTGAGTCCTGCGCATGTACTGTAGACTCTGGCACTGTGCTAGAGTCTACAGCACTCAGAGCGCTAGCAGCAGTGGTGAGGGCTACGAGAGAGGAGGGCGCCCAAACACGGAATTTGCATACAGGTCCCCTCCTCTCTAGAGATGGCCCTGATACTACTGTGTAGCATAACGTGAATAATGTACTGTACATTACTGAGCTGTGTAATGTGAGTAAGGCACACTATTGTGGTGTAATTTGAATTGGGGTACTATTGAGTGGCCATGCCCCTTTTTTTGGAACACGTGCCTTCCCTACTTCAAATATGGGGGGGGCACCAGTCCTTTATTTTGCCAGGGGCGCTCGGACCCCTAAATACACCCCTGGCGGCAGGCTGCCGTGCGACTGCACAAGAAATGCTGAGGCTGACTCCGAGAGATACTGGAGTGTTTCCCTGGGACGGTGTACCGCTGTGTGGGGATGCCTCAGTTCAGTCAATCTCGGCGGATACCACTGGTAAGTCTAACTTCGTGAGTTAGACTCCCTCACAACGGTTGGTGACGCATTCTGTTGTGGGATGCAGTCATTTGAACCGGTTTGATACCGTTCTTTTTTCCCTTTCGGTGCAGATTGTGGAAGGTGAAAAGGTAAGAGTTCTGCAGCCTTTTTAGGTTCGCAGAAGCGGATGTCGTTTTCTGTTTCTACCACATCCACCGCAGGTCGCTGGGTCTATCTGGCTGGAGCCCACTTCGGTGGGAACTCGTCTACTACTCTTCAGTCAGTCCGGGAATGGACTTGGACCTGTGAGATAATAATGGAATCCAAAGGGGGACATGCTGGAGTTACAAATGATTCCCCTCACTGATTTTTTTAATAGATCTTACTGGTTCCCCTCTGGAAGGGGAGGTAGTACGCGACGCCATACCAGAGTTGTGTCGGGTTTAGGACATTGTCCTGCTGTCCCTGTTAAAAAAAAAAAAAAAAAAAAGATTTCTACTTACAAAGGGAGCTCCAGCAAGTAAAGGTAGAAAAGGGGTTAAATGCGTTTTTCTATGCATTCAGCTTACCTGGGTTGATATCCAGGATTGTCTTTGCAATTTCACCGGAGTGATGGCAGTATGATGGGTTTCTTTCAATAGTGGAGCCATTGTTATTCTGTACTGAGACGCTCTCCTGATTAAGGCGAGGTCAGGAAACAAGTGGTGCAAATCGTTGGCTGTTGTTCCCAATGACGCAGATGTCGGAGGTGGGTATCAGAGTAGATACTGAATCGTGGAGGTTCTGTGGTTTCCTGTGGAAAGAGGTCTGAGGATCCAGAGTCGGATCAGATTTGCAGTGACAATCCATCAATATGTTCCATTGATGAAGAAGTTGGTACGGCCTAAGAGGCTTTTCGGTGAGCAGGTCATCCGCCAGAGTGGTTTTCACGGGGCCAGTTGGAAATGTGGTCCGGGTCTCACCTGCACATGCGCCAGAATATAATCCTAATGGCCAGGATATAGCTCCTGTGGTGTCAATCTGTTCTCACCTCCTAGAGGGACGAAGGTTCGGAATCCAGGTGGAGATCCTGGTGTCCATGCATGCAGTGGCGTAAGTTCGTCCCAGTTGCCCGGAGGCAAGATAAATATTGGTGCCCCCCTATTTCCTATATTAAGATAAATATATGTTTATGTGTGCGTATTATGTGTGTGTGTGTGTGTGTGTGTGTGTGTGTGTGTGTGTGTGTGTGTGTGTGTGTGTGTACGGAGTGTTCTGAGAAAAATGTATATACTGTATTTATACATTTAATATGTCTTTTATTTTAAATCACACATTTCTTAGCAGTCATACCCAGGATTAGAACCCATGACCTGTTACACTAACAGCAGACACTTTACTGATGGAGTTATTTGCTCCTGTAGAGGAAGCATGAGAATTCTAACTAAATTAAGTTACGTGTAATTGTCAGAGAAGTATCTTCATATAGTTAGAATTCTCATATTTCCTATACAGAAGCAAACAGCTTCATCAGTAAGGTATCTGCTTCCAGTGTAATAGGATGTGGTTTCTAATCCTGGGTATGACACCTGTAAAATGTGTATATTCAGTATAATAAAGAGGGTGTGATTTGCAGCTATCAATTAACTTAATTAAATTCAATGGTGTCAGAATGGGAGAAGAAGTGCCCCCCTTCAGAGCAGGAGCCCGGCGGCAGATGACTCCGTTGCCTCCCAGAGTTCTGCCTCTGCATGCATGCAGATCTCCGAGACTGGGTAGCAGTCCTAGCAAGAGGAAAAGGTCAAGCTGGGAAGCTTGTCTGCAATAAGTTTTCTTGAATTCAGAGCTATTTTCAGTGAACATAGGCTTAGTGATCTGCCCGTGTTAATGCTGTCGGACGACTTGGCAGCAGTGGTGTAAGTAAGCCGCTATGGCGGAACAAGGAGAAAAGCGGCAATGGCAGATGCCGTAAAAGTTTTCCGCTGGGTGGAAAGACTGGTAAACGCTATATTGGCAGTCTTCGTTCCGGATGTGAACGATGGAGAAATAGATTCCTCTGCAGATGTGATCTCCATCCGGGAGAAATGCTGTCGTCATAGAGAAGTTTTACTGAAGCGAAAAGTCTTTGAGGAGTACCTCAATTGGACAGGTTGGCGTCTCGCCTCAACGAGAAATCTCAGGGATATTGTTCCAGGTCAGGGGACACTCAGGCTATAGCAGTGTACGTCCTCGGGACACCTTGGGTGTTTTCAGTCGGTCTATGTGTCCCCTCCGTTTTCACTCTTCTGAAGGTAATACACGTAAGACGAACAAAGGTTCAGGCGATCCTCATTGTTCCGGTCTGAACATGGAGGGCTTGGTATCCAGTTCTTCAAGATTTACTCATAGAAGATCCCTGGCCTCTTCCTCTACGTGAGGAACTGTTACAGCAAGATCCGGGCGTGTATCAAGACTTACCGCGGCTGCGTTTGACGGCGTGGCGGTTGAACGCCATATCCTAGCCTGAAAGGGTATTCCCAGTGAAGTAATTTCCACTTTTCTTCAGGCTAGAACAGAAGTAACGGCAAAGCCTTACCACCGTGTTTGGAGAAAATATGTGTCTTAGTGTGAATCCAAGAAGGTTACTGCGGAAGATTCAGCTGGGTCGTTCTTCTCCAGGCAGGCCTAAAGTTAGGCTCCGTTCAAGTGCGGTTTCGGCCTTATAAATTTTCTTTCAAGAAAGAATTGGCGACCTTTCCGGAAGTTCGGACCTTCGTGGAAGGAGCACTGCACATCCAACCTCCATTTGTGCCCCCATTAGCACCGTGGGAACTTGACGCGGTGTTGAGTTTCTTGTGTCACAATGATTGGAACCTTTATGAAAGGTTGTGTTAAAAATTCTCTCTTGGAGAGTGGTCATGCTTTTGGCTTTGGCGTCCGCACGGCGGGTGTCGGAAGTTGCGGCTGGGTCTCACAGGAGCCCCTGTTTGATTTTCCAGGTGGAAAGAGCGAAATTGAGAACTCGGATAATAGTTCTGCCAAAAGTGGTTTAGGTGTTTCGCAGAAACCAGCCTATTTTGATGCCTGTGGTTACTTAAGCATTGGCTGATCCAAGGTCTCTCGATGTAGTCAAGGCTTTGAATATTTCTGTTGCCAATTTGGCTCAGATTGGGGAAACAGAGGCACTGTTTGTCCGATATGCTCCCAGCGTGATTGGGGCGCCTGCGTCTCTGCAGTTGGTTACACGCTAGATCTGTGATCCGATTTGGCGTGCTCGTTCTACGGCTGGATTGCCGTTACCGAATTCGGCGGTGACCCATTCTACTAGGAAGGGGTTTTTTTCTTGGGCGGATGCCCAAGGAGTCTCGGCGGTTTAACTTTGCCGAGCGGATACTTGGTCGGGTTCAAACACTTTTGCTAAGCTCTACAAGTTTGATACCCTGGCTGATGAGGACCTCATGTTGCTCAATCGGTGCTGCAGAGTCGTCCGCACTCTCCCGCCCGGTCTGGAGCTTTGGTATAAACCCCATGGTCCTTACGGAGTCCCCAGCATCCTCTAGGACGTATGAGAAAATAGGATTTTAATACCTACCGGTAAATCCTTTTCTCTTAGTCCGTAGAGTATGCTGGGCGCCCGTCCCAGTGCATACTGTGTCTGCAGTTATTGGTTATGGTTACACTCTTGTAGTGTTTCTTTTCTGTCAGGCTGTTGCTGACATTGTGCATGCCATGGCAGGCGGTATCTTATTATTGTTTGTGTTGACACACTGATTGTGGTACATATTCTCTCAGCATGTGGCTGTGTATTTTTCATGCCGTTGGCTTGTATTCTATTGAATGCCACGTTCTGCGGTATGTTCGTGGTGTGAGCTGGTATGACACTCACCGTGTTTAAACAATAAATTCTTTCCTCGAAATGTCCCGCTCCTGGGCACAGAATCTAATTGGGGTCTGGAGGAGGGGCATAGAGGGAGGAGCCAGTTCACACCCATGCAAAGTCTTATATTGTGCCCATGTCTCCAGCGGATCCCATCTATACCCCATGGTCCTTATGGAGCCCCCAGCATCCTCTACGGACTAAGAGAAAAGGATTTACCGGTAGGTATTAAAATCCTATTTTCTCGTAATCCGTAGAGGATGCTGGGGTCCACATTAGTACCATGGGGTGTAGACGGGTCCACCAGGAGCCATTGGCACTTTAAGAGTTTGAGAGTGTGGGCTGGCTCCTCCCTCTATGCCCCTCCTACCAGACTCAGTCTAGAAACTGTGCCCAGGAGACGGACATCCTCGAGAGAAGGATTTTACACAGATGGTGGCGAGATTCACACCAGCTCACACACAAGGCAAACCAATCTAACTAGCTTGAAACATCAGCCACGACTGAACAAGAGTACTTACCAAGTAACAAAACAGTACTTAACCTAGAACTAAGCAGTACTGAACTAAATAACCACTGCAGGATCACGAAGCGCTGGGCGGGCGCCCTGCATCCTCTACGGACTACGAGAAAAGGATTTACCGGTAGATAATTAAAATCCTATTTTCTCTTACATCCTAGAGGATGCTGGGGTCCACATTTGTACCATGGGGATGTACCAAAGCTCCCAGAACGGGAGGGAGAGTGCGGAGGCATCCTGCAGAACTGATTGACCAAACTTCAGGCCCTCAGAGGCCAAAGTATCGAACTTGTAGAACCTTGCGAACGTGTTCGACCCCGACCAAGTAGCTGCTCAGCAGAGTTGTAAGGCCGAGACACCCTGGGCAGCCGCCCAGGAAGAACCCACCTTACGAGTAGTGTGGGCCTTAACAGACGTAGGACACGGCAAGCCTGCTGTAGAATATGCATGCTGGATAGTGAACCTGATCCAGCGAGAGATCGTCTGCTTAGAAGCAGGACACCCAATTTTTTTGGGATCATACAGGACAAATAGAGAGTCCGAATTTCTGTGACGAGCAGTCCTCCTCACATAGATTTTTAGAGCCCTTACAACATCTAAGGACTTTGATGAAATTGAGGAGTCAGTCGCAACTGGCACCACAATAGGTTGGTTGATATGAAATGCTGACACAACCTTCGGAAGTACTTTTACATGACAAAGCCCCCAAATCTGACACATGTCTAGGAGAAGCTAAGGCCAACAAAGTGACAGCCTTCCACGTGAGAAACTTGACCTCAGCTTCCTGTAGAGGCTCAAACCAGACCGACTGGAGGACCACGTTAAGATCCCAAGGTGCCGTAGGCGGTACAAAGGGAGGTTGGATGTGCAGAACTCCCTTCAAAAAAGTCTGAACCTCAGGGAGGGCAGCCAACTGTTTCTGGAAGAAAATGGATAGGGCCTAAATTTGGACCTTTATGGATCCTAACGTGAGGCCCATATCCACACATGTTTGCAGGAAGAGGAGAAAAAGTCCCAGTTGAAACTCCACCGCAGGAAACTTCTTGGACTCACACCAAGATACATATTTTTTCCAAATACGATGGTAATGTTTTGACGTTGCTCCTTTCCTAGCCTGTATCAGGGTAGGAATAACCTTGTTCGGAATTCCCTTCTGCGCTAGTATCTGGCGTTCAACCTCCATGGCGTCAAACTTACTCGTGGTAAGTCTTGATAGGTGAACGGCCCCTGCTGCAGCAGGTCCTCCCGAAGAGGAAGAGGCCTCAGCTCTTCTAACAGTAGATCCAGAAGATCCACGTACCAAGCCCTTCTTGGCCAGTCCGGATCAATGAGGATTGCCTGAACTCTTGTTCTCCTTATGAGTTTGAACTCTTGGAATGAGTGGAAGTGGAGGAAACACCTACACCGACTGGAACACCCACGGAGTCACTAGGGCGTCCACCACCACTGCCTGCGGGTCCCTCCCTGGAACAATACCGCCGAAGCTTCTTGTTGGTACGAGAGGCCATCATGTCAATTTGGGGTACGCCCCAAAGATCTGTTACCTCCTTGAACACCTCCAGATGGAGACCCCACTCCCCTGGATGGAGATCGTGTCTGCTGAGGAAGTCTGCTTCCCATTTGTCTACTCCCGGAATGAAGATTACTGACAGCGCCAACGCGTGATTTTCTGCCCAGAGGATGATTCTTGTTACTTCTGACATTGCAGTTCTGCTCTTCGTTCCGCCCTATCAGTTTATGTAAGCCACTGTCGTTACATTGTCCGAGTGCGCTTCAATGTCCCGATTTCTCAGAAGATGGGCCGCTTGGAGAAGACCATTGTAGACAGCTCTTAGTTCCAGAATGTTTATCGGCAGGCCGGCTTCCAGACTTGACCACCTTCCTTGGAAGGTTTCCCCTTGAGTGACTGCGCCCCAGCCCTGGAGACTTGCATCCATGGTTTAAAGGATCCGGTCCTGAATCCCGAACCTGCGGCTCTCCAGAAGGTGAGGTAATTGCAGCCACCAGAGGAGTGAAATCCTTGCCTTTGGCGACAGACGTATTCCCTGATGCATGTGTAGATGGGATCCCGACCACTTGTCCAGGAGATCCAGCTGGAAGGACCGAGCGTGAAACCTCCCGTACTGCAGAGCCTCGTAAGAGGCCACCATCTTCCCCAGAAGGCGAATGCACTGATGAACCAACACCCGGGTTGGCTTCAGGACATCCCGGACCATTGTTTGTATCACCAACGCTTTTTCCTCTGGAAGAAACACCCTCTGCACTTCTGTGTCGAGGATCATTCCCAGAAAAGACAACCTCCTGGTTGGTTCCAAATGTGATTTTGGAAGATTCAGAATCCAACCATGTTCCCTGAGAGGCTGGGTCGTGAGAGCTGTGGAACGTAACAGCTTCTCCTTGGATGATGCTTTTATCAGCAGATCGTCCAGATATGGAATTATGTTCACCCCCTGTCTGCGGAGAACCATAATTTCCACCATCACCTTGGTGAATACCCTCGGTGCTGTGGAGAGGCCGAATGGCAGGGCCTGGAATGGAAAATGACAGTCCCAACAGTGCAAATCGAAGATCAACTTGATGCAGCAGCCAAATCGGAATGTGGAGATATGCATCCTTGATATCCAGGGATACCAGGAATTCCCCATCCTCCAGACTTGATATCACTGCCCTTAGAGACTCCATTTTGAACTTGAACTTGCTCAGAAAGGGGTTTAGTGATTTTAAATTCAGAATGGGCCTGACCGAACCATCCGGTTTCGGTACCACGAAAAGCTTTGAATAGTAACCTTTGTTTTGCATCTGGGGAGAAACTGGTACAATAACCTGTGCCTCCACCAGCTTCCGGATGGCTCCCTGTAGGGTAGCCCTGTCCGCCGGCAAAGCTGGCAAGCCTGATTTGAAGAACCATGAGGAGGGAGATCTTGAAATTCCAGCCGGTACCCCAGGGCCACAATATCTAGTACCCAGGGATCCAGGCCGGACGACACCCAGACGTGACTGAAATGTCTGAGTCTCGCCCCCATCGGCCCTACCTCCAGGCCGCGCTGTCCACAGTCATGCTGGGGACTTTGATGTACCAGAAGCAGGTTTCTGTTCCTGGGAACCTGCAGCAGCAGGTTTCTTGGATTTTGTCCGACCTCCTCTAAAGAAGGTGTTGCCTTTCTTGTTTTATTAACACGAAAGGACTGTGATGCCGCTGAAGGAAAAGGTTTCTTCGCAGCTGGTGCAGCTGAGGGAAGAAAAGGTGACTTACCCGCTGTAGCCGTGGAGATCCACACATACAACGCTTCCCCAAAGAGAGCCTGACCTGTGTAGGATAGGGTCTCCACACCTTTCCTGGATTCCGCGTCGGCAGACCACTGGTGCAGCCACAGTCCTCGACGAGCTGAGATAGACATGGAAGAAATTCCTGCAGCCATTGAACCCAGGTCCTTCATGGATTCCACCATAAATCCTGCAGAATCCTGAATGTTACGTAAAAACAATTCTACGTCACTTTTATCCATTGTATCCAATTCCTCAAGTAACGTGCCTGACCACTTTACTATAGCTTTGGAAATCCATGCACAGGCAATAGTAGGCCGTAGTATCGCCCCTGAGGCCGTGTATATGGATTTGAGCGTAGTATCAATTTTGCGAATTTTTGAGAGTCTGGATACAGACGCGTCTACTATGGGTGGGTTTTCCCATTTTTTCCTATCCTCCTCAGGAAAGGGAAAAGCAACCAGAACCCTTCTAGGGATCTGGAATTTTTTCTCCGGGTTTTCCCATGTTTTCTCAAATATAGCATTTAATTCTTTGGACGCAGGAAAGGTTAGCGAGGCTTTCTTACTGTCAGTGAAGTAAGCCTCCTCAACCTGCCCCGTTGTTGTATCTGCAATATTCAACACATCACATGAGTTGCAGATTCATTCTGTGCAACCCTAGTAGAAATCTGAGAAATCATGGATTTGATAGAAGATAACCATTCAGGCTCCCTTGCTGTTATCTGTGCTAAAACAGTACAATCCTGATTACATAGAATGGGATCATCCTGAGAGGACATTTCCTCTGCAGCATATGGCACAGAGGGGGTCATTCCGAGTTGTTCGCTCATTGCCGATTTTCGCAACAGAGCGATTAAGGCAAAAATGCGCATGATACGCAGCGCGCATGCGCTAAGTATTTTAGCACAAAACTTAGTAGATTTACTCATGGCCGAACAAAGAATTTTCATCGTTGAAGTGATCGGAGTGTGATTGACAGGAAGTGGGTGTTTCTGGGCGGAAACTGACCGTTTTCTGGGAGTGTGCGGAAAAACGCAGGCGTGTCATGGAAAAACGCGGGAGTGTCTGGAGAAACTGGGGAGTGGCTGGCCGAACACAGGGCGTGTTTGTGACGTCAAACCAGAAACGAAAAGGGCTGAGCTGATCGCAGTGTAGGAGTAAGTCTCGAGCTACTCAGAAGCTGCTAAGAATTATTTATTCGTACTTCTGCTACTCTTTTGTTCGCAATTCTGCTTAGCTAAGATACACTCCCAGAGGGCGGCGGCCTAGCGTGTGCAATGCTGCTAAAAGCAGCTAGCGAGCAAACAACTCGGAATGAGGGCCAGAGTCCCTGGACATAATGGAGACCACAGACTATCCACACACACACAGGGGAGTACAGACAGAGTTTCACCCCCAATAATGGCAAGAGAGACACAGAGATTGGAGCCAACCCACACACAGCGCTTTCCAGGTATAGGGAGACCCTAAACCAGCGCTGACTGTGTACCTTAATAGGTTACACAGTCTTTACACAGCCTCCTTCCCCCTTCTACAACCCCCTGGTACCGTGAAAGATAGCTGGAGTTGCTCTGGAGGGACTGCACATCACTGACAGCATTTCTGCAGGCAGGAAAATGGCGCTGAACGCTGCTTTGTCCGCTATAAGGAGAAGCTCCGCCCCCTTAATGGCACTGTCTTCCCGCTCTTCATAGGATTATACTGGCCTGAGGATTTATACTGGCAGAGATTCTGGGACCCCGACAGACTGTGCGACCAGTGTAGGGTGTAGGCGCTGGCTCAGGGTTCCCCTTACAGTGCCGCACTCTGTACCGATGAGCTCCGGAGCACAGTTTGTACTGCGCTCCATACCCTGTTGCCGCTATATTCACACCGGCTCCCCGCTTGCTGATCTTCTGGATCTGTAAGGGGGTGGCGGCATGCTGCCGGGGTGAGCGATCCTCTGTGGCGGGGAACGTTCTATCCCCTCAGGAGCTCAGTGTCCTGTCAGCGGAGATAGTGGCTCAGACCCCGCAGGGCGGACACTACTCCCCTCCTTAGTCCCACGATGCAGGGAGGCTGTTGCCAGCAGCCTCCCTGTAAAGTAATAAACTCTAAAATAAACTTTTAAACTCTGTAGAGCTCCCCTAGCTGTGACCGGTTCCTCCAGGCGCATTTTCTAAACTGAGTCTGGTAGGAGGGGCATAGAGGGAAGAGACAGCCCACACTCTCAAACTCTTAAAGTGCCAATGGCTCCTAGTGGACCCGTCTATACCCCATGGCACTAATGTGGACCCCAGCATCCTCTAGGGTGTAAGAGAAAGTGTTTTTTTATGCTAAGAATGGGGGAGACATAAAAAGTGGTGGTGCGGGGACAGTGCCATAACTAGCCATTTACAAAACAAGGCCAGCGCGCCGTAGTCACGTGCCAAAAATATAGGGGTGTGGCTTCATGGGAAAGGGACGTGGCCACATAGCTCCCCATTACGGCAGGTATAGCCCCTTTTGCACATTACGGCAGGTAGAGTCCCCTTTTACACATTACGGCAGACAGAATCTCCCTTTTTTACACATTACGCCAGCATAGTCCCCTTTTTACACATTACGCCAGCTAGAGTCCCCTTTTTACACAGTACTGCAGGCAGAGCTCCCTTTTACACATTACGGCAGCAGAGTCCCACCTTTTACACATTACGGCAGGCAGAGTCCACCTTTTTACACATTACGGAAGGCAGAGTCCCCCTTTTTACACATTACGGCAGGCAGAGTCCCCCTTTTATTTACACATTAGGCAGGCAGAGTCCCCCTTTTTACACATTACAGCAGATGAGTCTCTTTTTTTATACATTAGGCAGGCAGAGTCACATTAGGCGGCATACTGTAGTCCCCCTTTTTACACGTTAGGCAGCATAGTCCCCCTTTTTTACACGTTAGGCAGCATAGTCCCCCTTTTTTACACATTAGACAGCATAGTACCCCTTTTTATACACATTAAGCAGCATAGTCCCCCTTTTTTTTTACATATTAAGCAGCATAGTCCCCCTATTTTTACAAATTAAGCTGCATTGCCCCCCTATTTTTACAAATTAAGCAGCATAGTCTCCCTTTTTTTACACATTAGGCAGCATAGTCCACTGAATCATGGAATGACATGGGGGGGGGGGGCATTACCTTCATTACCATGGATCAGACATCGAGCGGACTTCACTGCCCAGAGCTGAGTTCACCAGTGAGAAAAATTCACTGCACCCCAGAATGTCTGAGGAGCTCACTCCCTGCAGCGGAGCAGCTCACAGTAGCAGCCGCCTCCCCAATTACCCCCAACTCAGTCTCCGGCTCCAAGCTCATCGCAGGACCAGGTCTTCTCCTCCTCAATGGCCGAGCAGGCTGTAAATTCGGACCCGCTGTGGAGAGATCACGTGAACGTGGCTGCAGCCGACAGTCACGGTCAGATAGCCGCGGCTAAAGCCGCGTAAAACACTAGACCACCAGGGCTGTCGGAGGAGGCAGGCCGGAACACTTTGATTCAGAACGGAGCAGCCAGAGTTGACGTAGGCACTCTGCTCAGTCCGTCACTGCCACACTACCAGGCCAGGGCGGCCAATCGGGGGCAAGGCGTATGATGCGCTCCTATCACAAGTGCGCTGTGTGCAAGGCACAAAGTGCACACACCTAGTTACGGCTCTGGGGGGGGGAGGTTTGTTTTGTTAATTTGGTAAGGAAGGAAGGGTTGATAAAAGCAATAACCAGGGGCATTTAAAGCGATTGTATTAAAGGAATACAATATAAGGCCTAGTGGTTTGAGTGCTCCGTGACGGAAGGTCCACTCACTTTCCTTTCTCAGTAGTTCTTGTGTTAGGTTTCCACCCCTAATGCCCATTTGGATATGTTCAAGGCCAAAGCACTTCATGTGAACCTTGGTGATATTTATAGAAATGCCTGGCTACTGAGGTTAATTTTCGCATTTTGCTCAGGCCTGTTGCTGCGTTGCGTTTACTCGTCATCCCTTCCCCATCATTGTCAATCCATGACACCGGTAATACATACATAATATTATCACTCCTTCACATACTGCTACACCCCTCACCCTGTTTCCCACATCACTAACATTTAAGTGTGTACACACCACCCATTATCACAATTCGTTTTGCTTTATTTTGCTTTGGAGTAATTGTCACTCCCAGGGGTATATTTACTAAAATTCGTATTTTTCTGAATTAGGTTAAAGTTCAAACACGAATGACATCGAATGTGTGAATTTGCAACTTTTTTATTTTTTTACGCCTCATTTACTATGCTGTCGTATTCTGCATTTTCGAGTTTTCCGATGTCGATGTCATTCGTATTTTTGGCCAGTGTTTTACGGGAGTGAATAGTAAAACACTGCCAACATTAACACAATGAATCTCGGCTGGATCTGTGAGATCCGTGCAGGGCTTCATTGTGCACCTTTTTAAAAAAAAAAAAGTGTTAAAAATCAAGAAAAAATTTGCGTGGGGTCCCCCCTCCTAAGCAAAACCAGCCTCGGGCTCTTTGAGCCGGTCCTGGTTGAAAAAATATGGGGGGGAAATTGACAGGGGTTCCCCCATATTTAAACAACCAGCACCGGGCTCTGCGCCTGGTCCCGGTGCAAAAAATACGCGGGATAAAAAGCGTAGGGGTCCCCCATATTTTTTGAACCAGCACCGGGCTCCATTAGTCAGAGAGATAATGCCACAGCCGGGGGACACTTTTATCTTGGTCCCTGTGGCCCTGGCATTAAATCACTAACTAGTCACCCCTGGACGGGGTACCCTGGAGGAGTGGGAACCCCTTAAATCAAGGGGTCTCCCCCCTCCAGCCACCCAAGGGCCAGGGGTGAAGCCCGAGGCTGTCCCCCCATCCAAGGGCGGCGGATGGTGGGCTGATAGCCAAGTGTAAAAATAAAGAATATTGTTTTTTGTAGAACTACAAGTCCCAGCAAGCCTCCCCCGCAAGCTGGTACTTGGAAAATCACAAGTACCAGCATGCGGGGGAAGAAACGGGCCCGCTGGTACCTGTAGTTCTACTGCATAAAAAATACCCAAATAAAAACAGTACACACACACCGTGATAGTAAAACTTTATTACATACATGCATACCGACACACACATACTTACCTATGTTGACACGAAGCAGTCGGTCCCCTTCTCCAAGTAGAATCCACGGGTTACCTGTCAATAAAATTATACTCACAACAATCCAGTGAAGATCGGTCCTCTTCTACTTGTAATCCACGTACTTAGCAAAAAAACAAACCGAAAAACCCGAACCACGCACTGAAAGGGGTCCCATGTTTACACATGGGACCCCTTTCCCCGACTGCCGAGATCCTCCGTGACTCCTGTCAAAGAGGGTCCCTTCAGCCGATCAGGGAGCGCCACGTCTTGGCACTCTCCTGATTGGCTGTGCGCTCCTGAGCTGACAGTAAGGCTGCGAACTGAAGATACAATGTAGCGCATAGGCGCTCCATTGTATTCAATGGTGGGAACTTTGCGGTCAGCGGTAGACCGCGAGTAACCTCTTTTTTAAAACTGCTTTTTTTTACGAATTGTATTTTTTCATGGCGGTGTTTGAGAAATAGAATTTTTAGTAAATTACCGAGTTCTATACCTAAACAGCCGCGTTTGACCGATGGTGTATTCATTCATATTTTTTTTCTTTGACTACCAAAAAAATACGAATGCCCCTATCACTGCCGAGATTTGAGTTTAGTAAATTCCCGAGATGACACTTTGAAGAAAAAACACCAAATCAGTCAAAATCGGGAGCTTAGTAAATATACACCCCAGTCTTTTTTACCATCTGAGTATTTTCACTTAGAAATGTTTCACCTTCACCTTTTCCCTTACACACCTTTCCTTCCATCATGTCCATCTTTTCATCAGCTTGGGCAAACATCTATACATCTCCTGATATACCCAGGTTTAACTACACATGGGTCCCTAAACTCTCCTTTCGCTTTACCCTGTCACACATCTTCATCTTCCTCACACTGCATCAACCAGTTTAAATATGCATACATACACCTCTTCCATTTCTCCTTAACTTACCTGAGCACCCCACTCCCACCTTACACCTGCCCAGTCTCATACTGTTACCACATGTTAGCCTTCACACTCACCTTCGCATAGGCAATATGTAGGCAATTCACTCCACCCAATCCCTAACCATGAAGCTAACCTCTCCTTAGCCCCCTTATCTACAACACAACCTTTATCTACACATTGGCAATCCTGGAAACCTACCATGGGAGGTGCTATATAGGGTTCCGGTATGAATGGTCGACCATGGTATGGTCGACAGTCATTAGGTCGACCACTATTTGTCGACATTGACATGGTCGACGTGGACACATGGTCGACACATGAAAATGGTCGACACATGAAAGGTCGACACATGAAAAGGTCGACATGATTTTTTTAACTTTTTTTGGTGTTGTTGGCACCCGGCAGCAGGGAGCACACAGCGCTGCCCAGACATCGCAAAAGCAGCAGTCCCCGCACCATGGCTTACTGCCAGCCGTTCTCTTTGAATGCAGCAACCTGCCCCAGCTTTATATCTCACACTGACTGCGGTAATGGGTAATGGGTATTGCAACCCACTTTTTTTCTTTTTTGCCATCATGAGTGTTTACTTTCATTTTGTGTCCACAGCTTATTTGAATTCGTAATATTCCATTACTAACGAAGTGTCAAACAATTTATGTCCATGCCTATTAGCTAAGAAGTACAGTATGCCTCAGTGACAGGTTTGCTCATTCAATATATGCTACTGGCCTCTTTGGCAATTGAATACAGGACACATACTCACTGACTCATTTATCCTCAAAAAAAACAGTGTGAGGTTTAGTACCAGTATATTTGGTTTAATACAGGACACATACTGTCCAACTATTTACTGTTTATTTTATTTATAAGAGGACAAGTGTTAGGTGGGCACTATTACTGCTGCTGGATGTATATTGATTGTTAAATTCTACCTGTTTATTGGATTTAGCACAATTTCAACTCATTTTTAATGACGGCTATTCTATGACTGCAAGGTAGACCCAATCAGAGGCTACATGTTGATAGGCATTCTCTCCCCCTTCTCCTTCATACTGCTGCATTCCTAGGACCCTCATTGGTGATTCAGCATAGACAAATTATGTCCTGGGGCAGTTTTTCAACTGACAGGTCCTAGCTGTCTAACATCAACAGCAGATCTGTTCGTTTATCTATACACTTCCTGCTAATATTACACTCACCTCTTATTTTCCATATCCGTGAACTCTCATCACCGATTCAGGAGGAGGAGCATTCCAATTTACTACCAATCCACACTTAATTTGTCCAATTTCATCCGATCTAGGAAACGATGAAGTGTTGGGCCGGGCAAGTATCTGGAGGGGGACCCCCAGAGAATACCCGGTGTAGTAAGTTCTGGGTATAAATCCAGTCTAACATTGAAAGCAGATTCACAGCTATACTTGTTTACTACTTTCTCCTGTGGTTTCACGGGATACCTCACCTCTTAATATTTTACTTACATATAATAATTTACGGACAAACAAAATTCACTACCTGTTAATACATTAATGAAATTTGTTCCCAGTGATGTTTGTATCAACCAGTGTGTGGGGTAATTTTACTGCTGTTATAACTTAACACAGGACCTTATCCAGCTAACAAATCAGACCACTAGAGTGCGCTGTGCAATAAATCCCTTTCAGGACTACAGTACTGCTCCTGCTGCATATAAGGCAAAACAGCCTGTTTAATTGTTATAAATTTGGATAGTAGATTTTTGATATAGTATTTTATATCTTTATTATTCCCTTTTTTTGCTCCCCGTGTACACATGAACAAGTATACACATCTCAGGGGAAACCATATTTTAACTTAAACAACAAATGAAAGTTATGTTTTAAGAACGTAATTAACCAATACATACAATATTGTTTCTTTAAATGAGTGCATCAGACAAAGGTCTTTCTTGTTTGTTAATGAACCTACTGTCTACCGCAGACCACAAGGTTAATTGAGGTCATTCTTGTGGGTGATCTCAATTAATCTTGCGGTCTGCGGGGGGACCCCTACCTCCTTTTACCCCCATATTTTTGGAAACAAGGCCGGCTCAAGATCCCGGTTGGACCGGGGCTGGTTGTGCTTTTTAACCATTTTAACACTTTTACAGACAGAATCATGCACAGATCTCACTGACCTGTGCATGCTTGTGTCAAACTCACCATGCAGAAGCTGGTCTATATGTAGAAAAGATCTTGGTAATGTCGTAAACTCGCATCCTATTACATTGCCCGTGTTGTATGTTTGCAATGGCAAAACATCTGTATGTGAGTTTTGCCATTGTGAGTTTTGGGATTGCAGGATACATGCGAGTTAGCATGTTCCCACACCCCATTACATTTGTGAGATGGTCAAATGTGCCAGTTTAGTGCTAAATTTGCACTTTTAACCAATCACATCCCATTACATTCCCCCCTTTGTGTATGCAAATACACATTTACCAGCGCAGCTGACCCTAGATTGCATGTAAAGGAATGCTATGGCTAAATATTACAGGTTACTAGTGAGGCAATGTTTAGCTAATGAAATGTGATAAATTACACTACATTTGACTAGGCAAACACAAGCTGTGTGTGCACAGCTTTAAGGTGGGTACATACTACACAATATATGGGCTGATCTTGCGATCCTTATGTACAGTACCTCCAGATCCACCCAATTCTTTATTTGATGAAGTGGGTAGTTGCATAGTCTCAGTTGATGTGCTACACATCAGGTGGGACAATGCCACAGACATGCTTAATGGTGTTGTTAAATTAAGCATGTAATGATATACAGTATTGCGTTGCCATACATAAGTGGATTGTGTAATGTGTTCGCGATGCGGGATATCATTATGTCACATTGCTGTGTCGCTACATTGTTGAGGTGTGTACCCCAATTTAGTAAGTGTCCAATCATGTTATCCAGCACAGCAGGGTAGCTGCACCCCGGCAGCAAGAATAGTTCTCTGAAGCAAATCACTTACACAGGGGCGGCTCATGTCGTGACTTGGATCTTTATATTAGGAATTTCTTAACCGCCGTATTTTGGTATTGAGACAATGTTTCAGTTTCTTAAATCGGCCATTAGATAGTATTTTCCTCTCTGTGTGGTCACTATTAAAAATCAGAGGTGTGCCAGATAGATGTAACACATTTTTTAGCCTGACTTGGACACTTGTTTTTAATGTTTCTTGTTTTACAAATATGATGTTTCACTTTTTTCAATTTACTTTATAAAACAATCTTCCAATAAATAGTTTTCTTATACTCATGGTATTAGGCAGACTTGCAACAGACCACAATGTTATTTTTGGAGAGTACTGACACCTACCAAATTTATCCATGTAGGCTAGTCTTGTCCAGTATTTTCCTTATTGTGGATACATGAATACAGACATCAGACTATTGAGTTTGTAGTGAATAGAGAATCCAAAGCAGATTGATTAAATGACAATGGTGGTCATTCCGAGTTGTTCGCTCGCTAGCAGTTTTTAGCAGCTATGCAAACGCTATGCCGCCTCCCACTGGGAGTGTATTTTAGCTTAGCAGAACTGCAAACGAAAGGATCGCAGAGCGGCTACAAAATAATTCTGAGTAGCTTCAGACCTACTCAGCGCTTGCGATCACTTCAGACTATTCAGTTCCTGTTTTGACGTCACAAACACGCCCTGCGTTCGCCCAGCCACCCCTGCGTTTTTCCTGGCACGCCTGCTTTTTTCGAACACTCCCTGAAAACGGTCAGTTGACACCCAGAAACGCCCTCTTCCTGTCAATCACTCTGCGGTCAGCAGTGCAACTGAAAAGCTTTGCTAGACCTTGTGTGAAACTACATTGTTTGTTGTAATAGTACGACGCGCGTGCGCATTGCGCCGCATGTGCAGAAGTGCCTTTTTTTGCCTGATCGCTGCGCAGCGAACGAAAGCAGCTAGCGATCAACTCGGAATGACCCCCCATGTCCTTTGTTTTTAACCCTTTTCAGAATCACAATAAACTGTATCACATGATATCCTCTGACATATATTTATTTGTGCTTTGACAAATTTTATGTGTGACTCAGGATTTAAATCAGCAATTTTCTTTTAAAGGCAATACATTCCATGCATGAAAAACTATTAAGATTAAAACCTAATATTTTTGCGGTTGAGCAATTATCAGTGGTCTGTCCATGCATATGAGTCATACTGCACATATAGTAAGTTACATTACTGCAGGTGGTCGCAGTGAGGACTTATTGCAAAGTGATTGACAGGTAGAGGGCATTTGTGAAAGGCAATGGGGGAGTGGCTATTCAATGCAGGCATGTCCTGACCGTTTTAGTGGTGGGTTGCCAACTGCAATTGTGATCCCATACGCAGAAATAATGACTCCAACTTCTCAGTTTTGGCAGCCATCCTGGGTGACTGCATTGTTTCTCAGAACTCCGATAATTGACTAATTTGCATTAGATGCGACGTCTTTGCATGCAGTTGCTTGGATTTGTGAAGCCGCCAGTGGGTGCCTCAATACAAAATGGGTGCAACATTGCATATTTTCACACAGGTGCTGTCTCAGCAGAGGTGGCATTAGCGTTCATCTCTCCATTAGGCCCTAACACAGCTGATGAGAATAAATTACTAACTTTGCACCTGATAGTTTCTAATTTTGGGGGTAATTCCAAGTTGATCGCAGCAGGAAATTTTTTAGCAGTTGGGCAAAACCATGTGCACTGCAGGGGAGGCAGATATAACATGTTCAGAGAGAGTTAGATTTGGGTGGGTTTTAGTGTTTGTGTGCAGGGTAAATACTGGCTGCTTTATTGTTACACTGCAATTTAGATTGCAAATTGAACACACCACACCCAAATCTAACTCTCTCTGCACATGTTAAATCTGCCCCCCCTGCAGTGCAGCATGGTTTTGTCCAACTGCTAACAAAGTTCCTGCTGCGATCAACTTGGAATTACCCCTGAATTAAATTCTAGCATTCAAACAGCAGGTAGCCCAGCGCCGATCATACAGCTCCTGCAGCTTCCATCATGGCCTAATCTATGGTCATATCCAGTGGTGCAAGTGGGTGGGTACGGCGTACCCGTAAGAATTTAGCCGTGGGTACGCCGTACCCACACCGACGGGCCGCCGCTCCTCTTCCCTCCCTCTGCTGCTCCCCGCCGCACCCGCCGCTGATGTGAGGGGAGGAGAGCGCAGCCTGCGCCTTTCCTTCCCCTCAGTCTCCGGCGGGTGTCTCAGTTTAATTCAGCGCCGATCCGTGAGCCAATCAGATTGGCTCACGGATCGGCGCTGAATTAAACTGAGACACCCGCCGGAGACTGAGGGGAAGGAAAGGCGCAGGCTGCGCTCTCCTCCCCTCACACAGACAGACGGCAGCGGTGAGCAGGGGAGGAGGGGGGGGGGGAGACACATGTATACCTGACACTGGGGGATATCTGGCACTGGGGCGGCATGTTATATCTGGCACTGGGGGATATCTGGCACTGGGGGGGGGCATGTTATACCTGGCACTGGGGGATATCTGGCACTGGGGGGGGCATGTATACCTGGCACTAGGGGATATCTGGCACTGGGGGGGGCATGTATACCTGGCACTGGGGGATATCTGGCACTGGGGCGGCATGTTATATCTGGCACTGGGGGATATCTGGCACTGGGGGGGCATGTTATACCTGGCACTGGGGGATATCTGGCACTGGGGGGGGGGCATGTATACCTGGCACTGGGGGATATCTGGCACTGGGGGGGGGCATGTATACCTGGCACTGGGGGATATCTGGCACTGGGGGGGGCATGTATACCTGGCACTGGGGGATATCTGGCACTGGGGGGGGGGCATTTATACCTGGCACTGGGGGATATCTGGCACTGGGGGGGCACGTATACCTGGCACTGGGGGATATCTGGCACTGGGGGGACATGTATACCTGGCACTGGGGGATATCTGGCACAGGGGGGCATATATACCTGGCACTGGGGGATATCTGGCACTGGGGGGGCATGTATACCTGGCACTGGGGGATATCTGGCACTGGGGGGGGGGGGGCATGTATACCTGGCACTGGGGGATATCTGGCACTGGGGGCATATCTGGCACAGGGGGGCATATATACCTAGCACTGGGGGATATCTAGCACTGGGGGGGCATGTATACCTGGCACTGGGGGATATCTGGCACGGGGGGGGGGGAATTTATACCTGGCACTGGGGGATATCTGGCACTGGGGGGGCATGTATACTTGGCACTGGGAGCATATCTGGCACTGGGGGGACATGTATACCTGGCACTGGGAGCATATCTGGCACTGGGGGGGACTTGTGTACCTGGCACTGGGGGATATCTGGCACTGGGGGAATATCTGGCACTGGAAGGACATGTGTATCTGGCACTGTGGCCATATCTGGCACTGGGGGCATATCTGGCAATGGGGGCATACTTGTGTATCTGGCACTGGCGGCATATCTGGCACTGGGGGTATACTTGTGTATCTGGCACTGGGGGCATTTCTGTATCTGGCACTGGGGGCATATCTGGCACTGTAGGGGCATTTCTGTATCTGGCACTGGGGGGCAATGTATATCTGACACAGTGGGGGCATTTGTGTATCTGGCACTGTGGGGCAATGTGTATCTGACACTGTGAGGCAATGTATATCTGGCACTCTGGGGGCATTTCTGTATCTGGCACTGTGGGGCAATGTGTATCTGGCACTGTGAGGCAATGTGTATCTGGCACTCTGGGGACATTTGTGTATCTGGCACAGTGAGGCAATGTGTATCTGGCACTCTGGGGACATTTGTGTATCTGGCACAGTGAGGCAATGTGTATCTGGCACTCTGGGGACATTTGTGTATCTGGCACTGTGAAGCAATGTGTATCTGGCACTCTGGGGACATTTGTGTATCTGGCACAGTGAGGCAATGTGTATCTGGCACTGTGGGGCAATGTATATCTGTCACTGTGGGGCAATGTATATCTGGCACTGTGGGGCAACGTGTATCTGGCACTGTGGGGCAACGTGTATCTGGCACTATGGGGTCATACGTGTATCTGCCCCTCCCCCCATATGTGTATCACGCCCCCATTTTCATTGGCCACGCCCATGTGACATTTGGCCACACCCATTTTTTTTACAGTACCCGTAAGACATTTTTTCTACTTGCACCACTGGTCATATCAGCGTCTTTCACAGCAGAGAGCACGTCACAGAGAAGAGAAGCAGAGGGAAGACAGCCAAGGTAAGTAAATTATGAGAGCTTGTTTAAGAGATAGGTTGGGGATTGGATTCAGGGACATAAGTTCATATCAGGTTCCCGGAGGAGAAATAGAAGGTGGTGTCTCCCCCCTAGTGGCTCCGGCTGGCACATGTGCTGTTGTCTGTCGGCACATGCTCAGTGCTGTAGCACAGCTTAAGGGGCAAATGAGGTAGTAATGTTATCACAATGTGATCACATTAATTCTCAGTGGTCGCTAGGATTGGTTTCTATTGGAGGCCATGTCCTGGCAACTAACCAGTGGTACCTTTGAGAGAATAAAAATTCCTTATTGCAGCTAATTGTGGCGAAAAGGAATCTTTATTTTCGGGTGCTGACATCAAATGATAATAGAGTTACATTTCCATAAAACAACTTCCTTTCTTTCATAATATAAGACACAACAGCAGAGCTATAACTCACTATATGCACACTTTGATGTGCCCCACTCTGCTGCTGCTGCTGCTGCTGCTGCTGCTGGTGCTATTACATATTCCAAGACTCTTCAGCTCAAGGGGGCTACAAAGGGGGCTTATGAGCAATACAGCAGTCAGCAGTGACTGTAGCTAATTGCTGTGAAATTAGTGGAGAGAGATCTGTCCTAGTTCAGCAGCCCCCTTGGTCTTTTCTTCTCAGTGCCCCCCTGACAGGTGGAAACTGGAGGCCAGTGCTTCCACTGTCTCTGGGAGTTACACCACTGATTGGATTGCTGGAGACACACAAGGTAGAGAGATTTGATTGCTGGAGATGCACAAAGGGGAAAAATTTGATGGCTGGAAACCAACAAGGGGGAGAGACTTGATGGTTGTAGACACAAGGTGGGGGAGACTTGATAGCTGGAGAAACACAAGGGGGAAAGACTTGATGGCTGGAGACACACAAGCAAAAGAGACTTGATGGCTGGAGACACACAAGGGGGAGACTTGATTGACAGAGACACAAGGGGAGGGAAACTTGATGGCTGGAGACACACAAGGCTGAGAAATGTGATAGCTAGAGACTCGGGTGAGAGATTTGATGGCTTGAGATGCAAGGGGGAGAAACTTGATGGCTGGAGTCCCACAAAGGGGAGAGACTTGATGGCTGGAGGCACAATGTGGGGGTGATTTGATGGCCCGAGACAGACAAGGGAAAGAGATTTGATGGCCGGAGACACACAAGGAGAAGAGAGACTTGATGGCCCGAGACACAAGGTGGGGGAGACTAGAGGGATGGAGACAGACAAAGAGGAGAGATATGATGGCTAGAGACCCTCAAGGGGGAGAGATTTGTTGTCTGCATTTACAAGGTGGGGGATACTTGATGGCGGGGCACAGACAAGGAGGAGAGATATGATGCTTGGAGACACACAAGGGAGAGAGATTTGATGGCTGGAGACACACAAGGGAGAGACACGACTGGTGGAGTCAAAAGGTGAGTGAGACTTGATGGCTGGAGACAAAAGGCAGAGAGATTTAATGGCTGGAGACACTAGCACCCTCTGCCTCCCTAGTCACCCACTGTCACAAGGCCATGATTAGTTGGTGAGGCCATGCCCATTATTGGCATGCACAAAGGGTGGAGGGTTGGGGGCACCAGCCAGAATCTTGCCTATGGCATCAAATTGGTTAGTGCTGGCCCTGTCTCTGGATGATTCTGTTTAATGGATTTTGTCTGGATCTCTCTTTCCATGGCAAACAGCCAGGAAAGCTACATGTAAAAGATCTATCTTGTGGAAGTGTGGTGGCATTTGCTAAACGTGTATGCTATTCTGAGTCCTGTGAACATTGAATGAAAGCCTGTATCTGACGGATCTCTTGCACATAGCATTGGGGGGAGCAAGTGCCAATATCAATGATGACCGATGCGGCTGTGGCTGGAAACGCGGTCCCCAATGTGGCTTCCTGCTGAAAACCATATGGATCTTTGCATTAGCCCTATAGAATCTTGCATTACCATAATGAAGTAAATCTGTCTTCCACGGTTTCTGGCATCTACAGCCACGTTGTGTCCAACTCAGAGTCAAGTCATGGTTCAGATTTGTGTGTTTGAGAAATGTTAGTAAATAACCTTTAGTGAATGTTTGATCAGTGTGTTCTTTGTCACTGACCTGGGCTGAGAGAATTGGGTACTCGGGGATTCTTCCGATGGTTGGGAAGAGGAACCATAGCTGGGTCGCAATAAAGACGGACGGATGTAGGTTTTCCTCATGCAGCTCTATTAATACTTGAGAACAATGCCAGAAACCACGGAAGGAAATGGGTGATAATGAATGAACAATGTTGGGATCACGGAATGAAGAAGGATTGATGACTTGAAAGTGGTGCTGAAGAACTCTGAATGAAGAAATGACAGATGATTTGAGAACGATGCTGAGGAACTCTGTATGAAGAAAAGAATGATGATTTGAGAATGATGCTGAAGAACTCTGTATGAAGAAAAGAATGATGATTTGAGAACGATGTTGAAGAACTCTGTATGAAGAAAAGAATGATGATTTGAGAATGATGCTGAAGAACTTTGTATGAAGAAAAGAATGATGATTTGAGAACGATGCTGAAGAACTTTGATGATTTGAGAACGCTGCTGAAGAACTCTGTATGAAGAAAAGAATGGTGATTTGAGAACGACGCTGAAGAACTCTGTATGTCAGTGAGAACTGAAATCGCACTCACATTGCTAGGAGTCTGGGAACTTGTAATGCTGGAGATTGGAAACACACTTGCAATGCTGGAGACTGGGATCACACTTGCAATGCTGGAGACTGGGAACACACTTGCAATGCTGGAGACTGGGATCACACTTGCAATGCTGGAGACTGAGAACACACTTGCAATGCTGGAGACTGGGATCACACTTGCAATGCTGGAGACTGGGAACACACTTGCAATGCCGGAGACTGGGAACACACTTGCAATGCTGGTGACTGGGAACACACTTGCAATGCTGGTGACTGGGATCACACTTGCAAGGCTGGAGACTGGAAACACATTTACAATGCTGGAGACTGGGATCACACTTGCAAGGCTGGAGACTAGAAACACATTTGCAATGCTGGAGACTGGGAAGACGGAGGGCTAGAGAACACTCCTTCCTGAACTGCAGCGTGAGCCTGGGAACAGCTGTGAAGCGACGATACTGAGGCACCAGAGCTTTGAGGCATCAGAGTTTAAAGTCTCCCTTTAAACTTCCCGCTATTGTTCCTATTGGCCGCTGTGGTCACGTCACGGCCGACACACATCACTGGCCCAGCGACGGAGCACACAGCGATAGGAACAGAGCAATTTCTTGCGGCGGGCGAGGCATGCCTTTGCACTTGGTGCCCGCCGCGGCTCTTGGTGGATCTCTTGGTGCTTGGTGGATCTCTTGGTGCTCTACCTGTTCCCCATCATTACTACTCCGCTCCAGGGTGGAGTTTTGCATAATGACGCGTTAGCATCGTGATGTCATGATGCAAATGCGTCATTACGTGAAACTCCTCTAACCAGAGTGGAGTAGTAATAACGGGGAGTAGGGGGAGCCAGGACACTCACAAATAGGCGGGCAGCGGGTGGGGCTGTCAGGAAAGGCGCTTACAATATATTCACTTTTATATGGAAAGTATTCTGAATAAGGGTGTCTTAACAATTTATGTTTATGGCAGCACAGAAATTGCTTCCAGCCAGAGCCGGCCATAGGCATAGGCAAACTAGGCAATTGCCTAGGGCATCTGGTATGCCTAGGGGCACAAGCAGCTTCTGCTGATTAAAATGATATGCGGCATGCCTATATTCTGTGTGTAGCATTTCGTATGCTGATAAAGCCACAGTCGCACTCAGTATATATGCATGCTGCATATCATTTTAATCAGCAGAAGCCAGGGCCGTAACTACGTGTGTGCCAAGGGGGCTTGGCACACAGCGCAGTTGCCCTGAGGGCGCAACGGCCAGCGGCATGTAATGAGTCAAATTGACTCATTACATGCCGCCTCTGTGTGCGCCGCCGCGCTGTGGAGGGGAAGAGACCAGCGCAGCGGAGAGAAGGAGGAGGAGGGAGGGGGAGCAGGGAGCAGCAGCAGCGCTATTTGATTGGGTGTAAGCGCCGCTGCAGCATCCCCCTCTCCTCCTGTATTGGCTGCCCGGCGCTGCTAAGGATGCTGGGATGCGGTTCCCCAGCATCCACAGCAGCTCCAGGCAACCAATACAGGAGGAGAGGGGGATGCTGCAGCGGCGCTTACTACCAATCAAATAGCGCTGCTGCTGCTCCCTGCTCCCCCTCCCTCCTCCTCCTTCTCACCTCACACAGCCTGCACCGAGAGGAAGCTGCACGAGGAGCCTGTCAGCGGGGAGAAGGTAAGTATATCCCCCCCCCCCACTCTCTCTCTCTCTCTCTCTCTCTCTGGGACACCGTCTGCCGCAATGTGTAAAATGGGGTCTCGTCTGCCGCAATGTGTAAAATGGGGTCTCGTCTGCCGCAATGTGTAAAATGGGGTCCCGGCTGCCGCAATGTGTAAAATGGGGTCTCGTCTGCCGCAATGTGTAAAATGGGGTCCCGGCTGCCGCAATGTGTAAAATGGGGTCCCGTCTGCCGCAATGTGTAAAAAGGGGTCCTGGATGCCGCAATGTATAAAAATGGGGACTGGCTGCCGCAATGTGTAAAAAGGGGGACTGGATGCCACAATGTGTAAAAAGGGGGACTGGCTGCCGCAATGTGTAAAAATGGGGACTGGCTGCCGTAATGTGTAAAAAGGGGGCCTGGATGCCGCAATGTGTAAAACGGGGTCCCGTCTGCCGCAATGTGTAAAAAAGGGGACTGGCTGCCGCAATGTGTAAAAAGGTGGACTGGCTGCCGTAATGTGTAAAAAGGGGGCCTGGCTGCCGCAATGTGTAAAAAGGGGGACTAGCTGCCGCAATGTGTAAAAAGGGGGACTGGCTGCCGTAATGTGTAAAAAGGGGGCCTGGATGCCGCAATGTGTAAAAAGGGGGCCTGGCTGCCGCAATGTGTAAAAAGGGGGACTAGCTGCCGCAATGTGTAAAAAGGGGGACTGGCTGCTGTAATGTGTAAAAAGGGGTCCTGGCTGCCGCAATGTGTAAAAAGGGGGCCTGGCTGCCGCAATGTGTAAAAAGGGGGACTGGCTGCTGTAATGTGTAAAAAGGGGGACGCTGTCTATTGTAATGTATAAAAGGGGCGCTACTGTTCAGCGTAATTTGAATAATGTAGACTACTGTGCACCGTAGTATGAATTGCTATTATTTTTTGGCCACGCCCCTTCCCCATTAAGCCACGCCTCTATAATGTTTTTGCGCGCCTACGGCGCGCACTGCCCATATCTTACATTGGGAGGGGCGCCACTATCGTTTCTTGCACACAGCGCTAAAATGCCTAGTTACGGCACTGGCAGAAGCTGCTTGTGCATCCTAACCACAATGCAAATAAGATGCATTTTCATTGAAAAAATAGGCACCCGATGTTAGCAGAGTTGCCAGTTGACTCATGCCAGGAACTATATGTGTCATTATGTGTATAAGGGCATTAATAATGTGTAACATATGTTTAAGGTGCACTATGTGTGTCATGTGTATAACGGCATTAACAATGTGTGGCATACTATATGGGTAAAGGAAATTATGTGAATAAGGGCATTAATAAGGGTTGGCATAATGTGTATGACGCATTATGTTTATAAGGACATTAATGATGTGTGTCATATGTGTAAGGTGCATTACTGTGTGGTATTATGTGTATAAATGCATTACCAATGTGTGGCATTTTGTGTATAAGGTGCTCTACTGTGGCTTAACGTATAGAAAGGGCACTAATGTGAATAAAGAGCAATATGGTGTGGTGTAATGTGAATAAGGAGCAATTCAGTATGTTGTTATGTGAATGAGGGGCACTATTGTGAGGAGTAATGTATATAAGGTAAAGTGGTACTACTGTGTGATGTAATGTGAATAAGGGACACTATCGCATGATAAATTGTGAATAAAGTTGCACTGCTGTGAGGCATAATTTTAATTGGGGGTACTATTGTGTGGCTATGCCCCTTGCCAGCAAAAACACATACCTTTTTGGGCTGTGCGCCGAATGTGCTCACTGTTCTTATTTAAATTACAGGGGGTAGAAAAACAAAAATAAGGACTGATTTGGGTGGGGGGTGATGGTGCTGGGAAAGGGGTGCAGGGTCAGAGGCGGAACTAGCGGTGGTGCTAGGGGGCACCAGCCAAAATGTTGCCTAGGGCATCATATTGGTTAGGGCCGGCTCTGCCTCCTGCAAATAATGTATAGATATGTAAAGGTGGGTTACTTTAACCTAGAGGCAAGAAACACTGCCCACATTGTGATGGGTTAATTTCGGAATGTACTGTATGACAAAGCATTTGTAACATTCTAGCTAATGCCATTCCATTTTGCTTGTAATACATTTTGACATTAATGATGTTTTTTTTCCCTCTATTCTTTTGGAAATTATAGACTTATTGATTCCATAAGGAGTAATTTGTACGTCACGATACGGGAGGGGGGTCATTCCGACCCGATCGCTCGCTGCAGTTTGTCGCAGTGCAGCGATCGGGTCGGACCTGCGCATGCACCGGCACCGCAGTGCGCCAGCGCATGGCAGTCGTCGGTGCCCAGCGATCGCCTCTGAGACAGAGGCGGTCGCTGGGCGAGAGGGGGCTGAACGGCGGCGTTAAGCCGCCGTTTAGGGGGAGCGGTCCAGCCATCGCAGGCGTGGCCAGACCGTTGGGGGGGCGGGCCTCACTAATGATAGATCCCGTGCATTGCCCTATGCATCCCATATTAACCATAATATCATAGCTGTTTCTTGTGGCAAGCGAGGCGTGCCTTCACACGGGTCACCCGCCACGGCTCTTGGTGGCTCTCTTGGTGCTCCCCCTCCTCCCTGTCATTACTACTCCGCTCCGGGGGCGGAGTTTCGTGGGGCAACCAGCATGGATCCCAGAGCATGAAACCCCTGGTGGCCATGATCTGTTGGTGCAGGCTCAAAAACTGGGGTGTAAGGTAGTCCTTTCAGATGAGACCACACCCATTTTAGTGAGATCACACCCATTTTAGTGAGGCCACGCCCCCTATCATTTGCAAATTTTTCTTTTTTATATCGGGGGGGGGGGGGGGGGGGGGGGGTCAAATTGTCTAGAAACAGCCCTTTATAGGAATGATAAGTCAAGATCAGTGTTCTTGGGTGTTATGTTTTTGGCTTTATTTTTAAGATTTAAATAGAGTTTGTATCTTTTAGAGCAAACAAATGCCACACTGCACATAATTTTCACGATCTTTCTTACAAAAATAAAGTTTTTTCTATCAAAGGGGAAAAATATTTTATTTTGTCATCATAAAGGTACGTTCAGTAGCTCTAAAAATCCTGTTTCTTCTTCCAGGAGCCATGTTTCTTGGAGACAGCCCAGATGGTCCATTCATGTACTTTCCAAACAGAGGTGAGATTACACTTCTTATTCATCTAATTTGGTGCTGATTGAATGGTATATTGTTCATGTTAATTTATTCTACCGTGTGCTACTGAAGGGCCACGATATCTAAAAAATGCACCATGGGTAATTTTCAACAGCTTGGTACATTATTTCCAAAAGTGTCAACCTAGCAAACCTTGAACGTAGACACTTGCTCTAGCAGCAGCTAGTGATTTATACCAGAAGAGTAGAAATGATGTGTCTAATGTGAGTTATAGTTGTATAACTCCCAGAGCCAATGGAAGCGTTTTCCTCTGGGTGCTGGAGTGGGTGAGGGGCCATCATTAGGGCAACAAGATGGCAGAGAGAGTCCCAGTACAGAATACCGGGGACCCACAGCCTTGGGCAAAGGACCTTGATCTGGCAACTTTGTAGTCACTTGCTGTGTGCGCTGCATGCTTTTATGACCGGTGAGAAAAGGGACGATGTGAGCTCTAGCCTCTGGGCACCAGAGTTGAAGTTCCGCCACTGTGCACATGCTATTAAAATCAAATACATTTTCAAGAACAGATATGACAGACAGGCTGAATTAGCAAAAAAGGACTAAATTATCCAATAATATCAATACACATTGCCAATTTTACGCTTGCAAAATACATACTACATTACTATATGCCAATGCATACCAGCTCACTTGTCTCATAAATTATTAATCAACAATTACATGATGCCAAATAATCTAGGGATGAGAGACCGGTTGTTATTGAGCTACAACAACCATGCCATTTTATTAGTTGGCCTGGAGGTCATGTTGGCAGTTGTAGCTTTGCAACAGTTGGGCTACTTCCTGTATGTACTGAATATATGTAAACTCATTTCAAATATTCAGCATCATTGCTGTCTTGATAGCCCTCTGTCTTTTTCTTATCTGCCCCAGAGGCGGCAGATAATTTCCATGTAATTTCATTTTGGTGGCCCTAAATTGCTGAATGCTGCCCCTTCAGTTGCAGCTGGATTTACCTGCAACACCACCTACGTGATGACAGAGATGGGAAACCGGGAAAGCACAGAACCCCTGTAATACTTTCAGGGGGAATACTTACATTTTAAGGGTATTGCAATGTTTCCGGTGATTTCCCACAAAATTTGTATAATACATATGTCGCTAACAGGACCGGATAAAGGCTCGTGGGGGCCCAGGGGCAATGAAGTTGTGGGGGGCCCCCAAGTAAAACTGCTTATAAACAACCTGCCCCGCCCCCCCTCCCACACACACACACACACGACAAAAGCATACCTGGACTATCACAGAGCAACAGGGAGTGGCGCTGTCTCACTGGGGCTGGGCTGGCCAGTTCGGTACTGTTCCACAGCAGCAGCAGGGCTCTGTCGTCCTCCTGAGTCCTATCCCGACAGGTCCGCAGCAGCGCTCCCTCCTCGTTCTGACAGGTCCGCAGCAGCAGGGCTCCCTCCTCCTCCCTCCTCAAATCCTAACAGGTCCACAGTAGCAGCAGAGCTCCCTCCTCCTCCCGAGTCCCGTCCCGACTTCCGCAGCAGCAGCAGAGCTCCCTCCTCCTCCCGAGTCCCATCCTAACAGGTCCGCAGCAGCAGAGCTCCCTCCTCCTCCCGAGTCCCATCCTAACAGGTCCGCAGTAGCAGCAGAGCTCCCTCCTCCTCCCGAGTCCCATCCTAACAGGTCCGCAGTAGCAGCAGAGCTCCCTCCTCCTCCCGAGTCCCATCCTAACAGGTCCGCAGCAGCAGAGCTCCCTCCTCCTCCCGAGTCCCATCCCGACTTCCGCAGCCTGCCTGCGCTTCCGCTGCTAAAGAAGCGGGTCGGCGTTGGGCTGCTGCACTGCGTGATCTTTGATGTCATCTGGAGCAGCACACAGCCGGGCAGCGTCTGAGACGAGTTCTCTTGTGCTCAGCGCTGCACCCTGGGGTCCAGGGAGGCCCACACCGCATTGGATAAGGGATACTCAACCTGTACTCACCTCTCCAGCGTCCCCCGCCGGCGGCAGCATCTCTAAGCAAATCTCCGGTAAATGGAACGGTGGCCATTTTTCTGGAGATTTGCGCATGCGCAGTAAGGAAATCTCTGTGAAAAGGCTGCCACGCCATTTTTGCGGAGATCTACACATGTGCACTTGACTATGGGACAGCGTTAGCGTCCTCTAGTGACCCTAGTGCCCACAGTCTACAGCGCTGCTGGCTAGAAAGGAGGGGGCCCAGATGGAATCTGCACCTGGACTGAATATGAAGTGGGAGGAGAGAAGGGTGCAGGGATGGTCCTAGAGGAGGGGACAGTCCTCTATAACTAGCCACACACTGTAGGGGTGAAGGTGTGTGGCTGTGGAGGCAGATGAAAAAGGGCTGTGGGGAGGGAGGAGGTGGAGCAGGCGAAAAGGGTATTATAACTCCATCCTGACACTGCCAGTATTAACTGTAGATTGTGGCCGCACCGCACCCCACAACCCAGTACTTTGACTGGCGCCTCTCAATTATTTTGGAGGTGCGAGTCGGCCCCTGCCCCTCCTGTTCCAGCGCCTATGATCTGCACTGTAACTTATTTGTAGATTGTTATTTAATAGTTCCATTATTGTTTAACTGGAACACAGTAGTTGTCAACATTTTAAAATAGACTCAGGTGCATTAAAGCATATTACACCCCACACAGACTTATTGAACCTTGCAGTCCTTCAGTCCCTTGCAGGGGCACATGCAGGATTTCTAGAGGGGAGTTTCCAAATGCCTGATTTTATAGCAAGTGTAGCCAGCACTTGAAGAGGGCATAATTAGCACTTCCAAGTTATAGTGTGCCTCACACTGTACTGTACACTGGGCCTAATTCGTGTTTGTATGTAATATATGTTTATAACGCAACAGAGCGTCAAGGTGCCGCTGCAATCTCCCTCGCAATGAGGACTTCATGGAAAAGTGATTGACAGGATGTGACTGTGTGGAGTTGTTTATCAGGGTGTTTACGGGGAGTGGTTGGAAAAACAGAGAATTGTCATGGCCATTTTCGGATGGGTGTATCTGCCTACAGCAGTGAGCGCGTATATGCTAAAACATGGCACCTGTGTTTCTACTGCTGTGTCCAGCCATAGGCCTACACTTAGCCTCTATGTTCTGCGTACAGACTGCAAATGTGTACGCAGCTGCGAATGCGTTTGTGATGGCTCCGGTTGTTGTCTTTTTTTCATTCCAGGGTGGCAGCTTCACTTGCTAACATTAGCAGTTCCGTAGCCTAGGAAAACTAAATTGCAGTAGCGTACAAACATGAATTAGGCCCGCAGTGCAGTATATGTAAAACGTCAGCTATTTACAGGACCAGCGATTACAGTACTACCCCTTTTCCACCTGAGTACCGGGTCCGATGCAGGATGTTCAACCCGGCTACAACCCGTGTCAGCCCCCCGCCGTTTCCACTGCACTTCGACACGGGTTATTCCCGGGTCGGATCTGACTGTTTCCACTTAACCCGGGTAAGCTCTGTAAAAGCTATTGATGTCACTTGTTACTCGGTTCTGAAAATATGGGTAATGACCGTTTCCACTGCACAGTTTCCCGGGTCATTACTGTGTTACTGTGTTCAACCCAGGCAGCTACCTGGGTAGGATTCCAGGGTCACTCAACCCGTGTTGAGCCGTTTCCACTTACTGTACTAAAAACCCGTGTTGATGCACGCCACCGTGCAAAAACACGGGTAAATTTAGCTAGTGGAAAAGGAGTCAAAGTCATTAGATGCGGCAATAGGGCAAGCATGAATGAGCTGAATTGTGTTTTTTGTCTGGATGAGGGCACCATTCCACAATCCAAGGGGTATATTTACTAAGGTATGAGTTTTTTTAGAAGTGGAGATGTTGCCCATAGCAACCAATCAGATTCTAGCTATTCTAGCTATTATCTTCTAGAAGCAGCGAGATAAAAGGTAAATGGAATCTGATTGGTTGCTATGGGCAACATCTCATACCTTAGTAAATAAACCCCAATTGATCTACTTATATACACTAGATAGTGTTTATAACAGAGTATTAATATTTAACAGTATAGATGGTCTGTAGTATAGACTGTAGGGGAGATAGTCTAAATGACAAACTTTCTGTATCAAACATATTTATCTTATTAATAAGTAGATTAGGAAAAGTTTAAGCACCCCATAATAAATACACATACATAATATGACCGATAGTCAGAACTGAACATTTCAAGCACAATTCTCCCACCTTATGTTAACATCTTTTTTTACTGGCACCTGCTGTGGTCTCTGTCCTGACGCACTGATGGAACACACATATCCACTCATACAACAGACCTACTGTAGTAGTGAGATCCTACTATATACTACTGGTATTGTGATCATGATTTCAGCAATTGGCTGAGGGTGGGGAGTTTCTGGGCAACTGGAAACCCCACCTGCATTTGGTGTGATTAACACTGTTTCAGCCCATGATTAGCATTGCACATGGGCATCTGAGGCTTGTGTATGAATGTTCAGCCATGAATACCAATACTTGAAGCCGGCAAAGATCAGTTCTTGAGCTGACGTTGCTTCCAGAGGCAGTTTGGAACCTGATAAGGAGTAAAGAAACTGAGGGCTGATGTTTTTTAAGCACTATGTGGTTCCCTTCTGTGAGTTTGTGTAGCCTACTGCTTTGTGCTGAGCTGTTATTGCACCCAGTCTCTTCCACTTCACAATAGCAGCACTTGCCGGAGACTGGGGTAGGACATGAATGGTGTTAAAAAGGTGGAACCCTATGACCCTATAACACTACTACGTTGAAAGTCACAGAGGTCTTCAGCACAGCCCATTGTACTGCTAATCAAAATTAGGTAGTAAAGTGCTAATTCTGGGGGCCGCATGTGTGGCACTGCTGACCTGTGTGTATGAGTATATTTGAGTTGGCCTTGGTAAAGAGTGGGACTGATTGTAGGTGGAATATGTTTAATGTAGCCACAGTGATACTAATGCAATCAGGTGTGATCCTGCAGGGAGCACCCTGAAAAAGTAGAAAAAGTATAGTGGTAATACTCCTATAATCCCTACAAAGATAGCAATGGCAAGGGATTTGTAGAGTGCTTGGGATTTTCCTTTATGAAGTATAGCAAAGGAGTGCTACTCCCCTCTAGCAGAGCCCTAATGAGCCTGTGGTCTCTGTTAGAGGGGTATAGTACTCCTCTGCTATTCTTGATAATGGTCAGGGCTTAAAATGGTCCTGGAGAGGTGGTGGAACTCATTTCCTCCGCCACCTCCTCCTCCCTCACTCCTGTATCAAACCAGGCCACCCCTTCCCCCTATCTCCTTCCGTTAGGAGGAGCCACTACATGCATTGTGTGAGACGGTGGAGGGCTTCATATAGCCAGCTGAGTACTTAAGAGATGCCTCCTCTGTACCATGGATATACAGTGCATAGAGTTGGTGTGTAACCAACAGGCAGAGTTGACATGTAGCCAGATCTGGGCACACACAAGGTGTAACACAACACGGAAATGGAGATAGACAGAGAAAGTGGTGGTGAGGGAAACATAAGGGTTGGGGAGAGAGAGGACAAGGGGGCAGGGAGGGAGAGACATGGCATGTAAGGGCATAGAAACAGATGGGATAAGACAGAAGAGATAGAGATGACATGAGAGACAGGGTAAAAAAAAGCATGATGATGACAGAAGCAACAGGTAGCAACGTGGCTATTGGTGGGTCTGTCAGATATTAGTAAAATGACCCGGCATATGTGGTTTGTGTAAAGAGGAGTCATTCCCACTTTGGGCGGGATGCATTAATGAGAAAAATGTGGGCATACCTTTGAAAATATCGCTTTCGGAGGATTGGCCGCTTACCGCGTATGCACCAAGCTTCAGATGCGATGCATTCCGGAGCTTGGACCCAATGCTTAATGCAATCTTTAGGTTACATTACCCAGTAGAAGCCTTTTGGCTTCTATTTGCACTCTTCTCCGGTTGAATCCCTCCCAGCAGCCACCATGGCACGAGTACCCGCCAAGCATGAGCAGACAGACTCCCAGGTCCTAAACCTGGAAGTCTCGACATTGCAAAGAAAAGTTCTTACCGGAAGAGCTGTCCTTTGCTAAAATGTTCATGCATAGAGTGTTAATAAACGCCGATATGCATCTTATGAATGGTAGAATGCATGTAATGCATCCCGCCCTATATGAGAAGAATGGAAAGTACTATAGAAGGGGCGATACAGAAAACAGAGAAAGGTAGTGAGGGCTGTGACAGTGATCCTTTGAAGAGAATCAGGGGCATTAAAAGGGAAATGACAAAAGAGACACCAAAGGGGATAGCAATAAGAACGTAAGGGAGAGGAGACCATTCAAAATAGTAATTGCTAACAGCAATCCGATGAAGAAATAGATGTGTTATTTTAACATAGGGGGACATTTACTAAGCAGTGATAAGAGCGGAGAAGTGAGCCAGTGGAGAAGTGGCCCCATCAACCAATCAGCAGCTCTGTATTATTTTATAGTATGCAAATTATAGATGTTACTTCAGTGCTGATTGGTTGCCATGGGCAACTTCTCCACTGGCTCACTTCTCTGCTCTTTTCACTGTTTAGTAAATGTCCCCCATAATTCACTACGGCAGGTTATTAAAGAATGTTGGTTACTCTGATTTTTCATTTCTTCAGGCTGCTAGTAATGATCTATGATCCTAAGGGCCCCATACACTAGTACGATTTTACACGATTTCATACAATTCCGATATATCAGTCTGATATATTGTATGAAATTGTGTACAATCGTATGTGTTTTAGATCGTATCCAATCTGATGCGCGTCCCCTTGGCTGTCGGACAGGATCCCCTAGGTCGTTGGTGCTGCACTAATGATATATCGGAATTGGATGGAATTGGATGAAAAAAGTGCGTTTTTTGTGCATGTAATATATCGCATGCAATGTATCACAGGGAAGTATGACTGGCATTCTCAGGACGCTCCCAGCCCCCGTAGCCATCTGTCCAGCCCATCAGATATATCTCATGGTACAATTGTATGCCGTATGATATATTGCATGCGATGTACAGCGGCTTCATCAATCGCATGCGATATATCTTATGCAAAAATAGCACAAAAGTACCAAATCGTATGGAATCACTCCCGGGAACGTCCCGGGGGAGTTCAAGGGAAATTACATCCGACTTCAGCCTCAGACATATCGTTGTAGTATATGGGGTTCTTTAGACTACCATGGAAACCACAATCATATGGCACATGATGTAGGGATCACAGAGGCATTGGTACACCTCTTTGAGCTTTGTCTGCTCTATAACGTCCACTTTCTCTACCCACTGGTAGCCTGTCTATGAGGGGGGTCATTCAGCTCTGATCACTAGGCAGCGATTTTTGTTGTCCTGCAATCAGATAGTCGCCATCTACAGGGGGAGTGTATTTTCGCACTGCAAGTGTAGCAGAGCTACACAAACTGATTTTGTACAGTCTCTGCGCAGTCCAGGACTTAGCTCAGCCACTGCGATCACATCAGCCTGTTCGGGACTGGATTTAACGTCAGACACCCTCCCTGAAAACGCTTGATCCCGTCTGTGTTTTCCTGGACACTCCCTGAAAATTGTCAGTTTCCACCCACAAACGGCCTCTTCCTGTCAATCTCCTTGCGAATGGATCCTTCGCACAATCCTGTCGCTGACCGGTGATCCCCGTTGCAGCCTTCTGATGTGCCTGCGCATTGCGGTGTATACGCATGCGCAGTTCAGATCTGATCGCCCGCTATGCGAAAACGCACAGCAGCGATCAGATCTGAATGACCCCCTATGTTTGACAAAAAGACAGTGGCCAATATTTACTAAGAATTTGAGTTTGTCCGATTTGTGTTTTTTTTTCTAAGTCCCAATCCGGGAATTCACTAAGCAGCAATCTCGGCAGTGTCTGGTCTATTCGTAATGGTTTGATTTGCAAAGTTCCTAAATACGAATGAATAGACCATCGGTCAAACACGGCTGTTATTTCATACAATACGGGCATTCACTATTCATTCGTATTTGGGTGTTAGTCTCTGAGTGCTCAAGTGCGGGTCTGTTTTTTTTCGAATCGTTAAAAAAAGCAGCAAAAAAATAGACCTGCTTTTTCCAGTCGAGTTTGGATAACCATGCACGGATCAGTGAGATCTGTGCATGGTTATCTATGGGAAAGGGTCTGTTTAGTGTAGAAACTGAAACTGAAAGAAGCTGAAGGTACCAGCGGGCCCGGTTTTCCACCGCATGCTGGTACTTGTGGTTCTCCAAGTACCAGCTTGCGGGGGAGGCTTGCTGAGACTTGTAGTACTACTACTAAAAACAATATTCACATTTTTTCCCAAGGCTATCAGCCCCCCCATCCGCCGCCCTTGGATGGGGGTGGACAGCATCGGGCTTCACCCCTGGCCCTTGGGTGGCTGGAGGGGGGGGACCCCTTGATTTAAGGGGTACACTCCTCCAGGGTACCCCAGCCAGGGGTGACTAGTTGGGTATGTAATGCCAGAGCCGCAGGGACCAGTATAAAAGTGTCCCCCGGCTGTGGCATTATGTACCTGGCTAGTGGAGCCGGTGCTGGTTTCAAAAATACGGGGGACCCCTACGCTTTTTGTCCCCCGTATTTTTGGAACCAGGACCAGGCGCAGAGCCCGGTGCTGGTTGATTAAATATGGGGGAACTCCTGTCATTTTTTACCCCATATTTTTTCAACCAGGATCGGCTCAAAGAGCCCGAGGCTGGTTATGATTAGGAGGGGGGACCCCACGCAATTTTTTTTCCTGATTTTAAACTAAACAGACCCTTTCCCATAGATAACCATGCACAGATCTCACTGATCCGTGCTTGGTTATCCAAACTCGACTGGAAAAAGCAGGTCTATTTTTTTTGCTGCTTTTTTTAATGATTCGAAAAAAAACAGACCCGCACTTGAGCACTCAGAAACTAACACCCAAATACGAATGAATAGTGAATGGCCGTATTCTATGAAATAATAGCCGCGTTTGACCGATGGTCTATTCATTCGTATTTCGGGACGTTGTCATTCAGACCATTACGAATAGACCAGACACTGCCGAGATTGGTGCTTAGTAAATTCCCGGATTGGGACTTAGAAAAAAAAACACAAATCGACCAAACTCGGATTTTTAGTAAATACTGGCCCAAGTATCCACTCGGCAAAGTTGAACCGCCGAGACTCCTCGGGCATCCGCCCAAGAAGAGCCCAACTTCCCAGTATAATGGGCCTCCACCGACTTCGGTGATGGCAATCCAGCCGTAGAACAATCATGCCAAAGAGCATCACAGATCCAGCGTGTAACCGACTGCATAACACAGTCACCCAAACCATACAGGGAACATACCAGACAAACAGAGCCCCTGTTTCTCCAATCTGAGCCAACTTGGCGACCTAAATATTCAAATCCCTGGCTACATCGAGAGAATTTGAAGCAGCTAATGCCTAAGTAACCACCGGCATCAAAATAGGCCAATTTCTGCGAAACCCAGAAACCACTCTTGGCAGAACTACTAACCTAGTTCTCAATTCCTCTCTATCCACATGAAAGATCAAACAAGGTTCTTGTGAGACAAAACCACCACTTCCGGCACCCGCCTTGCGGATGTCAAAGCCAAGAGCATGACCACTTTCCAAGAGAGAAAATTTTGTAAAGAAATGATCAGGCCACACTCCCAACTTTAGGCTTGCATCCACACCGGTTTGTAAAGTATGGATAAGAACGACCTAGCTGAAAGTCTTCCATAGGAGCCTTCCTGGATACACACCAAAACACGTTACTTCTTTCTTAGCCTGAAGAATTGAGGAAATGACTTCACTGGGAACACCCTTTCGGCTTAGGATATGGCATTCAACCGCCACGACGTCAGATGCAGCCGCGGTAAGTCTTGAAACACGCCCTGATCTTGTTGTAACAGATCCTCACGTAGAGGAAGAGGGCAGGAATCTTCTATGAGTAAATCATGAAAAACTGGATAGTAAACCCTCCTTGGCTAGACCGAATCCAAGAGGATCTCCTGAACCTTTGTTCATCCCACATTTATCACCTTCAAAAAAAATGAAAGCGGAGAGGCCACATAGACCGTCTAAAAAACACCCACGGTGTCACGAGGTTGTCCACTGCTATAGCTTGAGCGTCCCATGACCTGGAACAATATCCCTGAGGCCTCTCGTTGAGGCGAGACGCCAACATATCCAATTGCGACAATCCTCAAAGACTTGTCACATCTGTGAAAACTTCTCGATGATGACTGAATTTCTCCCGGATGGAAATCGCGTCAGCAGAGGAAATCTATTTCTCCGTCGTTCACCTCCGGAACGAAGACTGCTAATATAGCGTTTACCAGACTCTCCACCCAACGGCAAAACTGTGCATCTTCTGCCATTGCCGCTTTGCTCCTTGTTCCGCCATAGCGGTTCACTTACGCCACTGCAGTGCTGACAAGTCGTCTAGCAGAACTAACACGGGCAGAACACGAAGAATACGTTTGTCGAAACTAACTCTTAATTCAAGAAAGTTTATAGCAGACAAGCTTTCCAACTCGACCTTATCTCCTGGAAACACGTCCCTTGCACGTACTGCTCCTCCGTCTCGGAGATCTGTATGCACGGACACCAGGATCTACACCTGGAACCCGAACCTTCATCCCTCTAGAACAGGCTTTCCCAACCACGGTCCTCAAGGCACACTAACAGTGCATGTTTTAGTGATATCCAGGCTTCAGCACAGGTGACTTAATTAGTAGCTCAGTTATTTTGAGTTAACCATCTGTGCTGCAGCCTGGATATCACTAAAACCTGCACTGTTGGTGTGCCTTGAGGACTGTGGTTGGGAAAGCCTGCTCTAGAAGGAGAGAACCGATCAGACACCACAGGAACGATGTCCTGACCGTTAGGATTATATTCAGGTGCATGTGCAGGTGAGACCCGGACCACATTTCCAACTGTTCTCTTGAAAACCACTCTGGCATTAGAGCCGCTCACCAAAAAAGGCCTCTCAGTCCGCACCCAACCGGTTAAGTAACGGAACACCTTGATGAAGTGTCACAGTAAAGCCGATCCAACTCTGGATCTTCAGACCTCTTTTCACATGGAAAAACACCGACTTTAACCGGTCATTATCTACTCTGAAACCCACCTCCGACATCTGTGTCATTGTAAACAACAGCCAATCCCTGTGTCGAAGAACAGTCAGAGAGAAACAACGATTTGCACCTTTATACAGGGACAACCGGACAATGTCCTGATCCTGACGCACCTCTGTACGGCGTTGCGTACTATCTTCCCTTCCAGAGTGGAACGGCAAGAACTATTAGAAAAACAGTAAGGGGAAACAACCGTAACTCAGAATGTTCCCCTTTGGATTCTATAAATAACCCACAGGTCCTAGTCTATTCCTGGACCAACCGAAAAATAGGAGACGAGTGCCCACCGGAGTGGGGACCAGCCCGATAGACTCAGCGACAAGTGGTGGATGTGGAGGAAACAGAAAACGACATCCACTACTGCGAACCTAACAAGGCTGCAGAACTCTTACCTTTTTACCTTCCCCTGTCTGCACAGAAAAGGAAAAAAGAACTGTATCGAACCGGTTAAAACTACTGCATCCCACAAAAGAATGCGTCACCAACCGTTGTGAAGGAGGCTAACCCACTGTCACACACCAGAGGCAGCGGCCGCCGCGCTTACCCCTGCGTGTCTGCTGGTCCGTCTGGCGGCCCCCGCCTCCGGCGGTCGTCGGGTACCGGCGTCTGGCTGGCGGTGCTCCCGGCGGCTCCCCGGAGTGTGGGCGCCGCCATTGCACCCGGCGTCACAAGGGCGGGAGTGGGTGGCGTCACAGAACCGCTCCACCAATCCTGTTAGGGCGGGAGATTCAAAACCAGACGCCGGGCAGAGCTCCGGCGCCTGAGTATCGTCGCTTTTCCATAGGTGATCTCCAGTGCTCCTGTGACCGCTGTGCTACCTCCTAGAGTTTCCAGCATCCAGTCAGCTTTCCCAGCATATCGTGCTACTCGCTTACCTAGTCTTCAGTATTTTTAAACATCGCTCACGAGTTCTTCAATCATCAGCGTCTTTGAACACTGCTCACAAAAATCTTCAGTGCCTTATATCATCGCTCACAAGTTCTTCATTCATCAGTGTCTTTATCATCGCTCACAAGTTCTTCATTCACCAGTGTCTTTATCATCGCTCACAAGTTCTTCATTCACCAGTGTCTTTATCATCGCTCACAAGTTCTTCATTCATCAGTGTCTTTATCATCGCTCACAAGTTCTTCATTCATCAGTGTCTTTATCACCGCTCACAAGTTCTTCATTCACCAGTGTCTTTATCATCGCTCACAAATTCTTCATTCACCAGTGTCTTTATCATCGCTCACAAGTTCTTCATTCATCAGTGTCTTTATCACCGCTCACAAGTTCTTCATTCATCAGTGTCTTTATCATCGCTCACAAGTTCTTCATTCATCAGTGTCTTTATCATCGCTCACTAGTTCTTCATTCATCAGTGTCTTTATCATCGCTCACAAATTCTTCATTCATCAGTGTCTTTATCATCGCTCACAAATTCTTCATTCATCAGTGTCTTTAAACATCGCTCACAAGTTCTTCAATCATCAGTGACTTTAAACATCGCTCACGAATTCTTTAGTGTCTTTCACCATCGCTCACAAGTTCTTTATTCATGTATCTCTAAACATCGCTCACAAATTCTTCAGTAGCCTTTGACATTTGCCCACCAGTCCTCTTTCTTCCATGTGTTGCTGTATTGCTCCCTTCCCTAAATAAAGTTCTTCAGCATTTCTTCATCAAACACAATTGTCAGAGTCCTGTATGAGGAAAACCTATATCCGGCCTTCTCTGCTCCGACCCAGCTGTGGTGCCTCTTCCCGACCATTGGAGGAGACCCCGAGTTCACAACACTCCCAATCCAGGTCAGTGACACCCACGAAGTTAGATTTACCAGTGGAATCCGCCGAGATTGACTGAACAGAGGCCACACCAAACAGCTGTATACCTCCCTCCAGCATCTCCCGGAGACATCCTCCGCATTTTTCCGGTCACACCTCCTGCTGTCACGTGGCAGCCTGCTGTAATGTTATAAGGTAGAATAACCATAGGCAAGCCTACCCACTCTGGGTAGTGTAATTCTATCGGATGCCTACCCGAATACAACACTCCCTCAAGTGCATACAGTGCAAATAAGGTCAAAGTATAGAAATAAAATATCACTTAGCTGCCTGTGTATGATCCTTTGCAACCGGGCTCTGCGTCGACCAGGAGTTGACTGTCATAATTTTCTCTCCGCGTTGTGAAGAGAATAATATTCGGACTCCTTGAGAGGATCGAAACCAACTCGTCACGGCCAATCTAGAGCTTAATCAACAGAGCGATCAGCACATGATAAGAATACCATTATTTCAGCATTCATGGATATACATCATGTAATACACAATAAAACACATATATCCTAACCATGCATATATAAACCTATATCTACATATAAACACATATAGATATAACCTATACGCAAGTGGATTGTCCAGACCTGTCAGGTCCCTAGTGACAGTAATGTGTTGTGAATGTGTATGACCATGTACTGACATGCCCCCGATGTGGATCTACCAGAAACGTTATGGTCGACAGAAACTTAGTAAATGTCGACAGCAAGGAATAGTAAGCGGGCAAAAAATAATCACGGAACCCCGAGGGGTCTGAGGGAAGCATACAAATACAATTTTGATAACACTCCCCCCATATATACCAATAAATATACAATTATATATACAGGTACAAGGCAATAACAGCCTGATAATTTTTTTACCCAGGAAATACCGTTGATGCCGACAGGGCATCCACAAACAACTGTATCTCCCCTATCGCGTTTACTGTGTTAAGGACACAAACACCAATTTGCTAATACTTAATTTTCCGAATCAAGTACCGCCATGCGCCGGCGAAGCCGACAGGTATGACAAAGCCCTCACACCTGCCGACATATGTCGACTAACCAATAGTGGGTACAAACAGGGAAACAGTGAATTAATGTAATATAAGAGTGATTATGCGTCCATTATCAAACCTAATGCTATATGACACCCATATAGCATTAAAAACACTGTGCCCCCCTTCCAACTTACTATCCAGCAAGCCCTGGCGGGGATCAGAGGAAAATGGCGCTGACTCCTCTGTGAGGGCTAAGCTCCGCCCCTTGCCGGCGCGCTTAAGCCCGCTCAAATATATAAATATATATCCCTAAATTGAGTTGGGGGAACTTATATACAGGGAGTAACCCCCTGTATATACCCCTATATGTATAAATGCAGCCCAGGGCGCCCCCCCTGCGCCCCGCACCCACGGAAGCCATTGGTGTGTGGGAGCCATGGAGCGCAGCGCGCACGCTGTGGTACCCTGGCGGGGTGAAGACACCCGGTGTCCAGGTATGTTCCCCCACTCGGGATCATTCAATAAATGCTGCCCAGGGCGCTCCCCCCCAGCGCCCTGCACCCTGCAGGCTGATGGTGTGCGGGAGCAGAGAGCGCAACGCTACCGCTGCTGCTCCCTCCCTTTCGCGGCACACTGGCGGGGTGAACATACCCGGTGTTCGGGCACCGAAGTATGTCCCCCGGCCAGTGATCTACCTATTATACATATATATATGCTGCCCAGGGCGCTCCCCCCCAGCGCCCTGCAGGCCGATGGTGTGTGTGGGAGCAGGGAGCGCAGCGCTACCGCTGTTGCTCCCCCCTGTGGCACACTGGCGGGGTGAACATACCCGGTGCCCGGGCACCTAAATATGTCCCCCCGCCAGCGTTTTTGACCCTCAGCAACATGTCCCCAGGGCGCTCCCCCCCCCCCAGCGCCCTGCACCCTGCCAGAGACGTTGGTGTGTGGGAGCATGGAGCGCAGCGCTACCGCTGCTGTTACCTCCGTTACTGAAGTCTTCTGCCGTCACTGAAGTCTTCTTTTCTTCCAATACTCACCCTGCTTCTTTCTTCAGGCTTCTGTGAGGGGGGTGACGGCGCGGCTTCGGGAACAAGCAGCTAGGCGCACCAAGTGATCGAACCCTCTGGAGCTAATGGTGTCCAGTAGCCGAGAAGCAGAGCCTTTAAACTAAGAAGAAGTAGGTCCTGCTTCTCTCCCCTCACTCCCACGATGCAGGGAGCCTGTAGCCAGCAGGTCTGCCTGAAAATAACAAACCTAACAAAGTCTTTCAGAGAAACTCAGGAGAGCTCCCCTAGTGTGTGTCCAGTCTCTCCTGGGCACAAAGTCTAACTGAGGTCTGGAGGAGGGGCATAGAGGGAGGAGCCAGTTCACACCCAGTTTAAGTCTTTGTAGTGTGCCTAAGCTCCTGCGGATCCGTCTATACCCCCATGGTCTTTTTGGAGTCCCCAGCATCCTCTAGGACGTATGAGAAATAAAAATAAATACAAATCTATATTTCTTTTTCATCCACTAGGGGTCACTGGAGTACTCTTGGGATATGGACGGCTTCCACCGGAAGAAGGCACTGAATAAATTAATTTTGAGACTACTCCTCCCCTCCATATCCTGCAGCACTTCAGTGTTTTTTCTGTGCTCGACACAGTTAGAAGGCATAGTGGAGCTCGTCCACAAAGTATTGGAATTTTTTCTAAGTTTTTTTTTTCTTCAATTTCCACGTCCTTTCCCCCCTTCTAACAGGCGTGGGTCAGGGACAGTGGAAGCGGCTGAGTAGCCGTGAGTGTCGGACCTCTCTGTAAAGAGCTCCCTCACTCCACTTGCAGGCTGCCTGCAGGAAAGCTGGACGGAGCTTGGATGAAGGCCCCGTCATAGACTTTTGTCACGGTCCAGGTATGTTGGGTTGGGGCGGTCAGCGCTTGCTGCCGCTCCACTGTTGGGGATTGTTGGGTACTCACCGCTGCCCGGAGCGCGTGTACATGGGCCGCTTCACGGTCCATGCGGCGCGCTCTCACTCTCCGGCTCCCAGCATCCTAAGAGACCGCTGCTCCCTGCGCAGCAGCAGCGCTGCTTGGCTACACAGACACGCCGCTATGCTGTGTGTGGCGGGCGGGAGCACGTGTGCATAGGCCGCTCCACGGCTCTATGCAGCACGCTCTCTGCTTCCGCCATCCGCCCGCAGCAGCCGAGGAGTTCCGTTGTCCGGGGTCTACAGGCAGGCCGCTCACACGGCCCTTTGCAAAACTTCCACAGGCCCAGACCCGGTGCTGTACACGGAGGTCGTGGGAGTGGGGGGGAGACTTTAACAGTATTTGGCAGTGTCAAGAAATGCTTAATATGTTTAAATGTTCTCCTGTCTGTTCCAGGTTTCCTATTTTACATCTCGGCTAAGAGTGGTACTAGAGGAATTTTGGGGTCAGTTTTCGTATTTCTGGCAGGCACTGCACTTGCCTAGATATATACCAGGAACTTTGGTGTTATTACTGAGTCGTGCAGTCTGTCTGTGTGGAGTTTGTATTGTCTGTCTTCATAATGAGTAAGACACCAGCAAAATCTAAGAAACATTTGTCATGTCATGTCTGTAAGAGTGTGTTGCCTGATGGATCCACCACATGTACAGCATGTGTTGTTAATACAGCCATAAATACGATTTCCATTCCAGAAGTAAAGCCAGCATCTCAGGACCCGCCATGGGCTTTACTTGCAGATGTATTAGTTGGTTTACAATCAGAACTGGCCGCCTCTCGTGAAGAAAGAGAGGCGGCAAGATCTGAGTTTAAGATGAGACCATTTGAGTTACCTGGGGAGTCTCAAACTGGTCATAAGTCCACCTTGAGTGGAAAAGATAAGTTTCCTTTTCCTACTAATTTTCCTGTCTCTGGGATACTAGATCTCACTGAACAGGAGTACGAGGAGGGCGAAATAGAACAACAGTCAGAAGGTGACGACTTTGACAGCCCAGGTATTGACAATCTCATCAGAGCAGTTCGTCAGTCGCTGGAGTTTACGGAAACTGAGGAGCCACTGACGAATGATGAGGTAGTCTTTACTAAACGACAGAGATCTCCGATGTGTTTCCCTATCTCGGAATCTCTTAATAAAATGTTACTGGAGTCACGGAAAAATCCGGACAAACGGTTTTCTATTCCTCGTAGATTTAAATCGAGTTACCCGTTTCCAGAGGCCATGACAGCTACATGGGAGAACCCACCTTTGGTGGATTCATCCGTATCTAAACTTACGAGGAAGTTAACCATACCAGTTCCAACTGCTACTACGCTTAAAGACCCTGCAGATCGTAAAATAGAGGCTATGCTAAGGTCCATGTACACAGCAACTGGAGTGCTGTTAAGACCTGGGTTGGTTGGCATTTGGGTTACTAAAGCTTTAATGGTATGGATAAAAGAGCTCAAATCGGCTCTGCAAGATGATCATCTTATACTTCTCGCGGATCAAATCTGGGAAGCTGCTGAATATCTATGTACAGCTTCTACTGACGTCTGTCAGCTTACTTCTCGCCTGTCCTCATCGCTAGTCACAGTACGACGAGCACTTTGGCTGCGTTCGTGGCAGGCGGAGACGGAGGTTAAAAAAGGTATAGAGGCATTGCCTTATGATGGCGAGAAACTTTTTGGTCCTGAATTGGACAAATGGATTTCTGAGGCTACTGGAGGGAAGTCTGTTTTTCTTCCATCGCCTACAACTATACCTAAACGGAAATATTCTGGTCCGGCGTTCAAATCCTTTAGAACTCAGCCCTTTCGTGGGCAGGGAGGAGCAGTCACGCCGGGCAGAAGAGGTCGGGGACGTAGTTCCCGACAATCCAATGCACGTCGTCAAGACACCAAGACCACTAACAAACCAGTGGCATGACGGGCTCCCAGCCCATCTCGGATCTCCAATTGTGGGAGCACGCCTTCAGAGCTTTCAGGGGGCGTGGCTGCAGACGTCCACAGATGGGTGGATCCGCAATTTAGTATTAGAGGGTTACAAAATAGAGTTCGATTATCTTCCGACAGGAAGATTTTTCACGACAGTACTGCCTGTGTCGGACGACAAGAAAGCAGTTCTGCAGGTTGCCATTCAGTCTCTGCTGAATGCTGCAGTGATAATTCCGGTCCCTGTGCAGGAACAGGGGCAGGGTTATTATTCCAGTCTGTTTCTGGTACCAAAACCAGATGGCTCAGTCAGGCCAATATTGAACCTAAAAGGTCTCAATCATTACGTCACTTACCACAGATTCAAGATGGAATCTCTCAGGTCAGTAATTGCAGGGTTAGAGCCACAGGAATTCATGATTGCACTAGATCTCAAGGATGCGTATTTGCACATTCCGATTTGGCCACCTCACCAGAGTTTCTTAAGGTTTGCGATAAGGCGAGACCATTACCAATTTCAGGCTCTACCGTTTGGCCTCTCATCAGCGCCTCGGGTATTCACCAAGGTAATGTCCGTGATGACAGCTCATCTCAGGTCCCTAGGGGTAATAATTGTTCCGTATTTAGACGATCTACTCATAAAGGCTCCGTCTCAACAATTGCTTCTCCAACATGCCTTACTAACGTACAATGTACTAGTTCAGCACGGTTGGATAGTCAGTTTAAAGAAATCACATCTAATTCCGTGTCAACGACTTCAATTCCTAGGGATGATTCTCGATACAGTAAAACAAAGGGTTTACCTGCCACAACAGAAAGTACAGGGCATTCGTCATCTGGTGCAATTAGTGCTCAAGCCACGCACAGTCTCAGTACATTTGTGCATTCGCCTTCTAGGCACAATGGTGGCGGCTTTCGAAGCACTTCAGTTCGGAAGATTTCACTCACGTCCGTTTCAACTGGAGGTGTTAGCACAGTGGTCGGGATCACATCTGCAGCTGCACCACAGGGTGAGGTTGTCACCACAAGTCAGGGTGTCTCTTCTCTGGTGGTTAAAAATACACAATCTATCTGCAGGGAGACGATTCGGCGTCGCGAATTGGATAATTCTGACAACAGACGCAAGTCTCAGAGGTTGGGGAGCTGTAGTTCAGAGTTATCGGCTCCAGGGCCTCTGGGCGGATCACGAAAGATCGCTATCCATAAATGTTCTGGAACTCAGGGCGATTTACAATGCTCTAAGACAAGCGGTGTACATGTTTCGTTTTCAGACTGTTCAGGTGCAGTCAGACAACGCGACGGCAGTCGCATATATAAACAAACAAGGAGGAACGAGAAGCCGCATGGCTATGCGGGAAGTAGCTCGGATCCTCAGATGGGCCGAATATCACCAGGTGATATTATCGGCAGTGTTCATTCCTGGAGTGGACAACTGGGAGGCAGATTTTCTCAGTCGTCGGGATTTTCATCCAGGAGAGTGGGCATTAAATCCAGAAGTATTTCAGATGTTGATCCAGAAGTGGGGTTACCCTCAGGTGGATCTAATGGCATCCCGCCACAATCATCAGGTGTCAAGATATGTGTCCAGAACAAGAGATCCAGGGGCAGTGGCGGTGGATGCTCTCACAGCCACGTGGCCATACAGCCTTGTGTATCTGTTTCCACCGTTTCCGCTGCTCCCGTTGGTGCTAAAACGGATCAAGAGAGGGTTCGTCACAGTCATTCTAATAGCGCCTCATTGGCCTCGGAGGGCTTGGTTCTCGGATCTCCTCGGGTTACTCGCAGACGATCCGTGGCCACTCCCACTACGTCCGGACCTGTTACAACAGGGTCCGTTCCTTTACCCCGATTTAGCGCGGCTGCGTTTGACGGGGTGGCTGTTGAAAAGGCCATCTTAAGGAAAGAGGGCATTCCTGAGTCTGTTATACCAACCATGGTACGAGCTAGGAAGCCGGTTACGGCAGCTCATTATTATAGAATTTGGCGTACTTATATAGGTTGGTGTGAAGCTCGGAAATTTCCGACATCGTCTTTTAAATTATCCCGTCTTTTGTTATTTTTACAAATGGGGTTAGATGGAGGACTACGTCTTTCCACACTAAAGGTGCAGGTATCTGCGTTGTCAATTTATTTTCAAAGGAAATTGGCCTCGTTGCAGTCAATACATACGTTTCTACAGGGTGTAAAGAGGATACAGCCTCCTTTCATTCCACCTACAGCACCATGGGACTTGAATCTGGTTTTAGATTTCTTACAGTCCGATTACTTTGAACCCTTACAACAAGTGGATATTAAATTTCTCACTTGGAAAACGATTTTTCTTTTAGCCTTAGCTTCGGCTAAGCGTGTTTCAGATTTGGGTGCCTTGTCATGCAAGTCACAGTATTTAATTTTTCATGATGACAGAGCGGAACTTCGGACGAATCCCGTTTTTCTACCAAAGGTAGTGTCGTCTTTTCACATCAATCAACCAATAGTAGTTCCTGTGTTAACAGGAGATTCTGGAACGTTGGATGTGGTTCGCGCATTGCGCATCTATGTTTCCCGAACGTCTACTGTGCGTAAGACAGATACGTTGTTTGTTCTCTATGACGCAGCTAAGAGGGGTTGGCCAGCCTCTAAGCAGACCTTATCCAGATGGATCAAACTGACTATACGTCAGGCTTACCTTTATGCTAAGTTACAGCCACCTACTTCAGTAACAGCTCATTCCACACGTTCTGTGGGGACGTCATGGGCAGCGAGTCGTGGGGCTTCTACGACACAGCTTTGCCGTGCGGCTACTTGGTCGTCAGTGCACACGTTTGTGCGCTTTTACAAGTTTGATACGTTCGCGGCAGCAGCATCTAGCTTTGGCCGTTTAGTGTTACAGGTGCCAAACAGCTCTCCCGCCACGGAGGAGACTTTGGTACATCCCAAGAGTACTCCAGTGACCCCTAGTGGATGAAAAAGAAAATAGGATTTTGGTACCTACCAGGTAAATCCTTTTCTTTGAATCCATAGGGGGCACTGGACGCCCACCCAGAGCAGTTTACCTGTTTTAGGAGTCCAGTGGTTCTTATGGTAACACACTTTCACGACTGGTTTAAATTTAACAAGGGTTAATCAGTTATGGTGTCAACTGTTTAGTTGTCTGTTACGTTGTGTCAACTTTATTGTTGTCTGTGAGACTATATGTAATTCTCCTTTTGTCAATCTCTCTATCGATCCTGTTCGGCTCAGTAAAAAACACTGAAGTGCTGCAGGATATGGAGGGGAGGAGTAGTCTCAAAATTAATTTATTCAGTGCCTTCTTCCGGTGGAAGCCGTCCATATCCCAAGAGTACTCCAGTGCCCCCTATGGATTCAAAGAAAAGGATTTACCTGGTAGGTACCAAAATCCTATTTTTTTTAACAAGGAAAAGTAAGGACAGAGAACAGGACTGTTATAAGCCGATGCTGTGGTTCATTCTGTAGCTGTTACTGGGCAACTGGGACTCCTCCTGGCCGCACTGTTTCCTGGTCCCAGCTGTTGCCTAGCAGCCGGGACACCTGTTAGTATGTGCAGCTTTTCAGCTGCATCAGGTTTTAATTATATGCGCTCCTTGCCGGTGATAGCTTCCTGTTCCTGTTTCTAGTTGCAGTACCTAGTTTCTAGTTACCTGCTGAAGGGTTGGGATCATGCGACCGGCAGCTGGGATCCAAGTGACCAGCATCCTGACATCAGGATGCTGACATCCTGACAGCAGGGGGGCGAGCGCAACGAAACCCCTTGCGGGCTCAGTGGCTCGCTGCGCTCACCACAGGTTCTATTCCTTTCCATGGGTGTCGTGGACACCCACGAGTGGGAATAGTCCCTGTGTGTTGGCATTTCGACGGTCGGCATTTCAAGCAGTCGGGATCCCGGTGTCGGTATACTAAAAGCCGGGATCCCGACCATCAGTAACGTGACTGCATCCCCTGCTGAAGCCTTGTCACTTGGCTCTGTTCCCTGAACATGTTCCTGATATCCAAGATGAGATCCTGCACAGTTAGGTCCTTGATATACCTAACCTTGCTTAGTACTCTGTGTGTTGCATGCACCCGCATTTACTGCCAACACCCTGTTTGCGAGGCGGGAGGGGAAGGCAACGCTTCGTTTCCAAGACAAAGCTTTGCGGAAGTGGCGATGGGGAAACGGATGCGTAGCGGCACGAACAGGGAGCGTGGCTTGGGCATGATCGGGGCGGCTGCATGACATCACACGCAGCCGCTGCTATCATAAAGATGGCGGTGGGCCTCCTGCGGTTGCAGCCAGGCTGCGCCAGCAGGAGGCTTCTTTACTTTTTGCGATCACGCTGAAATTGCTGTGTGACCGCAATTTCAGTGTGGTCTCACAGGGGGGCTGGCGGTTAGCATGCTGGGTGGCCTTGCCGTGCGATGGGTGGTCCCCAGCATGCGATCAAAAGGATTGCAGATTCTGAATGGGGTCCTCTGTGCAGTGTTACTGCTGAGATTCCTGACTAATTACATTGGATTCTGTGCATCATACATTGCTCAGCTCTGAACTACACTGTGGTTTCCTGGGGTAAATTAGGATCGAAAAACCAGCCTGGGAAATTTATGGAAGCAGCCCTAATAGGGGTGGGGTCTGTAGAGGGGGTGGAGTCTGTCAAGTGGGAGGGATTACTGTTTAGAAGGCCTGATGATATAGATCAGGGGTGGGGAACCTTTGGCCCTCCAGCTGTTGTTGAACTATACATACCAGCGTGCCTTTCTATGGTTTTGTGATTTGGCCATGCTAAAACTGTTGCAGGGTATGCTGGGATGTGTAGGTCAACAACAGCTGGAGGGCCGCAGGTTCCCCACCCCTGATATAGATGTATGGAAAGTGCACGCTGCAAAATTTTAGGGGTGAAGCTGCGTGGGGAAGGGGCCAGTGGCGCACCCAGGGGGGGTTTCCGAGCACCCAGAAACCCCCCTCCACTAAAAAAAAATAATAATAATTTTTTTTTTTTTTTTTTTACTGCATGAGTATTATTAATGGCTGTCTAGCGTCCTCTGCAGCCTGCTGTCTTCCTGGTGGCACTTGTAAGTGCAGTAAAAGTTTACTTTATTTTAATTATAGTACATATATATCCATGTGCATACATATATACACTAGTGATGAGCGGGTTCGGTTTCTCGGAAACCGAACCCCCCCGAACTTCACGCTTTTTACACGGGTCCGAGGCAGACTCGGATCTTCCCGCCTTGCTCGGCTAACCCGAGCGCGCCCGAACGTCATCATCCCGCTGTCGGATTCTCGCGAGGCTCGTATTCTATCGCGAGACTCGGATTCTATATAAGGAGCCGCGCGTCGCCGCCATTTTCACACGTGCATTGAGATTGATAGGGAGAGGACGTGGCTGGCGTCCTCTCCGTTTAGATAGAGAGTGAGACACTTGATTTACTGGAGCATTAGGAGTACTCAGAGAGTGCAGAGTTTTGCTGATAGTTATACTAGTGACCACCAGTTTTATTTATTATTTAATATAATCCGTTCTCTGCCTGAAAAAAAACGATACACAGTCACATACCATATCTGTGCTCAGCCTCAGTGTGCTGCATGATAATATCATCTATGTATATCTGACTGTGCTGAGTAGTGCTCACTGCTCACACAGCTTAATTGTGGGGGAGACTGGGGAGCAGTTATAGCAGGAGTACATATTTAACAGTGTACACTTTTGCTGCCAGAGTGCCAGTGTGACTGACCAGCAGTGACCACCAGTATATTGTCTGCCTGAAAAAGTTAAACACTCGTGTGGTGTTTTTTTTTTTTATTCTATAAACGCATTCTGCTGACAGTGTCCAGCAGGTCCGTCATTCATTATATTTCTATCTTCTTCATACTAGTAGTTTAGGAGTCTGCAGTGCTGACAGTGTCCAGCAGGTCCGTCATTATATAATATATACCTGTCCTGCAGTAGTGATATATATATATTTTTTATATCATTATCATCCAGTCTATACTAGCGGACGCAGTACGGTAGTCCACGGCTGTAGCTACCTCTGTGTCGGCACTGGCAGTCGCTCGTCCATAATTGTATACCTACCTGTGGTGTGGGTTTTTTTTCTTCTATCTTCTTCATACTAGTAGTTTAGGAGTCTGCAGTGCTGACAGTGTCCAGCAGGTCCGTCATTATACAATATATACCTGTCCTGCAGTAGTGATATATATATATTTTTTATATCATTATCATCCAGTCTATACTAGCAGACGCAGTACGGTAGTCCACGGCTGTAGCTACCTCTGTGTCGGCACTGGCAGTCGCTCGTCCATAATTGTATACCTACCTGTGGTGGTTTTTTTTTTTTTCTATCTTCTTCATACTAGTAGTTTAGGAGTCTGCAGTGCTGACAGTGTCCAGCAGGTCCGTCATTATATAATATATACCTGTCCTGCAGTAGTGATATATATATATTTTTTATATCATTATCATCCAGTCTATACTAGCAGACGCAGTACGGTAGTCCACGGCTGTAGCTACCTCTGTGTCGGCACTGGCAGTCGCTCGTCCATAATTGTATACCTACCTGTGGTGTTTTTTTTTTTTCTATCTTCTTCATACTAGTAGTTTAGGAGTCTGCAGTGCTGACAGTGTCCAGCAGGTCCGTCATTATACAATATATACCTGTCCTGCAGTAGTGATATATATATATTTTTTATATCATTATCATCCAGTCTATACTAGCAGACGCAGTACGGTAGTCCACGGCTGTAGCTACCTCTGTGTCGGCACTGGCAGTCGCTCGTCCATAATTGTATACCTACCTGTGGTGTGGGTTTTTTTTCTATCTTCTTCATACTAGTAGTTTAGGAGTCTGCAGTGCTGACAGTGTCCAGCAGGTCCGTCATTATACAATATATACCTGTCCTGCAGTAGTGATATATATATATTTTTTATATCATTATCATCCAGTCTATACTAGCAGACGCAGTACGATAGTCCACGGCTGTAGCTACCTCTGTGTCGGCACTGGCAGTCGCTCGTCCATAATTGTATACCTACCTGTGGTGGGTTTTTTTTTTTCTATCTTCTTCATACTAGTAGTTTAGGAGTCTGCAGTGCTGACAGTGTCCAGCAGGTCCGTCATTATATAATATATACCTGTCCTGCAGTAGTGATATATATATATTTTTTATATCATTATCATCCAGTCTATACTAGCAGACGCAGTACGGTAGTCCACGGCTGTAGCTACCTCTGTGTCGGCAGTCGCTCGTCCATAATTGTATACCTACCTGTGGTGGTTTTTTTTTTTTCTATCTTCTTCATACTAGTAGTTTAGGAGTCTGCAGTGCTGACAGTGTCCAGCAGGTCCGTCATTATACAATATATACCTGTCCTGCAGTAGTGATATATATATATTTTTTATATCATTATCATCCAGTCTATACTAGCAGACGCAGTACGGTAGTCCACGGCTGTAGCTACCTCTGTGTCGGCACTGGCAGTCGCTCGTCCATAATTGTATACCTACCTGTGGTGGGTTTTTTTTTCTATCTTCTTCATACTAGTAGTTTAGGAGTCTGCAGTGCTGACAGTGTCCAGCAGGTCCGTCATTATATAATATATACCTGTCCTGCAGTAGTGATATATATATATTTTTTATATCATTATCATCCAGTCTATACTAGCAGACGCAGTACGGTAGTCCACGGCTGTAGCTACCTCTGTGTCGGCACTGGCAGTCGCTCGTCCATAATTGTATACCTACCTGTGGTGGTTTTTTTTTTTTTCTATCTTCTTCATACTAGTAGTTTTGGAGTCTGCAGTGCTGACAGTGTCCAGCAGGTCCGTCATTATACAATATATACCTGTCCTGCAGTAGTGATATATATATATTTTTTATATCATTATCATCCAGTCTATACTAGCAGACGCAGTACGGTAGTCCACGGCTGTAGCTACCTCTGTGTCGGCAGTCGCTCGTCATCCATAAGTATACTAGTATCCATCCATCTCCATTGTTTACCTGAGGTGCCTTTTAGTTGTGCCTATTAAAATATGGAGAACAAAAATGTTGAGGTTCCAAAAATAGGGAAAGATCAAGATCCACTTCCACCTCGTGCTGAAGCTGCTGCCACTAGTCATGGCCGAGACGATGAAATGCCATCAACGTCGTCTGCCAAGGCCGATGCCCAATGTCATAGTACAGAGCATGTAAAATCCAAAACACCAAATATCAGTAAAAAAAGGACTCAAAAATCTAAAATAAAATCGTCGGAGAAGCGTAAACTTGCCAATATGCCATTTACCACACGGAGTGGCAAGGAACGGCTGAGGCCCTGGCCTATGTTCATGGCTAGTGGTTCAGCTTCACATGAGGTTGGAATCACTCAGCCTCTCGCTAGAAAAATGAAAAGACTTAAGCTGGCAAAAGCACAGCAAAGAACTGTGCGTTCTTCGAAATCACAAATCCACAAGGAGAGTCCAATTGTGTCGGTTGCGATGCCTGACCTTCCCAACACTGGACGTGAAGAGCATGCGCCTTCCACCATTTGCACGCCCCCTGCAAGTGCTGGAAGGAGCACCCGCAGTCCAGTTCCTGATAGTCAGATTGAAGATGTCAGTGTTGAAGTACACCAGGATGATGAGGATATGGGTGTTGCTGGCGCTGGGGAGGAAATTGACCAGGAGGATTCTGATGGTGAGGTGGTTTGTTTAAGTCAGGCACCCGGGGAGACACCTGTTGTCCGTGGGAGGAATATGGCCATTGACATGCCTGGTTAAAATACCAAAAAAATCAGCTCTTCAGTGTGGAAGTATTTCAACAGAAATGCGGACAACATTTGTCAAGCCGTGTGTTGCCTTTGTCAAGCTGTAATAAGTAGGGGTAAGGACGTTAACCACCTCGGAACATCCTCCCTTATACGTCACCTGCAGCGCATTCATCATAAGTCAGTGACAAGTTCAAAAACTTTGGGCGACAGCGGAAGCAGTCCACTGACCAGTAAATCCCTTCCTCTTGTAACCAAGCTCACGCAAACCACCCCACCAACTCCCTCAGTGTCAATTTCCTCCTTCCCCAGGAATGCCAATAGTCCTGCAGGCCATGTCACTGGCAATTCTGACGAGTCCTCTCCTGCCTGGGATTCCTCCGATGCATCCTTGAGTGTAACGCCTACTGCTGCTGGCGCTGCTGTTGTTGCTGCTAGGAGTCGATCGTCATCCCAGAGGGGAAGTCGTAAGACCACTTTTACTACTTCCACCAAGCAATTGACTGTCCAACAGTCCTTTGCGAGGAAGATGAAATATCACAGCAGTCATCCTGCTGCAAAGCGGATAACTGAGGCCTTGGCATCCTGGGCGGTGAGAAATGTGGTTCCGGTATCCATCATTACTGCAGAGGCAACTAGTGACTTGTTGGAGGTACTGTGTCCCCGGTACCAAATACCATCTAGGTTCCATTTCTCTAGGCAGGCGATACCGAAAATGTACACAGACCTCAGAAAAAGACTCACCAGTGTCCTAAAAAATGCAGTTGTACCCAATGTCCACTTAACCACGGACATGTGGACAAGTGGAGCAGGGCAGACTCAGGACTATATGACTGTGACAGCCCACTGGGTAGATGTATTGACTCCCGCCGCAAGAACAGCAGCGGCGGCACCAGTAGCAGCATCTCGCAAACGCCAACTCTTTCCTAGGCAGGCTACGCTTTGTATCACCGCTTTCCAGAATACGCACACAGCTGAAAACCTCTTACGGCAACTGAGGAAGATCATCGCAGAATGGCTTACCCCAATTGGACTCTCCTGTGGATTTGTGGCATCGGACAACGCCAGCAATATTGTGTGTGCATTAAATCTGGGCAAATTCCAGCACGTCCCATGTTTTGCACATACCTTGAATTTGGTGGTGCAGAATTATTTAAAAAACGAGAGGGGCGTGCAAGAGATGCTGTCGGTGGCCAGAAGAATTGCGGCACACTTTCGGCGTACAGGCACCACGTACAGAAGACTGGAGCACCACCAAAAACGCCTGAACCTGCCCTGCCATCATCTGAAGCAAGAAGTGGTAACGAGGTGGAATTCAACCCTCTATATGCTTCAGAGGTTGGAGGAGCAGCAAAAGGCCATTCAAGCCTATACAACTGAGCATGATATAGGAGGTGGAATGCACCTGTCTCAAGCGCAGTGGAGAATGATTTCAACGTTGTGCAAGGTTCTGCAACCTTTTGAACTTGCCACACGTGAAGTCAGTTCAGACACTGCCAGCCTGAGTCAGGTCATTCCCCTCATCAGGCTTTTGCAGAAGAAGCTGGAGACATTGAAGGAGGAGCTAACACAGAGCGATTCCGCTAGGCATGTGGGACTTGTGGATGGAGCCCTTAATTCGCTTAACAAGGATTCACGGGTGGTCAATCTGTTGAAATCAGAGCACTACATTTTGGCCACCGTGCTCGATCCTAGATTTAAAACCTACCTTGGATCTCTCTTTCCGGCAGACACAAGTCTGCTGGGGTTCAAAGAACTGCTGGTGAGAAAATTGTCAAGTCAAGCGGAACGCGACCTGTCAACATCTCCTCCTTCACATTCTCCCGCAACTGGGGGTGCGAGGAAAAGGCTCAGAATTCCGAGCCCACCCGCTGGCGGTGATGCAGGGCAGTCTGGAGCGACTGCTGATGCTGACATCTGGTCCGGACTGAAGGACCTGACAACGATTACGGACATGTCGTCTACTGTCACTGCATATGATTCTCTCCCCATTGAAAGAATGGTGGAGGATTATATGAGTGACCGCATCCAAGTAGGCACGTCAGACAGTCCGTACTTATACTGGCAGGAAAAAGAGGCAATTTGGAGGCCCTTGCACAAACTGGCTTTATTCTACCTAAGTTGCCCTCCCACAAGTGTGTACTCCGAAAGAGTGTTTAGTGCCGCCGCTCACCTTGTCAGCAATCGGCGTACGAGGTTACATCCAGAAAATGTGGAGAAGATGATGTTCATTAAAATGAATTATAATCAATTCCTCCGTGGAGACATTCACCAGCAGCAATTGCCTCCACAAAGTACACAGGGAGCTGAGATGGTGGATTCCAGTGGGGACGAATTGATAATCTGTGAGGAGGGGGATGTACACGGTGATATATCGGAGGATGATGATGAGGTGGACATCTTGCCTCTGTAGAGCCAGTTTGTGCAAGGAGAGATTAATTGCTTCTTTTTTGGTGGGGGTCCAAACCAACCCGTCATTTCAGTCACAGTCGTGTGGCAGACCCTGTCACTGAAATGATGGGTTGGTTAAAGTGTGCATGTCCTGTTTATACAACATAAGGGTGGGTGGGAGGGCCCAAGGACAATTCCATCTTGCACCTCTTTTTTCTTTCATTTTTCTTTGCGTCATGTGCTGTTTGGGGAGTAGTTTTTGGAAGGGCCATCCTGCGTGACACTGCAGTGCCACTCCTAGATGGGCAAGGTGTTTGTGTCGGCCACTTGGGTCGCTTATCTTAGTCACACAGCTACCTCATTGCTCCTCTTTTTTTCTTTGCGTCATGTGCTGTTTGGGGGGTGTTTTTTGGAAGGGCCATCCTGCGTGACACTGCAGTGCCACTCCTAGATGGGCCAGGTGTTTGTGTCGGCCACTAGGGTCGCTTAGCTTACTCACACAGCTACCTCATTGCGCCTCTTTTTTTTCTTCTTTGCGTCATGTGCTGTTTGGGGGGTGTTTTTTGGAAGGGCCATCCTGCGTGACACTGCAGTGCCACTCCTAGATGGGCCAGGTGTTTGTGTCGGCCACTAGGGTCGCTGAGCTTAGTCATCCAGCGACCTCGGTGCAAATTTTAGGACTAAAAATAATATTGTGAGGTGTTCAGAATAGACTGAAAATGAGTGGAAATTATGGTTATTGAGGTTAATAATACTTTGGGATCAAAATGACCCCCAAATTCTATGATTTAAGCTGTTTTTTAGGGTTTTTTGAAAAAAACACCCGAATCCAAAACACACCCGAATCCGACAAAAAAAATTCGGTGAGGTTTTGCCAAAACGCGTTCGAACCCAAAACACGGCCGCGGAACCGAACCCAAAACCAAAACACAAAACCCGAAAAATTTCCGGTGCTCATCACTAATATACACATGTATATACATATAAACACACACACATATGATATATACATGTGTATATATACGTGTACTGTATGTGTGTATATATATATATATATATATATACATATATATATATGTACGTACGTACGTACGTACGTACGTACGTACGTACGTACGTACGTACGTACGCATGTTTAATATGCTATGCATATGTGTTTATGTATGTGTGTGTGTGTATATATATATATATATATATATATATAGATAGATAGATAGATAGATAGAGATATACCCTGATAAAGCTAAATATTTATCTTATTTAAAACCCTTTAAGAGGCCTAAGAACACTGTACGCTATTTACGTATGGAGTACCGTAAGGGTACGCACGTTGCGTAGCGATCGCTTAGCCGAGGTCGAGACGCTCAAGCGTCACGTTCGCTCACGGCCAAGAGATCACAGGCAGGCACGCTATTGGCTGCCGATTAGATAAAGCCAAGTATTTATCCTATATAACACACTATACAGAGGTTAAGAAACACTGTACGCAACTGGCGCACGAGGTACCGTAAGGGTACGCTCTTAGCGTAGCGGACGCTGTATCGGGAGCGAGCCGCTCGAGCGACACAAACGCTCGCGAGAATACGCTGTTGGTATCGGGCACACTATAGGTGAGCGACTACCGTAATGCTACGCTATCAGCGTAGCGGACGCTCGAGACCACGAGGAGATCACGAGCGGCGCAGACGCTCACAATGTTAAACCTTTAAATCTAAACCATAAACAATGTAATATGCTGTAAAACCTTAGTGTAGAGATAGGGTGTAGATGCAACACAGTGTAACCTTATTAACTTAAAAGCTGTTTGAGCGTCACCGACGCTCTGTGAATACTTAACACTATAATAAATACACAGATACCGTGCTTAGGGTCTAACGCCTTATATGAATGTTATACTTGCAAAAAGAATAATACAATACAAGTCACACACTACAATATAACATAGACTAACTAACCAGGTAACTACACAGGAAATACAATACAATACTATTACGTTTAAGAGAATACGAGAGAAAGAGAAGAGAGAGAGAGAGAGATATGGCCCATAATAACAAGAAAGACAATATGATTGCGGAGAAAACTTACGCACAAGGGGAACGATCGCATGCGCCTCTGGACATCCAGCTCCCGATTTTCAGCAATGAGAACCGTTGAAGAGTGAGAGCTGGATGTGATCGGCTTGTCTATTTATGCCCCACACACAATACAATTCAATGGTCCCTACAATCTCATTGTTCATTGGACACAGGAATTCCTCCTCGCATTATAACAAAAGGTCATAGGTTGATTCATACAGGTGGGCTGTGACGATTTCCAACTGCTCAGGTGGGTGGGAAACTAGGTTTCCCGCCGCATGGATAAGTAAGTGCAAATAATAGTAAATGGACATAAACTTCTTATGTCCATAACTATTCGCACGAGCGATTAATTCGCTTCAAACCAACACCGGAATATTGCTAATTAAATACTCTTCCGATGGATACTAAACACCACTGTATTACTCCTGTCTGACCCTTCGTATCAAACAAAGAGGGATTTCTCTGTCCACGAACATGCTACATTAACCAAACTTTCAGAATCTATCAAAGGGACCATGATCTACAAAATACATTATATAGTGAAAATATGTAACGATTGAGTCGCACGCTACGAACACATGAACTCTACCGTAAATGCACATACCGCGCGCCCGCGGGTGCCCGCAACAGCGAGTATGCGCACGCACGGGAGAGCGCACGCATGCGCAGCGCGGACCTGTATGAGGTGCAAATATGGCAGTGTGCATCGTGATATTTTTCTGACTTTGACAGTCCACCCTTTGGCCGTCAACAATAACTGCCACTTCCTAAAACATTTCAAAACGAGAAAAATATATGTCAGGGGTTAATACATTTACATGGTTGGGTAGGGGAGGAGAGGAGATGGTAGGAAAAGGGTATGACCTAGTGAGATAGCAGAAGCATGTGTGTATGAATCCGTGTTTGGGGGTCATGTATCATCGTGCCGTACGTGTTTTAAATCAAGCTTCGAGGTATTGCGAAGTATACATTTGAATTCCTACTTATCCCGTGGTACGGGTCTGTGGATGGGCTGTCAAACTTTACCGAGCTCTTTTCGGCTGTGGTTGTAACAAAATGGGTAGCACATCTTAGTTGATGATACATGAATGGGGGAATATGTGATTGCTGATATCTGTGCCTGTATTCCCTATCGACTATGTGTGTAATTACCTGAAGGTTGTAGAGATGAAGAAAAGACATAATTACGGTAAATGCAGTGGTATTCTATGTCAGGTAAATGAACATTTGTCGGTTGAAGTCTTGTTCGGTGTCTGTTGAATGCAATCTTCTTTGTGCTTTTGCCAAAAGGCGTGTGGGCAAAAAGCTTTGTCAATGTCCATAGACTTACAAAAGTGTTGGGCTAGCGTAATTTTAAAATTTCTAGGGAAACTGGGGGTCTATGGCAAAGTTCATCAAATATCTGTGTATAAGGTTGTCAAAACTTCTTCTTTAGTCCATCAGTTGTCTGTATACAGGATCATCAAATTCCTCGTCCAAGTGGGTCTTTTTACCTTGGAGAAAACGGAAAAACAGGTGAAAGAAACGGACCGTATAATCGCATTTTCATCACATCATTGTCTCTACCGTTGGGTCATAACTCAAATCCATTGGAATTACAATTTCCTCACTCCTTAGACTCATTACCCTGGTACTACGTTTGCACTTCATTAAAGGCTGACCGCATCTAAATATCAAGCCAATCGATATGACAACACCCAAGATACATAGAAGAAACTTCCCAACATCCATTATGACTCCTTGAGCCCATTCTCCTAAACCAGAGAACCAATTTCGCGGGTTCAACCATGACACCCAACCAGTCAGCTCATTACCCACAGCAGCAAGAGTGAGATTGTGTCTCCTGCGAAATTCCCACTTCAATTGGAGAATATCGTCCATCTTTTGGTCTATGACCTCGACCGGGTCCTCGGTACTATTTGTAATATATGTGCAACATTTCACGCCGTACTGCGTTGCCAGTGTGACACAATAATAACCTGTCACTGCCGTGAGATAATTGAGAATCATTCTATGCTGAACTAGTTCTGTTTTATAAGCTTGAAGTTCTCTTCCAGTATACCTAAACGTGTCATCATACATTTCTGTGATATTATCTAACAAATTTGCGAGCGCAGATATGTATTTATAATTCAGCACTCCTCTGGCGGTGCGAGTGATGTCTAACGCGATTAGAAACTGAATCCCGGTGGATTCATGGATCATGTCAGAGGCCGGATGCTCTGTTCTTTCTAGCAGGTGCCGTTTAACTATGTGCTCGTAATGGGTATGAGTATAAGGAGCTTGGGCAACACGGTGTATATCTTACATTTTGGCATGTGATACAGTCATTACTTCAGGCAGTACTTTTCCAATATAACACAATCCTTCAGAGTTTGGGGCAAGCCACTTATACGCCTTCCTCCCGCATATGAAATATGCATCATCGGGGAGAACATATGGGACGGAGTAGGACATAACCATATTACACATCTTCCATGTGAAATCTCCTAACCCTAATTCTCCCATCTGTCTAGTACACGTATCAGCTTGTACGATATGTGCACAGTATCCTGGTGATACCTCTCCAACTCTCGTAATCCTATTTCCTAGGGTATACCTATATCGGAAATATTTTCCTCTACTGGCTATGTGGCGTATAAGTTCTGTATCTGTAGGCATTCTATCTGCTCTATATGAAAAGGTCATGGTTTGGTTACTCCATGACACTTCCCAATTTCCCGGCTTTCGGGGATTGGAAATGTTAAAACATATTAGGGATCTATCCACATGATATTGGTGGAGCTTCAAACTAGGAGGACTGGAGATATTAAACCTCCTGTCCACCGGCCTCCCACCACTTATCTCAAGTACCTCCCCTATCGTTAAAGGAAATGGTACTAGTCCTGATTTGCTATAACCTTGAGGTACTTGAGAGCATACCCAACAATCTGTTTGATTTAACACACTACCCACTAAAGAGTGATAGTCACTCAAGGGATGCTGGTCCATGTGGATATTAAAACTGGATTGGCATTTCTTGATGCACCCATCCTCAACTACATTGTCACAGAGCCTACAGATACAGCTTTCTTCAGCTAACAATGTTTACAAATAACATGGCTGCTAGATCGTTTCCGGTACTCGCCTTTTGCTTGGTGGTTGTGTTGCTATTGGAAATTTACACCTCCGTCTCAGTCCTCGGAACCTTTCTGGATCCTTTCTCGACCTCACTGGTACTCGCGCCGGAACAGACTGCTCTGGTCAACATCATGGTCAACAGGAAAATCCATATCACAGTCTCTTGGGGCAAGTCCATCTTACAGGAGGAGAAAAGAAGAAATTTGTAATGGGGGTACAGGAAAACAGTTTGAGGGGGAGAGAAACTTGTTACGATAATTAAGTTCTCTAGTCTTGTTGTTCTTCTTGTTCTGCTGTCATCTCAAAGGTGCTGTCTCTCAGTCTTCCAAACGAACATTCCGGTGATGCAATATTCCTTCCAAACCAGCGATCTTTCTGTAAGGAGCAAAAAATCTTGCATTACCATTTGCCTAACTGAGGTGTGACATACCATCTTTAAAACATAAAAACATGAGTGAGAAGAGGGAGAGGGAAAAAAAAAACAACAACAAGAGAGAGAGAACCGTTCACATATGTATATATATATATATATATATATATATAACATAACACATCAATAAACAACAACAAAAAACATTTTTCAAACATAAACATTTTTTTTTAAAACATTGTCAGCAGAGATGGGGAGAGAAAAAGAAACATTTCACAGATACATTTACAATGTTTCACCCGGTCATTCCTGTGTCTTCAGGGAATGACCTCCCAATTTATTAACTGTTAGCTCAGGCTTACCATCAGTCCTAATGATCACCTTTCCTGATTGCACATTATGGGTGTGGCTCAAAATTCTTCCTATATGATCCCTGTTTATAATTTGGTGTGTCATAACCCTGCTCATCTCTTTGTCTAGGGGGTTTATGTGAATTTGGTCTACTTCCTGATCTACAATCTCTTACAAAATGACCTTCCTTCTGGCAGTTATAACACCTTGTCACCTTTGGCTTAACCACAGGGATCTGAGGCTTCTTTGTTTCCCTGTGCTTGATGCTGGTTTGCTCATGCCCAACAGCAGAGTCCCTTAATGCAGTTACTGATTTATCTCTCCAGTATGGATTGGTGATCTGTATCTTTGCTCTCAACACTTCCTTTAAACCATCTATTAGCACAGATACTGCTACTTCTCTGTGCGGTGCACTTGTTTCGATGTTTTCTATACCCGTATACCTAGTCATGTCCTGCAATGCCCGGTGGAAATAATTAGAAGTACTTTCCCCTTTGTTTTGTCTTATGGAGAAGATTTTGTTCCACTCGACAATGGCTGGGAAATATACTTCTAACTGTCGGTTGATCTGCTTAATACATTCCTGATTGTGTTCCTCCGTACAAGGTACCTCTGTGTCTAATTTACAATCAGCAATAAATTTCGCAGGGTCAACACTGGAGGGCAAACGTGCCCTCAGCACTGTCCGCCACTCTTTGTTGGTGGGTTCTGTGGAGTTTCCTAGTTCTTTAACAAACCTTTGACATGCTACTAGATTTTTCCTGGGATCAGGAAATTCAGACATAATTGATCTCAATTCCATCCGGGACCAGGGACAGCGCATTGCACTGTCCTTGACGGGAAGGATTCCCTGATCGTCAGTCTTCCCATCGGGGACTGTGATCACCCTGACAGGACTAAACTCAATTACATTACCTTGTTTTGGTCTTACAATATGGGGTACATTTGTTTGTGCGTGATATAAAACATTGTACGTACCTGTGGACACGACCTCACCTGACCCTCCGTTAGGGGGTTTGATTATTGCCTTTACCGATTTGGTCGCGTCCACCTGGATGTCTTGTGTGATGGCTGCTGGAAGAGGTGCCGACATCGGGCTGGGTTCACTTTCTTGCTCGTATTCCTGAGGGAAGTTTGACATGGGGTGCAACTTGCACGGGTTAATAGTTGTACATTTAACAGCATTACAATTATCATTGTTATGTTTATTACACTTATTCTTATCATCTATACTACAGTTGCTAAGTGCGTTTTTATTGTTCAACATTGTGCCTTTCTCCGCAACCATAATTCTCTCCATTGCCATGTCTCTCCTCCCAAGATAAGAGTCAGATATGTCAGTTAACTCTCTTTGCAATTCACTTTCCTGTTGCCATAACTGTAAACAATCAAAATTTTTAACTCGTCTCTTTGCTGATTTAATGAGACTTATCCTTCTCCTTAGATTCAGTAACACTTCTGGGCTGAAGCTACCTACTCTTGGGAATTTCTCCCCGTCATGCATTGTCATTCTCTCCCATTCATCACATAAAACTTCTGTGTGTGAGCCGTATTTTTCACACATTACGTACCTTGCCGACCCGATTGGTCGGTTTATAGAATCAACCCGAACCGAGGTTGATCGCCCCCTTCCTGAACAACTGGCCCCCATAATTTGCAGGTGTTGCTTGCAGCGAACCCTTACAAAAAACCAAAATATTCACGATAGGTTGACGGTGGTGGTTTACCGAGCACCCCACTCACTCGCCCACGCCGACCAATACGCCCACACACTGATATAGTGCTGGCGTACTCGACCCAGGGCCCCTATGAACCTTCGTTTACTGGAACATGTGGGTGTGATCCGCAGAGCATTAACCCTTTCCAGTAACTGTGGGGTTGTTGGATAATTCCTGAGTGACCAGAGAACTTCCCTTTTAAAAATAAAAAATTACACAAATCACGTCAGAATGTACAAATAGTGTTTATGACCGGGTTCGTACACAAATGGTACTGGTCAGACTAACTAATGCACACAATTACGTGCGGTACAATCGTTCAGTACATAAGCAACTAATCTTATGTACGGAGCGACCAGTGGAATCGACATTCAGCAGCTGCGAATTCCTTCAGCCTGAGCTTTATGGCCTATATGGGTGTTGCACCAACCCTTCTTGGTGTTGTGCCTTGTCTCTATAGCGGACTTCCTTGTCTGCTGTACCTGGACCTCCTGGTCTGTTATGCGACCTCCTGGTCTGACCTCCTGGTCTGTTACAGTATGACCTCCTGGTCTGCTACACTCTAAATGCTCTTTATATGTTTAACAAGGGATGCCTCCCTAGCCACCGTGCATGTCACTTACACGTATGTAATTTCACGAGAACTCGGTGATTTCTGTGGTTCAATCCCCAAAATTGTAAAACTTAAAAACACTCACTCATCACATGTACACTTTTGTTTCTATTTCTATTTCTGCGCAGAAATTTTTCTTTAGACCAGATGTGTTGTAAATTTGGAGAAGGATCTGTTAATTTAAATTTCGGATTTAAAATAGATTTGCGCTATTTATCGCCTGTTGCGCTATTTATCGCCTGTTGCGCTATTTATCGCCTGTTGAAAATCAACACTATCGTGTGACTTGAGTTACGTGGGCGTACCCAGACGCTCCGTTGCGTAATTTACGCTGCGTGCGTCGGCCTTTGCGTACGCGAGTCTCAGCCCTTTGTTAGAGACACTTGTACACAAAACCAATGTCCACCGTAACACAACTAACACGTTTATCAATGTAGATGATCCTCGATCCTCTACTGAACCCCACACCAATCTCTCCTTGTCTCTTTAGGTAGAGCTGTGTGTGTGCTTTACACTTTTATCCCTTAACGCATTACTTTTACACTTTATACTATGAAATAGCGACAAATCTCTCTTAGCACGTTTTATCAATTATAAAATGGCAAACAGGAGAGTGATATGAAAATACACGAATGAAAAGGAAATGCAGATATGTGCGTGTGTACGCAAGACAGAAATAAACAGTTTTAAAAGACACTAGCGTGTTGTTCTTACCTCCGGTTCCGGATTCCTTCAGCACCCTTTACTAAGCGAAGCAGACGCTTATCCCGTCAGCACTGCGAAGAATATGATCTCCCGCCCTTTGCTGATGGATAATGTCTGCTGAAATTACCTAGCAGAGATATGTGAAGGACAGGACGAGCCGCCAATTGATAAAGCTAAATATTTATCTTATTTAAAACCCTTTAAGAGGCCTAAGAACACTGTACGCTATTTACGTATGGAGTACCGTAAGGGTACGCACGTTGCGTAGCGATCGCTTAGCCGAGGTCGAGACGCTCAAGCGTCACGTTCGCTCACGGCCAAGAGATCACAGGCAGGCACGCTATTGGCTGCCGATTAGATAAAGCCAAGTATTTATCCTATATAACACACTATACAGAGGTTAAGAAACACTGTACGCAACTGGCGCACGAGGTACCGTAAGGGTACGCTCTTAGCGTAGCGGACGCTGTATCGGGAGCGAGCCGCTCGAGCGACACAAACGCTCGCGAGAATACGCTGTTGGTATCGGGCACACTATAGGTGAGCGACTACCGTAATGCTACGCTATCAGCGTAGCGGACGCTCGAGACCACGAGGAGATCACGAGCGGCGCAGACGCTCACAATGTTAAACCTTTAAATCTAAACCATAAACAATGTAATATGCTGTAAAACCTTAGTGTAGAGATAGGGTGTAGATGCAACACAGTGTAACCTTATTAACTTAAAAGCTGTTTGAGCGTCACCGACGCTCTGTGAATACTTAACACTATAATAAATACACAGATACCGTGCTTAGGGTCTAACGCCTTATATGAATGTTATACTTGCAAAAAGAATAATACAATACAAGTCACACACTACAATATAACATAGACTAACTAACCAGGTAACTACACAGGAAATACAATACAATACTATTACGTTTAAGAGAATACGAGAGAAAGAGAAGAGAGAGAGAGAGAGATATGGCCCATAATAACAAGAAAGACAATATGATTGCGGAGAAAACTTACGCACAAGGGGAACGATCGCATGCGCCTCTGGACATCCAGCTCCCGATTTTCAGCAATGAGAACCGTTGAAGAGTGAGAGCTGGATGTGATCGGCTTGTCTATTTATGCCCCACACACAATACAATTCAATGGTCCCTACAATCTCATTGTTCATTGGACACAGGAATTCCTCCTCGCATTATAACAAAAGGTCATAGGTTGATTCATACAGGTGGGCTGTGACGATTTCCAACTGCTCAGGTGGGTGGGAAACTAGGTTTCCCGCCGCATGGATAAGTAAGTGCAAATAATAGTAAATGGACATAAACTTCTTATGTCCATAACTATTCGCACGAGCGATTAATTCGCTTCAAACCAACACCGGAATATTGCTAATTAAATACTCTTCCGATGGATACTAAACACCACTGTATTACTCCTGTCTGACCCTTCGTATCAAACAAAGAGGGATTTCTCTGTCCACGAACATGCTACATTAACCAAACTTTCAGAATCTATCAAAGGGACCATGATCTACAAAATACATTATATAGTGAAAATATGTAACGATTGAGTCGCACGCTACGAACACATGAACTCTACCGTAAATGCACATACCGCGCGCCCGCGGGTGCCCGCAACAGCGAGTATGCGCACGCACGGGAGAGCGCACGCATGCGCAGCGCGGACCTGTATGAGGTGCAAATATGGCAGTGTGCATCGTGATATTTTTCTGACTTTGACAACCCTTGTAGTAGCCGGCACTCGGAAGGCCTCCGTGGGCTTTCTGGCTCAGGTGCCATCCTATGAGGTTTCCACCTCCATCGCTATCCCATGTAAAGAAGGCGGCACTCAGAGACTTGAAGGTGGAAAAGAATATTTAGTAAACAAGCTGCAGAGTTACATCAACGTTTCGGTGCGCGCAGCCCGAAACGTTGATGTAACTCTGCAGCTTGTTTACTAAATATTCTTTTGCACCTTCAAGTCTCTGAGTGCCGCCTTCTTTACATGGGATATATATATATATATATATATATATACACATACATACATACATATATATATATATATATATACACACACACACACACACACACACACACACACAGACACAGACACACTAGTTTTACGGACCCAGCATATACTGGGTCACCCCAGTCCCCACCCCCGTGATTGGCTCCACCCAGTTCTGGAACCCCCCCATGCAAATCCTGCGTTTGCCACTGGGGGCGTGGCCACATAATAGTGTCAATTCACATTACACCACACAGTAGTGCCGCTTATACACATTGCACCAGGTAGAACCTTCTATACTCACTGCACCAGGTAGAGCACGTTATACATATTCCGCCAGATAGAGCACGTTCTACACTTTGCGCCAGGGAGAACACAGTATACACTTTGCACCAGGGAGAACATGGTATACACTTTGTGCCAGGCACAGCATATTATACACATTGCACCAGGTAAAGCACATCATACATATTGCACCAGGTAAAGCACATTATACACATTGCACCAGGTAAAGCACATTGGGGGTCATTCCGAGTTGATCGCTCGCTAGCTACTTTTAGCAGCAGTGCAAACGCATTGTCGCGCGCCCACCGGGGATTGTATTTTCGCTTTGCAGAAGTGCAAACGCTTGTGCAGCAGAGCACCTCCAAAATCATTTTGTGCAAAACAAGACCAACCCTGTAGTTACTCTTCGTGTGCGTTGATTCTAACGATGGAGGGACGGCTTTTGACGTCACACACCCGCCCAGCGTTCGGCCAGCCACGCCTGCGTTTTTCTAAGCACTCCCTGAAAACGGTCGGTTGACACCCAGAAACGCCCACTTCATGTCAATCATCCTGTGTTCGGCCGTGCGACTGAAAGCTTCGCTAGAACATGTGCAAAACCACGATGCTCTTTGTACCTGTACGTCGCGCGTGCGCATTGCGGTGCATACGCATGCGCAGATTAGCCTTTTTTCTCTTACGTCCTAGAGGATGCTGGGGACTCCAAAAGGACCATGGGGTATAGACGGGATCCGCAGGAGCTTGGGCACACTGAAAAGACTTAAACTGGGTGTGAACTGGCTCCTCCCTCTATGCCCCTCCTCCAGACCTCAGTTAGACTTTGTGCCCAGGACTGACTGGACACTCACTAGGGGAGCTCTCCTGAGTTGGGCCCTGGGCAGCATGTTACTGAGGTCCGGGAGCCGGCAGAAGCCTTTTCGGTGCCTCGGCACCGTTTCTTGGACCGCCGCCGGCATTTTCAAAGTTTCAAATTCGGCGGGCTGAAGCGCGCCGGGAAGGGGCGGAGCTTAGCCGCACGGCTCACAGCGCCATTTTCTCCTCCACACGCGGCTGAAGGAGACGCTGGCCCGGGACCTCCACAGCTCCTCTCAAAGTAACGGGGAGCTAATCGGGGGGGGGGGGGGGGGGGGGGCGCAGTTTGTGGTGCATTTTATTATAATTTAAGCAGCGCTGGTCACATATATCCCTTTACGGGATATTTGGGCGCTGGGGTGTGAGCTGGCATACTCCCTCTGTGTCCTCTATCTGGGCTTCATTGTGGGCCTGTCCCCTAGCTGAGACATTCTGTGTGTGTCCGTGTGTCGATAATACGTGTCGGCATGTCTGAGGCTGAATGTTATTCACCGGAGGAGGTTATTGGGGGAGCGGATGCGGGTCTAGATTTGGGCCTGTCGGCGCAGCCGACACCTGATTTACTCACATTGCTAAGTATAATTAATACGAATGTAGCTTCTTTATCAAAGAGGTTAGATAAGTCTGAGTCACAGACGCAGGTGTGGAAAAAGTCCATGGAGGAGGCTTTGTCTCAGGTGCAGACCCCATCGGGGTCGCAAAAGCGGCCATTTACTCAAGTGGTAGATACTGATACCGACACGGACTCTGATTCCGAGGTCGATTTCACTGAGGCTGCTTTACATCCACGATTAGTTAAGAGTATTCAATACATGATTGTGGCTATAAAAGATGTTTTACGCATTTCTAAAGAACCTACGGTACAGGAAACAAGGATTTGCTTGTTCAAGGGAAAAAAACCTGAGGTGAAGTTCCACCCTCTCATGAAATGAATACTCTTTGTGAAAAGGCTTGGGAGTCACCGGACAAGAGGTGGCAGATTCCCAAGAGGATTTACATGGTGTATCCTTTCCCCTCTGATGACAGGGAAAAATGGGAGTCGTCTCCAAATGTTGACAAAGCTTTATCTCGTTTGTCTAAGAAAGTGGCGCTTCCGTCTCCTGACACGGCAGCTCTCAAGGATCCGGCGGATCGCAAGCTGGAGACGTCCCTGAAGTCCATTTTCGCTAATTCGGGTGCATTGCTCAGACCTGCTGTGGCGTCGGTATGGGTGAGTAGTGCTATTGCTAAATGGGCTGAGAATTTAGCTAATGATATGGATACCCTTGATAAAGATAATGTTCTTTTGACTCTTGATTATATCAAGGACGCTGCAGATTACCTGAAGGATGCGGCGAGGGATGTTTGTCTCTTGGGATCAAGAGCCAATGCCATGTCGATATCGGCCAGGAGGGCGTTGTGGATCCATCAATGGAATGCTGATGCCGACTCCAAGAGAGCTATGGAAGCTTTACCCTTCAAAGGTAATGTCTTGTTTGGGGACGGCTTGGCGGACTTAGTCTCTACCGCGACGGCGGGTAAGTCCTCTTTTCTTCCCTATGTTCCCACACAACACGAAAAGGCACCACATCAGCAGATGCAGTCCTTTCATCCCAATAAATACAGGCGTGGAAAAGGTTCGTCTTTCCTCGCTTCTAAGGGTAGAGGAAGGGGAAGGAAGTCGTCTGCCGTGTCAGGCGCCCAGGACCAATAGTCCTCCCCTGCCTCTACCAAGTCCACCGCATGACGCTGGGGCTTCCCTGGGGGAGTCCGGACCGGTGGGGGGCTGTCTGCAAATCTTCAGTCAGGTCTGGATTCAAATCAGACCTGTATCCTTGGGTCCTAGAGATTGTGTCTCAGGGATACAAGCTGGAGTTTCGGGAGGTGCCCCCTCACCGGTTTTTCATTTCGGCCTTACCAGTGTCTCCCGGACAGGGAGGTGGTGCTGGCAGCGATACAAAAATTTGTGTCAACAGAGGGTCATTGTTCCCATTCCCCCATCACAATGGGGGGAGGGGTTCTACTCGAGCCTCTTTGTTGTGCCGAAACCGGACGGTTCGGTCAGACAGATTCTGAATCTAAAATCCCTCAATCCATACTTGAAAGTTTTCAAGTTCAAGATGGAATCTCTTCGAGCTGTGATTTCCAGCCTAGAAGGGGGGGATTTTATGGCGTCAGTCGACATAAAGGATGCCTACTTACACGTCCCGATATATCCTTTGCATCAGGCCTTCCTCAGGTTTGCAATACAGGACTCTCATTACCAATTTCAGACGTTGCCGTTTGGGCTTTCCACGGCCCCGAGGATTTTCACCAAGGTCATGGCAGAAATGATGGTTCTCCTTCGCAAGCAAGGGGTTACAATTATCCCGTACTTGGACGATCTCCTGATAAAGGCGAGGTCCAAGGAACGGTTACTGAGGATTGTAAATTTGGCGCTGTCGGTTCTGCGACAGCACGGTTGGGTGCTAAATTTGCCGTAATCTCAGTTGATTCCGACCACTCGGCTGTCTTTTCTGGGCATGATTCTGGACACGGAGTTACGGAGAGTATTTCTTCCAGAAGAAAAAGCTCTGGAACTGCAGTCGATGGTCAGGGAACTTCTGAGGCCGACGATTGTGTCAATCCATCACTGTACTCGGGTTCTGGGAAAAATGGTTGCGGCGTACGAAGCCATTCCGTTTGGCAGGTTTCATGCCCGGGTGTTTCAGTGGGACTTGCTGAGCAAATGGTTCGGGTCTCACCTGCACATGCACCGGAAGATAAGTCTATCTCCCAGAGCCAGAATTTCTCTCCTGTGGTGGCTACAAAGTTTTCACCTCCTAGAAGGACGCCGGTTCGGTATCCTGGACTGGGTACTTCTGACAACAGATGCAAGTTTCCGGGGCTGGGGTGCAGTCACCCAAGGAAGAAACTTCCAGGGGAGATGGTCGCTCCAGGAAGCTTGTCTCCACATAAATGTTCTCGAGTTAAGAGCCATTTACAACGGCCTGCTACAAGCAAGAAGCCTTCTTCAGGGTCGACCTGTCCTGGTACAGTCAGACAACATCACAGCGGTGGCACATATAAACCGTCAAGGCGGAACAAGGAGCAGAGCGGCAATGGCGGAGGCCACAAGAATCCTTCGCTGGGCGGAACAACACTATGAGCGCCCTGTCAGCAATCTTCCTACCGGGAGTGGACAACTGGGAAGCAGATTTCCTCAGCAGACACGATCTCCATCCGGGAGAGTGGGCTCTTCACCAAGAGGTATTTGCAGAGGTGACAAAGCGTTGGGGAATTCCGTTGATCGACATGATGGCATCTCGTCTCAACAAGAAGCTCCCGAGGTATTGTTCCAGGTCAAGGGACCCCCAAGCCAGTGCAGTGGACGCCCTGGTGTCTCCGTGGGTGTTCCAGTAGGTGTATGTGTTCCCTCCACTTCCTCTCATTCCAAAGGTACTGGGGATCATTCGACGAGCAAGGGTTCAGTCGATTCTCGTCGTTCCAGATTGGCCAAGAAGGGCCTGGTACCCGGATCTTCAGGAATTACTGGTGGAAGATCCTTGGCCGCTTCCTCTAAGAGAGGACCTGTTGTTGCAGGGTCCATGCGTGTTTCCAGACTTACCGCGGCTGCGTTTGACGGCATGGAAGTTGAGCGCCAGATCTTAGCTCGTAAGGGTATTCCCGGGGAGGTCATTCCCACTCTCATTAAGGCTAGGAAGGAGGTTACGGCGAAACATTATCACCGTATTTGGAGAAAGTATGTTTCCTGGTGTGAGACTAAAATGGCTCCTGCGGAAGATTTTCACTTGGGTCGTTTTCTCCACTTTTTGCAGGCAGGCCTGAAATTAGGCTCCATCAAAGTGCAGATTTCGGCTTTGTCTATTTTCTTTCAAAAGGAATTAGCTGTCCTCCCAGAGGTTCAGAGGTTTGTGAAAGGAGTATTGCATATCAATCCTCCGTTTGTGCCTCCTGTGGCTCCATGGGATCTTGAGGTGGTCTTACAGTTTCTTATGGCTTCCTGGTTTGAACCTTTGAGTTGAATTGAAAGTTGAGTTGAAGGTTGAGTTGAAGTTGTCACTTGGAAGGTAGTCATGCTGTTGGCGCTGGCGTCTGCCAGGCGAGTGTCAGAGTTGGCGGCCTTGTCTCATAAGAGCCCGTACTTGATTTTTCATTCGGATAGGGCGGAATTGAGGACTCGTCAACAATTTCTGCCAAGGTGGTTTCTTCGTTTCACATTAATCAACCTATTGTGGTGCCGGTGGCTACGGATGCTGTGGCGGTTCCAAAGTCTCTGGATGTTGTGAGAGCTTTGAAGATCTACGTCGCCAGAAAGGCTGTTGCCAGGAAAACTGAGGCGCTGTTTGTCCTGTATGCTTCCAACAAGATTGGTCATCCTGCTTCAAAACAGACTATTGCACGCTGGATTTGTAGTACGATTCAGCAGGCTCATTCTTCGGCTGGGCTACCGGTGCCGAAGTCCGTAAAAGCCCATTCTACCAGGAAAGTGGGCTCATCTTGGGCGGCTGCCCGAGGCGTCTCGGCTATACAGCTTTGCCGAGCGGCTACCTGGTCGGGTTCAAATACTTTTGCTAAGTTCTATAAGTTTGATACCCTGGCTGATGAGGACCTTGCGTTTGCTCAGTCGGTGCTGCTGAGTCATCCGCACTCTCCCGCCTGGTCTGGAGTCCCCAGCATCCTCTAGGACGTAAGAGAAAAAAGGATTTTAGTACCTACCGGTAAATCCTTTTCTCCTAGTCCGTAGAGGATGCTGGGCGCCCATCCCAGTGTGGTTTGTTACTTGCAGTGTATTCTTGTTGGTTAAATTAGTTTATACACGGGTGGTGTATTTCTGGTTTTCAGCTTGTTGCTGTTGTTAATTCATACTGTTATCTGGTTTACTGTTACTCCGGTTGTACGGTATGTTTGTGGTGTGGGCTGGTATGTTTGTAGCCCTTAGTTTACACAAAAATCCTTTCCTCGAAATGTCCGTCTCTCCTGGGCACAGTTCCTATAACTGAGGTCTGGAGGAGGGGCATAGAGGGAGGAGCCAGTTCACACCCAGTTTAAGTCTTTTCAGTGTGCCTAAGCTCCTGCGGATCCCGTCTATACCCCATGGTCCTTTTGGAGTCCCCAGCATCCTCTACTGACTAGGAGAAAAGGATTTACCGGTAGGTACTAAAATCCTATTTTTCACTGATCACTGCGCTGCGAACAACAGCAGCTAGCGATCAGCTCAGAATGACCCCCATTATACACTTTGCGACAGGTAAAGCACATTATAAACTTTGCACCAGGCAGAGCACATTATACACATTGCGCCAGGTAAAGCACATTATACACTTTGAGCCAGGCAGAGCACATTATACGTATATAAACACAATCTAGCAGCGCTATGCAGTATTTAAAAAGTATATATGGATGGATTGCTTTAGCTGTAAAAATAGGTTTTATTGATACGTTTATGTTCTAGGAGTGACTCCTTGTAGCAGCTGCTACTAGTGGATTACTCATCTCCAGCGCCCAACCCACTTGTTTCTTTTTTTTTTTTTGCCACAGAGCATATTATACACCTTGCACCAGGTAAAGCACATTATACACATTACACCATGTAGAGCCCCCTTTTGCACACTACGTCAGGTAGAGTCACGAAAGAGAGAGACGGGGAGAGAGAAAGAAAGGTAGCAGGTAGAGTGACAGAGAGTGGTGGGAAGGAGACAGAGAGAGAGAGAGAGAGGTGTGGGAGGGGGAGAGAGGAGAGAGAGAGATAGAGAGAGGGGAGAAACACACACACACAGCGGTACCTATGTGATGATGGCTGGAGTGCAAGCAGCCATAGCGGCGGCAGAGGGATATCCCTGTGCTGGTAACGGCTGTAGCTGCTGCTGCTGGAACTGCTGCTACTCCATCCTCCCGGCATCCCCTGCGCATCTCCGGACCGACCTGTATGGTGCACGATTACTGGGCTGCCGCACCAGTCAAGGAGGAGGGGGGAGGAGCGGGGCGGAGCTGCAGCACATGGGAAGGGAAGACAGATATAGTACGCGCAGCGCTGCCAGCTATAATATGTCAGCGGGCAGCAGCTGTGCATCTGGCAGAGGAGCCTGGTGCAACGCTACTTTTATATGTCATAGCAGGCAGCGCTGCAGCTGGCGGTGACCAATCAGGGGTGGATGTGGATAGTGTTCCCACAGCGCAAATGCACTGTGTGTGACGCACCAAAAGCCCACACTTTGTTATGGCCCTGTGCAGACGACCCCCATCCCCCCCCCCACACATGCACTGACTGCAAACTGCCCCCTCACACACATGGACTACAGACTGCCCCTCCCACGCACACACACTGTCTGCAGACTACCCCCCCACCACCAACACACACACTCAGACTGCAGACTACGCATACACATACACTCAGCCTGCAGATCATATACACACAGGGACTGCAGCCTGTCTCCCCCTTCCCACACACAAACCCTGCTTGCCCCACACCCATAGCATAAAAGCTGGCACCTAACCTAGTGGCAGCTCAGCAGCTGTCCTGTCTGGAGCCTGGACTGGAGCCGAGGAGGCGTGCACTGTACAGTGAGTGACACGCACAGGACTATGGGAGCTGCCTTGTCTCGTGCTCTGCTCTGCAAACGATGTAGCTGTGTGAAGGGCAGCAGCTGCAGCTGAGATCACAGCCCGACCTCTGGGGGGGGAGGGGTTCTGCGTACTCTGTAACCCCCAATACGCGCAACTCCAGCAGCGGGGGTTGGGGTTGTCCGGCATTGCTGCCCGCGGCTCTTTGTATCCTTGGGAAGGGGGGTGGTAGGTTCTGGGCGGCAATGTGAACTCCGGTGGAGGGTGTAGGAGGGAGGGTGGCTGGCTGGGGCCGGAGGAAGCCTCAGGGCTGGAGGCGGTCCCCGAGGCAGAGCCGTCAGTTGTGACTGATGGCCCGGCCCTACAAAGGCTTATTGGGGGGGGCTGCTGCAGCTGCACATGTACAGCAGCTCTGCTGGCGCCCATCTTTTAGTTAGATTTAAGTTAACGCTGCCGCGATCAGAGCTGAGCTCCGCTCACGGCAGCCGGCCAGCATGGGGGAGGGCGGCGGCCACTGAGGGGATGTCCGGACCAGCCAAACGGAATCTGGTCCGGCCTCCCGGCGTGCCAATCCGCCGCTGGTTGTTTCTGTGCGTATTTATCCATGCTGCTACTTTATTAAAAAATCTATACATTCCCATTGTCATGAATTCTTATTGTAGACTGTGGAAGCCATTGTGCTTTAACCACATTCCTGAGTTCTAGCACTGCTCCACTTCCGTAGGGAGCACAGGCGCCAAAATGGCGCTGCAGCGATATAGGGGAGAGGGGGAGCTCACGCGGCCGCGGGCCAAATGGGGGAAAGGGAGGGACGGGGGCAGGTATACCCGTCCTCCCTTTCACACCTAGGAGAGCAGGGCTGCCAGTATGCTAGCAGGGGGAGGAAAGAGCCATGAGGGGGTTAAAAGGCTGAGGCAGAGGGGGGAGGCTGCATTCCAGGCCAGAGAGCTGCAAACAGATAGCAGCACCATGCAGCATCCAGCAGCCCAGTCTCTGGAGAACAAAGAGCAGGCCCAGAGCCACGTGTAGCCTGTAGTCTCAGCAGGCAGAGCAGATCTCTTACTACAAGTTGGGCAAGGGGTCCCAGCTGCAGCAGGAGCACGCAGGCATGGAGAGCCAGCAGGGAGATCCAGAAGAAAGATGCAGCATTTCCTCTCAGCGACAGTAGCCCAGTCTCACGGGAGCAAAGAGCCAGGGAGATCCAGCAGAAAGCAAATTATCCCACAGAGTGTACAGGAGGAGGTGGGGGAGGAAGTCATACCGAACGAAGATTTCCACAGGGAGAAGAGGCTGCAACTGCAGGAGCAGAGTGGTCAGGCAGAGGGAGTTGACCCTGGTAGCCAGACCCCGGCAAGGTGTCCGGCTGGAACAAAGAAGAGGAAGGGGAAATTTACAGCGGCAAGGAGGCAGAGGCACCCAACAGCACAGAGCAGCAGCACGGTGTGGTCGATTTAGCAGCCATATATGAAGGCCTATGGACAAAGGAAGAACGGCTGCGCTTGGGGTACTGCAGATGGGTAAAAATTGTGTGGAGAGTTGACATGAATAATTAATAAAACATTTTTTATTGTTATATTCAATATATCAATAATGAATAAACATTGCATTAAAAAACATAAAATGTCTATACTAAACACACCAATCTATAGGCACACAGTATTAAAAGGAATTAATGTTCACCTCATTCAGAGTATAATGATGATACTTTGTAGCAGCAATTGTAGCTAAATAGTTACAGTTTATGTCTCCAGGGATTGTTCACTCAGTTGGCTAAGAGAATAAACTTATTCATGTGTACATACAGCAGCCACTTTTCCAATATTATAAACGAATAGGAGCCCGGCAGTCAAATATATGATGAATAATATATGATATTACCTCTCCTGGGGGTTGATGTCACCGAGCGTCCCCGGTGAAGTCCTGTACAGACCCACAGTAAATAAATAGAGGAATTGTGTGGAATTACTTACCCGGGCTTGTTCCTTGTATATCGATCCGGTTGAAGATGCAGGGTAATTACCCGTGTATTCTCTAGGGCTGGTGGAAATCCTTATATTGCCCTATATGCAAGGGATTGTGAATCCAGGACACCGGATTGGATGGCCACTGTAACCACTACTTGCGGGCGGTATGCTGTGCTGTGGCGCCGGCCGAAGCCGTCAGTGCAGTGGTGCTGGGGATCGAAGCGCTGCCCGTAGCCATTATTAGCCGCCGGGTTGTGTCGACCAGATCCAGGACACCAGATGGAATGGCCACTGTAACCGCTAATTGCGGGCGGTATGCTGTACTGTGGCGCCGGCCGAAGCCGTCAGTGCAGTGGTGCTGAGGATCGAAGCGCTGCCCGTAGCTGGTGATAACCGCCGGGTTGTGTTAACTGGCGCCGTGTGATGACCAAAGTAGGCTGCCGTATGAGTGGAGAAGTCCTCCGCTGTAATGAGGAATGGATCCCTGGAGGTAACGGTGCCGTTTAGATGGATGATCAGAAACAAAAGAGGAGGAGTCTAACGCGTTTCGTCACGGTTAACGTGACTTTTTCAAAAACGTGAAAAAGTCACGTTAACCGTGACGAAACGCGTTAGACTCCTCCTCTTTTGTTTCTGATCATCCATCTAAACGGCACCGTTACCTCCAGGGATCCATTCCTCATTACTGCGGAGGACTTCTCCACTCATACGGCAGCTTACTGTGGTCATCACACGGCGCCAGTTAACACAACTCGGCGGTTATCACCAGCTACGGGCAGCGCTTCGATCCTCAGCACCACTGCACTGACGGCTTCGGCCGGCGCCACAGTACAGCATACCGCCCGCAATTAGCGGTTACAGTGGCCATTCCATCTGGTGTCCTGGATTCACAATCCCTTGCATATAGGGCAATATAAGGATTTCCACCAGCCCTAGAGAATACACGGGTAATTACCCTGCATCTTCAACCGGATCGATATACAAGAAACAAGCCCGGGTAAGTAATTCCACACAATTCCTCTATTTATTTACTGTGGGTCTGTACAGGACTTCACCGGGGACGCTCGGTGACATCAACCCCCAGGAGAGGTAATATCATATATTATCCATCATATATTTGACTGCCGGGCTCCTATTCGTTTATAATATTGGAAAAGTGGCTGCTGTATGTACACATGAATAAGTTTATTCTCTTAGCCAACTGAGTGAACAATCCCTGGAGACATAAACTGTAACTATTTAGCTACAATTGCTGCTACAAAGTATCATCATTATACTCTGAATGAGGTGAACATTAATTCCTTTTAATACTGTGTGCCTATAGATTGGTGTGTTTAGTATAGACATTTTATGTTTTTTAATGCAATGTTTATTCATTATTGATATATTGAATATAGCAATAAAAAATGTTTTATTAATTATTCTTGTCAACTCTCCACACAATTTTTACCCATCTGCAGTACCCCAAGCGCAGCCGTTCTTCCTTTGTCCATATTTGTTCCCTAAAGGCACACGCACAGTGCCTTTCTGGCAGCGCTCAGGTGCTACTGCACATTGGTAAATTAACTACTCAGGCGCTTTGGCAGTTTTTTTAGTAGTTTAGTCCTTATATATGAAGGCATGCCCGCGGCCACAGAATCAGATGGTCCAGAAGCCGGGATAGAGGAGCCAGGTACATCGGGAGCAGCGTAACCATGCAGGCCCTTCTCTCAGTGCAGACAGCATCGGTCACAGTCCCATGGGAGAGCATCACCAGCGGCAAGCAGCGGATGTCACTTTTCACCGACAAGGGCTTACAGCAGGCAACGCCGGGTATCGATGGTGCAGCTGTTTCAGGCATGCGGAGAGGCAGGAGCAGTGGTACCAGCATCAGGAGCAGCGGTCCGAGCATCGTGGAGGCAGCGGACAGCATCGTAGTCCAAAGAGGTGTTGGACCAACAGCACAGCGCAACGGGAGCGGCAGCAAGCATTGGCAGTTTTCATCACGCTGAACAGGACACCGCAGGGGAGCAGTGCAAATCACGATCCACGCTACAACAAGCCGCGGAGAGGCAGGAGCAGCGGTATCGGCATCAGGAGCGGGAGCAGCGGTCCGAGTATTGTGGAGGCAGCATCGTAGTCCACAGGGGTGTTGGACCAACAGCACAGCGGACGCGTCAGCAGCTTTCGTCACGCCGAACAGGACACCGCAGGGGAGCAGCGCAAATCATGATCCACGCTACAACACGCTGTGGAGGTGTCACCACGAGAATCAGCCAAGATGCGCGGAGCCAAGGCCAGGACAGGAAGACACGGGCTAGGGTCGGCGATGCTCCAACGCTTCTCACGAACTGCGCAAAGCACGTCCAGACGCTAGGGACACCGCTGTGCGCTATGCTTGGCGCCAGGACTGCATCAACCGAAAGAATCATCGCTGGGGGCGGCTCAATCGAGGAGGAGATGACGCGCAGGAATGGTGAGAACATCGACAATAATAGTAAATTTGCATAATGGAATTGTTACTCCAGGAAATGTGCGGAATGTACAGAATGTTAGCAATACTGTGGTTAAATTTGCGGGGGTGCTTTGTAATAGCTAGAAGGTGCAGCTGGGCTTAGAACTAGAGCAGGGCCCTGCGGAGTCAAATGAGGATGAGGCGCAGGCTTTGTGCAAGCGTGCACCCTGTGGGAGGCGCTTCCGTGTCAGTAGCAGGCCATTTGCCTATACTAACCAGAAAAGGGATAGAAAAAGGGGTTTTCAAAGATATAGGTTCATTAATAGAGGCAGGTTTGAGGGAAAGGAGAAGGCCAAACAAAAGGGTGGAACACAGTCAGTACAACTATAAACAATTGAGCATTGGCTTCCTCTCAGCACTGGAATTGTGAGTTCAATTCCTGACCAGAGCTATATCTGTGTGGAGTTTGTATGTTCTACCTGTGTTTGCCTGGTTTTCCTCTGAGGGACACTATTTTTACCCAGAGGCAGCCATGAGCATGTTAAAATACACCAATTTCATGTATCCTGTGTACAAGGAACACAGGGGAAAGGTGTGGTGAAAATATGACGAGGTTGTCAGCGCAAAGGCCGTGGGGCATAAAGCCCATTGACTTTGGCACTAGAGACTTAGACATCTGGCTCAAAGCGCAGGCGGCGGCCATAGCTAAATGGGCGCAGCGCCACAAAAAATCCAGTGCAGGGCATGCAAAGCAAGAAATTAGACGCTGGGTTTTTTGCATTATGCGTGCAACTACAAGCACGCATGCACGTTCTGTGGCGTGAACCACTCCGTCACGGAGTGCAACAGAGAGAGGGGTAGTCACCCGCAAAAGGGGCCCACACCAGCTGGGCCTAGGAAAAGCGAATAGTCCTGTGAAGTTGGGCAGGGGCCTAGCAGGGCTGCCCAGGTATCCCAGGATTAAGGAAGCCAATTATCTGCGGGGGGGCTTCAAGGATGGTTTTAGGGTACCTATAACCAGAGAGGCATGCCCAACGGTAGCTCCAGGGACATAAGGTCCGTAAGGAGGCAGCTGGGGGTGGTATGCGAGAAAATCGCTAAGGAACTAGCGTTAGGCAGGACGGTGAGGCCATTCGCAGCCCTGCCATTGCAGGATGGGTAATTTCACCTTTGGGGAGGGAGGTCGGTCAGGCACATCCAGCACCTGTCCTACCCCGAAGGGGCGTTGGTGACCGACGCATTAGGCAAGGAACTATGCTCAGGGCAGTACCAGCCAGTTGATGTGGCCATTAGGACGGTCCGAGCACAAGGAAGGGTGAGCAGGTCAGTCTTATGCCCTGTTAGCCACTCGAAAGAAACCCCCCTTACTGGTGGGGGTTTTAACCCTTTTTCAAAGGCAGGAGGAATTGAAGACACTGTGTGTTGAGCCTGCTTGTCCAGTTATACACACTCAAAAGCATTTGTGTTTGAAGCTCAGAGATTGGGTTTCCTGTCCATCCTACAGCAATTTTATGGCTGTCATTCAGGAAGCAGCCTTATCAGATACTCCTCTTGTGAGGTGTGATAACCCCTTGAAAGAAAAAAGAGAGCGTTAGCTCACCGCACAGTCTTAGGGACAATGAAAAAATGGACACTAAGAAAATTACTCGGTGATACCTTAACCCCAAATTTCTATATCATGCACTCATGTGTCTGTGTTTTGATTGAAACAAGTGGGGGGTGCTCCCTGAGAGTTAGATTTAATTTTTATACAAAACTATACCAAGAAGGTAGACAAGAACTCTCCTATAATGGGGCACTCAGATGGTATATAAATCTATATGCTACACCATTGGATCACAAATAGGGAGGAAAATGTAGGAGAAAGATAAGAAAAGATAGAATTAAAAACACATTCTCCTAAGACTTAACTTTTATTAGATCAATAATTAAAACGTAATTTGAGATTACACTCACATTCTAAAAAGGCGAAATATAGACACACTACATATACTACAACATGTAACAAAATAAAAGGTACAGGTATTGGTTAAACTTCTGCGGGCCTCAGCCCACTCTACTTATTGAAAATCGTATTATTGAGTGACCCTGTTAATAGGTTAGTCAAGACCTACAGGGCATTTTTCTTGGTTCTGCTGCCTCGTATGTGCTGTTGCATTATATACGTAGGTGAGAGACCTTTACTCGTGCCAGTCTCTAGAGTCACAGACAGTGCCAGAGCTTTAAATGGAGAGTGTATCCTTCGCTTCTACTTTTGGCTGATAACCATGAGGTCAGTGCAACCAATGAGAGGGCTACTCACACTTCTCCTGTTCTGGTGTTTGAAAAGAGTGCAGAGTATATAGTGAAAGAAAAAGACATGACTATATCGCAGGTTTCGTGGTTCTGCTGCCATGCATGTGATGAGACATTATATGCATGGTGAGAGACCATTACTATTGCTAGTCAGTAGAAATAAAGATACAACCAATCAGTATGCACTGTGTCCCATTCGCCTTGTATATTGGCTGATGATACTAAGATCAGTGCAACCAATTTATAGGTTACTGACACTGTGCTGCTGTGGTGTTGAAAAATATAGGTATGAACTTTGTCTATTATAGTCTAAAGCATATTAACACCAGAATTCATGAATTCATCATATATATTTTTATCACGGAGCAGATAATATTCTCCCAGCAGCCACCATAGGTGTTTTTTTACTCAAATTATATATGCTAAGGACAAATAGTTCATAAATAATATTACTTCAAAATATGGTTTTTTGTATCCTATTCACTTTAATTGCTCATTACTCTTATTCTGTGACTACCATAGAATCTTATATATTGTATTTTATCCCTCCAATTAGATAACACCCATTGTCATCACAAAAAATATTCAATTGCTCCCAGCAACATTGTGTTCTATTTTTCTAAGGTGTTATTCAGAGCATATAGTTTAACACTAATCACATGCATAATCAGAAAGGATATTCAACTATATAATTTAAAGCACATCTGTCTCATATATTGAGACTTCAATGTTTGTGCTATTGGTTTCAAACATCAGGGTCATTCATAAATGTATTTACGGAGAAAAAATATATAGATTTAAACATACTTATCTTGTGAAGCAATCATAAACATTCTGTTTTGGTCCAACACTCACAGCCACAGGTGTTTTTAATAGGTAATTTTATCACATATCATACACAAACCTTACACCCTGTGTCACGCTGCTTTTCTTTTGAGATATTGGATCAGTATGAACGCTATAACCATTAGCTTCACATAAGATGGTTAATTAATGCATACAACCTGTACCGAGGGGCAGCCCGCCGTGCGCACTGGCAAGGCGCCCTAAACACTCCTTCCTCTAACGTACGTTTCGCCCGTGGCTTGTTCACAGAGGGGGGAACAGCTTCCCCCCTCTGTGAACAAGCCACGGGCGAAACGTACGTTAGAGGAAGGAGTGTTTAGGGCGCCTTGCCAGTGCGCACGGCGGGCTGCCCCTCGGTACAGGTTGTATGCATTAATTAACCATCTTATGTGAAGCTAATGGTTATAGCGTTCATACTGATCCAATATCTCAAAAGAAAAGCAGCGTGACACAGGGTGTAAGGTTTGTGTATGATATGTGATAAAATTACCTATTAAAAACACCTGTGGCTGTGAGTGTTGGACCAAAACAGAATGTTTATGATTGCTTCACAAGATAAGTATGTTTAAATCTATATATTTTTTCTCCGTAAATACATTTATGAATGACCCTGATGTTTGAAACCAATAGCACAAACATTGAAGTCTCAATATATGAGACAGATGTGCTTTAAATTATATAGTTGAATATCCTTTCTGATTATGCATGTGATTAGTGTTAAACTATATACTCTGAATAACACCTTAGAAAAATAGAACACAATGTTGCTGGGAGCAATTGAATATTTTTTGTGATGACAATGGGTGTTATCTAATTGGAGGGATAAAATACAATATATAAGATTCTATGGTAGTCACAGAATAAGAGTAATGAGCAATTAAAGTGAATAGGATACAAAAAAACATATTTTGAAGTAATATTATTTATGAACTATTTGTCCTTAGCATATATAATTTGAGTAAAAAAACACCTATGGTGGCTGCTGGGAGAATATTATCTGCTCCGTGATAAAAATATATATGATGAATTCATGAATTCTGGTGTTAATATGCTTTAGACTATAATAGACAAAGTTCATACCTATATTTTTCAACACCACAGCAGCACAGTGTCAGTAACCTATAAATTGGTTGCACTGATCTTAGTATCATCAGCCAATATACAAGGCGAATGGGACACAGTGCATACTGATTGGTTGTATCTTTATTTCTACTGACTAGCAATAGTAATGGTCTCTCACCATGCATATAATGTCTCATCACATGCATGGCAGCAGAACCACGAAACCTGCGATATAGTCATGTCTTTTTCTTTCACTATATACTCTGCACTCTTTTCAAACACCAGAACAGGAGAAGTGTGAGTAGCCCTCTCATTGGTTGCACTGACCTCATGGTTATCAGCCAAAAGTAGAAGCGAAGGATACACTCTCCATTTAAAGCTCTGGCACTGTCTGTGACTCTAGAGACTGGCACGAGTAAAGGTCTCTCACCTACGTATATAATGCAACAGCACATACGAGGCAGCAGAACCAAGAAAAATGCCCTGTAGGTCTTGACTAACCTATTAACAGGGTCACTCAATAATACGATTTTCAATAAGTAGAGTGGGCTGAGGCCCACAGAAGTTTAACCAATACCTGTACCTTTTATTTTGTTACATGTTGTAGTATATGTAGTGTGTCTATATTTCGCCTTTTTAGAATAAGTGAGTGTAATCTCAAATTACGTTTTAATTATTGATCTAATAAAAGTTAAGTCTTAGGAGAATGTGTTTTTAATTCTATATTTTCTTATCTTTCTCCTACATTTTCCTCCCTATTTGTGATCCAATGGTGTAGCATATAGATTTATATACCATCTGAGTGCCCCATTATAGGAGAGTTCTTGTCTACCTTCTTGGTATAGTTTTGTATAAAAACCCCTTGAAAGAGGCAGAGTCTGGAAGCCAGGTCAGTGGCGCACCCAGGGGGGGTTTCCGAGCACCCAGAAACCCCCCTCCACTAAAAAATTTTTTATTTTTTTTAATAGCTGCATGAGTATTATTAATGGCTGTCTAGCGTCCTCTGCAGCCTGCTGTCTTCCTGGTGGCACTTGTAAGTGCTTTATAGAAGTTTACTTTATTTTAATTATAGTACATATATATCCATGTCCATACATATATACACATGTATATACATACATACATACATATAAACACACACACGCACACATATGATATACATACTTGTGTATATATACATGTACTGTATGTGTGTGTATATATATATATATATATATATATACACGGTATATATATATATATATAGAGAGAGAGAGAGAGAGAGAGAGAAAAAGACGTGGCACTCACGGCAGATTTGCAAAGAATCACAAGGACATCAGTCGCTGAGGTAGAGCAACGTTTCAGTGGCAATCCACTGTCGTCAGGCTTTATTAAAATACATTAAAAGACATCTTACCTTTATAGAACCCCCACGTGCATGTTAGGAAACAGTCCGGACCCGAACTTCCGGTCGGGCGGACGGAAATGACGTGATAGTGCCGTCAGCGCACTGAAAGAAGAAACCATCACCATGGTAACAAAAACGCTCATATACAGATATCCTTGAAATGTTACTGGTTAGAACAAACTTCAATCAAGTAGCTATCAAAAGCAATACAATTAGATAATATCAAACAAGGAACGCTTCTATAGATGAATTTTTTGGATGCACGATCACAGCAGCACAATTCATTCTAAGCGGATTGTTTAAATGATACTGACATATTCCTGATAACAAATAATTCTTTAAACAAATTACTTGTATCCCAACCTATGCCCACAACGATCACTGTAATCAACCTGATTGTGTCTCAATACAGTATATTATTATAAGGATAGTATATTGTTATAAAAAACAAGAATAAGATAGATACTCATTCAAACCATTTGGGTGAATCACCCCCAGATAAGCTATCCATTTTGTCTCCATTTGGAGTAATTTGGACGCCCGATCACCGCCCCTGATGTTATTAGGGATGTGATCTATCATCCTATACCGTATACTATTGATAGGATGTTTGCAAAAGGCAAAATGTCTGGCTACGGGCTGATCGCTGCTGCCAGTCTCCAAAGCTTTTCTAATGGCCGACCTGTGACAGGTCATCCTTTCTTTAAATTTGCGTTCGGATTTACCGACATAACTGAGCCCACATGGGCATACAATCTGATAAATGATAAATGTCGAATTGCAAGTTAGACGGTGTCGTATCAAGATCTTTTTATCCGTCTGTGGGTGATTGAATGAATCCCCTGTCAATAAATATTGACAGGTAACACGTGCATTTAAAACAACCTAATTTGGAGGTTGTTTGAGACAAAAAATGTGTGGTTGATGTTAATGGATCCTCTGAAATACCTGAGACATCGGTTTTTACCAAATAGTCTCTCAAGTTTTTCCCTTTGGAATAACAGGGCATTAGCCTCGAACCGGACAAATGTAACTGTGCATCTGTTTCTAATAAGGGCCAGTGTTTTTTAGCAATTTGTGTTATGGTATTGGACTTAGTATTAAATTTATTTACCCATGGGAATTTAGTCTGATGTTGTTCATCACTCTTGATCTTATTTTGTAACAAAGACCTCCTATCCATACTCATAACCTTCAATTTAGCTGATTTTAGCAACTCTTTAAAGTAACCTCTTCCAAGTAATTTAGTGATTAACGCATCAATCTGAGCTGAGGCCACATCTGCATTACTGTTGATGCGTCTAATCCTGATCATTTGCGAGTATGGTAATCCTCTTTTTAGTGAGGGAGGATGACAACTATGTGCGTGTAATAGTTGGTTGCAATCAGTGGGTTTAACATAGATGGTAGTATTGATCTTATTATTTTGAATTTTTACCAAAACATCCAGAAAATTAATTACCTTCTGGTTAAACTCAAAGGTGAATTTAATAGGGCCAACACCTGCATTGTAGCCCTCCAACAATTCTGTCAGTGCCACTATGTCATCTTTCCACAAAATAAATAAATCATCTATGTAACGATTGAAAAGAATTGCCCCTGATCTAAAGCAATCACTGCTATAAAACAAATCTTCTTCAATAGAAAACATAAAAATGTTTGCATACGTGGGAGAAACCGCAGATCCCATCGCACACCCTTGGACTTGTAAATAAAATTGTTTCCCATATAGAAAAAAGTTGTTAGACAATACTAGTTCCAATAATGACAAGATTACATTTATTTTGTCTATATCAAACACTGCCTTTCTAAGAAGAAATCTTCTAACCGCTGGTAACCCCATATCATGGGGAATTGATGTATAAAGACTGACAACATCCACGGTTGCCAGCCAGCAATTATCGGGTAATGAATCAATAGATTGAAGATTATTTAAAAATGCAGTGGTGTCAACCAAATAACTGGATTCTTCACAAAGCAAAGGTTGTAGCAAGCAATCTAGAAAGACCGACACAGGTTGCAAAAGAGAACCCCTCGCCGACACAATGGGTCGGCCGGGGGGAGGGTTTGTTCCCTTGTGGATCTTGGGCAATAGATAAAATATAGGCACTATCGGGAACTGCGGTACCAAGACTTCCATAATCTCTTGTGTAATTAACTCAACCTTTAAAGCTTGTGAAAGAATTTCAATAAGACGTTTCTTACAACTCGCAGATGGATTAGCATGTAACTTTATATACACCTCAACAAAAGACAATTGTCGTAATGCTTCTGTGTTGTAATCCTTGAAATCTTGTAACACTATCACACCCCCTTTGTCCGATGGCCTAATAATCAGTCTATCATTCTTGGATAAACCTTGTAGAGCATTCCGTTCAGCTTTCGTGAGATTTGCTCACCGGAGCCCACAGTACTTTTCACCTCATGCTCAAAAATTCTCATGAAAGTTTTCAGACTTGAATTGTTTGACAAAGGGTCAAATACAGATTTTTGACGGAAAGGAAGAAGTTTAGTAGGCAAAGATTTCTGCATACTGGTACTGGTATGATTGCCAAAATGTTCCCTTAGTTTAACCTTGCGTTGAAGTTTCTATTTCTCTATATTCCATTGAAGATCATTAAACGGAACAGACGGCACAAATGACAGTCCTTTATTCAGCAACTTTATTTCGGTATCCGATAGCTCATATGATGATAACTTGCAGATCATTTCTTTTTGTATCGTGGTGGCCTGCCGACTCGACCCCTGCCTCTGCCATTGGCGGCCTCTGCGGGTAAACCGCCGCTTTCTGAATTGACTCGATCTTTCATCGCAACCCCTAAAGGGGCTGATGCTTGATTTGGTCTCTCAGATTCACTAGTGGATTCCACCGATGAATCCGTGTCTAACCTATAATTTTGCTTAAATTGGCAACGGAAAAAGGGACGTTTCTTATCTGTAGGATTAGTGCCGGACAGCCACCTGTACACCGTGTGTCTCTCATAATCTTCCTCCACTTTGGACAGCTTTTTCTTTTTAAAATCAATGAGTTCTTTTTTTATACTGGGTGATTTGTGTTTGTAACTTTTTCATCCAGCGAACATTTATTTAAGATGGCAATCCATCGTCGGCAGAAGTTTGCATCGTATCTGCCTATGGTGGGACAATTATGAACACGGAAGCCCCTTGGTATTTTCTTAGATCTAAAATAGTCGCTAAGGGACAGCCCATGAAGATCAAAATCAACTTCTTTCTTTTTGAGATTCAGTAAATCTCTAAAAATAATATTCGGGGCCATAGCTTGAAGTGTCCTCCATTAAATTGGCGACGGAAAAAGGGACTTTTGCCGACGATGGATTGCCATCTTAAATAAATGTTCGCTGGACTTAATTTTATTAGTTATCGAACAATCTACTAAGGAACTGGAATTAGTTAGATCCAAAATCACAGCCTTTGAAAACAGCAATTTATCTGTCCTCACTGCGGATGCAGAGGGTGAGTGGATGAAAAAGTTACAAACACAAATCACCCAGTATAAAAAAAGAACTCATTGATTTTAAAAAGAAAAAGCTGTCCAAAGTGGAGGAAGATTATGAGAGACACACGGTGTACAGGTGGCTGTCCGGCACTAATCCTACAGATAAGAAACGTCCCTTTTTCCGTTGCCAATTTAAGCAAAATTATAGGTTAGACACGGATTCATCGGTGGAATCCACTAGTGAATCTGAGAGACCAAATCAAGCATCAGCCCCTTTAGGGGTTGCGATGAAAGATCGAGTCAATTCAGAAAGCGGCGGTTTACCCGCAGAGGCCGCCAATGGCAGAGGCAGGGGTCGAGTCGGCAGGCCACCACGATACAAAAAGAAATGATCTGCAAGTTATCATCATATGAGCTATCGGATACCGAAATAAAGTTGCTGAATAAAGGACTGTCATTTGTGCCGTCTGTTCCGTTTAATGATCTTCAATGGAATATAGAGAAATACAAACTTCAACGCAAGGTTAAACTAAGGGAACATTTTGGCAATCATACCAGTACCAGTATGCAGAAATCTTTGCCTACTAAACTTCTTCCTTTCCGTCAAAAATCTGTATTTGACCCTTTGTCAAACAATTCAAGTCTGAAAACTTTCATGAGAATTTTTGAGCATGAGGTGAAAAGTACTGTGGGCTTCGGTGAGCAAATACATCCAAATCTCACGAAAGCTGAACGGAATGCTCTACAAGGTTTATCCAAGAATGATAGACTGATTATTAGGCCATCGGACAAAGGGGGTGTGATAGCGTTACAAGATTTCAAGGATTACAACACAGAAGCATTACGACAATTGTCTTGTGTTGAGGTGTATATAAAGTTACATGCTAATCCATCTGCGAGTTGTAAGAAACGTCTTATTGAAATTCTTTCACAAGCTTTAAAGGTTGAGTTAATTACACAAGAGATTATGGAAGTCTTGGTACCGCAGTTCCCGATAGTGCCTATATTTTATCTATTGCCCAAGATCCACAAGGGAACAAACCCTCCCCCCGGCCGACCCATTGTGTCGCCGAGGGGTTCTCTTTTGCAACCTGTGTCGGTCTTTCTAGATTGCTTGCTACAACCTTTGCTTTGTGAAGAATCCAGTTATTTGGTTGACACCACTGCATTTTTAAATAATCTTCAATCTATTGATTCATTACCCGATAATTGCTGGCTGGCAACCGTGGATGTTGTCAGTCTTTATACATCAATTCCCCATGATATGGGGTTAGCAGCGGTTAGAAGATTTCTTCTTAGAAAGGCAGTGTTTGATATAGACAAAATAAATGTAATCTTGTCATTATTGGAACTAGTATTGTCTAACAACTTTTTTCTATATGGGAAACAATTTTATTTACAAGTCCAAGGGTGTGCGTTGGGATCTGCGGTTTCTCCCACGTATGCAAACATTTTTATGTTTTCTATTGAAGAAGATTTGTTTTATAGCAGTGATTGCTTTAGATCAGGGGCAATTCTTTTCAATCGTTACATAGATGATTTATTTATTTTGTGGAAAGATGACATAGTGGCACTGACAGAATTGTTGGAGGGCTACAATGCAGGTGTTGGTCCTATTAAATTCACCTTTGAGTTTAACCAGAAGGTAATTAATTTTCTGGATGTTTTGGTAAAAATTCTAAATAATAAGATCAATACTACCATCTATGTAAAACCCACTGATTGCAACCAACTATTACACGCACATAGTTGTCATCCTCCCTCACTAAAAAGAGGATTACCATACTCGCAAATGATCAGGATCAGACGCATCAACAGCAATGCAGATGTGGCCTCAGCTCAGATTGATGCGTTAATCACTAAATTACTTGGAAGAGGTTACTTTAAAGAGTTGCTAAAATCAGCTAAATTGAAGGTTATGAGTATGGATAGGAGGTCTTTGTTACAAAATAAGATCAAGAGTGATGAACAACATCAGACTAAATTCCCATGGGTAAATAAATTTAATACTAAGTCCAATACCATAACACAAATTGCTAAAAACATTGGCCCTTATTAGAAACAGATGCACAGTTACATTTGTCCGGTTCGAGGCTAATGCCCTGTTATTCCAAAGGGAAAAACTTGAGAGACTATTTGGTAAAAACCGATGTCTCAGGTATTTCAGAGGTTCCATTAACATCAACCACACATTTTTTGTCTCAAACAACCTCCAAATTAGGTTGTTTTAAATGCACATGTGTTACCTGTCAATATTTATTGACAGGGGATTCATTCAATCACCCACAGACGGGTAAAAAGATCTTGATACGACACCGTCTAACTTGCAATTCGACATTTATCATTTATCAGATTGTATGCCCATGTGGGCTCAGTTATGTCGGTAAATCCGAACGCAAATTTAAAGAAAGGATGACCTGTCACAGGTCGGCCATTAGAAAAGCTTTGGAGACTGGCAGCAGCGATCAGCCCGTAGCCAGACATTTTGCCTTTTGCAAACATCCTATCAATAGTATACGGTATAGGATGATAGATCACATCCCTAATAACATCAGGGGCGGTGATCGGGCGTCCAAATTACTCCAAATGGAGACAAAATGGATAGCTTATCTGGGGGTGATTCACCCAAATGGTTTGAATGAGTATCTATCTTATTCTTGTTTTTTATAACAATATACCATCCTTATAATAATATACTGTATTGAGACACAATCAGGTTGATTACAGTGATCGTTGTGGGCATAGGTTGGGATACAAGTAATTTGTTTAAAGAATTATTTGTTATGAGGAATATGTCAGTATCATTTAAACAATCCGCTTAGAATGAATTGTGCTGCTGTGATCGTGCATCCAAAAAATTCATCTATAGAAGCGTTCCTTGTTTGATATTATCTAATCGTATTGCTTTTGATAGCTACTTGATTGAAGTTTGTTCTAACCAGTAACATTTCAAGGATATCTGTATATGAGCGTTTTTGTTACCATGGTGATGGTTTCTTCTTTCAGTGCGCTGACGGCACTATCACGTCATTTCCGTCCGCCCGACCGGAAGTTCGGGTCCGGACTGTTTCCTAACATGCACGTGGGGGTTCTATAAAGGTAAGATGTCTTTTAATGTATTTTAATAAAGCCTGACGACAGTGGATTGCCACTGAAACGTTGCTCTACCTCAGCGAGTGATGTCCTTGTGATTCTTTGCAAATCTGCCGTGAGTGCCACGTCTTTTTCTCTCTATGTTGTACCTTAACGGAGGCACCGGCATTACTCACATTTAAGCATTTTGGAGTGCCTATCCATGCATATGTATATATATTTATATATATATATATATATATATATACACGGTATATATATATGTGTATATATATATATATATATATATATATATATATATATACACGGTATATATATATGTGTATATATATATATATATATATATATATATACACGGTATATATATATATATATATATGTATATATATATATATATACATACATACACACACACACACACACACACACACACACACACACAGGCACACTAGTTTTACGGACCCAGCATATACTGGGTCACCTTAGTCCCCTCCCCCGTGATTGGCTCCACCAAGTTCTGGAAACCCCCCCATGCAAATCCTGCGTTTGCCACTGCAGGTATCAGGCTTTTTGAGCTGGCCCACATTACAGCTCCCCCCCTGTGGTGAAAAATAAACATCCTGTTCTTTTACAATCCAGCAAAGGGGAATTACAACTGTCCTCTATGTTAATTCATACTTACATACATTTTTTTTCTCCTCTACGGGAGAAGCCCGGAGAGGAGACGCTGCAGTGTCTTCGGGGGGCGGGGCCGGATGGTGACATCACCAAGCCCCGCCCCCACATCAAGAAATGCCGTGATTTGCGGGTCCGCGGGAAGTGGGCGGGGCTAAAATGATGCGATTTGCGTAATTTTGGCCCCTTCTCCACCCGACGGACCCGCGAATGCGGGAGGTTATCTCTCCATCCTGCTCGCATCACTAGGGTGCGAGCAGGATGCGGGAGACCTGCCCACTCTTCCGAGGGTGCGGGGGGCTACCCCAAAAAACGGGAGCCTCCCGCAGCTTCCGGGAGAGTAGGTAAGTATGTGTTAATTACAGCCTGGCATGCAGTTTAAGAAATGTCATTTACAATATAGGGAATAACATGATACTACATGTCAGACAGTATATGCACAATATCATATTTCAGGATCCGATCACGTTATGGATCCTGACATTGGGAGCCCTAAGGGCAAAGCTAGACGTAGAGTCAGCCTTTAGGCTGCTTCCCTTGCATCAGGAGAGCTTCAGTCTCATGGGTCGAAGCTGCAGTGGATAATTTCTTTCTCTATCGTCCTAGTGGATGCTGGGGTTCCTGAAAGGACCATGGGGAATAGCGGCTCCGCAGGAGACAGGGCACAAAAAGTAAAGCTTTTCCAGATCAGGTGGTGTGCACTGGCTCCTCCCCCTATGACCCTCCTCCAGACTCCAGTTAGATTTTTGTGCCCGGCCGAGAAGGGTGCAATTCTAGGTGGCTCTCATAAAGAGCTGCTTAGAGAAAGTTTAGCTTAGGTTTTTTATTTTACAGTGATTCCTGCTGGCAACAGGATCACTGCAACGAGGGACAGAGGGGAGAAGAAGTGAACTCACCTGCGTGCAGGATGGATTGGCTTCTTGGCTACTGGACATCAGCTCCAGAGGGACGATCACAGGTACAGCCTGGATGGTCACCGGAGCCGCGCCGCCGGCCCCCTTGCAGATGCTGAAGTAAGAAGAGGTCCAGAATCGGCGGCTGAAGACTCCTGCAGTCTTCTAAAGGTAGCGCACAGCACTGCAGCTGTGCGCCATTTTCCTCTCAGCACACTTCACACGCAGTCACTGAGGGTGCAGGGCGCTGGGGGGGGGCGCCCTGGGAGGCAAATGAAAACCTATTAAAAGGCTAAAAATACCTCACATATAGCCCCCAGAGGCTATATGGAGATATTTAACCCCTGCCTGTATTCACAAAATAGCGGGAGACGAGCCCGCCGAAAAAGGGGCGGGGCCTATCTCCTCAGCACACGGCGCCATTTCCTCTCACAGTTCCGCTGGTCAGGACGGCTCCCAGGTCTCTCCCCTGCACTGCACTACAGAAACAGGGTAAAACAGAGAGGGGGGGCAAATTTAATGGCAATATCTTGATATATATAAAGCAGCTATAAGGGAGCACTTATTATAAGGCTATCCCTGTCATATATAGCGCTTTTTGGTGTGTGCTGGCAGACTCTCCCTCTGTCTCCCCAAAGGGCTAGTGGGTCCTGTCTTCGTTTAGAGCATTCCCTGTGTGTCTGCTGTGTGTCGGTACGTGTGTGTCGACATGTATGAGGACGATATTGGTGTGGAGGCGGAGCAATTGCCAAATATGGGGATGTCACCTCCTAGGGGGTCGACACCAGAATGGATGCCTTTATTTGTGGAATTACGGGATAGCGTCAACTCGCTTAAGCAGTCGTTTGACGACATGAGGCGGCCGGACAATCAATTAGTGCCTGTCCAGGCGCCTCAAACACCGTCAGGGGCTGTAAAACGCCCTTTGCCTCAGTCGGTCGACACAGACCCAGACACAGGCACTGATTCCAGTGGTGACGGTGACCAATCAACCGTATTTTCCAGTAGGGCCACACGTTATATGATTTTGGCAATGAAGGAGGCGTTACATTTAGCTGATACTACAGGTACCACTAAACAGGGTATTATGTGGGGTGTGAAAAAACTACCTATAGTTTTTCCTGAATCAGAAGAATTAAATGACGTGTGTGATGAAGCGTGGGTTGCCCCTGATAAAAAGCTGATAATTTCAAAGAAATTATTGGCATTATACCCTTTCCCGCCAGAGGTTAGGGAGCGCTGGGAAACACCTCCTAGGGTGGACAAGGCGCTAGCACGCTTATCAAAACAAGTGGCGTTACCTTCTCCTGAGACGGCCGCACTTAAAGATCCATCAGATAGGAGGATGGAAAATATCCAAAAAAGTATATACACACATGCAGGTGTTATACTACGACCAGCTATAGCGTCTGCCTGGATGTGCAGTGCTGGGGTAGTTTGGTCAGAGTCCCTGATTGAAAATATTGATACCCTGGACAGGGACAATATTTTACTGTCGTTAGAACAAATAAAGGATGCATTTCTTTATATGCGTGATGCACAGAGGGATATCTGCACACTGGCATCACGGGTAAGTGCTATGTCCATTTCGGCCAGAAGAGCTTTATGGACGCGACAGTGGACAGGCGATGCGGATTCAAAACGGCATATGGAAGTTTTGCCGTATAAAGGGGAGGAGTTATTTGGAGTCGGTCTATCAGATTTGGTGGCCACGGCTACAGCCGGGAAATCCACCTTTCTACCTCAAGTCACTCCCCAACAGAAAAAGGCACCGACTTTTCAACCGCAGCCCTTTCGTTCCTTTAAAAATAAGAGAGCAAAGGGCTATTCATATCTGCCACGAGGCAGAGGTCGAGGGAAGAAACAGCAACAGGCAGCTCCTTCCCAGGAACAGAAGCCCTCCCCGGCTTCTACAAAAGCCTCAGCATGACGCTGGGGCTTCTCAAGCGGACTCGGGGACGGTGGGAGGTCGTCTCAAAAATTACAGCGCGCAGTGGGCTCACTCGCAGGTAGATCCCTGGATCCTGCAGATAATATCTCAGGGGTACAGGTTGGAATTAGAGACAGATCCACCTCGCCGTTTCCTGAAGTCTGCTTTACCAACGTCCCCTTCCGAAAGGGAGACGGTTTTGGAAGCCATTCACAAGCTGTACTCTCAGCAGGTGATAGTCAAGGTACCTCTTCTACAATAAGGGAAGGGGTATTATTCCACTCTATTTGTGGTACCGAAGCCGGATGGCTCGGTAAGGCCTATTCTAAATCTGAAGTCCTTGAACCTGTACATAAAGAAGTTCAAGTTCAAGATGGAGTCACTCAGAGCAGTGATAGCGAACCTGGAAGAAGGGGACTTTATGGTATCCTTGGACATCAAGGATGCGTATCTCCACGTTCCAATTTACCCCTCACACCAGGGGTACCTCAGGTTCGTTGTACAAAACTGTCACTATCAGTTTCAGACGCTGCCGTTTGGTTTGTCCACGGCACCTCGGATCTTTACAAAGGTAATGGCCGAGATGATGATTCTTCTTCGAAGAAAAGGCGTATTAATTATCCCATACTTGGACGATCTCCTAATAAGGGCAAGGTCCAGAGAACAGCTAGAGATGGGATTAGCAATATCTCAAGAGGTGCTAAAGCAGCACGGATGGATTCTGAATATTCCAAAATCCCAATTAATGCCGACAACTCGTCTGCTGTTCCTAGGGATGATTCTGGACACGGTTCAGAAAAAGGTTTTTCTTCCCGAGGAAAAAGCCAAGGAGTTATCCGACCTGGTCAGGAATCTCCTAAAACCAGGAAAGGTGTCTGTACATCAATGCACAAGAGTCCTGGGAAAAATGGTGGCTTCTTACGAAGCAATTCCATTCGGCAGATTCCATGCAAGAATTTTCCAAAGGGATCTGTTGGACAAATGGTCAGGGTCGCATCTTCAGATGCACCTGCGGATAACCCTGTCTCCAAGGACAAGGGTATCTCTTCTGTGGTGGTTGCAGAGGGCTCATCTATTGGAGGGCCGCAGATTCGGCATACAGGATTGGATCCTGGTGACCACGGACGCCAGCCTGAGAGGCTGGGGAGCAGTCACACAAGGAAGAAACTTCCAGGGAGTGTGGTCGAGCCTGGAAAAGTCTCTTCACATAAACATTCTGGAACTAAGAGCAATCTACAATGCTCTAAGCCAGGCGGAACCTCTGCTTCAAGGAAGACCGGTGTTGATCCAGTCGGACAACATCACGGCAGTCGCCCATGTAAACAGACAGGGCGGCACAAGAAGCAGGAGTGCAATGGCAGAAGCTGCCAGGATCCTTCGCTGGGCGGAGAATCACGTGATAGCACTGTCAGCAGTGTTCATCCCGGGAGTGGACAACTGGGAAGCAGACTTCCTCAGCAGACACGATCTTCACCCGGGAGAGTGGGGTCTTCATCCAGAAGTTTTCCACATGCTAATAAACCGTTGGGAAAGACCAATGGTGGACATGATGGCGTCTCGCCTCAACAAAAAACTGGACAGGTATTGCGCCAGGTCAAGAGATCCGCAGGCAATAGCTGTGGACGCGCTGGTAACACCTTGGGTGTACCAGTCGGTGTATGTGTTTCCTCCTCTGCCTCTCATACCAAAGGTATTGAGAATCATAAGGCAAAGCGGAGTAAGAACGATACTAGTGGCTCCGGATTGGCCAAGACGGTCTTGGTACCCGGAACTTCAAGAGATGGTCACGGACGATCCGTGGCCTCTACCTCTAAGACAGGACCTGCTTCAGCAGGGACCGTGTCTATTCCAAGACTTACCGCGGCTGCGTTTGACGGCATGGCGGTTGAACGCCAGATCCTAAAAGGGAAAGGCATTCCAGAAGAAGTCATTCCTACCTTGATTAAGGCAAGAAAGGAAGTCACCGCGAAGCATTATCACCGCATTTGGCGGAAATATGTTGCGTGGTGCGAGGATCGGAGTGCTCCGACGGAGGAATTTCAACTGGGTCGTTTCCTACATTTCCTGCAATCAGGATTGTCTATGGGTCTCAAATTGGGATCTATTAAGGTTCAAATTTCGGCCCTGTCAATATTCTTCCAAAAAGAATTGGCCTCAGTTCCTGAGGTCCAGACTTTTGTAAAGGGAGTACTGCATATACAGCCTCCTGTGGTGCCTCCGGTGGCACCGTGGGATCTAAATGTAGTTTTAGATTTCCTCAAATCCCATTGGTTTGAACCACTAAAAGATGTGGATTTGAAATATCTCACATGGAAAGTGACTATGTTACTGGCCCTGGCGTCCGCCAGGAGAGTATCTGAACTGGCGGCTTTATCTTATAAAAGCCCTTATTTAATTTTCCATTCGGATAGGGCAGAGCTGCGGACGCGTCCGCATTTTCTCCCTAAGGTGGTATCAGCGTTTCACCTGAACCAGCCTATTGTAGTGCCTGCGGCTACAAGCGACTTGGAGGACTCCAAGTTGTTGGACGTTGTCAGAGCTTTAAAAATATACATTTCAAGGACGGCTGGAGTCAGAAAATCTGACTCGCTGTTTATACTGTATGCACCCAACAAGTTGGGTGCGCCTGCTTCTAAGCAGTCGATTGCTCGTTGGATTTGTAACACAATTCAACTTGCACATTCTGTGGCAGGCCTGCCACAGCCTAAATCTGTTAAGGCCCATTCCACAAGGAAGGTGGGCTCATCTTGGGCGGCTGCCCGAGGGGTCTCGGCATTACAACTCTGCCGAGCAGCTACGTGGTCAGGGGAGAACACGTTTGTAAAATTCTACAAATTTGATACCCTGGCAAAGGAGGACCTGGAGTTCTCTCATTCGGTGCTGCAGAGTCATCCGCACTCTCCCGCCCGTTTGGGAGCTTTGGTATAATCCCCATGGTCCTTTCAGGAACCCCAGCATCCACTAGGACGATAGAGAAAATAAGAATTTACTTACCGATAATTCTATTTCTCGGAGTCCGTAGTGGATGCTGGGCGCCCATCCCAAGTGCGGATTATCTGCAATACTTGTACATAGTTATTGTTAACTAATTCGGGTTATTGTTTAGGGAGCCATCTTTCAGAGGCTCCTCTGTTATCATACTGTTAACTGGGTTTAGATCACAAGTTGTACGGTGTGATTGGTGTGGCTGGTATGAGTCTTACCCGGGATTCAAAATCCTCCCTTATTGTGTACGCTCGTCCGGGCACAGTACCTAACTGGAGTCTGGAGGAGGGTCATAGGGGGAGGAGCCAGTGCACACCACCTGATCTGGAAAAGCTTTACTTTTTGTGCCCTGTCTCCTGCGGAGCCGCTATTCCCCATGGTCCTTTCAGGAACCCCAGCATCCACTACGGACTCCGAGAAATAGAATTATCGGTAAGTAAATTCTTATTTTTTCATCCACTAGGGGTCACTGGAGTACTCTTGGGATATGGACGGCTTCCGCAGGAACAGGGCACTGAATATTTAAATTTAGAACTCTCCACCCCTCCATATCCCAGAGTACCTCAGTGTTTTTTCTGTGCTCATCGGAGCAACAGGGCTGGTGTGGGGGTGCCACACTTAGTAAATATTTTTTAATTTTTATTTTTGTTTTTACAACTTCAGCACATCCCTTCCCAGTTTCTACTAAAAACATGGGTCCGGGATAGTGCCGCTGCACGGAGCAGCGCATGGCGTGTCGGTCCTCACAAAGAGCACCCTCACAGCCACACACAGCTCACTCCCTGACTGCTGCTACAGCTGGACGGAGCTTACAGATAGAAGCCCCGTCACAGCCATCTCTTCTGGAGTCAGGTATGCTGGGGGGACGGGGCGGTCAGCGCACGCTGCCGCCCCGCTGTGTGGGGACAATGTTCAGAGCCGGCGCCGCTGCGCCCACACCCGCCTCTCCTAACTGGCCGCCCCGGCAACCGCTCTGATCAGCGCCGCGCTCCTCCGCCGCTAAGACCCCGCCGGCCGCCGCTGCAGGACCGCTCTCCATTACAGCGCTCCCCGGCTCCCTGCACTCGATCGCGGACCCGCTCCCCGGTAACTCCCGCTCAGACAGCGGTACACGGGCCACAGGGGAGGGAGCAGAAGGGGGGGGAAGGATACACTTTAGCGGAGGGCTGCAAAAAGGGGGTGACAGCATTAATGACATAGGCTGTTAAGCCTATATGAACGGGTTTGCTGCACTTGTTAAATATACCCTGCGATGTGAGGCATGGGTGCCATTTTAACCATGCTTCCTGTCTTCCTGTTGTGATTCCAGAACGTTCCTGTCCTACATCTCTACTCCACCGGAGGCGCAGGGGTGTTAGTGGGAATTTGGGATCAGGTTTCATATAGTAGCGGCCACGTGCACTGCTCTTGGCCAGATATATACATAGACACACCTTAGTACTATTTTACTGAGTCGTGCAAGTTGTCTGTCTTTTGTATATTGTATTGTCTGTCTGCATAATGAGTAAGGCACCAGCAAAACCTAAAAAGCAGTTTCCCTGCCATGTCTGTAACAATACCACATGTACAGTATGTTTTGTGGATGCAGCTACGAATACAATTTCTGCTACGGTTTTCATCCCCGGACCCGCCATGGGCTACGCTAGCGGATGTCATGGCTGGTTTGCAATCAGAATTGGCCGCCGCTCGACAGGAGCTGGAAGCGGCAAGATCTGAGTCTAGGGTGAGACTGCTAGAACTACCGGAGGGGTCTCAGCCTTGCCAAATGTCCAAGTCCATTTTGGGTAGTAGGGATAAATTTCATTTGTCTTATGATTTACCAGTTTCTGCTATGTTGCATTCTGACGATTCTATGCCAGACCTCAGTGCGCAAGACCAGCAGTCAGATAGTGAAGATTGACAGCCCAGGCATTGATAATCTCATCCGAGCGGTGCATCAGTCTCTGAAGTTTACGGAAACTGAGGAGCCTCTGACAAATAATGAAGTCGTCTTTGCTAAACGGCAGAGGACTCCGATGGGTTTTCCTGTTTCGGGAACGCGACAGAATCCGGATAAACGGTTTTCTGTACCTCACAGATTTAAGTCTAGTTACCCGTTTCCAGAGGCTGTGACAGCTACATGGGAGAATCTGCCATTGGTGGATTCGTCTGTGTCTAAACTTACTAAGAAATTAACCATACCAGTACCAACGATACTACGCTTAATGACCCTTCAGACCGTAAAATAGAAGCTATGCTAAAATCCATGTATATAGCAGCAGGAGTGTTGCTTAGACCTGGGTTGGTTGGCATTTGGGTTACTAAGGGCTGATGGTATGCATAACAGAACTCAAGTCTGCCCTACATGGATCACCTTATACTTCTCGCTGATCACATTTGTGAAGCTGCTGATTATCTATGTACAGCTTCTACTGACGTCTGACAGCTCACTTCTCGCCTTTCATCGTCGCTAGTTACAGCACGAAGAGCACTCTGGCTGCACTCTTGGCAAGCGGAGGCGGAGATCAAAAGAGGTATAGAGGCGTTACCTTAGGGTGGCGAGAAGTTGGTTGGTCCTGAATTGGACAAATGGATTGCTGAGGCCACTGGAGGTAAGTCGGTTTTCTTACCATTGCCTCCACCGGTACCTAGACGGAAATACTCGGGCCGGCGTTCAAATCCTTTCGGCCTCAGCCCTTTCGAGGCCATGGAGGACCAGCCATGCCCGGTAAACGAGGTCGTGGGTGTGGTTTCCAACAAACCAACGCCAGTCGTCAAGGCGCTAAGGTCACCGACAAGCCAGTGGCATGACTGACTCCCAGCCCATCTTGGATCTCCAATTGTGGGAGCACGCCTTCAGACGTTCCATTTGGCGTGGTTCCAGACGTCCACAGATGGGTGGATCCGCAATTTAGTGTTTAAAGGTTACAAGATAGAGTTCGACTGTCTCCCGCCACTGCGGTTTTTCAAGACCGGACTGCCTGTGTCGGACGACAAGAGGGCGGTTCTGCAAATTGCCATTCAGTCCCTGCTGGAGTCAGCAGTTTTGATTCCGGTCCCTGTACACCAACAAGGTCAGGGTTATTATTCCAGTCTGTTTGTAGGTACCAAAGCCAGATGGCTCAGTCAGGCCAATATTGAACTTGAACGGCCTCAATCAGTACGTCACTTACTACAGATTCAAGATGGAATCTCTGCGGTCAGTAATTGCAGGTTTAGAGCCACAGGAATTCATGATTGCGCTGGATCTCAAGGATGCGTACTTACACATTCCGATTTGGCCACCTCATCAGAGGGTCTTGCGGTTTGCAATACGGCAAAACCATTACCAGTTTCAGGCTCTACCGTTTGGCCTCCCGTCAGCGCCTCGGGTATTCACCAAACATCTCAGATCCCTGGTAGTGATAATAGTTCCATACTTGGACGATCTGCTCATCAAAGCTCCGTCTCAACAGATGTTCGTCCAACATGCGTTGCTGACGTACGATGTACTAGTTCAGCACGGTTGGATTGTCAACTTAAAGAAATCACATCTGATTCCGTCTCAACGAATGCAATTCCTAGGTATGATCCTCCATGCGGTAAATCAGAGAATTTACCTACCAGAACAGAAAGTACAGATCATTCGTCATGTGGTAGGATTAGTGCTCAAGCCACGCACAGTCTCCGTACATTTGTGCATTCGCCTCTTAGGCACCATGGTGGCGGCTTTCGAATCGCTTCAGTTCGGAAGATTTCACTCACGTCCTTTTCAACTGGATGTGCGCGCACAGTGGTCGGGCTCGCATCTGCAAATTCACCACAGGGTGCGGTTGTCACCAAGGGCCAGAGTCTCTCTACTCTGGTGACTCAAAGTACACAATCTAACCACAGGGAAACGGTTCGGCGCCTGGAATTGGATAATTCTAACGACGGACGCGAGTCTCAGAGGTTGGGGAGCTGTAGTTCAAAATTATCAGCTCCAGGGTCTCTGGGCGGATCACGAAAGATTGCTGTCTATAAATGTCCTGGAACTCCGGCCACTTTACAATGCGCTGCGACAAGCAGTGCACATACTTCGGTCTCAGCCTGTCCAGGTGCAGTCAGACAACGCGACGGCAGTCGCGTACATCTACAAACAAGGAGGAAAGAGAAGCCGCATGGCAATGCGGGAAGTAGCTCGAATCCTCGATTGGGCCGAGCATCACCAAGTGATATTGTCGGCTGTCTTCATTCCGGGAGTGGACAACTGGGAGGCGGATTATCTCAGCCGTTGGGATTTTCATCCAGGAGAATGGGCATTGAATCCAGAGGTGTTTCACATGTTGGTCCAGAGGTGGGGTTACCCTCAAGTGGACCTGATGGCATCTCGCCACAATCACCAAACGCCCCAGTATGTGTCCAGAACGCGAGATCCAAAGGCAGTGGCGGTGGATGCTCTCACAATCGCGTGGCCACACAGCCTCGTGTATCTGGTTCCACCGTTTCCGCTGCTCCCTCTGTTGCTAAAACGAATCAAAAGAGAGTCCGTCACAGTCATACTAGTGGCGCCTCATTGGCCTCGGAGAGCTTGGTTCTCGTATCTCCGCGGACTACTCGCAGATGATCCTTGGCCGCTCCCACTACGTCCGGACCGGTTACAACAGGGTCCGTTCCTTTACCCCGATTTAGCACGGCTGCGTTTGACGGGGTGGCTGTTGAGACCGCCCTCTTAAGAAGAGAGGGCATTCCAGATTCGGTTATACCAACCATGTTACGAGCTAGGAAGCCGGTTACGGCAGCTCATTATTACAGTATTTGGCGTGCCTATATAGGTTGGTGTGAAGCTCGGGAGTTTCCGACATCTTCTTTCAAGTTATTCCGTCTTTTGTTATTTCTACAGACGGGGTTAGATGGAGGACTGCGTTTATCTACACTAAAAGTGCAGGTATCTGCTTTGTCAATTTACTTTCAAAGACGATTGGCTCTATTGCCGTCTGTACACACTTTTCTGCAAAGGTGTCCTAAGAGTACAGCCTCCATTCATTCCACCTACAGCGCCATGGGACTTGAATCTGGTTTTTAGATTTCTTACAGTCTTCATATTTTGAACCCTTACAACAAGTGGATATTAAGTTTCTCACTTGGAAAACAAGCAATTTTGCTCCTAGCCTTGGCTTAGGCAAGGCGTGTTTCAGATTTGGGTGCCTTGTCATGCAAGCCACCGTATTTGGTGTTTCATGATGACACAGCGGAACTTCGGACGAATCCCGCTTTCTTACCAATGGTAGTGTCATCTTTTCACATCAATCAACAATAGTAGTTCCTGTGTTAACAGGAGATTCAGGAACTTTAGATGTGGTACGCGCACTGCGCGTTTATGTATCCCGAACGTCTACTGTTCGTAAGACGGATACGTTGTTTGTTCTCTATGATGCTGCCAAGATGGGTTGGCCAGCTTCTAAGCTGAGCTTATCCAGATGGATAAAACTGACCATACGTCAGGCTTACCTTCATGCTAGGTTACAGCCGCCTACATCAGTAACAGCTCATTCCACACATTCTGTGGGAACTTCATGGGCAGCTGGTCGTGGAGCTTCTACGACGTTTGTGCGCTTTTAACAGTTTCATACGTTTGCGGCATCAGCGTCTAGCTTTGGCCGCCTAGTGTTACAGGTGCCAAACAGTTTTCCCGCCCACGGGGGAAGCTTTGGTACGTCCCAAGAGTACTCCAGTGACCCCTAGTGGATGAAAAAGAAAATTGGATTTTGGTACTTACCAGGTAAATCCTTTTCTTTGAATCCATAGGGGGCACTGGACGCCCACCCAGAGCAGTTTTTACCTGGTTTGTGGTAAGTTCAGGGGATCTTATGGTAACACACTCTCACCGACTGGTTCAGATTATCAAGTGCTGGTTATGGTGTCAACTGTTTAGTTGTCAGTAACGTTATGTGTCACCTTTATTGTTGTCCGTTATGTTATATGTAATTCTCCATTGTCAACCTCTCTAGCTCCTGTTCGGCTCAGTAAAAAACACTGAGGTACTCTGGGATATGGAGGGGTGGAGAGTTCTAAATTTAAATATTCAGTGCCCTGTTCCTGCGGAAGCCGTCCATATCCCAAGAGTACTCCAGTGCCCCCTATGGATTCAAAGAAAAGGATTTACCTGGTAAGTACCAAAATCCTATTTTTTCAGGGGAAAATGTATTGCCGACGGGCTGCGCCATTTCGGGTGCTGTCTGCGGAGCATTCAACTCTTCCCTGCAGTGGTGCCGGCAGGTGCGCACAGGGTCAAGAGCCATAGCACACCACCTAGATGATTTCCTGGGGGCAGGGCCACAAGCTGCAGCGCAGCCAATTGCTGCGCGAACTACAGGTCAAGCTGGAGGTATTCAGCGTGCCTATCGCACCAGAGAAACTGAGGGCCCAAGACAGTTTTAGCATCCGAGGGTTCAAAGCATCGATGTTGGCATACAATAGGAGGTTAGGAAGGTTTTTTCTAACTAACTGCTTTGAAGCGTTGGCCCACGGGCTGTCGGCAGCGGAGACGCAGAGAGGCAGCTGGTTCCCGAGGGTTTGTAACCATTGAGGTTTGCATGTAGCGTGCTACTGGTTTTGTTAGCAGAAGTTAATGGAAATGCAGCAGGATCCAATAGGGGGCAACCATTGATGTTTGCATCCGATGTTAGGAGGATAGAACGGTTTGCTTCTTCTAGCTATTTCTCGTGAGTTAGGCCCGGGCGGGGGCAGGGAGATAAGCTGCGGCAGCATGAAATTTATCACTGCGGTTTCTTAGTCGGGAACAGTGCAAGGCACGTTCAGAAACAGCCAGGGCACCTGGTCAGGTTTGGCAGTTTTGTGACAGGTGAAGCACAGGCAGCTGGCAGAGATGCAGGAATCAGGGAGTGCCCAGCAGGGGCCAAAGCAGTTTGTCTGGCCAAGAAGCTGGCCAGGAGAAAGGTGGCATGATGGTGGCCGCCAACAGGCGGGCTAGGGGCATAAGGGCCCACAGGCTGGCCAGCTTGTATGTCCAAGCCAGACAGAGAAACAAGGGAGCCACGTGCCAGCAAGCGAGGAGGGGGCTGGCGGTAGGGCGCCTGCGCAGCAGCATCAAGTTCAGTGCAAAGCAGATACTTGAACTGGCAGGTTTGGAGCCGGGGCAGTCGGGGTGTCCCCCCCTTCCTGGGTAAGGAAACGGGACTCCCGCAGGAGAGAGCGCGGCGGTGCCAAGTAGTGGGAAGCGCTAGGATGCATGCCAGGAGGACCAGCAGCTTCTTGATCGCTGATGGAATAGAGGTGAAAGGTGCCAGCCGGCAAGGTGGGTGGTACCTGGTCAGCGGGGGGCACTGTGCAAGAGTAGCGGCCCAACACAACAGTCATTCATTTGGGAGGTAACGATGTGGGGGACACAAAGTCCCTTGATATGTTAAGAAGGATTGGAATTGGCACTGACCTAGCATGGGCAAAGGGGCATTGGCACGCAGCCAGCATCGTGTGGTCTAGCATCATCTCCAGGCTGACCTGACGCGGCGTGCGAAAGGGGGCTGCCATAGGGAGGATCAGGAAGACGGTCAATGTGGCAGTAAGTGCGTGAGGGCACTGGGAGGAAAGGTCATCAGTCAGAAGGTCAAGGGCATGTTCGGGGCAGACGGAGGCATCTGTCGGAGGTTAGCAGTGACTTGTTCAACGACGCATTGCAAAAGGCAGGGGAAGTCTAGGGAAGGGCGGATTGCAGGGTGGGGGGTTTTCGGTACCCGGGCAGGCCCGAGAACCTCAGTGGCGGGAAGAAGCGGTGCGCAAGGCAGGTGGAGCAGGGGAGCCAGCTGATGTTGCAGATTCACCTTCGGCGAGGTGCCGCACGCCAGGCTCCAGCTGTCGGCGGCGGGCCGTCGGCTGCGCACCAGGCCAGAGTGATCTGTGGGGGCTGGCTCCATAGCGGGGGCGTTGCTGAGGGCCTACGGCGTAGGTATGTGGCACGCCCCGTCATAAATCAATGATAGGCATTGATAGGGTTTGTGCCTTGCCCACCGTTCTCTGTCCCTACCCTGCAAAATGTAAAATGTAAATAAGGTAATGTTTAATAAAACTGTGGCCAATGATTAAATCCCAGATCTTGTCTCCGAGTATGATTTCAGTAGAGGAGATATTGGGGTTGGTTTAGCAGGGACGCAGCAGGCCACCCTCTCTCCCTTAGTATTCAGTTCTCAGTTACATTCCACCAGTGCTAAAGTCTATGCTGCACTCCTAGTTTTATCTTACTGGTTTACTGTAAATCTGTAACCGAATTTGCATATCACTGCACTGTCGATTCTTGCCACGTCCAGTTCCAGAACTCAAAACACACCTAGTAACCTAAAGCGATTCCTGTTTACCTTTGTCCTGCTTTTCTGTATCTGTCCTGAGTTACTTCTCCAGTCAATAATCATGTGGTTTCCAGCCAATTGTGTAAGCCCCTACTGCTAGAAGTTTAAGTCCTGGGGCATCCTAAGTACAGACATGCACATCAAGCACTAATGGAACAATGGGTGGCTGTTATAGACAGAAGACCCTCTCACTGGCTCTAGGGGTTTTACATAGTTGTGCTGGAGTTCCCTAACAAGGACAAGATATACTAATAACTGACAGGGAAAAAGAGCTGATGATGTCAAGGGGCAAGTTATTACAGGATAGACACCAGTACTGATCAGAAATGACAGATGAGAGTAGAAGCCAACAGCACAAAAAAAATGAACATCGGCAAACAGACGGGTCTGGGACTCAGAATCGACAGCAAAAAGGCCGACACACCTTAGGTCGACGCCAATTGGTCGACACACCTTAGGTCGACATGGACAAAAGGTCGACATGGACAAAAGGTCGACAGGAACAAGGTCGACATGGAAAAAGGTCGACATGAGTTTTTGATGTTTTTTTGGTGTCGTTTTCTTCGTAGAGTGACCGGGAACCCCAATTAGTGCACCGCGTCCCCTCGCATGGCTCGCTTCGCTCGCCATGCTTCGGGCATGGTGCCTTCGCTCCGCTACCGCTTCGCTCGGCACAGATTACCGTTCCAATCGTAGTCCACGTGGATCGTTAAGTATGAAAAGGTTCCAAAAAAGAAAAAAATTCGTGAAAAACTCATGTCGACCTTTTTCCATGTCGACCTTGTTCCTGTCGACCTTTTGTCCATGTCGACCTAAAGTGTGTCGACCAACTGGCGTCGACCTAAGGTGTGTCGACCTTTTTGCTGTCGACCTGGAGTCCGGATACCCAAACAGACAGCTCATGCTATCAGATACAGGAGAGTGAGAAAGACAAAGCCTAGAAACCAGATGTATCCAAAAAAGACCAAGCCACTCTCCATGAGGAAAAGCCATTCAGATAATCGAGGACTATGCTACACCTGTTAGAATTTCCTATTATCCATGTAAGTGGTTCCCCTAAAAATGTCAAACACCTTTAGGGATATGCTAACAACGTTTAAATGTATCTAATGCTGGGTACACACCAGGATGATTCTAGGGACACTTGCACGATTTTGATACATATCGTTAGTAAAAGTGCAAATCGTGTACCTTTCACTAACGATTTGATGCGCGGTCCTGCAGGTCGTTTGTCGTATCTTTAGCTCTTTCCTGCTGTTGGGTAGATCTGACGCTATGGTTAACGACAGCATGCTCCTGAATGTGCCCACTCCTAGATCTTTTGCAAGATCTTTAAGATCTATCTTTCGTGTTTTGCACTATATCGTTTGTCAAGGACTGCCGGGGAGTTCAAGGGAAATTTTTAACAACATCGCTCATTTGCGAGTCATTCTGGTGTGTACCCAGCATAAAGGCCCACACACGCAGTACTATATAGCTGCCCATCTGACGCATTGGAATGATAAAACAGCTATATCGTTCTGTGTGTGTGCATGATATCGTTAATTGTGCGCTACTGTGGGATCTTCTGTTGTTTCACCTGATCTTTTTGCATTTTCAAGTGATCAGCGTGCAGTTGACGATCCCATGCAGTGCTATGCAGGGGGGTGGCCCCCATAGCAGGCGGCCGGGCACTGGATCGCCCCGTGTGTAAGGACCACTGATATGTCGGCCCTCAGACCCTTGGTCACATCGGTGGTACACATTGTACCGTGTGTGGCCACGTTTAGGGGGACATTTACTAAGCAGTGATAAAAGCTGAGAAGTGAGCCAGTGGAGAAGTGGCCCCATCAACCAATCAGCAGCTCTGTATCAGTCTATAGTATGCAGATTATAAATGTTACTTCAGTGCTGATTGGCTCACTTCTCTGCTCTTATCACTGTTTAGTATGAATGATGTGAGATTGCTCTTATTATAGAAATGTACAGCTGACTAACCAAAGACCTGAACATTGAGGACAATGCGACTAGAACACACAGGACTGTGCTGAATGATTTATGACACTTGTATATTATGTGTGACCTAGTCTGTAAACGGAGCAGAACAGAACTTGGCATGGAAAAAAGCTTTGTATGGTTCATATCTTGCCACATACACTGTGTAAAGATTTAAAAATATAAATGAAAAAACATTTTTGTCTGGTTATGTAATAACCAAAACGCACCATGAGGTGGAGACCAAACACCATTTCTGTAATAGATGCAATTTGGGGAATTTGCATGTTAAACCTAGCAATAGCTTCCTCAAATCATGTTAAACTTATTTTCCCATTTGTCCCAAACATTATCCAAATTCTTGAGATTATCCACTTGTAATCAATCTGTGTACATAAAAAGTGTGTGACTGTGGGCCTAATTAAGTAAGGATTGCATTTGCAAAGCTGCTTGCAAATGCAATCCTTAGCAATTCAAATGCATGCGGAGGTGCATAGCAATATTGCGATTGATGCGATCGCAGTCCAGGATGAACATTGCGGCCATCAGTCGCGATGTTCATTTGCAACAGCAGGCTGAGTAAGCCTGAGCTTACTCAGGCTTGCTGTCGCTGGGTGGCTTGCGAGGACGAGGAAACTGCATCTCGTGATGTAGTTCTTGCCACTTACGCAAATAGGGGCAACTTTTCCCTGTCCCCATTCTTCCCCCTGAACGCGTCTGCCTGTCAATCAGGCAGCGGCATTTTCATCCTTTTGTTGTGATTGCAGGACCCATTCTGCACATGCATAGTTTCTCCATCATCGTGAAACTGCAGGTTGGATCGGGATTGCAATCCAACCAGAATTAGGCCCAATTAGGCCCAATAATGGACCACCTTAATTTATCATACTGTCACTTGGCCTGAGTACCAAATGGGTGGATCTGTGCAGTTTTGCCACCCAAAATTTGATACAAGCATTAAATTGATCTGGAATACGGGTTTAAAAACTATTTTAAATAAATTTAACACATGGTGATAAGGTTTAGGATGGCATTAAATAATCATCCCGTACAAACAGTAATTGTAAAAATCTGTGACAGGTCATTTTCTTTCCTCTGAAACTGTTATGGAATCTCATAGGGGCCAGCAGCAGAACTCCAGGATGGCACTAAGCATACAGGCAGCATTGGGGACATGCAGGCGATGGGCAAATGGCATTAGTTTCCTCAGTGCACTGCTCGTGAGGTCTACAGGCAGACTGTGAGCTTGTTGGAGAAGTTTATTATAAGAGACGCGGGTGGACAACAGGGTCCAATATTGTGGTTATTTCCAGGGGTTAAAGTGAGCCGGAAAGGGGCGGAACTGCGTTCCATCAGTTCCACTTGCGTTCCGTCTCCTCCAGCTCATCTAACCTGATGTGTGCCCGGCGCCGCACAGGGAGATGCCGGGCGCCAGCTGAGATTGTGTTACCAGCAGGTGCCCGGCTCCCTCTCCACAGCAGAAGCCGGCGGCAGGAGCTCACTACTGAGCTCCGGCTTCCGGCTCCCGACTCTGTCAGTAAGCACTATGGGAGAGACGTCATGACGTCTCTCCCATAGTGCTGAGGAGCAGACGCCAGGAGGATCACAGCGGTCGGACGCGGGAGCGGGGTTTGGTAAGTATGGTGTTTTTTTTGTAAAACATATGTGTGAGTGAGTGTATTAGCGGCGCGTCTACTGGGGTCAAACTACTAAAGGGCAAGATACAGTGGGCTAACCACTGTGGGCAATCTACTGTGGGCAAACTACAAGGGTTCAAAGTACAAGGGGGCAAGCTACTGGGGGCAAACTACAAGGGGGCAAGATACTGGGGGCTAACTACTGGGGGCAAACTACAAGGGTGCAAGCTACGGGGGAAAACTACAAGGGGGCAAGATACTTGGGGCAAACTACAAGGGGGCAAGCTACTGGGGGGCAAACTACAAGGGGCTAACTACTGGGGGCATTACTACTGGGGGCATAACTGCAGGGGCTAAACTACAGGGGACATTACCACTGGGAGCTAAACTACATGGGGCAAACTACATAAGGACTAAACTGCAGGGGCTAAACTACTGGGGGCATTACCACTGTGAGGTTAAACTAAAGTGGGTGTAAACTACTGGGGTCATAACTCCAGGGGCATTACTACTGGGGGCTAAACTACTGGGGGCATAACTACTGGGGCTAAACTACAGGGGCTAAATGACTAGGGGCATTACTACAGGCAACATTACTACTGGGGGGCAATACTACACAGGGGCATTACCTTTAATGGCATAACTAATGGGGGCTCTACTAATGAGGGCATTGTAAAAGGGGCACTTCATAAGCGGCATCTCTCCTGGGGACATAAGGGGCACTACTACTGGGGGCATTGCATAAGGGGCACTACTACTATGGGCAGGGCCAGTTCTGGCGCTCTGAGCGCCCCGGGTGGAAATAGGGGGCGTGGCTTCGTACAGGGGGCGTGGTCATTTACGCCCCCTGTACAGACTGAAATGATGTGCGGTGCGCGATGACGTCATTGCGCACCGCACAGCAAAGGTCCTCTCCACGAAGGGAAACTAGGCGCGTAGCGTCTAGTTCCCTTCGTGGAGAGGACCTTTGCTGTGCGGTGCGCGATGACGTCATCGCGCACCGCACAGTAAAGGACCTCTCCACGAAGGGAAACTAGACGCGTACGCGTCTAGTTTCCCTTCACAGCGGCAGCGGGGGGACAGCGGCCAGCGGCAGCAGGCGGGCAGCGGGGGGCATACAGCAGCAGCGGATTTTGCCCTGGTGCGGCGCCCTCCGGAGGGCGCCCTGCGCCCTCCGGAAGGTGGTGCCCCGGGCAAAAGTCCTGCTTGCCTGTGACAAGATCCGCTACTGACTATGGGCTCTATATAAGGGGCACTACCACTGTGGGCACTACCAGTACAGTGGACATTGCATAAGGAGCACTACTACTGTGGGCATTGTAAAAGGGGCACTACTGCTGTGGGCATTGTGTATTACGGGGTGCTACTACTGTGGGCATTATGTGTTTTAGGAGTGCTACTACTGTGGGCATTAATACTATTGTGTGACGATGCCCTTTTCTTTTTGAGACCACGCCCCTTTTTGGGGCGCGCATCAACGGTGTGCACAATACCTTTATTGCATGGGCGCCGGGGGGAGGTGGGGGGAGTTCTACCACCTCTCTAGGACCACTTTAAGCACTGGTTATTTCTCATAAGACCACAAGTTTAATTCACCTGTGACCATTTGAACACATGTAAAATTGCAACCAGCAGTGGGAAAACATCTTTCTTCTTCTGGAAATTCCTGATCTCAATTTTACTGCAAACTATGAGAACATTGGTGTTTATGCTATAATTGATATATACCCCTGAAGAAGTCCTATGAGGACAAAACGCGTAGGGTACTGGTGCCTCATCTAATTGCCACATTGGAAGCTCTCCTTCTTGAGCTCAGGCCCGGTAGTGTTATAGACGGATTATATGTCATCTTTCCCTTAGTGACGGTTTCATAGACACCATATTATAGTTGGAAGCCACAAAATATTTTTTTAGGTATTGATCATTTTTAGAATTCATTAAAATGTTTAAAAATGGAACTGGATTCCAGTTAATGTGAGGCCATTTGGCCACTTTGTGTCGGGTGAAATTGGTGAATGGGTAGACCTATTGGAACAACTAAATATCACATGTTTAAGAGGTTAATAATTCAAGCAAAGGAAGCAATACATAATAGGTTTTAATTAAAACGTTTTAAAGTTTTTATTGATTACTATATGTAATTCAAGTATAGGAATTTATATATCCTAACAATCCAATGTTTCAAAAACTGTGCAGGGAATGGGAAAACTGAATACTCCAGTAAGGTGTGGGTGAAGTGGGCTATCTTTTAGGGTACGTAACGAACATGGGCACCATCTTGAAATATGCCATCTTGAATCTAAGTCAGTTTTTTCAAATGGAGACGGGGTCGTGTAACATGTCAAACAACATCAGAATTTGCTGAAAAGTGTATTGCTGCAAACAGATTTGAAATAGCAGTTATGGTTCAAAAGTTACAACACTTTTTTTGTTGGAATTACAGGCTGAACTGTTCTCCATAAAAGACAGTCACTTAGGTGGTCATTCCGAGTTGATCGCTAACTGCATTCGTTCGCTGTGCAGCGATGAGGCAAAAAAATGGCACTTCAGTCGCACTGCTGCCCGCAGAGTGATTGACATGAAGTGGGCGTTTCTGGGTGTCAACTGACCGTTTTCAAGGAGTGTTCGAAAAAACGCAGGCGTGCCAGGAAAAATGCAGCCGTGGTTGGCCAAACCAGTGCGTGTTTGTGACGTCAAAACAGGAACTGAACAGTCTGAAGTCATCGCAAGCGCTGAGTAGGTATTGAGCTACTCTAAAACTGCACAAAAAAACTTTGCCGCCGCTCTGCGATCCTTTCGTTCGCACTTCTGCTAAGCTAATATACACTCCCAGTGGGAGTGGATCCAATCGTCATGCACTCGCAGAAGGATTTTCAAAGAAATGCTGGCACACACTTTTTCAATGCATTGCTGGAGATGATGTCTGTTTCTTATTTTGTCCGCATACACGAGTTGCTTTAAATGACCCCACAGATAAAAGTCAAGTGGTGTGAGGTCAGGTGATCTGGGTAGCCATTCCACAGGGTGGTATTCATGTGACCGCCGCTCAGCTGACCGACAGTCACATGACCTCCTCCATCCCGACGGCTCACTATCCCGATGGTCGGCATGCCAACCAACAGGGACTATTTCCACTCGTGGGTGTCCACGACACCCATAGAGTGGGAATAGAACCCGTGGCGAGCGCAGGTCGCCACCGAGCCTGCGGAGTGGCGAGCGCAGCGAGCCCGCAAAGGGCTTGCTGCACTCGCCCCTCCCCGCCGGATCCCGGCGTCGGTATGCTGCCGGGATCCCGGCGTCCATAAGCTGACCGGCGGTCAGCCGTACTACACCCATTCCACAGAACCACGTTCCGTAGTGTGGTGGAGCCCCATCGTGTTGAAAGTAACATGGGAAGCTTCCCTCTTCATTCAGAACTGAGGGGATCACCACTTCTTGCAGCATTTCAAGCAGGAGCGGTTCTTGATGTGGGCAAGCAGTGCCTGCGCCCGGGGCGCTGCGACCTGGGGGCACGGCCACAGTCACCCCGCAGGCACTGCCGCCTACCCGCACCCCACTCCCCGGCTGCAGCAGACGCCGTGGGCTGTGTGGGCGTCCGCTGCAGCCGACTCCAGGGACAGACACTAGAGGTCATTATTGACCTCTAGAGTCTGTGCGGCGCTGCTATGGGAGAGACGTCATGACGTCTCTCCCATAGAGAGGAGCCGCGGGAGGCCAGACGGAGCAGCAGCAGCGGTCGGGAAGAAGGAGCGGGGCAGTGGTAAGTATTGTTTTGTTTTTGTGTGTATGTGTGTGTTTGTAAGCGGCTACTAAGGGGCACAGCGACAGGGGGCACAACTACTGGGGGCACAACAACAGGGGGCACAGCAACAGAGGGCACAACTACTGGGGGCAAAGCAACAGGGGACACAACTACTGGGGCAAATCTACTGGGGGCATAGCTACAGGGGGCACAGCTACTGGGGGCACAGCTACAGGGGGCAAATCTACTGGGGGCAAATCAACTGGGGGCACAACTACTTGGGGCAAATCAACTGGGGGGCACAACTACTTGGGGCAAATCTGGGTGCACAGCTACTGGGGGCATAACTGTGGCCACAGCCCTCCCCTATGAAGCCACGCCCCTATTTTTTCACGTGCGCCGGAGGCGCACACTGTTTTGCCGCGGAGGGAGGGGGGACGCCAGTGAAAACTTTTGCACTGGGCGCCACAAGGTGTATAACCGGCCCTGAAGCCACGCATCTATTTTTTCATGCGCGCCGGAGGCGCGCACTAACTGTTTTGCCGCGGAAGGGGGGGGGGTGCCAGTGGAAACTTTCTCACTTGGCGCCACAAGGTGTAGAACCGGCCCTGATTTCAAGGTAGCGTTGTGCATTTAGGTTCTGGTCAATGGAAATGGGTCCAGTTACAGGGGTACCCCATATCCCTCACCACACCATAACCTTTACGTTACCAACAACCTTGGAAGGTTCCATCCAGTGTGGATTCTTGTCACTCCAGTACCTGTGTCCGAATTTGTGTTGACCAAGAGGGATAACATGTTGAACACATTAAATGACTGTCCTTTATGGAGAACAGTTATGCCTGTGATTCCCAAAAAAAAGGGTTGTAACTTTTGAACCATAACTGCTATTTCTCTGACGTCCTAGTGGATGCTGGGAACTCCGTAAGGACCATGGGGAATAGCGGCTCCGCAGGAGACTGGGCACAAAAGTAAAGCTTTAGGACTACCTGGTGTGCACTGGCTCCTCCCCCTATGACCCTCCTCCAAGCCTCAGTTAGATTTTTGTGCCCGGCCGAGAAGGGTGCATTCTAGGAGGCTCTCCTGAGTTTCTTAGTAAAAGTTTAGTTTTAGGTTTTTTATTTTCAGTGAGACCTGCTGGCAACAGGCTCACTGCATCGAGGGACTAAGGGGAGAAGAAGCGAACCTGCCTGCTTGCAGCCAGCTTGGGCTTCTTGGCAACTGGACACCATTAGCTCCAGAGGGACCGAACACAGGCCCAGCCTCGGAGTCCGGTCCCAGAACCGCGCCGCCGGCCCCCTTACAGAGCCAGAAGCAAGAAGAGGTCCGGAAAATCGGCGGCAGAAGACATCAGTCTTCACCAAGGTAGCGCACAGCACTGCAGCTGTGCGCCATTGCTCCTCAGGCACACTTCACACTCCGGTCACTGAGGGTGCAGGGCGCTGGGGGGGGGCGCCCTGAGCAGCAATAGAAACACCTTGGCTGGCGAAAATACATCACATATAACCCCCAGGGCTATATGGATGTATTTTAACCCCTGCCAGAATACAGCAAAAAGCGTGAGAAAAGTCAGCCGAGAAGGGGGCGGAGCCTATCTCCTCAGCACACGGGCGCCATTTTCCCTCACAGCTTCGCTGGAAGGAAGTCTCCCTGACTCTCCCCTGCAGTCCTGCACTACAGAAAAGGGTAAAACAAGAGAGGGGGGCACTAATTAGGCGCAGTATAAATAAAACAGCAGCTATAAGGGGAAAAACACTTCTATAAGGTTATCCCTGTATATATATAGCGCTCTGGTGTGTGCTGGCATACTCTCCCTCTGTCTCCCCAAAGGGCTAGTGGGGTCCTGTCCTCTATCAGAGCATTCCCTGTGTGTATGCTGTGTGTCGGTACGATTGTGTCGACATGTATGAGGAGGAAAATGGTGTGGAGGCGGAGCAATTGCCTGTAATGGAGATGTCACCCCCTAGGGAGTCGACACCTGAGTGGCTGAGCTTATGGAAGGAATTACGTGACAGTGTCAGCTCTTTACAAAAGACGGTTGATGACATGAGACAGCCGGCTACTCAGCTCGTGCCTGTCTAGGCGTCTCAAAAGCCATCAGGGGCTCTAAAACGCCCGTTACCTCAGATGGCAGATACAGACGCCGACACGGATACTGACTCCAGTGTCGACGATGAAGAGACGAATGTGACTTCCAGTAGGGCCACACGTTACATGATTGATGCTATGAAAAATGTTTTACATATTTCTGATAATACAAGTACCACTAAAAAGGGTATTATGTTTGGTGAGAAAAAACTGCCTGTAGTTTTTCCTGCATCTGAGGAATTAAATGAAGTGTGTGATGAAGCGTGGGTCTCCCCCGATAAAAAACTGATAATTCCTAAAAGGTTATTAGCATCATACCCCTTCCCGCCAGAGGATAGGGCACGTTGGGAAACACCCCCTAAGGTGGATAAAGCGCTCACACGTTTGTCAAAACAGGTGGCACTACCGTCTCCTGATAGGGCCGCCCTTAAGGAACCTGCTGACAGAAAGCAGGAGAATATCCTAAAATGTATATACACTCACACGGGTGTTATACTGCGACCAGCAATCGCCTCAGCCTGGATGTGCAGTGCTGGGGTGGCTTGGTCGGATTCCCTGACTGACAATATTGATATAGGGACAGTATATTACTGACTATAGAGCATTTGAAAGATGCATTTCTATATATACGGGATGCACAGAGGGATATTTGCCGACTGGCATCAAGAGTAAGTGCGCTGTCCATTTCTGCCAGAAGAGGGTTATGGACGAGGCAGTGGTCAGGTGATGCTGATTCCAAAAGGCATATGGAAGTATTGCCTTACAAAGGGGAGGCGTTATTTGGGGTAGGTCTATCAGACCTGGTGGCCACGGCAACTGCTGGGAAATCCACATTTTTACCCCAGGTAGCCTCTCAACACAAGAAGACGCCGTATTATCAGGCGCAGTCCTTTCGGCCCCATAAGGGCAAGCGGGCAAAAGGCTCCTCATTTCAGCCCCGTGGCAGAGGGAGAGGAAAAAGGCTGCAGCAAACAGCCAGTTCCCAGGAACAGAAGCCCTCTCCCGTTTCTGCCAAGTCCTCAGCATGACGCTGGAGCTTTACAAGCGGACTCAGGCACTCCCCTAAAGTCTGCTTTACCGACGTCTCCCTCCGACAGGGAGGCGGTATTGGAAGCCATTCACAAGCTGTATTCCCAGCAGGTGATAATCAAGATACCCCTCCTGCAACAGGGACAGGGGTATTATTCCACGCTGTTTGTGGTACCGAAGCCGGACGGCTCGGTGAGACCTATTTTAAATCTGAAATCCTTGAACACTTACATACACAGGTTCAAATTCAAGATGGAGTCACTCAGAGCGGTGATTGCGAACTTGGAAGAAGGGGATTATATGGTGTCTTTGGACATCAAGGAGGCTTACCTCCATGTCCCAATTTACCCTTCTCACCAAGGATACCTCAGGTTTGTGGTACAGAACTGTCACTATCAGTTTCAGACGCTGCCGTTTGGTTTGTCCACGGTACCCCGGGTCTTTACCAAGGTAATGGCCGAAATGATGATACTCCTTCGAAGGAAGGGAGTTTTAGTTATCCCGTACTTGGACGATCTCCTGATAAGGGCAAGATCCAGGGAACAATTGGTAGTCGGGGTAGCACTATCTCAAGTAGTGTTGCGGCAGCACGGTTGGATTCTCAATATTCCAAAATCGCAGCTGATCCCGACGACACGTCTTCTATTCCTAGGGATGATCCTGGACACAGTCCAGAAAAAGGTGTTTCTCCCGGAGGAGAAAGCCAGGGAGTTATCCGAACTAGTCAGAAACCTCCTAAAACCAGGCCAAGTGTCAGTGCATCAATGCACAAGGGTCCTGGGAAAAATGGTGGCTTCCTACGAAGCAATCCCTTTCGGCAGATTCCACGCAAGAACTTTCCAGTGGGACCTGCTGGACAAATGGTCCGGATCGCATCTTCAGATGCATCAGCGGATAACCCTGTCACCAAAGACAAGGGTGTCTCTCCTGTGGTGGTTGCAGAGTGCTCATCTTCTAGAGGGCCGCAGATTCGGCATTCAGGACTGGGTCCTGGTGACCACGGATGCCAGCCTGCGAGGCTGGGGAGCAGTCACACAGGGAAGAAATTTCCAGGGCTTGTGGTCAAGCCTGGAGACATCACTTCACATAAATATCCTGGAGCTGAGGGCCATTTACAATGCCCTAAGCCAAGCAAGACCTCTGCTTCAAGGTCAGCCGGTGCTGATCCAGTCGGACAACATCACGGCAGTCGCCCACGTGAACAGACAGGGCGGCACAAGAAGCAAGGAGGGCAATGGCAGAAGCTGCAAGGATTCTTCGCTGGGCGGAAAATCATGTGATCGCACTGTCAGCAGTGTTCATTCCGGGAGTGGACAACTGGGAAGCAGACTTCCTCAGCAGGCACGACCTCCACCCGGGAGAGTGGGGACTTCACCCAGAAGTCTTCCACATGATTGTAAACCGTTGGAAAAAACCAAAGGTGGACATGATGGCGTCCCGCCTCAACAAAAAATTGGACAGGTATTGCGCCAGGTCAAGGGACCCTCAGGCAATAGCTGTGGACGCTCTGGTAACACCATGGGTGTACCAGTCAGTGTATATGTTTCCCTCCTCTGCCTCTCATACCCAAGGTACTGAGAATTATAAGACGGAGAGGAGTAAGAACTATACTCGTGGCTCCGGATTGGCCAAGAAGGACTTGGTACCCGGAACTTCAAGAGATGCTCACAGAGGACCCGTGGCCTCTACCTCTAAGAAGGGACCTGCTCCAGCAAGGACCCTGTCTGTTCCAAGACTTACCGCGGCTGCGTTTGACGGCATGGCGGTTGAACGCCGGATCCTGAAGGAAAAAGGCATTCCGGAAGAAGTCATTCCTACCCTGATCAAAGCCAGGAAGGATGTGACCGCAAAGCATTATCACCGCATTTGGCGGAAATATGTTGCGTGGTGCGAGGCCAGGAAGGCCCCAACGGAGGAATTTCAACTGGGTCGATTCCTGCATTTCCTGCAAACAGGAGTGTCTATGGGCCTAAAATTAGGATCCATTAAGGTTCAGATTTCGGCCCTGTCGATTTTCTTCCAGAAAGAACTGGCTTCAGTTCCTGAAGTTCAGTAGTTGTCAAGGGGGTGCTGCATATTCAGCCTCCTTTTGTGCCTCCAGTGGCACCTTGGGATCTCAATGTAGTTTTGGGGTTCCTAAAATCACATTGGTTTGAACCGCTTAAATCTGTGGATTTGAAATATCTCACATGGAAAGTGGTCATGCTGTTGGCCCTGGCTTCGGCCAGGCGCGTGTCAGAATTGGCGGCTTTATCTTATAAAAGCCCTTACCTGATTTTTCATACGGACAGGGCAGAATTGAGGACTCGTCCACAATTTCTCCCTAAGGTGGTTTCAGCGTTTCACCTGAACCAGCCTATTGTGGTACCTGCGGCTACTAGGGACTTGGAGGACTCCAAGTTGCTGGACGTTGTCAGGGCCCTGAAAATATATGTTTCCAGGACGGCTGGAGTCAGAAAATCTGACTCCCTGTTTATCCTGTATGCACCCAACAAGCTGGGTGCTCCTGCTTCTAAGCAGACTATTGCTCGTTGGATTTGTAGTACAATTCAGCTTGCACATTCTGTGGCAGGCCTGCCACAGCCAAAATCTGTAAAAGCCCATTCCACAAGGAAGGGGGCTCATCTTGGGCGGCTGCCCGAGGGGTCTCGGCTTTACAACTTTGCCGAGCAGCTACTTGGTCAGGGGCAAACACGTTTGCTAAATTCTACAAATTTGATACTCTGGCTGAGGAGGACCTGGAGTTCTCTCATTCGGTGCTGCAGAGTCATCCGCACTCTCCCGCCCGTTTGGGAGCTTTGGTATAATCCCCATGGTCCTTACGGAGTTCCCAGCATCCACTAGGACGTCAGAGAAAATAAGAATTTACTTACCGATAATTCTATTTCTCGTAGTCCGTAGTGGATGCTGGGCGCCCATCCCAAGTGCGGATTGTCTGCAATACTTGTACATAGTTATTGTTAACTAAATCCGGTTATTGTTGTTGTGAGCCATCTTTCCAGAGGCTCCTCTGTTATCATGCTGTTAACTGGGTTCAGATCACAAGTTGTACGGTGTGATTGGTGTGGCTGGTATGAGTCTTACCCGGGATTCAAAATCCTTCCTTATTGTGTACGCTCGTCCGGGCACAGTATCCTAACTGAGGCTTGGAGAAGGGTCATAGGGGGAGGAGCCAGTGCACACCAGGTAGTCCTAAAGCTTTACTTTTGTGCCCAGTCTCCTGCGGAGCCGCTATTCCCCATGGTCCTTACGGAGTTCCCAGTATCCACTACGGACTACGAGAAATAGAATTATCGGTAAGTAAATTCTTATTTTCCAATCTGTTTGCAGCAATAAACTTTTCAGCAAATTTTGATGTTGTTTGACATGTTACACAACCCTTTTTCCATTTGAAAAAACTGACTTAGATTCAAGATGGCCAATTTCAAGATGGTGCCCATGTTCGGTACATACCCTAAAAGATAGCCCACCTCACCCATACCTTACTGGAGTATTCAGTTTTCCCATTTCCTGCACAGTTTTTGAAACAAAAGGGTGTACTACAACTTTTGAATCCTGTAAAATATAGATATTAATAGATGTGTGTGTGTGGAGCATAAAATGTGTTAAACTCTAAGGTGGTCATTCCGAGTTGATCGCTCGCTAGCTACTTTTAGCAGCCATGCAAACGCATAGTCGCCGCCTACGGGGGAGTGCGTTTTCGCTTTGCAAGTGTGCGAACGCGTGTCCAGCCGAGCGGGATGAAAACGTTTTTTTGCAGTTTTAGAGTAGCTCTGGACTTACTCAGCCCTTGCGATTACTTCAGTCTTTTTGGTCCCGATATTGACGTCAGACACCCGACCTGCAAACGCCTGGACATGCCTGTGTTTTTCCAAACACTCCCTGAAAACAGTCAGTTAAACGCCCATAAACGCCCTCTTCCTGTCACTCTCCTTGCGATCGGCTGTGCAAATGGATTCTTCGTTAAATCCATCGCCCAGCAGTGATCCGCTTTGTATCCGTAAGACGCGCGTGCGCATTGCGGTGCATACGCATGCACAGTAGTAACCTGTTTGCTGCGCTGCGAAAAAAAACGGCAGTGAGCGATCAACTCAATTCATCCATGATTAAGTGCGCGGTGACACACGAAACGCGTTGGAGGCATAGAGCTACAGGACATCAAGATCTATCCAGCCTGAACTTCCTGACGCTAGCCGCAGTGTGACATCATTGAGCCGCGACCCGAAATCAAGCCGCAAACCACTACCGCTGGACGCAGCGGAGAGGAAGGAGCATCAACATTACCTTCCCAGCGGATGTACTGAACTGACTAGAAGGTAGGGACAGCCAAGGCACTAACAATCTCTATATTGTGAATCCGGAACGGACTAAGCTCAATCCATACACTCCATAAAGGAGTTGTAAACATACTGCACATGAATAATCATTTTTTTCTTTACAGGTGCCATTTTTCACATTTTCAATTACACACACATTGCAAGATATTTCTAGCGCTCGTTACACATTTGATCAACTCGGAATGACCCCCTAAATGAGGACTTTTATGGCAGGATAGATGATTGGACCTGATGCGCAGCTGCCCTAAGGTCCCAGTTTTGTGAGGAAACCCCAATTGAAAGGAAACATGAGTAAATATCACAGCACTGAGGTCATGGGTTCGATTCCCACCATGGCCCTAACTGTGTGGAGTTTGTATATTCTCCCCGTACTTGCGTGGGTTTCCTCCGGGTACTCTGGTTTCCTGCCACAATCCAAAAATATACTGGTAGGTTCATTGGCTTCCAACAAATATTAACCCTAGTGTGAATGTGTTTGTGTGTACACGTGATAGGGAACATAGATTGCCATTAATGATTAAAATAATACAAAGACGATACTTATGACACAGAATGTGTCATAAGTATTTGCTTCATATTATTTTAAGCATTTTGACTTTTAAATTGACTTTGGGAGGCACCGATCCTGGTGCCTCACGTAGTCAATGGGACAGGGGACAAAGCGGGGGACGGGTCCATGCTGCTGGCTGTAAAAGCCCGCTGGAAATAAATGAAGAAGCTGCACCTATTAAAGTGCCCCTGTGACATAGGGACGTGCTTTCACCCATGAAAGCATGCCCCTGTCAGTGAGGAGGGATGTGATTGGCCAGCGGATCTGTCACTGTATCCACTGTCAATCATCACTGGGTGGGTGCGGACATTGGCGGCGGTGTGGGCATATCGGCGGTGCAGGCGTTAATGGCGGTGGAGGTGCGGGCGTTAGCGGGAGGACTGCCTGCAATTCACAATTTTGAGTTAGGCAATTGTGCCAATTTAAAAAATGGCGCCGAGGCGCCATTTTTGAAATTCAAGATGGCTGCCGCGAGCCAATCATGGCTTGCCACGTCATCGCCCCGCCCCCCTCTGGCTGACTTATAAGTCGGCGCAAGGGAGCGGCTGTCAGTCCGACGGCGGAGGAGGAGGAGAGAAGAGCTCCTGAAGCCAGAAGATGCTGTGGAAGTCCTGGATGGGCGGCGGCCATGCAAAAGAGTTTAACAGCCGCCGCCCACCAGATGAAGACGCCTGGCAGCCCTGGGGAGGTGGCGGCCATGCAAAAGAGCTGCCCAATGGCCGCCGCCCACCCAGGTGAAGACAGAAGACGCTGGGAAGCCCTGGGGAGGCGACAGCCCCCCAGGTGAAGACAGAAGACTTCAGAAATCCTGGGGAGGCGGTGGCCATGCAAAAGAGCTGGCCAAAGGCCACCGCCCCCCAGGTGAAGACGCTGTACAATAAACTTTTTTTTTTTTAAATGTGTTGAGTATTTATTTTAATATTTTCCTTACAGGAGTACTACAGGTGACAGCGGGCACTTTATGTCCGGGCATGCTGGCACTTGTGTTTCTCCAAGTGCCGGCATGCTGGGGCAGGCTTGCTGTTCCTGTAGGCTGCCTGTAAAGAACAATATTAGCATGGCATGAACCCTGCACCCACCGCCACAAGGGGTGCGGGGCATAGCACTGGGCTGAAATCTTTCAGCCCAGTGCTGGTTGTTGCTCGGGAGGGGGGACCCTATTAAATTTTTCTGGGGTCCCCACTTTCCAGGGGGAATTCCAGCCCTGGTCTGGGGGAGTTTAATGTGATGGCAGGGGACCCCATACCGAGTGTCTCCCCTGCTATGGCATTACTCCCCCTGGCTGGTTCAGCCTGGTGCTGGTGTTTGTTAAATATGGGGAACCCCATTTTTTTATTTTTTTTTAAACGAGGGAGGGGGGGGGGGAATCATCCAGTGCCTCCCCAGCCACAGACGTCACCACATGTCACTGATAGATTGTAAGCTCCACTGGGGGCAGGGGCTAATGTGAATAGCCAAATATTCACTGTAAAGCGCTTCAGAATATGTGTGCGCTATATAAATAACTGGTAATAAACAAATATGTTAGTTCTTAACAAAGAAGATTTTCAGACCAGTAAATGCTATGGGTCAGGACACTATTTCTGCAGTTGGACCACCCCGTTGCTTGGTTTCATAGTCATCATCATTATCATCACCATTGTGCATTGGTGCAAAAGAAAAGTTTACTATTAGTAGGACCAACAGACAGTTTTTGGATGTTAATATTATGGTACTTTCTTTTTTACACTGCATTTGCTTTATTTGATTGATAACATGTTTAATCCCACTATTAATCCACGGGTGTAGTATGAGTTGCCGGCGGCCGGGTCCCCGGCGGGCAGCATACCGGCAACGGGATCCCGACCGCTGGATTGCCGACAGCAGGGCAAGCGCAAATGAGCCCTTTACGGGCTCGCTGCACTTGCCACGCTGCGGGCACAGTGGCGCGCTACGCTATCTTTTCTCCCTCCAGGGGGTCGTGGACCCCCAGGAGGGCGAAAAGGTGCCGGTTGACGGGATTCCGGCGCCAAGTATACTGTGCGCCGGGATCCAGGGGCGGATTGGGACGCCAGGACACCGGCCCAGTTCCTGGTTGGCCGGTCCCATTGTCCCCTTAGCAGGCTGACTCACCCCTCCACCTGGCCTCCGGCCGCGATCGGAGCTCAGCTCCGATCAGGCAGAGCTTGGAAACGGCCCCTCCAAACACTGCACAGCAACTGCCAGTGATGGGGCAGTCCGCGCAGCACTTCCTCATACAGCAAGCTCCGGATTAGGCATGACGTCATGTAGGGGGGCGGGGCTAGCACTCAGCACTGCTCTGCTGCAGAGAAGTGACTGAACCGACTACAGGGGCAGAAAGAGGTTCAGTAGCTCAGTGCAAGGTAAAGTACAGTAAGATGCAGTAGAAGAAGGGATGAGGGAGAGGACAGAGAGGAATATGGATTAGTAATGAAAATAAAAGTGGAGTGAAAGAAAATAAATTGAGGTGGCAAAGAAAAGTATGTGATAGAGAGAGAGAGAGAGAGAGAGAGAGAGAGAATAAGGCAAGTAAGAGGCTCTATGTCTGGGATTAGGAAGGAAAATATGTCAGTAAAATATTATGGAGAAAAAGGAAGACAAAAGAGGCTTCAAAGAGTGTAAAGAGTCAAGAAAAGGGAACAGGTACTTGCGTGTTGTAATATAGAGGGACAGGGACTTACTTGCGGTTGTAATATAAAGTGACAGGGACTTGCGTGTTGTAATATAGAGGGACAAGTACTTGCGTGTTGTAATATAGAGAGACAGGTACTTGCGTGTTGTATTATAGAGGGACAGGTACTTGCGTGTTGTAATATAGAGGGACAGTGACTTGCGTGTTGTAATATAAAGGGACAGGGACTTGCGTGTTGTAATGTAGAGGGACAGGGACTTGCGTGTTGTAATATAGAAGGACAAGTACTTGTGTGTGTTGTAATACAGAGTGACAGGGACTTGCGTGTTGTAATATAAAGGGACAGGGACTAGCATGTTGTAATATAGAGGTACAAGTACTTGCATGTTGTAATATAGTGAGACAGGCACTTGCGTGTTGTAATATAGAGGGACAGGGACTTGTGTACAGGGGTGTATCTTCCTATTGGCCAGGATGGCACTTGCCAGGGGCGCCGGCCAAGAGGGGGGCGACGCCCGGCAGTGCCACCCACGCCAGGGGGTAGAATGACATAGTAGTTCTCACTGAGTACATCCCTTAGCTGTGCTCATCCACTGCCAGACTCTCAGAAGCGTATTGCACTCTGACACTCTCTGTGACTACACTCACAATGATGGTGAATATAGCCGGGTAGCGGGGCACTTCCAGGTATGGGGAGGGGCGAGGCACCTCCTCTTCCTCATCCGCTCCCCTTCTCATTGGTCCCACGCGGTCTGTCACTAAACACCAGCCACTACAATCAGCACCAGTCAGCAGTACAGTATGAGCATACCTGTACATTTTCTGTGGTACCGTAGCTGCACTGCATGGTCTATCCTGGCAGTCTGGATCACAGCTTACAAAGAGCTCTGTATGGAGAGGTAACTAGACCAGTGACTCCTGTGAGACTACAAATCCCAGCACACCTTGTCAACTGGATTTGCTGGGACATGTAGTACAATCACACCTAGAGAGGGGTTTTTAACTGTATGTATGTGTGCATATATCCCCTCGGTGTCTCTGCCTGCACCCTCCTTGTAATTCCCCCTCAGTGTTCCTGCCCGCACCATCCCTGTAACTGCCCCCTCAGTGACCCTGTCCATACACTCCTGTAATTCCCCCTTAGTGTCCCTGCCCGCACCATCCCTGTAACTTCCCCCTCAGTGACCCTGCTCATACACTCCTGTAATTCCCTCTCAGTGTCCCTGCCCGCACCCTCCCTCCCCGTAATTCCCTCTCAGTGTCCCTGCCCACACCCTCCCCGTAATTCACTCTCAGTGTCCCTGGCCACACCCTCCCCGTAATTCTCTCTCAGTGTCCCTACCCACACTCTTCCCATAATTCCCCCTCATTGTCCCTGCCTGCATCCCTCCCCGTGATTCCCTCTGTCTCCCTACCCTCACCCTAACCGTAATTCCCTCTCAGTCTCCCTACCCTCACCCTAACCGTAATTCCATCTCAGTCTCCCTGCCTGCACCCTCCCCTGATTCCATCTCAGTGTCCCTGCCTGCACCCTCCTCATAATTCCTCCTCAGCAGGGCCGTAACTAGGTGTGTGCCAGCGGTGCCTGGCACACAGCGCACATGCACTGTGGGTGCAGTACCGCTGGTAACACCCGTAGTTACGCAATGCAATGTGAGCCTGCGGTAGTTAAAGCCCTGCCCCCACCCTCGGAAACATGAGCTTACAGTACAGCCAGACCACTCGCCCCCCCTCCACCAGAGGTTATAATGAGCCGCGGCAATACTGCCCGATCCCCTCCGCCGCCGCCACCACCAAAGGTTAAAGTGAGCTGTGGGTTGCTGTAGTGCCCGATCCTCACCTCGCACCCACTTCTGCCAGAGTTACAATGCAGTGCATACAACAGCAACCCGGCAGTCTTGTCCTCTCCCTCCTGCCTGGAGGTTACAGTGACGATCTTCTGCACTCCTGCAGACCTGTACTCCCAGGGGACATGGCGGCTGAAAATCTCTAGATCTACAATCACACACAGCGGCAGTGAGCAGCCAGCAGCCCCTCTGCCCCAGCCTGTGCTTGTCAGTGAGCGGCCTGGTCTCCGGGCAATGGATTGACAGTGTCCCATGAGATCAGGATCATGCAGCAGCCACACAACTACAACTGGGTGAGCAGAACAGCAGCAGGTGATGGGGACTTTTCATGCCGTCCCTTATAAAGGTGAGAGGAGAGAAGTGCCTGGGTCCTGATTCTGTGGAACCACAAGTCCCATCATGCCCTGACAGACATTACATGATAGAGCATGCTTGGATTTTTGGTTCCACCATAGCTGGAAAGCAGACATTGCCTACCTCTGAGTTCTCATGATTTTTGTACAGGGCTGTAGCTAGGTGTGTGCCGAATGTTCTCGGCCCACAGTACAATGGCCCTCATTCCGAGTTGATCACTCGCTAGCTGCTTTTAGCAGCAGTGCAAACGCTAAGCCGCCGCCCTCTGGGAGTGTATCTCAGCTTAGCAGAAGTGCGAACGAAAGGATCGCTGCGCTGCTACAAAAAAAGATTGTGTATTTTCTGAATAGCTCCAGACCTACTCCTAGCTTGCGATCATTTCAGACTATTTAGTTCCTGTTTTGATGTCACAAACACGCCCTGCGTTTGGCCAGCCACGCCTGCGTTTCCCCAGGCATGCCTGCGTTTGTATCTGACACGCCTGCGTTTTTCCACACACTCCCCTAAAACGGTGAGTTACCACCCAGAAACACCCACTTCCTGTCAATCTCTCTGCGGCCAGCAGTGCGACTGAAAAGCATCGCTAGACCTTGTGTGAAACTGCATCGGCTGTTGTGAAAGAATGTTGCACATGCGCATTGCGTCGCATACGCATGCGCAGAAGTGCCGCTTTTTTACCTAAACGCTGCGCTGCGAACGAAAACTGCTAGCGAACAACTCGGAATGACCACCATAGGCACTGAGGACAGAGAACCACATGTAACGTGTAAAAGGGAGCTCTACCTGGAGTAATGTGTGTAAGTGGCATCATTTGATTAATGGAGACCACTGTGCAGCGTAATATGATTTGGTATTATTTTGTTGCCATGCCCCTAACACATAAAGTCACACCCCTATAATTTTGGCGCTCACCTACAGCACGCACTGGCCCTATTTTAAATATGTAGGGGGGGGGGCACTGAAGCTGTTTCTTGCACACAGCACTAACATGTCTAGTTACGGCACTGCTCCTCAGTGTCCCTGCCCGCACCCTCCCCATAATTCCACCTCAGTGTCCCTGCCCGCACCCTCCCCATAATTCCATCTCAGTGTCCCTGCCCGCACCCTCCCCATAATTTCATCTCAGTGTACCTGCCCGCACCCTCCCCATAATTCCACCTCAGTGTCCCTGCCCGCACCCTCCCCATAATTCCATCTCAGTGTCCCTGCCCGCACCCTCCTCGCAATTCCTCCTCAGTGTCCCTTCCCGCACCCTCTGTGTAATTGCCCCACAGTGTCCATGACCTCAGCCTCCCTGTAGCCCCTCCCTCTCATTTTCCCTACCCAAACCCTCCCTGAAATTACCCCTTAGTGTCCCTGACCTCCGTCTTCCTGTGACTCTCCGCTCAGTGTCCTTGCCCACACCCTCCTATAATTCCCCCTCAGTGTCCCTGCCTGCACACTCCTGTAATTCCCCCTCAGTGTCCCTACCCACACCCTCCCTGTAATTGCCCCTCAGTGTCCCTGACATCAGCCTATCTGTAACCCCCCTCTGTGTCCCTGGGTGGGGAAGGTGGGGGCACCAGTTTCTTACTTTGCCAGGGGTGCTCAGACCCCTAGATACACCCCTGCTTGTGTATGTTGTAATATAGAGGGATAGGGACTTGTGTGTTCTAATATAGCGGGACAGGGACTTGCGTGTGTTGTAATATAGAGGGACAGGGACTTGCGTGTTTTAATATAGCGGGACAAGTACTTGCGTGTGCTGTAATACAGAGGGACAGGGACTTGCGTGTTTTAATATAGCGGGATAGGGACTTGTGTGTTGTAATATAGCGGGACAGGGACTTGTGTATGTTGTAATATAGAGGGACAAGTACTTGCATGTGTTGTAATACAGAGGGACAGGGATTTGCGTGTTGTAATATAGCGGGATAGGGACTTGCATGAGTAGCAATGTAGAGGGACAGGGACCGTTGTAATATAGAGGGACAGGTACTTGCATGTGTTGTAATATAGAGGGACAGGTACTTGCATGTGTTGTAATTTAGAGGGACAGGTATTGGGTTTGGTAATATAAAGGGATAGGGATTTGTGTGTTTTCTAACATAGAGGGACAGGGACTTGCGTGTGTTGTAGTATAGAGGGACAGGTACTTGCGTGTTTTGTAATATAGAGGGACAGGGACCTGTGTGCGGTATAATATAGTATGAGTATGTAGTATGAGAGCGTGGAAAGATAAAAATTTAACAAAACTAAAAAGCAAGAGAAATTTGGAGAAAGTAAAGGACGAAGAGTAAAGATAATGAGAATAATATTAATATGATAAAATAAAGGAGAGATTATATAATAAGTGAGTGGAACAAGAGTGAAGTGTAGGGCATGACAGAATGTACAAAGAAGAAAGAGGATAAAAGGTACAGATGAGACAGTGCGGTTCAGTATGATTTACCGTCTGTATCCCGACATCGGCATCCTGAGTGGTAGAATGCCGGCAGGGGGTCGAGCAAAATGAAGCCCCTTGCAGGCTCGGTGGCAAGCTTCAATCACCACAGGTTCTATTCTCCCTCTATGGGTGTTGTGGACACCCATAGAAGGGGAATGATCTACTTCACTGCTATACTGGTGGCAGTATGGTGCCCCCCCGCCGGGATCCTGGCATTGGTATTGTGACAGTCGGGATCTCGACGAGTTAACCGCATAACAGAGAATGTAACAAAAATATAGTGTAGGAGCATAAGGAATCTAGTAGAACTAAGGGTTCAAGTTGAGAATATGGGATCCCTTGGATTAGTATAACTACACTGGTCAAAACATTAATAAGTGTACCATCGTGGGCTCGCATCGCTCGCCATGCTTCGGGCGGGGCGGCTTGCTCCACTTTGCTTGCCACAGGTTACTGTTCCCATTAGATGTCCACGTAAATAGTGAAACTAATAGACCAGGGTTCCCATGTTCTGAACTTGAGCCAGACTAAGCAATGACCACTGATTAGGACAGTACAGTACTGTATATAGTGAGAATAGACAAATGCCACCATGGAAGGGTTATGTAGTAGAATTAGCATGAAGTCCCAGGCCCAACTGCAGCAAAAGATGCAAGGATGGCTGTGTCATGCTCTATGAAGAGTATCCCACCCCTCTCAACATACCCCACCCCCTCAACAGACCCCGCCTCCATTAGGGCTGCTTCCAGAAATTTCCCGGGCTGTTTTTCCATCCCAATCCGCCCCTGCCGGGATCCCAACAACCGGTATACTGAATACCACCCCTAATCCACATGTCCCCTACTCCCTATTTCTCTAACGTCCTAAGTGGATGCTGGGGACTCCGTAAGGACCATGGGGAATAGCGGCTCCGCAGGAGACTGGGCACATCTAAAGAAAGCTTTAGGACTAACTGGTGTGCACTGGCTCCTCCCCCTATGACCCTCCTCCAAGCCTCAGTTAGATTTCTGTGCCCGACGAGAAGGGTGCACACTAGGGGCTCTCCTGAGCTTCTTAGTGAAAGTTTTAGTTTAGGTTTGTTATTTTCAGTGAGACCTGCTGGCAACAGGCTCACTGCATCGAGGGACTAAGGGGAGAAGAAGCGAACTCACCTGCGTGCAGAGTGGATTGGGCTTCTTGGCTACTGGACATTAGCTCCAGAGGGACGATCACAGGCCCAGCCTGGATGGGTCCCGGAGCCGCGCCGCCGGCCCCCTTACAGAGCCAGAAGAGCGAAGAGGTCCGGAAAAATCGGCGGCAGAAGACGTTCCTGTCTTCAATAAGGTAGCGCACAGCACTGCAGCTGTGCGCCATTGCTCTCAGCACACTTCATACTCCGGTCACTGAGGGTGCAGGGCGCTGGGGGGGGCGCCCTGAGACGCAATAAAACATAAAAATACCTTACATGGCAAAAAATACATCACATATAGCTCCTGGGCTATATGGATGCATTTAACCCCTGCCAGAATATACAGAAAAACGGGAGATAAGGCCGCCGGAAAGGGGGCGGAGCCTATCTCCTCAGCACACTGGCGCCATTTTCCCTCACAGCTCAGTTGGAGGGAAGCTCCCTGGCTCTTCCCTGCAGTCAAGAAAGGGTTAAAAAAAAAAGAGAGGGGGGCACTAATTAGGCGCAGTATTAAAACATACAGCAGCTATAAGGGGAAAAACACTTATATAAGGTTATCCCTGTATATATATATATATATATAGCGCTCTGGTGTGTGCTGGCATACTCTCCCTCTGTCTCCCCAAAGGGCTAGTGGGGTCCTGTCCTCTATCAGAGCATTCCCTGTGTGTGTGCTGTGTGTCGGTACGTTTGTGTCGACATGTATGAGGAGAAAAATGATGTGGAGACGGAGCAGAGTGTCTGTAACAGTGATGTCACCACCTAGGGGGTCGACACCTGAGTGGATGTACTGTTGAAAATTACGTGACAGTGTCAGCTCTGTATAAAAAAAACAGTGGTTGACATGAGACAGCCGGCTACTCAGCTTGTGCCTGTCCAGACGTCTCATAGGCCGTCAGGGGCTCTAAAGCGCCTGTTACCTCAGATGGCAGATACAGACGCCGACACGGATACTGACTCCTGTGTCGACGGTGAAGAGACAACCGTGATTTCCAGTAGGGCCACACGTTACATGATTGAGACAATGGAAAATGTTTTATACATTTCTGATAATACGAGTACCACCAAAAAGGGGTATTATGTTCGGTGAGGGAAAAACTACCTGTAGTTTTCCTGAATCTGAGAAATAAAATGAGGTGTGTGATGATGCGTGGGTTTCCCCCCGATAACAATTGATAATTTCTTAAAAAGTATTGGCTGTATACTCTTTCCCGCCAGAGGTTAGGGTGCGTTGGGAAACACCCCCTAGGGGGGATAAGGCGCTCACACGCTTGTAAGAACAAGGGCTCTACCCTCTCATGAGATGGCCGCCCTTAAGGATCCTGCTGATAGAAAGCAGGAGGGTATCCAAAAATGTATTCACACACATACTGGTGTTATACTGCGACCAGCAATCGCCTCAGCCTGGAGGTGCAGTCCTGGGTTGGCATGGTCGGATTCCCTGACTGGAAATATTGATATCCTAGATAAGGATAGTATATTATTGCCTATAGAGCATTAAAAGATGCATTTCTATATATGCATGATGCACAGCGGAATATTTGCCGACTGGCATCAAGTATAAGTGCGTTGTCCAATTCTACCAGTAAAATGGTCAGGTGATGCGGATTCCAAACGGCATTTGGAAGTATTGCCTTTGAAAGGGGACATTTGGGGTCGGTCTTTTAGACCTGGTGGCCACGGCAACAACTGGGAAATCCACGTTTGTACCCCAGGTCGCCTCTCAAGATAAGACGCCGTATTATCAGGCGCAGTCCTTTGTTGGCAAGCGGACAAAAGGTTCCTCTTTTCTGCTCGTGACAGAGGGAGAGGAAAAAGGCTGAAGAGATTAGCCAGTTCCCAGGAACAGAAACCCTTTCCCGCCTCTGCCAAGCCCTCAGTATGACGCTAGGGCCTTACAAGCTCAGGCACGGTGGGGGCCCGTTCTCAATGAATTTCAGTGCGCAGTGGGCTCACTCGCAAGTAGACCCCTGGATCCTTCAGGTAATATCTCAAGGGTACATATTGGAATTCGAGACGTCTCCCCCTAGCCGTTTCCAAAAGTCGGCTTTACCGACGTCTCCCTCTGACAGGGAGGCAGTTTTGGAAGCCATTCACAAGCTGTATTCCCAGCAGGTGATAATCAAGGTACCCCTCCTGCAACAGGGAACGGGGTATTATTCCACACTATTGTGGTACCGAAGCCAGACGGCTCGGTGAGACCGATTCTAAATCTAAAATCTAAAATCTTTGAACACTTACATACAGAGGTTCAAATTCAAGATTGAGTCACTCAGAGCAGTGATTGCGAACCTGGAAGAAGGGGACTACATGATGTCTCGGGACATCAAGGATGCTTACCTTCATGTCAAAATTTACCCTTCTCACCAAGGGTACCTCAGGTTATGGTACAGAACTGTCACTATCAGTTCAGACGCTGCCGTAGGGATGGTCCACGGCACCCCGGGTCTTTACCAAGATAATGGCCGAAATGATATCCTTTTGAAGGAAGGAAATTTTAGTTATCCCTTACTTGGACGATTCCCTGATAAGGGTAAGATCCAGGGAACAGTTGGAAGTCGGTGTAGCACTATCTCAGGTAGTGTTGCGGCAGCACGATTGGATTCTCAATATTCCAAAATCGCAGCTGGTTCCGACGACTTGTCTTCTGTTTCCTAGGGATGTTCCTGGACACAGTCCAGAAAAAAGGTGTTTCTCCCGGAAGAGAAAGCCAGGGAGTTATCCGAGCTAGTCAGGAACCTCCTAAAACCGAACCAAGTCTCAGTGCATCAATGCACAAGGGTTCTGGGTAAAAATGGTGGCTTCCTACGAAGCAATCCCATTCGTTAGATTCTACGCAAGAACTTTCCAGTGGAACCTACTGGACAAATGGTCCGGGTCGCATTTTCAGATGCATCAGCGGATAACCCTGTCACCAAGGACAAGGGTATCCATCCTGTGGTGGTTGCAGAGTGCTCATCCTCTAGAGGGCCGCAGATTCGGCATTCAGGACTGGGTCCTGGTGACCAATGATGCCAGCCTGCGAGGCTGGAGAGCAGTCACACAGGGAAGGAATATCCAGGGCTTAGGGTCAAGCCTGGATACATCACTTCACATAAATATCCTAAGCTAAGGGCCATTTACAATGCTCTAAGCTTAGCAAGACCTCTGCTTCAAGGTCAGCCGGTGTTGATCCAGTCGGACAACATCATGGCAGTCACCCACGTAAACAGACAGGGTGGCACAAGAAGCAGGAGGGCAATGGCAGAAGCTGCAGGGATTCTTCGCTGGGCGGAAAATCATGTGATAGCACTGTCAACAGTATTCATTCCGGGAGTGGACAACTGGGAAGCAGACTTCCTCAGCACGACCTCCACCCGGGAGAGTGGGGACTTCACCCAGAAGTCGTCCACATGATTAAAAAACTCGACAGGTATTGCGCCAGGTCAAGAGACCCTCAGGCAATAGTTGTAGACGCTCTGGTAACACCGTGGGTGTACCAGTCAGTGTATGTGTTCCCTCCTCTGCCTCTCATACCCAAGGTACTGAGATTGATAAGATGGAGAGGAGAAAGCACTATATTCGTGGCTCCGGATTGGCCAAGAAGGACTTGGTAACCGGAACTTCAAGAGATGCTCACGGAGGATCCGTGGCCTCTACCTCTAAGAAGGGACCTGCTCCAGCAAGGACCCTGTCTGTTCCAAGACTTACCGCGGCTGCGTTTGACGGCATGCCGGTTGAACACCGGATCCTGAAGGAAAAAAGGCATTCCGGATGAAGTCATCCATATCCTGATCTAAAGCCAGGAAGGATGTAACCGCAAAAACATTATCACCGCAATTGGCGAAAATATGTTGCGTAGTGCGAGGCCAGTAAGGCCCGACGGAGGAAATTCAACTGGGTCGATTCCTACATTTCCTGCAAACAGGAGTGTCTATGGGCCTGAAATTGGGGTCCATTAAGGTTCAAATTTCGGCCCTGTCAATTTTCTTCCAAAAAAGAACTAGCTTCAGTCCCTGAAGTTTAGACGTTTGTAAAAGGGGTACTGCATATACAGCCTCCTTTTGTGCCTCCAGTGGCAATTTGGGATCTCAATGTAGTTTGGGTTCCAAAAGTCACATTGGTTTGAACCACTTAAATCTGTGGAGTTAAAATATCTCACATGGAAAGTGGTCATGCTGTTGGCCCTGGCCTAGGCCAGGCGCGTGTCAGAATTGGCGGCTTTATCCTGTAAAAGCCCTTATCTGATTTTCCATTCGGACAGGGCGGAATTGAGGACTCGTCCTCAGTTTCTCCCTAAGGTGGTTCCAGCGTTTTCACCTGAACCAACCTATTGTGGTGCCTGCGGCTACTAGGGACTTGGAAGAATCCAAGTTGCTGAGTGTTGTCAGGGCCCTGAAAATATGTTTCCAGGACGGCTGGAGTCAGGAAATCTGACTCGCTGTTTATCCTGTATGCACCCAACAAGCTGGGTGCTCCTGCTTCTAAGCAGACTATTGCTCGTTGGATTTGTAGTACAATTCAGCTTGCACATTCTGTGGCAGGCCTGCCACAGCTAAAATCTGTAAAAGCCCGTTCCACAAGGAAAGTGGGCTCATCTTGGGCGGCTGCCCGAGGGGTCTCGGCTTTACAACTTTGCCGAGCAGCTACTTGGTCAGGGGCAAACACGTTTGCTAAATTCTACAAATTTGATACCCTGGCTGAGGAGGACCTGGAGTTCTCTCATTCGGTGCTGCAGAGTCATCCGCACTCTCCCGCCCGTTTGGGAGCTTTGGTATAATCCCCATGGTCCTTACGGAGTCCCCAGCATCCACTTAGGACGTTAGAGAAAATAAGAATTTACTTACCGATAATTCTATTTCTCATAGTCCGTAGTGGATGCTGGGCGCCCATCCCAAGTGCGGATTGTCTGCAATACTTGTACATAGTTATTGTTACAAAAATCGGGTTATTATTGTTGGGAGCCATCTTTTCAGAGGCTCCTCTGTTATCATACTGTTAACTGGGTTCAGATCACAAGTTATACGGTGTGATTGGTGTGGCTGGTATGAGTCTTACCCGGGATTCAAAATCCTTCCTTATTGTGTACGCTCGTCCGGGCACAGTATCCTAACTGAGGCTTGGAGGAGGGTCATAGGGGGAGGAGCCAGTGCACACCAGTTAGTCCTAAAGCTTTCTTTAGATGTGCCCAGTCTCCTGCGGAGCCGCTATTCCCCATGGTCCTTACGGAGTCCCCAGCATCCACTACGGACTATGAGAAATAGAATTATCCGTAAGTAAATTCTTATTTATCTCCTCTTCCCCTCCTCCCTATGTGCTCCCAGTTATAATTTTGGACGTTACTTTCACTAACTTTCATTTGGCTGGACTCCCCTTTGTATTGCCCACTTGTTCATTACTCCTCCTGTTTTGTGCAATAGCTGAAGTTACCATTTGCAGCATACTAATTTACATAGTTGCGTAGTTTCTGAAATTAAAAAAAGACAATTTGTCCATCGAGTTCTACCTATTTGTGTTCTCCTACGCTGTATTAGTTTCAGGACTAATTTTATCTGTTGAAAAAGTCATCAGTTGTGTTTTTTTCCTCATTTTATTATAACTATAGTGTCTGGTCTATGCACTATGGGCCTAATTCAGACCTGATTGATGCTGTGCGTTTTTGCACAGCAGCCGATAAGGTTTGAACTGCGCATGCGCCGGCGCTGCAGTGCACCGGCACATGCCAGACAGCCGACGGCCGTCTCAGCCCTGCGATCGCCTCTGCCTAATTGACAGGCAGAGGCGTTCGCTGGGCAGAAGGGGCGGGCCGAAGGCGTTTGGCCACCGTTTTATGGGTGAGGTCCGGGAGCTACTCTTCAAGTACAAAAGCATCACTGCTGTGCGATGCTTTTGTGCTTGTGCGACGGGGCAGGGGCAGGGACTGAGATGTGGGGTGGACTAGCCCTGTGCTGGGCGTCACCCCGCATGTCAGGGAAGTTGATTGTAGATGTGCTAAATTTAGCACATCTACGATCAACTCTGAATTACCCCCTATAACCCTGTATATCCTTATCCATTAGGAATTTATCTAGCCCATTCTTAAAAGTATTGACTGAGTCCGCCATTACTACTCTCTCAGGCAGGGAATTCCAAACTCGTATTGTCCTTACTGTGAGAAAACCTTTTCGCCTCTGTGAGCAGAATCTCCTCTAACCTAAGTGGGTGTCCACGTGTCTTCGGTGTTGATGTTACCAAAAACAGATCCATCCGCATGCTTTGTGTATTGTCCCCTTAAATATTTATAAATGTTTATCATGTCCCCTCTTGGTCTCCTCTTTTCCAGTGTAAACATGTCAAGCTTTGCAAGTCTTTCCTGGTATTCCAGCATCTCCATCCCCTTAATAAGTTTGGTTGCCCGCCTCTGAACCTTTTCTAGTTCCAGGATATCCTTTTTGTAGTAAGGTGCCCAAAATTGTGCGCAGTATTCCAGATGGGGCCTCACTAGGGCTTTATATAGTGGCAGTATAACACTCTCATCTCTTGCATCAATTTTCCTCTTTATGCATGCTGGTACCTTGTTGGCCTTTTTTGCTGCAATTCTACATTGGGTACTGCTGCTAAATTTGTTATCTACATGTACTCCTAAGTCTTTTTCCAGGACGGAGTCCCCTAAAATCACCCCATTTAGTATGTAGGTGTTATTTTTGTTCTTCCTACCAAGGTGCATTACCTTGCACTTGTCTGTATTGAAAATCATTCTCCATTTTGCTGCCCATGAATCCAGTTTAACTAAGTCATTCTGGAGAGACTCAGCATCTCCCTCCGAATTTATAACCTTACATAGTTTGGTATCGTCTGCAAAAATTGACACCATGCTTTCTAGACCTTCAGCTAGATCATTAATGAAAATGTTGAGCAATAGTGGTCCAAGTACAGACCCTTGTGGTACACCACTGAGTGCTTTAGTCCAATTTGAAAAAGTTCCATTTACCACAACGCGCTGCTCCCTATTGTCTAACCAATTACTATTCCAAGTGCATATTGTGTTCCCTAGCCCCAGTTCTTGTAACTTATAGATAAGTCTCATGTGTGGTACTGTGTTGAAAGCTTTAGCAAAGTCTAAAAAGATTACATCCACCACCTTACCCTGATCGAGGTTCACACTAACTGTTTCATAGAAGCCTAGTAAGTTTGTTTGACATGATCTGTCCTTCACAAATCCATGTTGGTTCCTATTAATAACCTTTTTGGCTTCAAGGAACTCTTGTATACTATCCCTTAGAATGCTTTCTAGTACTTCCCCCACTATAAATGTAATACTAACTGGTCTATAATTGCCTGGTTCAGCTTTACTTCCCTTTTTGAAAATCAGCCCTACTTCCGCTATGCGCCAGTCTTTGTGAACCATGCTTGATGTAAGTGAATCATTGAAGATTAAAAATAGAGGTCTTGCTAGTTCGGAGTGTAGCTCTATGAGAACCCTTGGGTGAATACCGTCGTGACCAGGTGACTTATTAATCTTAGTTTTTTTAAACGGTCACAGACTTCCTCCTCACTTACTGTATATAAGCACTTAGTAGTGGGACATTATTCTTATTGAGGTTGGGTGTTAGTTCCTGCATCTGTTCCTCTATTGTAAATACTGATGAGAAAAACTTGTTTAATTTATCGGCTATGTCGTTATCGTTTTTGATTAAGACTCCCGGTTTGCCCTTTAAAGGGCCTATACTCTCCTTCTTTAATCATTTGCTGTTGATATATTTAAAAAAAATTGGGGTTTGATTTACTTTCCTTTGCTACTAGCTTTTCACTTTCTACTTTAGCCGCTCTTATTTAATTTTTGCATATTTTGTTGCAAACCTTTTTGCCCATTAGTACCTTAATATTTTTGTTAAGCCACATTGGTTTTAAATTTTTAGTCCTTTGTTTGCTTCCCATGCGAATAAATGAGTATTCTCATCAAACAGCGATTTTAACACCTCCCATTTCTCCGTAGTATTTTTTCCTTGAAACAAAATTTCCCATTCAGTGTCCCTTTAAAGCTTCCCTCATCATGTCAGAGTTGGCTTTGCTATAGTTCAGAGTCCTTGTTGAACCTATACAGAATCCACCAAAAAGAAAGGCGCCTCAAAGAGAACCTATGTTGAGATGCTACTTGCTGCTCTCAAAATAGGATATTAGCAACCCTATAAATAATGAACAAACAGAAAAAAGAAGAGAGCGCAAATAGACTGAAATTAATCCATATTTAATGTAGCTAAAATATGCACATAAACCATACTTTAATCTATACCAATTGGCCAATAAATTTAAAACAGACTTAAAACATTAAAATATATTTTATTTCATAGGATCCTTAACACTCAAGTCCACATATGATTCCACTTGGGTAATGCCCTTGTAAATACCAGAATGGATGTTGCAAGTGTCCTTAATGGAGTCAATATAGAAAGTGTCTAGGAATGGCAAAATACACGTATTTATATCCACCAATTGCGTTCTATGTAATACTTCATGTATCTATACCATGATCATGGTTACTGTTTCTTTTAAATAAGACGTTGAAACTATTATACTATGTAACAAAAGCACTGTTACTCCAAGTGGCTGTAGGTCAATTTATTAGATAGCAGGCTTTAGCTCGTAGCACACCAGGAGCGTCTTCATCTGCCGCTCTCTACCTTAATCACTTAGCGGTGTTCAGGGCAGTGATATCTTACCGCTTCCTTGTGTATTTAGATCCACGGCGCTGAGGCTGGACTTACCGCCTGGCGTGTCCAAAAGTGATTGAAGCTGCGGCGCCTGTGTTCCCCGCTCAATGTCCGACTGGACCGCTGGCTCCAGGCGCGTGGTCGGCGGCCACGGTCCCCGCTTTGCAAAGGGGACCAATGCAGGTGGCTCCAGACCCACGGACCAAACTATCCAATAAAGTGGATGATATTGAAGATCGGTGGCTACCAAATTTGTGGAGAGTGCCTGGATCCTAGAAGCAACCCTGACGCGTTTCTCGACCGTCACACACTGGTCGTTTCTTCAGAGGGAAGGAATGATCCTATCCTGTCAAGTCTCCTTATTTAAAGAGACCTGGAAATGAAATCAGTGCAAACACCTGAGAATCTACCTGTTCCATTAGGTCTCAGGAAAACGTGTGCATACAGAGTTCTAGGTGTATCCCCATTCAGATACAGAACAACATAACCCAAAGATATATATATAAATCCTTACAGCAGAGGAAATATTATTATCATATTAGGTAAATTTGAATAATAAATATGGTGTATACAAATACATAAAATATGAAATGTACAATACAAAGATATAAAAATATATAAACATATAGAAATAGTGCGAGAGGAGACAGCAGTACCATATCAAAATTAAAATTAAAAATATACATATAAAAAATATACATATAAAAAATACTGTCACAACTGAGGGCCTGAGCTGACGGGAGGCAGCCTCAGTTGTAGGGGCTGAGATGTACCGGAACCTGGGAGGTTGTATCAGACCCCTGGACATGTAAGTAACATGAATAATAACTGCCCGAAGGCGTGACCACGACAACTTGGATAAAAGTCAATGATGTTTATTATGACAACTCCGCAACACAGCAGCAGTAAAAGAAAACGTAAAAGTCAGCAAAGAATAAATACAGTTCCTGGGTACTACAGGATGGCAGGAGCCACAGGGCACTGGTAGTGTGAGATAGTTCTTATGATCTTCTAGATGGAAAGTCCTTACCAGGCCCGACTGTAGCAATGGAGATAACCCAGGATTGTGCCAGCTGGTGTTCCAGGAAAAGCTGGGTTGCTGAAGATAAAACAGCTGCTGTGGATACTGGCTGGAACCAGACTGTTGTTAGCACGGAGTGGATACTGGCTGGAACCAGTTAAATAATAAATGAACTTGGGAGCGATGAAATATGAACTGAAATGTAGAACTTGAGAGCGGAGAAATAATAATACCGGTGGAGAGTGGTAAAGTGTAGAAAGGACACCGGCCCTTTAAGGGAAGCTGTACTCTGCTGGAAGCTGAGCTGGAAGCAGGTAATGTTGTAGCTGGAAACAGATGAATCCACAATGGATTGGAGAGTCAGGCTACACCGCAGGTGGAATGCTGGTGCGGGTCTCTATGGTGAAAGTCTTGAGACAGGAGCTGGAACCTGGAAGACAATTACAGGAGAGAGACAAACAGGAACTAGGTTTGACAACCAAAGCACTGACGCCTTCCTTGCTCAGGCACAGTGTATTTATACCTGCAGCAAGGAAGGGATTGGCTAGGCAATTATGCAGATTATCAATACTGAGAACAGATTGGTGGAAATGATCAGCTGACAGAATCCAAGATGGCTGCGCCCATGCAGACACTTGGAGGGAAGTTTGGTTTGTAATCCATGTGGTAATGAAAACAGTAATGGCGGCGCCGGCCACCGGAGACAGGAGGCGCCAGGCTGACAGATGCACATCCAACCACGCGGACACAGCGGAGGCCGCGGCTGACGTAATCGCCACTCAGACACTCTGCATGCAGAAGTTCAGGGACGGCGGCGGAGGCCGCGGGAGACGCCATGCCAGGTGTAATATGGCGTTTACTGTGACAGCGTCCCAGAGTGACAGGAGAGGAAACAGGAATGTACACATCAGGATAACAGATGGAATCCGGTCCTGGAGCGCTGAGCCAGCCTTAGGAGGCATCTGATGGGTAAGAAATGGCGTCCAGATACCCGGATCGTGACAGCACCCCCCCCCTTTAGGAGTGGCCCCAGGACACTTCTTTGGCTTTTGAGGAAACTTGGAATGGAATCTCCGGACCAAGGCAGGAGCATGGACATCAGAAGCATTGGTCCATGAACGTTCCTCAGGACCATAACCCTTCCAGTCAATAAGATATTGTAGTTGACCGTAACGGTGACGTGAGTCCAGGATCTTGGCCACTTCATACTCAACGCCTCGTTGAGTTTGGACTTTCGGAGTTGGAGGAAGTGAGGAATGAAACCGATTCAAGATCAGCGGTTTCAACAGGGAAACATGGAATGTCCTGGGTATTTTTAAGAAGGGAGGCAACTGAAGTCTGTAAGCAACAGGATTGATGACTTGTTCAATCTTGAAAGGACCGATATAGCGAGGTGCAAACTTCATACTGGGAACTCTTAACCTCAAATTCTTCGTGGATAACCATACCCGATCACCCACCTTGAGAGCAGGAACTGCTCGACGCTTCTTATCCGCAAACTTCTTGTACCTGAACGATGCCTTGAGCAGAGCTGATCGTACGCTCTTCCAGATATTGGCAAACTGATGCAAGGTGATATCCACTGCGGGAACAGAAGTTGCTGGAAGCGGTTGGAACTCAGGGACTTTAGGGTGGAATCCAAAGTTAGTGAAGAATGGTGTTGAAGCAGATGAAGAATGATACTGGTTGTTATGACAGAACTCGGCCCAGGGAAGTAATTGAACCCAGTCATCTTGAGAGGAGGACACATAGATGCGGAGGAAGGCCTCCAAGTCCTGATTCACCCTCTCGGTTTGACCATTGGTCTGAGGATGGTAAGCCGTGGAAAACTTTAGCTTGACTTGAAGGACTTGACATAAACTTCGCCAGAATTTGGCTGTGAATTGAACTCCTCGATCTGAGATAATTTCTTCAGGAAGACCGTGGAGTCGGAAGATCTCTTGTATGAATACTTGAGCCAACTTGGAAGCTGACGGAAGACCGGTGAGAGGAATGAAGTGTGCCATCTTGGTGAACCGGTCAACTACCACCCAGATGGTATTGAACTTGTTGCACATGGGTAAGTCTGTAATGAAATCCATCGACAAGTGGGTCCAGGGTCGACGGGGAACGGATAGTGGAACCAGTTGCCCCGCAGGCGACTGGCGGGATACTTTATGTTGGGCACACTTTGGGCAAGATGCAATAAACTCCAAGACGTCCTTTTTCAGAGTTGGCCACCAATAGGACCTAGAGATAAACTCCAGGGTTTTTTGGATACCTGTATGTCCGGCAAAACGGGAAGCATGGGCCCAATGCATGAGCTTCTTCCTTAGCATCGGCTTCACAAAACTTTTCCCTGATGGGGGCGTAGAGTCCATCCCTACCGTGGAGAATGCCAACGGATTTATAATAGGATGCTTGTCTGAAGACTCTGACTCATTTTCTTGCTCCCATGAGCGGGAAAGGGCATCGGCCTTGCGATTCTGAGAGCCCGGACAGAACTGGAGTTTAAAGTCGAACCTGGAAAAGAAAAGTGCCCATCTGGCCTGACGAGGGTTGAGACATTGTGCGCCCTTCAGGTATAAAAGGTTCTTGTGGTCTGTAAGTATGGTGATTGAATGAGAAGCTCCCTCCAACAGATACCTCCACTCTTCTAGAGCGAGCTTGATGGCTAGCAACTCCTGGTCGCCAATGGCATAGTTGCGCTCAGCTGGGGAGAACTTCCGGGAGAAGAAACTGCAAGGGTGTAAATGGCCATCTTTAGCCCTCTGAGATAACACCGCTCCTACTCCAACGGAGGAGGCATCCACCTCTAAGATGAAAGGAGAGTCGATGTCAGGCTGTTTCAGAACAGGCGCAGAGATGAACCTTTGTTTTAAAAGATGAAATGCTTGCATGGCTTCTTCAGACCACTTGGACGGGTTAGCACCCTTCTTAGTGAAAGCAGTAATAGGCGCCACAATGGTGGAAAAGTCTCGTATAAACTTTCGGTAATAGTTGGCGAACCCTAAGAACCTCTGGACCCCTTTGAGGGTTAAGGGTACCGGCCAATTTTGGATTGCTTGTAGTTTCTCAGGATCCATCTCTAGTCCGGAACCGGACACAATGTACCCTAGAAACGGAATGGACTTGACTTCAAAGACGCATTTTTCTAATTTGCAATAGAGATGATTGACACGGAGACGGGACAGAACCTCTTTAACCCAAAAACGATGTTCCTCTAAATCGTTGGCAAAAATGAGGATATCGTCTAGATAGACCACGACATGACGGTATAGAATGTCTCTGAAGATCTCATTGACAAAATGCTGGAAGACAGCTGGAGCATTGCTCAATCCGAAGGGCATGACGAGGTACTCATAATGTCCGTCACGGGTGTTAAAGGCGGTCTTCCACTCGTCACCCTCACGGATCCGGATGAGATTGTATGCACCTTGCAAGTCCAGCTTTGTAAAGATGGTAGCTCCGCTAACTCTGTCAAAGAGCTCAGTAATCAGGGGTAAAGGATAACGGTTCTTGATGGTAATGTCGTTCAAACCTCTGTAGTCGATGCACGGCCGCAGACCACCATCTTTCTTTTTTACAAAAAAGAAGCCTGCGCCGGCTGGAGAAGAAGAAGGTCGAATGAACCCCTTTGCTAGGTTCTCTTTAATATATTCCTCCATAGAATGCGTCTCAGGCAGAGACAACGGATAAGTTCGGCCTCGAGGTGGAACCTTCCCTGGAATGAGATCAATCGGACAGTCCCATTCTCTATGAGGAGGAAGGATATCAGCAGAAGCTTTACTGAACACATCCGTGAAATCTTGATATGGAGGAGGTGGAACATCAGACGACCTGGGGGAGGAAGAACAGACAGGCAATACTTTAAACAAACATGTCTCAGCACAGGAGGAACCCCATGCCAGGATTTGCGTAGTCGTCCAATCAATTGTAGGATTGTGAAGACGGAGCCATGGAAGGCCCAGGACCACAGGATGTGTGGCTCTTGGAATCACTAAAAAAGAAATAAGTTCGGAATGAAGAACTCCCACTCTCAGACGAACTGGTAGAGTCCTTAAAGAAATAACTGCATCAAAAATTTTGCTGCCATCCACGGCAGTTAAAGAAATGGACGAAGGAAGTCTCTCGGTGGGTAGGGACCACCGTTTAACATAGGCTTCGGTAATAAAGTTCCCAGCTGCTCCGGAATCAAGGAGGGCAATGACGTTCCGATAACGTTGAGCAACTTGAAGCGAGACTGGGAGATTACAATCTTGAGGAGATGGAGAGGAGATCATTACTCCTAGCCGGCCCTCTCCTTGGCGAGCTAGGATTTGGAGTTTCCCGGACGTTTGGGACAGGCATTAATGGTGTGAGACGGAGCTGCACAATAGAGACAGAGAAACTCGGAGAGACGTCTTCGGCGCTCAGCAGGAGTTAAACGGGAACGTCCAAGTTGCATGGGCTCATCTTTAGATGGTGACAGTTGACGAGGAGGAGGAGCAGAAGATTTTGGAGCAGATGATCTTCCACGCTCAGTTGCTCTCTCTCTGAAACGTAAATCAACTTTCGTGCAGAGTGAGATTAGCTCATCTAACTTAGAAGGTAAGTCTCTGGTAGCTAACTCATCTTTAATACGCTCAGATAAGCCATGCCAGAATGCAGCATACAGGGCCTCGTCGTTCCATGCCAGTTCGGATGCCAGGATCTGGAACTGTATCAGATATTGTCCTACAGTACGTGACCCCTGGCGTAAACGGAGAATCTCGGATGAAGCTGAGGTTACCCGGCCTGGCTCGTCGAAGATGCGCCTGAATGTTGACACGAAGGCAGTGTAGGAAGATAGCAGGGTGTCGGACCTCTCCCATAACGGTGATGCCCAATCAAGGGCTGAGCCACTGAGAAGAGAAATAATGTAGGCAATTTTTGTACGGTCACTGGAAAAATTGCCAGGTTGTAGCTCAAACTGAATCTCACACTGGTTGAGAAATCCCCTGCAGAATCTTGGAGATCCGTCAAATTTTGCTGGCGTTGGAAGATGAAGACGTGGAGCAGAAATGGGTAAGGTGGGTGGGGTTATAGCTGGAGTCACTGTGGTTGACGCACCAGACGCGCCTGATCCACGGAGAGTTGTCTGAATCCCATCCAGCCGAGTAGAGAGATCCTGGAGACAGCGGATGATGTGGCCCTGTGCAGCCTCCTGATGTTCTAGTCGGGCTGCCAGTTCTTGCATCGGCCTGGCCGCTTGATCCTGGTCTCCGGCTGGATTCATTAGGTCAGTGCTTACTGTCACAACTGAGGGCCTGAGCTGACGGGAGGCAGCCTCAGTTGTAGGGGCTGAGATGTACCGGAACCTGGGAGGTTGTATCAGACCCCTGGACATGTAAGTAACATGAATAATAACTGCCCGAAGGCGTGACCACGACAACTTGGATAAAAGTCAATGATGTTTATTATGACAACTCCGCAACACAGCAGCAGTAAAAGAAAACGTAAAAGTCAGCAAAGAATAAATACAGTTCCTGGGTACTACAGGATGGCAGGAGCCACAGGGCACTGGTAGTGTGAGATAGTTCTTATGATCTTCTAGATGGAAAGTCCTTACCAGGCCCGACTGTAGCAATGGAGATAACCCAGGATTGTGCCAGCTGGTGTTCCAGGAAAAGCTGGGTTGCTGAAGATAAAACAGCTGCTGAGGATACTGGCTGGAACCAGACTGTTGTTAGCACGGAGTGGATACTGGCTGGAACCAGTTAAATAATAAATGAACTTGGGAGCGATGAAATATGAACTGAAATGTAGAACTTGAGAGCGGAGAAATAATAATACCGGTGGAGAGTGGTAAAGTGTAGAAAGGACACCGGCCCTTTAAGGGAAGCTGTACTCTGCTAGAAGCTGAGCTGGAAGCAGGTAATGTTGTAGCTGGAAACAGATGAATCCACAATGGATTGGAGAGTCAGGCTACACCGCAGGTGGAATGCTGGTGCGGGTCTCTATGGTGGAAGTCTTGAGACAGGAGCTGGAACCTGGAAGACAATCACAGGAGAGAGACAAACAGGAACTAGGTTTGACAACCAAAGCACTGACGCCTTCCTTGCTCAGGCACAGTGTATTTATACCTGCAGCAAGGAAGGGATTGGCTAGGCAATTATGCAGATTATCAATACTGAGAACAGATTGGTGGAAATGATCAGCTGACAGAATCCAAGATGGCTGCGCCCATGCAGACACTTGGAGGGAAGTTTGGTTTGTAATCCATGTGGTAATGAAAACAGTAATGGCGGCGCCGGCCACCGGAGACAGGAGGCGCCAGGCTGACAGATGCACATCCAACCACGCGGACACAGCGGAGGCCGCGGCTGACGTAATCGCCACTCAGACACTCTGCATGCAGAAGTTCAGGGACGGCGGCGGAGGCCGCGGGAGACGCCATGCCAGGTGTAATATGGCGTTTACTGTGACAGCGTCCCAGAGTGACAGGAGAGGATACAGGAATGTACACATCAGGATAACAGATGGAATCCGGTCCTGGAGCGCTGAGCCAGCCTTAGGAGGCATCTGATGGGTAAGAAATGGCGTCCAGATACCCGGATCGTGACAAATACAAAATGGAAAAGTATAATAATAATAAAAAAAAAATATATATAAGACAATAACCATCCACACACTCCTATAATAAAAGCATGTAGGGATATACAGATTAAATCAACAAACTAAACATGTACATATTGTTACTCATTAGACTGGGCACGTGGAACAATACTCCTACACCTAAACAAACAATAATGACAACATTACCAATATTGTATTAACCCCGCTCAAACTGAAATACTAGCAGTAATAATGTTATACATAATCGCGGAGACTCATAGGAGTAGAATCAATAGTACAGATAACCTATACCTATTCATATTAAATTTATATTTATGTGTATATTGCATCCACTTGTATTGCATCTCCCAAACCTGGGAGGGGGGGGGGGGGGGGGGGAGCAGGAAATATCCAACATGTGGTCGGCCTAAAGAGGAAACCTAATGGGACACAAGACTCAGAGATGTCGGAGGAGGCCCCAACTAATCTTTTGGTAGCAACCCACCTTGAATAATGATACCAGGGATATGAGAGATGGGTGAAGATAAATATAGGAGGGGAAAAAACAGACTAAAATTTAACCGAGTGGGTGGATGGACCTATGCCACCTAGAGAAGAGAGATATATTTACACTCGATCCACCTGTAGTGGGACAGGTACCAAACCAACCCCTCCGGTTCCTCAATAATTTGTTAAGATGTCGACACTAATGATATTCATAGAAGATGGCAAAGCAGGGACCCCTTGGGACCAAGTAAGTACCCACCTATACCACCAACTAATAACCAGAGTGCCCAGTATCAGTACTGGGGAGCCATCAGATGGCATTGAGTTCCACAGTGTCATTAAGACCATGTGGACTCAAAGTATGTAATTGAAAAATCCAGAAGGCTTCGCGCATACAAAGCCTTCTATACCTATCCCCTCCCCTCATGGTGAAACTAACATGTTCGTCTGCTCTAATAGTTAAACCACTAATATTCCCTTTCTGACATATCGAAACATGGCTAAACAGACTATGGGTTTTAAGATTCTTAGAGATATTTATCTTATGCTCCATAAACCTCTCATGGAGGGGGCGGATAGTGCGACCTACATACTGTAAGCCACATTTGCACTGTATAACATAAATTACATAATTTGTCCTACAATTCATAAAGCTTTTTATCTCTAATTACTCTGAGCTACCAAAAGGCTTAATTTTTTTACATTTATTTTCAGCAAAAAAGCAGGTGACACACTTATATCCTTGCCACACTTAAAGAAACCATTAGGTTTCGGAGGTAATCTCAAAGTGTCTTTCCCATATCCTTATGTGTCCTCTTAAATAGACTGGGTGCTAGTTTTTGTTTAAGGGAGTTGGCCTTTCTAAACACCACTAGATTCCTTTCCATTAATGTGGTTTCTAGTAATTTATCAGATTTAAGAATGGCTGAATTTTTATTGATGATCCTTTTAATATCACTTGCAGCTGTATTAAATTGAGTAATAAATGATATTGACTTATCACTATTACTATTTTTATTGTTCTTATTATTATTAGAAGGGTTCATAATCCACCTTAGACCTTTCTGGATGGACCAATATAGACCTAGATTTAAGTTGAGTCTCTCTAAGAGCTTTGTCAGTAATATGTGTAGGATACCCCTGTCTTACGAATGCAGCATACATAGATGCTGCTTGATTATTAAAGGCATCTTCTGTGGAACAGTTCCGGCGAAGCCGTTGGAACTGTCCCTTCGGTATGTTCACCTTCCATGATCTATAATGACTACTCGTAAAGTGTAGATAATTACGAGTAGTCATTATAGACCTACTCCTGCCGCTTTATCAATTTGTTTCAGCAACATTTCCTCGTCAGACATATTAATACTAGGGGGCTTGTAGCATAGCCCCAATACTATCTTTTTTTTCCCTTTCCACCGCATGCAATTTCAACCCATAACATCTCAACAGTGTTTACAGTTTCCTCATGAATATCTTCCCGTACATCGGGTTTTAAAAACGGCTTTATGTAAAGACATACCTGTCACAACTGAGGGCTGAGGCTGACCTGGGGAAGCCTCAGACGTAGGGGCTGGTGTGTATGTGAACCGTGGAGGTTGAATAAGGTTCTTGGACATATAGGAGGTCTAAGCACCGTTTGCCCAAAGGCGTGACCACAACAACGTAAATTATAAAATAAAGTCTGTTTATTGAACACACAGTTTAAACACCTTGGCAATTCAGGTAACTTCAATAATAGATGTGCAGGTTAATGTAACAGTAAAGTTCCTGGGAGCGCAGTGGTAATGAGTGCTGTGGCTATGCAGGATGAGATATGACAAAGTCCTTGCAAGACCCGGAGTTGTAACAGGGAACTAGCTGATACTGCTCAGCAGATGACACTCTGGAAGCTGGGTTGACACAAGTGCACAGAGGTTGAAGGGAACTTGGAAGAATTGTTGGGGATGCCGGATGGAACCGGTGCAGACAGAAGGTGTATTGAACTCACTGCTGAAGATAGAGTCCGATGGTGAGTATCGATGGTGAACTGTGGTTCGATTTTGTGTGGTAGATGATGAATGGATCGATGCTGGAACACCCCTGGAGATGGAGAGTAATACTGGAAGTGATATGGAACACCGCTGAGAGCTGGTAGTGACACAGGAAAGCCACTGGAAGCTGGAAGCAAGACTGGACCAACGCTGGAGCTGAAAGCCGGTGATGAAGTCACTGCGGATCACGGAAAGCGATGTTGGTAGGCAATGAGAGCTACTGTAGGAGTGTTACTAAAACACAGCTGGAAGCTGAAAGCGATTCTGGAACAACGCTGAAAGCAGGGAGCCGGTGATGGATTACTCCAGGACACTGGACGCAATGTAGGAACACTGCTGGAGTCAGGCAGCACCGCAAGATGGTAACTGGTGTGGGGTCTCTTTAAGTGGAGCAAGGTCACAGGAGCTGGAATATCTGGAAGCACAAGCTGGAACATCCACAAACAGGAGAGACATGTATCACTAGGATAGACAACCAAAGCACTTCAAATTAGGCAGCTTGGATGCTGGATATTTATACCAGCTGGGAAGCAGGTATTGGCTAAGCAATCAGGCAGAGTCCAGAGCACAGCACATAGGCTGGAAAGTGACATGTGATGAATCAAAACATGGCTGCGCCCATGTTTGATTCTGGAGGGAAAGTCTGTTTGAACTTAACATGTGGGAATCTGTAGTAATGGTGGCGGAGGGCCGGAGACGCCATTAATTATGACAAGAGGGATTTGCTGTGTAGTTGCCATGATAGTGCTGCTGGGATCACGGAGGAGAGACTGAGGCAATGTTGTACAGCGCGCCGCACGCAGACAGCGCAGGTGGAATCCAGGGTCAGTCCTGGGTCAGTCTCAGGAGACACTTGGAAGGTAAGTGGTGACTAATTACCCGGATTGTGACAGCACCCCCCCATTAGGGGTGGCCCCAGGATACCTCTTAGGCTTACGAGGAAATATGGCGTGGAAAGCCTGGACCAACTTGGGAGCATGGACATCCGATGCATTCGTCCAGGAGCATTCTTCAGGCCCGTAGCCCTTCCAATCGATCAAGTATTGGAGGTGACCATAACGAAAGTGAGAATCCAGAATCTTGGTGACCTCATACTCAACACCACGTTGAGTCTGGACCTTGGGTACAGTGGGGAGCCAAAAGTGCAATCGATTCAGGACCACCGGCTTGAGGAGAGAGATGTGAAATGTCCTAGGAATTTTGAGGAATGGAGGCAACTTGAGCATATAGGCAACAGGATTGATGACTTGTTCGATCTGGAAGGGCGCAATATAACGAGGAGCAAACTTCATACTTGGAACCTTTAGTCTCAGATTTTTGGTTGACAGCCAAACGCGATCCTCTGGTTTGAGGGCAGGAATTGCCTTACGCTTCTTGTCTGCAAATGTTTTGTACCTCGAGGAAGCTTTTAGGAGAGGTGCCGGATATTCTTCCAGTTTTGAGAAAACTGAGGAAGGGTGAGATCTGCTGTAGGTACCGATGTTGCTGGAAGTAATTGAAACTCAGGGACCTTGGGATGGAACCCGTAGTTGGCAAAGAATGCCGTAGAAAAAGATGAAGAATGATACTGGTTGTTGTGACAAAATTCGGCTCACGGGCGAAGATGAACCCAGTCGTCTTGAGAAAAGGATACATAAATTCAGAGGAAGGCCTCCAAATCCTGATTCACCCTCTCGGTTTGCCCATTGGTTTGGGGGTGGTAAGCAGCAGAAAACTTTCATTTGACTTGTAAAGCCAAACGCAGACTTTGCCAGAATTTAGCTACAAACTGAACACCTCTATTGAAGATAATCTATTCAGAAAGACCGTGTAATCTGAAGATCTCTTGAATGAAGACTTCAGCCAGCTTGGAAGCTGACTGAAGACCGGTGAGAGGAACGAAGTAAGCAATCTTGGTGAACCGGTCAACTACCACCAAGATGGTATTATACTTGTTACACTTAGGGAGATTGGTAATAAAGTCCATTGATAAATGGGTCCATGGATGGTGAGGGATAGACAAAGGTACCAGTTGTCCAGCGGGTGACTGGCGTGGCACCTTGTGTTGGGAACACTTAGAGCAGGATGCAATAAATTCTGTAATGTCCTTCTTTAGGGTCGGCCACCAGTATGACCTGGAAACGAATTCGAAGGTTTTCTAAAAACCCGTGTGTCCGGCGAAGCGAGAAGTATGTGCCCATTGCAAGAGCTTCTTTCTGAGAGCCGGTTTTACGAGATTTTTCCCTGGCGGAAGCATAGAGTCCACTCCCACGGCGGAGAGTGTCACAGGATCGATAATGGGATGCTTACCAGTGGATTCAGACTCATTTTCTTGCTTCCAGGAGCGGGAAAGAGCATTAGCCTTGCGATTCTGTGACCCTGGACAAAACGAGATTTTACAGTCGAACCTAGAGAAGAAGAGTTCCCACCTGGCTTGATGAGGATTGAGGCAATGGATGGATTGCAGATACAGGAGATTCTTGTGGTCTGTCAGGATGGTGATAATATGAGAGGCTCCCTCCAGTAAATATCTCCATTCTTCGAGAGCAAGCTTGAAGGCTAGAAGTTCTTGATCGCCAATGGCGTAGTTGCATTCAGCAGGAGAGAACTTCCGTGAGAAGAAGCCACAGGGATGTAAGTGGCCATCATCTGCTCTTTGAGATAAGACTGCGCCAACCCCTACTGAAGAGGCATCCATCTCCAGGGTGAAGGGTAAGCTGGTATTAGGCTGCTTCAGTACTGGAGCTGAGACAAATTTTTGCTTAAGAAGTTGGAAGGCTTGGGTAGCTTCTTCTGACCCCTTGGAGGGATTGGCACCTTTCCATGTGAGAGCGGTGATTGGTGCCACAATAATAGAGAACCCCCGAATGAACCTCCTGTAATAATTGGAGAACCCCAGGAATCTTTGAACACCTTTGAGTGTCGTGGGTATCGGCCAATCACAGATAGCCTGGAGTTTCTCAGGATCCATCTCTAATCCGGAACCGGACATGATGTAACCCAGAAACGTAATTGACTTGACCTTGAAGACACACTTCTCTAACTTACAATAGAAATGATTGGCACAGCGACAGGACAGGACTTCCTTGACCCAGTAACGATGTTCCTTCAGATCATTGGTGAAGATGAGAATATCATCGAGGTAGACCACATTATGTCGATAGAGGATATCTCAGAAGATTTCGTTCACGAAATGTTGAAATACAGCTGGAGCATTGCTGAGTCCGAAAGGCATGATGAAGTACTAATACTGTCCGTCACGGATGCTAAACGCGGTCTTCCACTCGCCACCCTTTTGGATACAAGTGAGATTGTATGCATCCCTCAGGTCTAACTTAGAAAAGATGGTGGCTCCACTGACACGATCAAACAACTCGGTGATAAGAGGCAAAGGGTACTGGTTTTTCACTGTGATGTCGTTAAACCCACGATAATCAATACATGGTCGCAGGCCACCGTCTTTCTTTTTTACAAAGAAGAAGCCTGCACCAGCTGGAGAAGAGGAAGGCCGGATGAAACCTTTGGCTAGGTTTTCTTTAATATATTCCTCCATGGCGTGGGTCCCTGGAAGCAACAAAGGATAGGTGCGCCCCCGAGGAGGAGTCTTCCCTGGAATGAGATTGATAGGACAGTCCCACTCTCTATGAGGAGGAAGAATATCTGCAGAGGACTTGCTGAAGACATCAGTGAATTCTTGGTACTGTGGAGGCAAAACATCTGGAGACTTGGAAGTAGAAGTTGGAGCTGGAAGAACTTTTTGGAGACAGGTCTCGGAACAGGAAGGACCCCATGCCAGGATGTGTGTAGTCTTCCAATCAATCTGCTGATTGTGGAGACAAAGCCATGGAAGGCCTAGAACTACAGGATGCATAGCCTTGGGGATAATCAGGAAGGAGATCAGCTCAGAGTGAAGAGCTCCTACCTTCAGATGGATAGGTAGGGTCTTTTAGTGGAAAACTGCATCAGAGATTCTGCTGCCGTCCACAGCAGTCAGGTAAACAGAAGACAAAAGTCTCTCAGTGGGTAGGGACCAACGTTTAACAAATTCTGCGGTCACAAAGTTCCCAGTGGCTCCAGAATCCAGAAGAGCGATGAGATTCCTGAAGCGCTGAGACACTTGAAGAGATACAGGAAGATTGCAATCACAGGAAGATGGAGAGGAGTTCATTACTCCTAGCCGGCCCTCTCCTTGACTGGCTAGGATTTAGCGTTTCCCTGACGCTTTGGACAAGCGTTGATGACATGGGATGGAGCAGCACAATATAGACACAGGTGTTCGGACAGATGTCTTCGCTCAGCAGGCGGCAGACGAGAACGGTTGATCTGCATAGTGTCATCTTTGGGTGGAGATGGCTGACGAGGAGGGTTAACGGCAGAGGTCTTAGGAAGCATCGACCTTCCTCGCTCAGCCGCCCTTTCGCGGAATCGGAGATCAACTTTAGTGCAGAGTGATATGAGCTCATCTAATTTAGGAGGTAAGTCTCTGGTAGCAAGCTCATCCTTGATCCGTTCGGATAACCCATGCCAGAAAGCTGCATAGAGAGCGTCATCATTCCAGGAGAGTTCAGACGCTAGGATCTGGAATTGTACCAGATATTGACCGACTGTCTGTGTCCCCTGACGTAGCCGGGGAAGATCAGTGGAGACAGATGTCACACGGCCTGGTTCATCGAATATGCGCCTGAAGGTCACCACGAAATCTGCATATGAAGAGAGCAAGGCATCGGATTTTGCCCATAGAGGTGATGCCCAATGCAGGGCGGAGCCACTGAGGAGGGAGTTGATGAAGGCAACCTTGGTGCGGTCAGTTGGAAAACTGCCAGGCTGTAACTCAAAATGTATATCACACTGATTCAGGAAACCTCAACAGGCTTTAGGGGAACCATCGAACTTGGCTGGTGTCGGCAAATGGAGATGAGGTGCAGACAGGAATGGTGGGTGGGGTTACCACCTGAGGTGCTGCCGTCAGAAAACTGGACGCCCCTGAACCACGGAGGGTTGATTGATTCCCATCCAGCTGGGAGGAAAGGTCCTGGAGACAGCGGATCACTTGTCCCTGTGCAGCCTTTTGGTGTTCTATGCGGGCTGCAAGTTATTGCACCGGGTTGGTCGCTTGGGCCTGGTCTCCAGCCGGATTCATTAGGTCAGTGCTTACTGTCACAACTGAGGGCTGAGGCTGACCTGGGGAAGCCTCAGACGTAGGGGCTGGCGTGTATGTGAACTGTGGAGGTTGAATAAGATTCTTGGACATACAGGAGGTCTAAGCACCGTTTGCCCAAAGGCGTGACCACAACAGCATAAATTATAAAATAAAGTCTGTTCATTGAACACACAGTTTAAACACCTTGGCAATTCAGGTAACTTCAATAATAGATGTGCAGGGTAATGTAACAGTACAGTTCCTGGGAGCGCAGTGGTAATGAGTGCTATGGCTATGCAGAATGAGATATGACAAAGTCCTTGCAAGACCCGGAGTTAGAAAGTCCATAGGCCACAGCTAACCGCTGTAACAGGGAACTAGCTGGTATTGCCCAGCAGATGACACTCTGGAAGCTGGGTTGACAAAAGTGCACAGAGGTTGAAGGGAACTTGGAAGAATTGTTGGGGATGCCGGATGGAACCGGTGCAGACAGAAGGTGTATTGAACTCACTGCTGAAGATAGAGTCCGATGGTGAGTATCGATGGTGAACTGTGGTTCGATGTTGTTTGGTAGATGATGAACGGATCGCTGCTGTAACACCGCTGGAGATGGAGAGTAATACTGGAAGTGATATAGAACACCGCTGAGAGCTGGTAGTGACACAGGCACTCCGCTGGAAGCTGGAAGCGAGACTGGAGCAATGCTGGAAGCTGGAAACCGGTGATGAAATCACTGCGGATCACGGAAATCGATGTTGGTAGGCAATGAGAGCTAGGAGTGATACTAGAACACAGCTGGAAGCGATTCTGGAACAACACTGAAAGCTGGAAGCCGGAGATGGATCATTCCAGGACACAGGACGCAATGTAGGAACACTGCTGGAGTCAGGCAGCACTGCAAGATGGTAACTGGTGTGGGGTCTTTTTAAGTGGAGCAAGGTCACGAGCTGGAATACCTGGAAGCACAAGCTGAAACATCCACAAACAGGAGAGACATGTACCACTAGGATAGATAACCAAAGCACTGACGATTAGTCAGCCTGGATGCAGGATATTTATACCAGCTGGGAAGAAGGTATTGGCTGAGCAATCAGTCCAGAGCACAGTGAACAGGCTGGAAAGTGACATGTGATGAATCCAAACATGGCTGCGACCATGTTTGATTCTGGAGGGAAAGTCTGTTTGAACTTAACATGTGGGAATCTGTAGTAATGGCAGCGGAGACCGCGGAGGGCAGGAGACGTCATTCATTATGACAAGAGGGATTTGCTGTGTAGTTGCCATGACAGCGCTACTGGGTCACGGAGGGGAGACTGAGGCAATGTTGTACAGTGCGCTGCACGCAGACAGCGCAGGTGGTATCCAGGCTGGGAGCGCTGGGCCAGTCTCAGGAGACACTTGGAAGGTAAGAAGTGGTGACTAATTACCCGGATCATGACAATACCCCTCCACTTCGTTTGATCTGTCTCTCCTGAACATCGTATAACCCTCCAGATTAACTGACTAATCATGATATTCGTCCCACCAAGTTTCAGTAATGCCTATAATATCGTACTGACAAAGAAATGTTGTTTTGTATATTCTTAGAAATGTACGTCACTGCAACCCATATAGAGTGCCTCCTCCTCAAAAATGGGGTGTCACCTCACCTCAAACAAGAACGGTACAAAGTGTGGTATGAGGAAATGGCACAGTTATGGGCGCTAACCAGTGCCGTAACTAGGTATTTTAGCGCTGTGTACAAGAAACGGCATTGGCGCCTCCCCCCTATGCAAGATAGGGGCAGTGCGCACCGTAGGCGTGTGAAAACTATATAGGGGCGTGGCTTCATGGGAAAGAAGCGTGGCCACAAAATAATACCAATTCATACTACTGTGCACAGTAGCCTCCATTATTCAAATAACGCTGCACAGTAGCGCCACTACACCACGTAAAGCCCCTTTTACACATTACAGCAGACAGTCCCCCTTTTTACACATTACGGCAGACAGCGTCACCTTTTTTACACATTACGGCAGACAGAGTCCCCTTTTTACACATTACGGCAGACAGCGTCCCCTTTTTACACATTATGGCAGACAGCGTCCCCCTTTTTACACATTACGGCAGACAGCATCCCTTTTTTACACATTACGGCATACAGCGTCCCCGTTTTTATTAGTGATGTGCACCGGACATTTTTCGGGTTTTGTGTTTTGGTTTTGGATTCGGTTCCGCGGCCGTGTTTTGGATTCGGACGCGTTTTGGCAAAACCTCACCGAAAATTTTTTGTCGGATTCGGGTGTGTTTTGGATTCGGGTGTTTTTTACAAAAAACCCTAAAAAACTGCTTAAATCATAGAATTTGGGGGTCATTTTGATCCCATAGTTTTATTAACCTTAATAACCATAATTTCCACTCATTTCCAGTCTATTCTGAACACCTCACACCTCACAATATTATTTTTAGTCCTAAAATTTGCACCGAGGTCGCTGGATGGCTAAGCTAAGCGACACAAGTGGCCGACACAAACACCTGGCCCATCTAGGAGTGGCACTGCAGTGTCAGGCAGGATGGCACTTCAAAAAAATAGTCCCCAAACAGCACATGATGCAAAGAAAAAAAGAGGCGCACCAAGGTCGCTGTGTGACTAAGCTAAGCGACACAAGTGGCCGACACAAACACCTGGCCCATCTAGGAGTGGCACTGCAGTGTCAGGCAGGATGGCACTTCAAAAAAATAGTCCCCAAACAGCACATGATGCAAAGAAAAAAAGAGGCGCACCAAGGTCGCTGTGTGACTAAGCTAAGCGACACAAGTGGCCGACACAAACACCTGGCCCATCTAGGAGTGGCACTGCAGTGTCAGGCAGGATGGCACTTCAAAAAAATAGTCCCCAAACAGCACATGATGCAAAGAAAAAAAGAGGCACACCAAGGTCGCTGTGTGACTGAGCTAAGCGACACAAGTGGCCGACACAAACACCTGGCCCATCTAGGAGTGGCACTGCAGTGTCAGGCAGGATGGCACTTCAAAAAAATTGTCCCCAAACAGCACATGATGCAAAGAAAAAAAGAGGCGCACCAAGGTCGCTGTGTGACTAAGCTAAGCGACACAAGTGGCCGACACAAACACCTGGCCCATCTAGGAGTGGCACTGCAGTGTCAGGCAGGATGGCACTTCAAAAAAATTGTCCCCAAACAGCACATGATGCAAAGTAAAAAAGAGGCGCACCACAGGTATAGAATGTAGATGGATAGTATACTTAATGACGACACAGAGGTAGGTACAGCAGTGGCCTTCCGTACTGCTATTATATATAGTATACTGGTGGTCACTGTGTCAGCAAACTGCAAAACTAAAATGCACCACAGGTATAGAATGTAAATGGATAGTATACTTAATGACGACACAGAGGTAGGTACAGCAGTGGCCTTCCGTACCGTACTGCTATATATAGTATACTGGTGGTCACTGTGTCAGCAAACTGCAAAACTAAAATGCACCACAGGTATAGAATGTAGATGGATAGTATACTTAATGAATGACGACACAGAGGTAGGTACAGCAGTGGCCTTCCGTACCGTACTGCTATATATAGTATACTGGTGGTCACTGTGTCAGCAAACTGCAAAACTAAAATGCACCACAGGTATAGAATGTAGATGGATAGTATACTTAATGAATGACGACACAGAGGTAGGTACAGCAGTGGCCTTCCGTACTGCTATATATAGTATACTGGTGGTCACTGTGTCAGCAAACTGCAAAACTAAAATGCACCACAGGTATAGAATGTAGATGGATAGTATACTTAATGAATGACGACACAGGTAGGTACAGCAGTGGCCTTCCGTACTGCTATATATAGTATACTGGTGGTCACTGGGTCAGCAAACTGCAAAACTAAAATGCACCACAGGTATAGAATGTAGATGGATAGTATACTTAATGAATGACGACACAGAGGTAGGTACAGCAGTGGCCTTCCGTACTGCTATATATAGTATACTGGTGGTCACTGTGTCAGCAAACTGCAAAACTAAAATGCACCACAGGTATAGAATGTAGATGGATAGTACACTTAATGAATGACGACACATAGGTAGGTACAGCAGTGGCCTTCCGTACCGTACTGCTATATATAGTATACTGGTGGTCACTGTGTCAGCAAACTGCAAAACTAAAATGCACCACAGGTATAGAATGTAGATGGATAGTATACTTAATGAATGACGACACAGAGGTAGGTACAGCAGTGGCCTTCCGTACTGCTATATATAGTATACTGGTGGTCACTGTGTCAGCAAACTGCAAAACTAAAATGCACCACAGGTATAGAATGTAGATGGATAGTATACTTAATGAATGACGACACAGAGGTAGGTACAGCAGTGGCCTTCCGTACTGCTATATATAGTATACTGGTGGTCACTGTGTCAGCAAACTGCAAAACTAAAATGCACCACAGGTATAGAATGTAGATGGATAGTATACTTAATGACGACACAGAGGTAGGTACAGCAGTGGCCTTCCGTACTGCTATATATAGTATACTGGTGGTCACTGTGTCAGCAAACTGCAAAACTAAAATGCACCACAGGTATAGAATGTAGATGGATAGTATACTTAATGAATGACGACACAGAGGTAGGTACAGCAGTGGCCTTCCGTACCGTACTGCTATATATAGTATACTGGTGGTCACTGTGTCAGCAAACTGCAAAACTAAAATGCACCACAGGTATAGAATGTAGATGGATAGTATACTTAATGAATGACGACACAGAGGTACATACAGCAGTGGCCTTCCGTACTGCTATATATAGTATACTGGTGGTCACTGTGTCAGCAAGCTGCAAAACTAAAATGCACCACAGGTATAGAATGTAGATGGATAGTATACTTAATGAATGACGACACAGAGGTAGGTACAGCAGTGGCCTTCTGTACTGCTATATATAGTATACTGGTGGTCACTGTGTCAGCAAACGGCAAAACTAAAATGCACCACAGGTATTGAATGTAGATGGATAGTATACTTAATGAATGACGACACAGAGGTGGCCTTCCGTACTGCTATATATAGTATACTGGTGGTCACTGTGTCAGCAAACTGCAAAACTAAAATGCACCACAGGTATAGAATGTAGATGGATAGTATACTTAATGAATGACGACACAGAGGTAGGTACAGCAGTGGCCTTCCGTACTGCTATATATAGTATACTGGTGGTCACTGTGTCAGCAAACTGCAAAACTAAAATGCACCACAGGTATAGAATGTAGATGGATAGTATACTTAATGAATGACGACACAGAGGTAGGTACAGCAGTGGCCTTCCGTACTGCTATATATAGTATACTGGTGGTCACTGTGTCAGCAAACTGCAAAACTAAAATGCACCACAGGTATAGAATGTAGATGGATAGTATACTTAATGAATGACGACACATAGGTAGGTACAGCAGTGGCCTTCCGTACCGTACTGCTATATATAGTATACTGGTGGTCACTGTGTCAGCAAACTGCAAAACTAAAATGCACCACAGGTATAGAATGTAGATGGATAGTATACTTAATGAATGACGACACAGAGGTAGGTACAGCAGTGGCCTTCCGTACTGCTATATATAGTATACTGGTGGTCACTGTGTCAGCAAACTGCAAAACTAAAATGCACCACAGGTATAGAATGTAGATGGATAGTATACTTAATGAATGACGACACAGAGGTAGGTACAGCAGTGGCCTTCCGTACTGCTATATATAGTATACTGGTGGTCACTGTGTCAGCAAACTGCAAAACTAAAATGCACCACAGGTATAGAATGTAGATGGATAGTATACTTAATGACGACACAGAGGTAGGTACAGCAGTGGCCTTCCGTACTGCTATATATAGTATACTGGTGGTCACTGTGTCAGCAAACTGCAAAACTAAAATGCACCACAGGTATAGAATGTAGATGGATAGTATACTTAATGAATGACGACACAGAGGTAGGTACAGCAGTGGCCTTCCGTACCGTACTGCTATATATAGTATACTGGTGGTCACTGTGTCAGCAAACTGCAAAACTAAAATGCACCACAGGTATAGAATGTAGATGGATAGTATACTTAATGAATGACGACACAGAGGTAGGTACAGCAGTGGCCTTCCGTACTGCTATATATAGTATACTGGTGGTCACTGTGTCAGCAAACTGCAAAACTAAAATGCACCACAGGTATAGAATGTAGATGGATAGTATACTTAATGAATGACGACACAGGTAGGTACAGCAGTGGCCTTCCGTACTGCTATATATAGTATACTGGTGGTCACTGTGTCAGCAAACTGCAAAACTAAAATGCACCACAGGTATAGAATGTAGATGGATAGTATACTTAATGAATGACGACACAGAGGTAGGTACAGCAGTGGCCTTCCGTACTGCTATATATAGTATACTGGTGGTCACTGTGTCAGCAAACTGCAAAACTAAAATGCACCACAGGTATAGAATGTAGATGGATAGTATACTTAATGAATGACGACACATAGGTAGGTACAGCAGTGGCCTTCCGTACCGTACTGCTATATATAGTATACTGGTGGTCACTGTGTCAGCAAACTGCAAAACTAAAATGCACCACAGGTATAGAATGTAGATGGATAGTATACTTAATGAATGACGACACAGAGGTAGGTACAGCAGTGGCCTTCCGTACTGCTATATATAGTATACTGGTGGTCACTGTGTCAGCAAACTGCAAAACTAAAATGCACCACAGGTATAGAATGTAGATGGATAGTATACTTAATGAATGACGACACAGAGGTAGGTACAGCAGTGGCCTTCCGTACTGCTATATATAGTATACTGGTGGTCACTGTGTCAGCAAACTGCAAAACTAAAATGCACCACAGGTATAGAATGTAGATGGATAGTATACTTAATGAATGACGACACATAGGTAGGTACAGCAGTGGCCTTCCGTACCGTACTGCTATATATAGTATACTGGTGGTCACTGTGTCAGCAAACTGCAAAACTAAAATGCACCACAGGTATAGAATGTAGATGGATAGTATACTTAATGAATGACGACACAGAGGTAGGTACAGCAGTGGCCTTCCGTACTGCTATATATAGTATACTGGTGGTCACTGTGTCAGCAAACTGCAAAACTAAAATGCACCACAGGTATAGAATGTAGATGGATAGTATACTTAATGAATGACGACACAGAGGTAGGTACAGCAGTGGCCTTCCGTACTGCTATATATAGTATACTGGTGGTCACTGTGTCAGCAAACTGCAAAACTAAAATGCACCACAGGTATAGAATGTAGATGGATAGTATACTTAATGAATGACGACACAGAGGTAGGTACAGCAGTGGCCTTCCGTACTGCTATTTAAATATACTGGTGGTCACTGTGTCAGCAAACTGCAAAACTAAAATGCACCACAGGTATAGAATGTAGATGGATAGTATACTTAATGAATGACGACACGGAGGTAGGTACAGCAGTGGCCTTCCGTACTGCTATATATAGTTTACTGGTGGTCACTGTGTCAGCAAACTGCAAAACTAAAATGCACCACAGGTATAGAATGTAGATGGATAGTATACTTAATGAATGACGACACAGAGATAGGTACAGCAGTGGCCTTCCGTACTGCTATATATAGTATACTGGTGGTCACTGTGTCAGCAAACTGCAAAACTAAAATGCACCACAGGTATAGAATGTAGATGGATAGTATACTTAATGACGACACAGAGGTAGGTACAGCAGTGGCCTACTGTACCGTAATGCTATATATTATATACTGGTGGTCACTGGTCAGCAAAACTCTGCACTGTACTCCTCCTATATAATATTATACTGGTGGTCCCCAGTACCCACAATAAAGCAGCACACTGAGCACAGATATGGAGTGTTTTTCAGGCAGACAACGTATACTGGTGGTCACTGTCAGCAAAACTCTGCACTGTACTCATAGTAACATAGTAACATAGTATCTGAGGTTGAAAAAAGACAATTGTCCATCGAGTTCAACCTATTTGTGGTCTCCTATGCATGATGATTTGACTAAAATTTCTGACTGATGCTGCTGTCAGCCGTTGCATTTTATCCCTATTTATAGTAACTATAATGCATGACTATGCACCATACCCCTGGATATCCTTATCCATTAGGAATTTATCTAACCCATTCTTAAAGGTGTTGACAGATTCCGCCATTACAACTCCCTCGGGCAGGGAATTCCAAACACGTATTGTCCTTACCGTGAAAAAGCCTTTACGACGTATTGTGCGGAATCTCCTCTCCTCTAACCTGAGCGAGTGTCCACGAGTCCTCTGTGTTGATCTAACCAAAAACAGGTCCCGCACAAGCTCTGTGTATTGTCCCCTTATATATTTGTAGATGTTGATCATATCCCCTCTTAGTCTCCGCTTTTCCAATGTAAACATGCCTAGTCTTTCAAGCCTTTCCTTGTATTCCATCGTCTCCATGCCCTTAATTAGTTTGGTCGCCCTCCTCTGTACCTTTTCTAGCTCCAGGATATCCTTTTTGTAGTACGGTGCCCAGAATTGTACACAGTATTCAAGGTGTGGCCTCACTAGTGATTTATATATAACGGGAGTATAATACTCTCGTCCCTAGCATCAATACCCCGTTTTATGCATGCTAATATCTTATTAGCCTTCTTTGCTGCAGTCCTACTTTGGGTACTACTGCTTAGCTTGCTATCTATGAGGACACCTAAGTCCTTTTCCAGTACAGAATCCCCTAATTTTACCCCATTTAGTAGGAAGGTGTAATTTTTGTTCTTGTTACCACAGTGCATTACCTTACACTTGTCTGTGTTGAAGCGCATTCTCCATTTGGCTGCCCATGCTTCTAATTTAACTAAATCGTTCTGAAGAGACTCGGCATCCTCCTCTGTATTTATAGCCTTACACAATTTGGTATCATCTGCAAAAATTTACACCATGCTCTCTAGACCTTCTGTTAGGTCGTTAATGAAAATATTGAACAATAGCGGTCCTAATACTGAGCCTTGCGGCACACCACTTAGCACTTCAGTCCAAGTTGAAAAAGATCCATTAACCACAACGCGCTGCTTCCTATTATCTAACCAGTTTTTGACCCAAGTGCATATTGTGCTTCCTAGCCCTGATTCTTGTAGCTTGTAGATAAGTCTCATGTGTGGTACAGTATCGAACGCTTTGGCAAAGTCTAAAAAGATTACATCCACGTCTTTACCCTGATCTAGGTTTGCGCTTACTGTTTCATAAAAGCCAAGTAAGTTGGTTTGACAGGATCTGTCCTTCATAAACCCATGTTGATTCCTTTTAATGACCTTATTGACTTCAAGGAACTTCTGAATACTATCTCTTAGAATACCTTCCAATACTTTCCCAACTATAGATGTAAGACTAACTGGTCTATAATTACCTGGTTCAGCTTTACTTCCCTTTTTGAATATAGGCACTACTTCCGCTATACGCCAGTCTTTGGGAACCATACCTGATATAACTGAATCCTTAAAGATCAAAGATAGCGGTTTTGCCAGTTCAGACTGAAGCTCCATTAGAACCCTTGGGTGAATACCATCGGGCCCTGGTGATTTATTAATTTTTAAATGTTTTAATCGGTCACAGACTACTTCCTCGCTTAAATAAGTACCTATCAGTGGGATATTCTCATTATTGAGATTGTGTGTCAGTCCCTGAATTGGGTCCTCTCTAGTGAATACTGTTGAAAAAAACTAATTTAGTGTGTCCGCTATGTCATTATCATTTTTGCTTAAGACTCCCAACTTGTCTTTTAAAGGGCCTATACTCTCCTTCTTTAATCTCTTGCTATTAATGTATTTAAAGAATTTTTGGGGATTCGCTTTGCTTTCCTTTGCTACTAGTTTTTCAGTTTCTACTTTAGCCGCTCTTATTTCCTTCTTGCAAATTTTGTTACATTCCTTATAGTGCTGAAATGACTCTGCTTCCCCGTCAGATTTGTATTTTTTAAATGCTCGCCTTTTCTTGCCCATAAGTTCCTTAATCTTTTTGTTAAGCCACATCGGTTTATGATTTTTATTCCTTTTTTTGCTGCTCATAGGAATAAATTTGAGTGTATTTTTAGCTAGCAGGAATTTTAGTACCTCCCATTTCTCTAGTATTTTTTCCTAAAAACAAACCTTCCCATTCAATATCCCTGAAAAATACCCTCATCTTTTCAAAATTTGCTTTGCTAAAGTTTAGAGTCCTAGTTGAGCCAGTATAGGGCTGTTTATGGAAACTGATATTGAATGTGACCATATTGTGGTCGCTGTTTCCTATGGGTTCCCCTACTATAATACCTGATACCAAATCCCCATTGTTTGTTAATACCAGGTCTAAGATTGCATTGTACCTAGTTGGTTCCTCAATTAGTTGGACTAAGTAGTTATCATTAAGTGTGTTTAAAAACATATTGCCCCTAGCAGTATCACATGAATCGTTTTTCCAGTTTATCTCTGGATAGTTAAAATCTCCCATCACTACTATGTCTGCTACTCCTGCTGCTCTTTAAATTTGCTTTAGTAACAACTCCTCATCAGATGCGTTGATACCAGGCGGCCTATAGCAAACACCCAATACTAACTTTTTTATTCCTTTTTCCCCGCATGCAATTTCTACCCATAATGTCTCGACAGTGTCTACAGTCCCCTCCTGAATATCTTCCCGTATATCAGGTTTTAAAAATGGCTTTATGTAAAGACACACCCCTCCACCCTTTTTATTTAGTCTGTCTCTCCTAAACAGTGTATAGCCCTCTAGATTGACTGTCCAATCATGAAATTCATCCCACCAAGTTTCAGTAATGCCTATAATATCATACTGTTTGCTTGCTGCAAGTATTTCTAGTTCACCCTTTTTACCAGTAATGCTTCTGGCGTTTACATACATACAACTAAGATAAGTATTTTCCCTTGCGTTAGGGACATCTTTCACCTTATGTAGCAATGATGACCTGTAATCGTCATTGGTTAGTGCTTTGGTAAAATCTCTTTTAGTACCCATGTTAGTAACCTTACCGCCTGCTCTTACCCTCCCCCTAACTTCTCCCCCATTTCGTTTACTACCGCCATCCCCACTATTCTCACTGCATGACCCGTAGTTTCTAGCTAAACCCTCCCCCCAGGCTCCTAGATTAAAATCTCCTCCAACCTTCTAACCATCCTTCCCCCCAGCACCGCTGCCCCCTCCTCAATCAGGTGCAATCCGTCACGACAAAAGAGATGGCGCCTGACTGAGAAGTCCGCCCAGTGTTCCAGGAACACAAACCCCTCTTTCCTGCACCAATCCCTAAGCCACACATTTACCTCCCTAATCTCCCTCTGCCTCCCTGGACTAGCGCGTGGCACGGGTAATAATTCTGAGAATATTACCTTATATGTCCTTGCCTTCAGTTTCTTTCCTAAGTCCCTATAGTCTTTCTTAAGGACATCCCACCTTCCGCTAACTTTGTCATTGGTGCCAACGTGCACCAAGACCGCCGGGTCTTTCCCAGCCCCTCCCAACAATCTATCTACCCGGTCCGCGATGTGCCGTACCCGAGCACCCGGGAGACAACAGACTGTACGGCGATCACGGTCCCGGTAGCAGATTGCCCTCCTGCTATATAATACAGCTGCTCCCCAGTCCCCACAATTAAGCAGTGTGAGCACAGATATATGCAGCACACTGTGAGCACAGATATGGAGCGTTTTTTTCAGGCAGAGAACGGATAACTGGTGGTCACTGATCAGCAAAACTCTGCACTGTACTCCTCCTATATACAGCTGCTCCCCAGCCCTCCCCACAATTAAGCAATAGTGCACAGCACAATCAAGTTCAACAATAACGGAGAGGACGCCAGCCACGTCCTCTCCCTAACATTTCCAATGCACGAGTGAAAATGGCGGCGACGCGCGGCTGCTTATATAGAATCCGAATCTCGCGAGAATCCGACAGCGGGATGATGACGTTTGGGCACGCTCGGGTTACCCGAGCCATACGGGAGAATCCGAGTATGGCTCGGACCCGTGTAAAAAGGGTGAAGTTCGGGGGGGTTCGGTTTCCGAGAAACCGAACCCGCTCATCACTAGTTTTTACACATTATGGCAGACAGCATCCCCTTTTTATACATTACGGCAGACAGCATCCCCCTTTTTGCACATTATGGCAGACAGCGTCCCCTTTTTTACACATTACGGCAGACAGCATCCCTCTTTTTACACATTATGGCAGACAGCGTCCCCCTTTTTACACATTACGGCAGCCAGTCCCCCTTTTTACACATTACGGCAGACAGCATCCCCCTTTTTACACATTATGGCAGACAGCGTCCCCTTTTTTACACATTACGGCAGACAGCGTCCCCCTTTTTACACATTATAGCAGACAGCGTCCCCTTTTTACACATTACGGCAGACAGCGTCCCGCTTTTTACACATTATGGCAGACAGCGTCCCCCTTTTTACACATTACGGCAGCCAGTCCCCGTTTTTACACATTACGGCAGACAGCATCCCCCTTTTTACACATTATGGCAGACAGCGTCCCCTTTTTATACATTACGGCAGACAGCATCCCCCTTTTTGCACATTATGGCAGACAGCGTCCCCTTTTTTACACATTACGGCAGACAGCATCCCTCTTTTTACACATTATGGCAGACAGCGTCCCCCTTTTTACACATTACGGCAGCCAGTCCCCCTTTTTACACATTACGGCAGACAGCATCCCCCTTTTTACACATTATGGCAGACAGCGTCCCCTTTTTTACACATTACGGCAGACAGCGTCCCCCTTTTTACACATTATAGCAGACAGCGTCCCCTTTTTACACATTACGGCAGACAGCATCCCCCTTTTTACACATTATGGCAGACAGCGTCCCCCTTTTTACACATTACGGCAGCCAGTCCCCCTTTTTGCACATTGCGGCTAACAGAATAGATAGAGCACAGGTTCTCAAACTCGGTCCTCAGGACCCCACACAGTGCATGTTTTGCAGTCTCCTTGCAGAATCACAAGTTAAATAATTAGCTCCACATGTGGACCTCTTAAAATGTGTCAGTGAGTAATTAATACACCTGTGCACCTGCTGGGTTACCTGCAAAACATGCACTGTGTGGGGTCCTGAGGACCGAGTTTGAGAACCTATGAGATAGAGAAATAGAGAGAGAGGAAGAGAGAGAGATACTTACCATCTCTCGCCGCTGGCAGTCAAGCTCCTCGTGCTGGCAGATCCCTTGGTGCAGGCAGCGGAGAAGGAGGAGGAGGGAGGGGGACTGGAGCCGCAGCAGCGCTATGTAATTGGTAGTAACGCCGCTGCAGCAGTCCCCTCTCCTTCTGAATTGGCTGCCCGCCACCGCTGTGAATGCTGGGATGAAGGAACCGCATCCCAGCATTCACAGCAGCGCCGGGCAGCCAATACGGAAGGAGAGGGGACAGCTGCAGCGGCGCTACTACCAATTACATAGCGCTGCTGCGGCTCCAGTCCCCCTTCCTCATCCTTCTCCGCTGCCTCCGGCGCTGCTGCTCTCCTCCCGAGCGCGGCGCACACAGCAGAGGTGGCATGTAATGAGTCAATTTGACTCATTACATGCCACTGGCCATTGTGCACTCAGGGCAACTGCGCTGTGTGCCAGGCACACCTAGCACACACATAGTTACAGCCCTGGTGCTAACCACTTGGAGTATATATATCAGAAATAAAAAAAACTATGAGGGTCATTCCGAGTTGTTCGCTCGCAAGCGGATTTTAGCAGATTTGCTCATGCTAAGCCGCCGCCTACTGGGAGTGAATCTTAGCATCTTAAAATTGCGAACGATGTATTCGCAATATTGCGATTACACACCTTGTAGCAGTTTCTGAGTAGCTTCAGACTTACTCGGCATCTGCGATCAGTTCAGTGCTTGTCGTTCCTGGTTTGACGTCACAAACACACCCAGCGTTCGCCCAGACACTCCCCCGTTTCTCCGGCCACTCCTGCGTTTTTTCCGGAAACGGTAGCGTTTTTTCCCACACGCCCATAAAACGGCCTGTTTCCGCCCAGTAACACCCATTTCCTGTCAATCACATTACGATCGCCAGAACGATGAAAAAGCCGTGAGTAAAATTCCTAACTGCATAGCAAATTTACTTGGCGCAGTCGCAGTGCGGACATTGCGCATGCGCATTAAGCGGAAAATCGCTGCGATGCGAAGATTTTTACCGAGCGAACAACTCGGAATGACCCCCTATATAAACAAAGAATAAAAAATATCAATGAATTCCTTTGGTGTCAAATTCTTGTTTCTGTGTCCTTCTAGCGTTATTCTTTTCACTCATTTCTTAAACAATCAGGCGTACCCCATTCACAATAACAAGAGTGGTTCTATGTATATAAACGTTTCTTTTATGAAGGGATGAACCCTTCACCGAAGATTTTCACATATAATTGCGTACCATAACTCACATAAAACAACAGTGAGAATATAAACAACAGTGAGAATATACACATCATGGGGGTCATTCCGAGTTGTTCGCTCGCTAGCAGATTTTAGCAGCATTGCACACTCCCTCTGGGAGTGTATCTTAGCTTAGCAGAATTGCGAACGAAAGATTAGCAGAATTGCGAATAGAAAATTCTTAGCAGTTTCTGAGTAGCTCCAGACCTACGCACAGATTGCGATCAGCTCAGGCCGTTTCGTTCCTGGTTTGACGTCACAAACACGCCCTGCGTTCAGCCAGCCACTCCCCCGTTTCTCCAGACACTCCTGCGTTTTCCCCTGACACGCCTGCGTTTTTCCGCACACTCCCAGAAAATGGCCAGTTTCCGCCCAGAAACATCTACTTCCTGTCAATCACACTCCGATCATTTCAACGATGAAAATTCTTTGTTCGGATGTGAGTAAATCTACTAAGTTTTGTGTTAAGATTCTTAGCGCATGCGCACTGCGTACCATGCGCATGCGCATTTTTGCCTTAATCGCTCCGTTGCGAAAATCGGCAACGAGTGAACAACTCGGAATGACCCCCATGGTATCTTTCAAATGCTGATTAGCTGTGATTCTGCGTACCACACTGGAATAGCAGGCTTTCTACTCCTATCTGGGTTTCTTTAGTTCACCACTGTAGGATGTGTTTCTTCCTCCAAGTTTCTCAGCATATGTATACCATGTGAGACTAGATTTGTTGTGGGGGAAATGGCGCACTGAGCTACCCTTATATAGGTATAGTGTATATATGAGCCGGAATACAGGAATAACAGTATCTTATAACACAGTGATACCCACTACTTATGGGAGGAATAGAAATCTAAATTGTCAAATAGAAAAGCCGGCGGTGCTCCCTTGAGTTGTCTAGAACAAATCGACTGATATACAAAGAAGACAACTCCTTTTTGTGGGGCACTCTTACTGATAATCTAAAACTTAACTTTTATTGAAATTGGACTCCCATTGACATACTACATAAAACATTTATACAGTTGAAACAATTAATGGTAAGACTAGCTAAGCCTCCAAAATTATCTCCCTATAACATCCTTCTCGCTATACCGATAATAATATCCTAATTATTCCAAATTGTCCATAATATTAAGTTCTACTGCTATAGATAATTGTTTGTGAGGAAACTATTCTATGGACTACTGCCAGAAGCAAAGTTTCAAACTATAAATGTAGCCAACCATCCTACGTGACATAGGTGATTTGTATCATAGAGTTGATAATAATCCCCAAATATAACTGGTAATTAAAGCAGTTATCACGGTACACGTATGAATAGACCTGTGCTATGGTTGAATTTTATAATCAGTTGATGGTATACACATAATATGCAGGTACATTTAATAAGACAATTGTGAAAAATTAATTAAAAGGGAAAAGAAAGGAGAAGGAAAGAGTCGGAAGGAAGACGGGGAGGAATAGGTGACTAAATGCCTGGTTTCTGCTTTTGGAGATCTGCTAAAAAAGCATTGAATCTCCAATGAGAGAACCACCTGGAGCATATGCACCACTCCCAAGACCTGTATCTGCTGTTAACTTTTATTGCCCAATTAAGGGCAAAGTTAATGAGAGTGCAGGGGAGAGGTCCCTAGCCAGTATATGATACCTGTGATGCTGACTACTTAAAGGCCCATTGTTGAAATAATAACAACAATTGTTTGAAATATCACCTTGTTGTCTAAGTTCACAATAAAATATGTGGCATCTATGAAAAACACTCAAGAAAGAAAGGGCAAAATTAATTATGTAAACTGTACTGGATATATAGCACAGCTATTGAGTTTGAATAATTTCTATGAAATACAGATTTCATATGCAGTAACGACCAGGATTTCTACTGTCCTCAATCATGTCTATTGACATCAAATTAAGGATGAGAGGGTCCTTTAGGGTGTTTGTGCAATATGAAAAAAGTGTGCTTCTGCTGTCAGTATCTCAATAGATGAGTTAAGCCGATGAGAGAGCACTGAAATAGAAAGAAGAAAGAGGATAAATCATATAATTGATAAAATGTATTCTTGTGAGTGTATCCACAGCAAATCTTGTTGCATATAGAGTGGCCTAGTATCTAACCATTTTGCCCCTACACAGTTTGTATTTCATAAGAGCTGAACACAAGGTAAATACTCCCAAAAAATGGAGGTTAGTTGGTTAGAAACACATTTTTTTGTGATAAACTAAATACAAGTGCAATGATAATATCACAATTGCGACATATATATAAATAAAAACTTTTTTTGCATCATATTTGCAGAAACATCAGAATTGCATAATATTTGCAAACGGCGTCACATATGTACGTCACCAAATTAGTACACTTATAAATAGGAGATTATATTCCCTTATTTCTATCTAATTTATTTTTTGTTTCCATTACATAATTGGGAAATAAAGCACCTAGATTCATGTACTAATTACTGCTGTAAGATATTTAAATGAGGTAAAGATCGTTACTTATCTGATATGTATTCTCCTGAATAAATCATTGGTATATATATCTCCTCAAACAGGATTAACCGGATTATTTTACCCGTCCAACTCCTTTGTGCGGGGTTATGGAGGCTATTTGTCACTCAATGTATAAGGTGTGACCGTCTGTATTATGCTCCTCCATCCCGATATCATCTATAGGAGCCGCAGGAGTGACCAAGATAACCGTCGCTCCAACGCAATCACGAAGGGTTCAATAGCAGCGAATCACTGTTCACAATCAGAGCAAGCAGCGTGTAAAGAAGTTGCTGGCAGTGTGCGGCTCACCTCTGATCGCACGGTACGTGTTACAGGGCAGCTTGTGAGGCCGCTAATAGCAGCGTGCGGCTCACCTTCAGTCACCAAGTCCTTGTCGGGTGACAGTACGTCAAAGCCGCTGCTAGCGGCGTGCGGCTCTCCGCAGCGTGTGGGGCCGCTGTTAGCAGCGTTCGGCTCACTTTAGGTCACCAAGTCCGTGTCAGCATCCAAAGCCGCTGCCAGCAACGTGCGGCTAACCGCAGAACACCGGGTCCGTGTGGGGAGACAGCAGAGGCAGTGAGGTGACGTCCACGTGAGCCGTGTAACCGACGTGCACGTTTCACCTGGGCGGCTTCATCAGGGATTATTATAGGGAGATAATTTTGGAGGCTTAGCTAGTCTTACCATTAATTGTTTCAACTGTATAAATGTTTTATGTAGTATGTCAATGTGAGTCCAATTTCAATAAAAGTTAAGTTTTAGATTATCAGTAAGAGTGCCCCGCAAAAAGGAGTTGTCTTTCTTCTTTGTATATGTATACCATGTGTAAACAAATAAATGAACAGAATGCAATGTGTAGTATGTTCTTTACAGTATATATGGAAAAATGAACAGGGAAAGGCTTGAGAGTGTTTAAGTAAGCGTTCTCCACTCACAGTGAATAGACAGATTCTGTGTGTATAGCGGTTTCTTTACAGGTAGTGATGTAACCTCCACCTTAGGGAATACGAATTAGTTGCGTACCGTGACTCACATAAAATACAGAAAGAATCAGCACATCAAGGTATCTTTTTGTGTAATAGAAGACCAGTATCAACTTTGCGTACCACACTCACAGGAATAGTGAGATCATAATTAATATCTCGGTTTCCTGACCCATCTAGGAGTGGCACTGTAGTGGCAGACAGGCTGGCAGTTTTAAAAACTAGGCCCCAAAGAACACATAATGCAAAGAAAAAAAGAGGTGCACCGAGATTGTTGGATTACTAAGCTAAGCAACCCAAGTGGGCGGCAGAAACACCTGGCCCATCTAGGAGTGGCACTGCAGTGGCAGACAGGAAAAAGCACATAATGCAAAGAAAAAAAGAGGTGCAAGATGGAATTGTCCTTGGGCCCTCCCACCCACCATTATGTTGTATAAATAGAACATGCACACTTTAACAAACCAATTGTTTCAGCGTCAGGGTCCACCATACGACTGTGGCTGAAATTATTGGTTTGTTTGGGCCCCCACAAAAAAAGAAGCAATTAATCCCTCCACCAAAAATGAAGCAATTAATCTCTCCTTGCACAAACTGGCTCTACAAGGGCAAGATGTCGTCCTCAACCTCAGATTGCTCACCCCTTTCAGTGTGTACATCCTTCTCCTCACAGAGTATTAATTCGTACCCACTGGAATCCACCATCACAGGTACCTGTGTACGTTCTGGAGGCAATTGCTGGTAAATGTCTTCCTGGAGGAATTTATAATTAATTTTGATGAACATCATCTTCTCCACATTTTGTGAAAGTAACCTCCTACGCCGATCGCTGACAAGGTTACCGGCTGCACTAAACACTCTATCGGAGTACACACTGGAGGGGGGACAACTTAGGTAAAATAAAGCCAGTTTGTGCAAAGGCCCCCAAATTGCCTCTTTTTCCTACTAGTATACTGTACGGATTGTCTGACATGCCTACTTGGATGCTGTAACTCATATAATCCTCAACCATTCTTTCAATGGTGACAGCATCATATGCAGTGACAGTAGACATGTCAGTAATCGTTGGCAGCTCCTTCAGTCCGGACCAGATGTCAACACTTGCTCCTGACTGCCCTGCATCACCGATCAGTGGGTAGGCTCGGAAATTTTATCCTTTTCCTCGCAGCCCTACTTGCGGGAGAAAATGAAGGAGGAGCTGTTGACGGGTCACGTTCCGATTGAGTTGACAATTTTCTCACCAGCAGGTCTTTGAACTTCTGCAGACTTGTGTCTGCCGGAGAGAGAGATACAGCGTATGCTTTAAACCTAGGATCGAGCACGGTGGCCAAAAGTAGTGCTCTGATTTCAACAGATTGACCACCCTTGAATCCTGGCAAAGCGAATGAAGGGCTCCATCCACAAGTCCCACATACTTAGCATAATCACTCCGTCTTAGCTCCTCCTTCAATTTATCCAGCTGCTTCTGCAAAAGCCTGATGAGGGGAATGACCTGACTCAAGCTGGCAGTGTCTGAACTGACTTCACGTGTGGCAAGTTCGAAGGGTTGGAGAACCTTGCACAACATGGAAATCATTCTCCACTGTGCTTGAGTCAGGTGCATTCCCCCTCCTTTGCCTATATCGTAGGTGGATGTATAGTCTTGAATGGCTTTTTGCTGCTACTCCATTCTCTGAAGCATGTAGAGTGTTTAATTTCACCTCGTTACCACCTCTTGCTTCAGGTGATGGCAGGGCAGGTTCAGGAGTGTTTGCTGGCGCTCCAGTCTTTGGCACGCAGTGGCAATATTTACAGGCCACCGACAGCATCTCCTGCCCGCCCCTGTCATTTTTCCAAAAATTCTTCACTACCAAATTAATTGTATGTGCAAAACATGGGACGTGCTGGAATTTGCCCAGATGCAAGGCACGCACAATATTGGTGGCATTGTCCGATATCACAAATCCCCAGGAGAGTCTAAGGGAGGTAAGCCATTGTGCGATGATGTCTCTCAGTTTCCGTAAGAGGTTGTCAGCGGTGTGCCTTCTTACGGAAACTGGTGATACACAGCGTAGCCTGCCTAGAAACGAGTTGGCGTTTGTGAGATACTGCTAATGGTGCCGCTGGTGCTGTTGCTGTGGGAGGCAATACATCTACCTAGTGAGCTGTCAAAGTCATGTAGTCCTTAGATTGCTCTGCTCCACTTGTCCACATGTCTGTGGTTAAGTGGACAGTGGGTACAACCGCATTTTTCAGGACACTAAGGACACTTTTCTTAATGTCCCTGTACAGTCCGGGAATCACTGTCCTAGTGAAGTGGAATCTAGATGGGATTTGGTACCGGGGACACAGTACATCCATCAACTGTTTAAATCCCACTGCACTAATGGCGGATACTGGACGCAAGTCTAACACCAGCATAGTTGTTATAGCCTCAGTAATCCGCTTTGCAACAGGGTGACTGCTGTCATATTTTATCTTCCTCGCAAAGGACTGTTAGAGAGTCAGTTGCTTAGTTGAAGTAGTACAAGTGGTCTTCCGACTTCCCCTCTGGGATGACAATAGACTCCCAGCAGCAACAACAGCAGCAGTAGGCGTACCACTCAAGGATCTTCCGGAGGAATCCCAGTTAGGAGAGGACTCGTCAGTCATGCCAGTGACATGGCCTGCAGGACTACTTACGTGCCTTACTGAGGAGGAAATTGACATTGAGGGAGTAGGTGGTGTGGTTTGCAAGAGCTTGGGTACAACAGGAGGAAGGGATTTAGGTGTCAGTGGACTGCTTACGCTCTTACCCAAAGTTTCTGAACTTGTCAATGACTTCTGATGAATGTGCTGCAGGTGATGAATAAGGGAGAATGTTCCTAGGTGGTCAACATCCTTACCCCTACTTATTACGGATTGACAAAGGCAACACATGGCTTGACACCTGTTGTCCGGATTGGTGGAGAAATAATTCCACACCGAAGAGGTGACTTTTTTAGGTGACTTTTTTGGTATTTTGCCCAGGCATAACAATGGTCTTTTATATCCCACGGACAACAACTGTCTCCACTGGAGCCTTATTTAAACAAACTACATCAGTATCAGAATCTTCATCGTCAACTTCCTCCTCAGCACCAGCTACACCCATACACCTCATCCTGGTGTATGTCTACAGTGACATCCTCAATCTCAATATCAGCAACTGGACTGGCGGTGCTCTTCCCAGAACTTGCAGGGGGCGTGCAAATGGTGGTAGGAGCTTCCTCTTTTCATACAGTCTTGGGAAGGTCAGGCCTAGACATCGCAACCACGGGTACACTTGGACTCTCATTGGGGATTTGTGATATCTCTGAACGCACAGTTGTTTTCTCTTACGTCCTAGAGGATGCTGGGGTCCACATTAGTACCATGGGGTATAGATGGGTCCACTATGAGCCACTGGCACTTTAAGAGTTTGAGAGTGTGTGCTGGCTTCTCCCTCTATGCCCCTCCTACCAGACTCAGTTTAGAAAATGTGCCCGGAGGAGTCGGTCACAGCTAGGGGAGCTCCATAGGAGTTCTTTTAGTTTTATTATTTTAAACAGAGTTTAGGCACAGGGAGGCTGCTGCCAACAGCCTCCCTGTTTCGAGGGACTAAGGGGGGAGTAGTGTCCGCCCTGCGGAGTCTGAGCCACTATCTCCGCTGACAGGACACTGAGCTCCTGAGGGGATCGAACGTTACCCCCCACAGGGGATCGCTCACCCCAGCAGCATGCCGCCACCCCCTTACAGAGCCAGAAGATCAGTGGCGAATTAGTCACCGCCCCCCCTGGCAAGCGGGGAGCCGTGTGAAGATTGCGGCAATAGGGTATGGAGCGCAGTACTAACTGCACTCCGGGGCTCAGCGGTACATAGTGCGGCGCTCTGAGGAGCGCCCTGAGCCAGTGCCTACACCCTACACTGACAACCAAGCCTGTCAGGGTCCCAGGATCGCTGCCAGCACTTTTCCTCAGGCCAGTATAATCTGCAGGAGAGCGGGAAGCAGCGCCATGAATGGGGGCGGAGCTTCTCCTCAGAGCGGACCCAGCAGCGTTCAGCGCCATTTTCCTACCTGCAGAAGCGCAGTCAGTGAGAGCTGTCCCTTCAGATCAACTCCAGCTATCTTGTACAGTACCAGGGGGTTGTAGAAGGGGGGGCTGTATATCTGTACCGTGCAACCTATTAAGGTACACAGTAAGCACTGGTTAGGGGTCTCCTTATCTTGAAGCGCTGTGTGTGGGTTGGCTCCAATCTCTGTGTCTCTCTTGACATTCTTAGGGGAGAATCTCTGTCTGCCCTTCCCTGTGTGTGTCTGGAGTGTTTGTGGTCTACAATAAGCTATGTCCAGGGACTCTGTGTCATATGCTGCAGAGGATATGTCCTCTCAGGATGATCCCATTCCATGTAATTAGGATTGCACTGTGTTAGCGCAGGTCACAGCAAGGGAGCCTGAGTGGTTAACCTCTCTTAAAAGTATGATTTCTCAGATTTCTACTGGAGTTGCACAAAATAAGTCTGCTACTCAGGTTTTACAGAACACTATGGCAGTTTGGTCCGGTTCTATTTCCTCGGGCCCCCTAATGTGCGCTCCCAAAAACCTGCTCTTGCCCAGATTATGCAAGATAACACGGATACCGATTCTGACACGGCAGACAGTGATGGGGATGTGCTGCGGGGGGCAGCATCTCTTGCAAAAGGTGTGCAGTTGATGATAGAGGCCATTAGAGATGTGTTGAATATTGCTGATACAACACCTGAGCAGGTTGAGGAGGCTTACTTCACTGTAAATAAGAGAGCCTTGCTAACCTTCCCTGCGTCTAAGGAATTAAATGCTATATTTGAGAAATCCTGGGAAAACCCGGAGAAAAAAAATCAGATCCCTAGAAAGGTTCTGGTTGCTTTCCCTTTCCCTGAGGAGGATAGGAAAAAATAGCAAAACCCACCAATAGTTGACACATCTGTATCCAGACTCTCAAAAAAGGTGGTTTTTACCTGTCCCCGGATCTACCGTGTTAAAAGAACCGGCTGATCGCAAAATTGACACTACGCTCAAATCCATATACACGACTTCAGGGGCGATACTACGTCCTATTGCCTGTGCATGGATTTCCAAAGCTATAGTGAAGTGGTCAGGCACGTTACTTGAGGATTTGGATACAATGGATAAAAGTGACGTTGAATTGTTTTTACGTAACATTCAGGATTCTGCAGGATTTCTGGTGGAATCCATGAAAGACCTGGGTTTGATGGCTGTAGGGATATCTTCCATGTCTGTCAGCTCGTAGAGGACTTTGGCTGTGCCAGTGGTCTGCCGACTCGTAATCCAGGAGAGGTGTGGAGACCCTACCCTACACAGGTCAGGCTCTCTTTGGGAAAGCGTTGGATGCGTGGATTTCCACGGCTATAGCGGGTAAGTCACCTTTTCTTCCCTCAGCTGCACCTGCTACGAAGAAACCTTTTTCATCAGCTGCATCACAGTCCTTTTGGGCTGCTAAAACAAGAAAGGCCAAGCCGTCCAACACCTTCTTTAGAGGAGGTCGACCAAAATCCCAGAAACCTGCTGCTGCGGGTTCCCAGGAACAGAAGCCTGCTTCAGGTACGCCAAAGTCCTTAGCATGACGGTAGACCGCGTGGCCTGGAGGTGGGGCCGGTGGGGGCGAGACTCAGGCATTTCAGCCACGTCTGGGTGTCGTACAACCTGGATCATTGGGTGCAAGATATTGTGTCCCAGGGGTACAGGCTGGAGTTTCAAGATCTCCCTCCTCACCGATTCTTCAAATCAGGCTTGCCAGCTTTGCTGGCAGACAGGGCTATCCTACAGGAAGTTCCACCCCATTTGCAAAACAAAGGTTACTATTCGAACCTTTTCGTGGTACCGAAACCGGATGGTTCGGTCGGGCCCATTTGAACTTAAAATCACTAAACCCCTTTCTGAGGGAGTTCAAGTTCAAAATGGAGTCTCTGAGGGCGATGATATCAGGTCTGAAGGAGGGGAAATTCCTGGTATCCCTGGATAGCAAGGATGCGTACCTCCACATTCCGATTTGGCCGCCGCATCAAGCTTTTCTCCGATTCACACTGTTAGACAGTCATTTTCAGTTCCAGGCCCTGCCATTCGGCCTCTCCACAGCACAGAGGGTATTCACCAAGGTGATGGCGGAGATGATGGTTCTCCTCCGCAGACAGGGGGTGAACATAATTCCATATCTGGATGATCTGCTGATAAAGGCATCGTCCAAGGAGAAGCTGTTACAGTACATTGTTCTCACGACCCATCTACTCAGGGAACACGGTTGGATCCTGAATCTTCCAAAATCACATTTGGAGCCGTCCAGGAGGTTGTCCTTTCTGGGAATGATCCTCGACATGGAAGTGCAGAGGGTGTTTCTTCCGGAGGAGAAAGCGTTGGTGATACAAACAGTGGTCTGGGATGTCCTGAAGCCAGCACGGGTGTCGGTTCATCAGTGCATTCGCTTTCTGGGGAAGATGGTGGCCTCTTACGAGGCACTGCAGTACGGGAGGTTTCATGCTCGACCCTTCCAACTGGATCTCCTGGACAAGTGGTCGGGATCTCATCTACACATGCACCAGAGAATACGTCTGTCACCAAAGGCCAGGATTTCACTCCTCTGGTGGCTACAATAACCTCACCTTCTGAAGGGCCGCAGGTTCGGGATTCAGGACTGGATACTTCTAACCACGGATGCAAGTCTCCGGGGCTGGGGCACAGTCACTCAAGGGTAGACCTTCCTAGGAAGGTGGTCAAGTCTGGAAGCTGGCCTATCAATAAACATTCTGGAACTAAGAGCTGTCTACAACGGTCTTCTCCAAGCGGCCCATCTTCTGCGAGATCGGGCCATTTAAGTGCAGTTGGACAATGTAACAACAGTAGCTTACATAAACCGACAGGGCAGAACGAAGAGCAGAGCGGCATTATCAGAGGTAACAAGAATCATCCTCTGGGCAGAAAAACACGCATTGGCGTTGTCAGCAATCTTCATTCCGGGAGTAGACAACTGGGAAGCGGACTTCCTTAGCAGACACGATCTCCATCCAGGGGAGTGGGGACTCCATCTGGAGGTGTTCACGGAGGTAACAGACCTTTGGGGTGTACCTCAAATAGACATGATGGCCTCTCGTCTCAACAAGAAGCTTCGGTGGTATTGTTACGGGTCGAGGGACCTGCAAGCCGTGGCGGTGGACGCCCTAGTGACTCCGTGGGTGTTCCAGTCGGTGTACGTGTTTCCTCCACTTCCACTCATTCCAGGAGTTCTAAAACTCATAAGGAGAACAAAAGTTCAGGCAATCCTCATTACTGCAGACTGGTCAGGAAGAGCTTGGTACGCGGATCTTCTGGATCTACTGCTAGAAGAGCCGAGGCCTCTCCCTCTTCGGGAAGACCTGCTAGAGCAGGGGCCGTTCGCTTATCAAGACTTACCGCGGCTACGTTTGGCGGCATGGAGGTTGAACGCCAGATTTTAGCTCGGATGGGCATTCCGAACAAGGTGATTCCTACCCTGATGCAGGCTAGGAAAGGAGTAACGTCTAAACATTACCATTGTATTTGGAAAAAATGTGTCTCTTGGTGTGAATCCAAGAAGTTTCCTACGGTGGAGTTTAAACTGGGACGGTTTCTCCTCTTCCTGCAAGCAGGTGTGGATATGGGCCTGAGGTTGGGATCCGTAAAGGTCCAGATTTCGGCCCTATCCATTTTCTTCCAGAAACAGTTGGCTTCCCTCCCTGAGGTTCATACTTTTCTGAAAGGGGTTCTGCACATCCAGCCTCCCTTTGTGCCGCCTACAGCGCCCTGGGATCTTAACGTGGTGTTACAGTTCCTCCAATCGGATTGATTTGAGCCTCTGCTGGACGTTAAGGTCAAGTTTCTCAAGTGGAAGGCTGTCACTTTGTTGGCCTTAGCTTCTGCTAGACGTGTGTCGGAGTTGGGGGCTTTATCTTGTAAGAGCCCCTACTTGATCTTCCATGAAGATAGAGCTGAGCTCTGGACACGTCAGCAGTTCCTTCTGAAGGTTGTGTCGGCATTTCACATCAACCAACCTATTGTTATGCCAGTGGCTACTGACTCCTAAATTTCATAAAAATCCTTGGATGTTGTAAGGGCTCTGAAAATCTATGTGTAGAGGACTGCTCGTCACAGAAAATCGGACTCTCTGTTTGTCCTGTATGATCCCAAGAAACTTGGGTGTCCTGCTTCTAAGCAGACTATCTCTCGTTGGATCAGGTTCACTATCCAGCATGCGTATTCTACGGCAGGATTGCCGTGTCCTACGTCTGTTAAGGCCCACTCTACTCGTAAAGTTGGGCGGCTGCCCAGGGTGTCTCGGCTTTACAGCTTTGCTGAGCGGCTACTTGGTCAGGGTCGAACACGTTCGCTAAGTTCTACAAGTTCGATACTTTGGCCTCTGAGGACCTTCAGTTTGGTCAGTCATCTCTGCAGGAGCCTCCGCGCTCTCCCTCCCGTTCTGGGTGCTTTGGTACATCCCCATGGTACTAATGTGGACCCCAGCATCCTCTAGGACGTAAGAGAAAATAGGATTTTAATTACCTATCGGTAAATCCTTTTCTCGTAGTCCGTAGAGGATGCTGGGCGCCCGCCCAGCGCTTCGTGATCCTGCAGTGGTTACTTAGTTCAGTACTGCTTAGTTCTTGGTTAAGTACTGTTTTTTTTACTTGGTAAGTAATAGTGCTAGCCGTTGCTGATGTTTCAAACTAGTTAGCTTGGTTTGCCTTGTGTGTGAGCTGGTGTGAATCTCGCCACTATCTGTGTAATATCCTTCTCTCGAAGTTGTCCGTCTCCTCGGGCACAGTTTCTAGACTGAGTCTGGTAGGAGGGGCATAGAGGGAGGAGCCAGCCCACACTTTCAAACTCTTAAAGTGGCAGTGGCTACTAGTGGACCCGTCTATACCCCATGGTACTAATGTGGACCCCAGCATCCTCTATGGACTATGATAAAAGGATTTACCGGTAGGTAATTAATATCCGATTTTTTCCTGTGCTTTAACAAGCTTAATTTTTTTTATTTTTCGAGAGGGAGGAGGGCTTCCATCCTCTTGAGAAGCTGAGCCACCAGTCATGAACATAGGTCAAGGCCTTAGCCTTTCCTTGTCACTTCATGTCGTGAATACCATATTGCCAATTTTATGTTTCTCGTCAGATAATTTCTTTTTTTTTCTGTTTATTAATTTTTGCTTCTTGGATTTTACATGTTCTCTATGACATTGGGCATCGGCCGTATCAGACAACGTTGATGGAATTGCAGAGTCAATGTCTTGACTGGTGGCAGCAGCAGCTTCAGCACTAGTACTAGGAACTGGAAGTGGTTACTGATCTTCCACTTTTTTCCCCTACAAATTGTTGTTCTCCATTTCACAGGGCAGCACCCCTTTATTATTACAGCACACAGAACAGTGCCCCTTTATTTTCACAGCACCCTTGTATACAGGACCAGTGTCATGTTATTTTAACAGCAGCAGCACACCTGATTTTTTTTATAGTATACAGGGCCATTGTAATGTTATTTTAACAGCAGGCAGCAGCACCTCTATATTTTACAGCATACAGGAGCAGTGTGCTTTTAATTTTTAACAACTGCACCCCTGCATTTTTACAACATACTGGGCCTGTGTAATGTTATTTGAACAGCAGCACCCCTATATTTTATAGCATACAGGAGCAGTGTGCTTTTAATTTTTACCATCTGCACCCCTGAATTTTTACAACATACAGGGCCAGTGTATGGTTATTTGAACAGCAGCACCCCTATATTTTATAGCATACAGGAGCAGTGTGCTTTTCATTTTTAACAACTGCACCCCTGAATAATTACAACATACAGGGCCTGTGTAATGATATTTGAACAGCAGCACCCCTATATTTTACAGCATACATGGGCAGTGTGTGCTTTAAATTTTTAACTGCACCCCTGAATTTTTTATAGCATACAGGGCCAGTGTAATGCTATTTGAACAGCAGCACCCCTATATTTTACAGCATACAGGAGCAGTGTGCTTTTAATTTTTAACAACTGCACCCCTGAATTTTTATAGCATACAGGGCCAGTATAATGTTATTGGAATAGCAGCATCCCTATATTTTACAACATACAGGAGCAGTGTGCTTTTAATTTTTAACAACTGCATCCCTGAATTTTTACAACATGCAGGGCCAGTGTAATGTTATTTGAACAGCAGCACCTCTATATTTTACAGCATACATGAGCAGTGTGTGCTTTTCATTTTTAACAACTGAACCCCTGAATTTTTACAACATGCAGGGCCAGTGTAATGTTATTTGAACAGCAGCACCCCTATATTTTACAGCATACAGGAGCAGTGTGCTTTCAATTTTTAACATCTGCACCTCTGAATTCTTACAACATACAGGGCCAGTGTAATAATATTTGTACAGCAGCACCCCTATATTTTACAGCATACAGGAGCAGTGTGCTTTGAATTTTTAACAACTGCACCCCTGAATTTTTATAGCATACAGGGCCAGTGTAATGTTATTTGAACAGCAGAACCCCTATACAGTATAAAGGAGCAGTGTGCTTTTAATTTGTAATCATTGCACCCCTGAATTTTTACAACATACAGGGCCAGCAGCACACCTATATTTTACAGCATACAGGAGGAGGACAGTGCCCCTGCACCCTGTACATCACTGTGACAGCAACACCCATGTACAGCTGGAGCACCGTGCCGTAACAGCACATGAAACACCAGTGACAGCCAGGAGAGCACCCCTAACACAGCACAGGTACACCATAGTGACTGCAGCAGCACCCCTACAGAGCACACACTAACCCCACCCGACACCACCACCCACAGAGAGAGACAGAGTTCTGCCTTCCTCACTCTTCAAGTCCGGAGTGAAAATTGCGGTGACGCACGGCTTTTTATATGGAATCCAAAACCCGCGAGAATTCGACAGTGGGATGATGACGTTTTGCCTCGTTCTGGTTTCCGAGTCTGGCGGGAAGTCCCGAGCCGGGCACGGATACCGGCTCGGAGCGTGAAGTTCGGGGAGGTTCGGTTCTCAGAGAACCGAACCCGCTCATCTCTAATCATGACCCATTCCAGGAGGGACAGAATGCTCTGTTCCTGAACTTTCCCATGAATTTAGGATTGCCATCACCTGTGTTGAACTAGTTCATTAATAAGAAAAGTTTTTTTACCCCAGGTGATGGCTATCTGAAAATTAAGAGGAAAGTCCAAAGAACAGAGCATTTTGTCCCTCCTGGAATGGATCATGTTTGGAGGTATGCACTTGTATATTGTGTGTGACTGATACCCCTTTTACACCAAAATCATAAATCCGATATTCCCGGGTTGGCACTATTTACACTGCACATGGGTGCAGTATCTTTAAGGCCGGCACTTGGAGATGAAATCCACTGATTGAGACCCCCAGGGAACCTACATCATGCAGGGGGCAAGCCATACCTCCCAACTTTGTTGTCCTATGAAGAGGGACACACGCGCGGCCTATGAAAATGGGGCGTGGCTTCGCGGGAGGACCCGTGAACGGTGCGCATGCGCACAGCGTCTCTTCACCGCTGCTCTGGCAGCTGCTGGGCTGCCCCCAGCCTCCATCTCTATGCAGTGATGCGCGTGGAATCCATTCACCATCACCCCGGCACCACTGCTGTCCACATAGCAGGGGAGACAGTAGCTGAGACTGCGTGTGTGTCCTTTCCACCAACCTCACGACCGCCTGCAGGATGCTGCAGATGGAAGGTATAGCCTCTCCCATTGCTGTAAACGGGTCCTGGGTGTCATGGTAATCCGTTTATACTGCCCCTCAACACAGGTCCTACCCATGTTCAACCCTGCTTGTTTCCTGGGTCAAATTGCCGGCTCACTGAACTGGGGTTATTTTTGGGAGGGCCATTTCCACTGAGGCCCAGCCTGGGTTAACCCGGCAATAACCCAGCGTTTGTGTAAAAGGATTTTGCGTTTGTGTTTGTGTAAAAGGGTTATGCGTTTGTGTAAAAGGGTTATGAGTCTGTATCGGAGCAGATCAGAGCTTGTATAGGAAATAAGCTGAGGCTACTACATTGTAGCACTTCATATACAGATTCAGAGACTTAGTAGGACACAGATTTACAAGTCTCCTATATCAAATTTATAAGCACAGTCTCCTCATGTGCCATAGGTACCTAGTGTTGCTACTAAGATTCATTTTCGGCAAAAAAAGATTCCCGATGCTAGAAGATTCTCACATGACCCAGCGAGCCAAGAGGGGCTGTTTTGTGTGACTACAACAAAGATGTATGAGGCAGTAGCGTCACAGGGTGGGTGCGGGGAGTGCGGCCCGCACCCAGGTGTCATCCGCTGAGGGGTGACACCAAAGTGCTGGCTCCTGCTCAGTGAAAGAAGCCGGGTGCTGCATCGTAACATTACGAGCAGCAACCCGGCTCCTGTCTCCATGTAGGAGCTGGCACTGCAGACACGCCAGTCCCGGGGGGGGGGGGGGGGCAGGCCACAGCTCCCGTACCTCCGGAGTAACGAAATTGCTGGTCGGGCGCTTAGCCAAGCCCCCTCCTGTGAAGCCACGCCCCTCCAGCGGGTCTTCCCGTGAAGCCACGCCCCCTGCCGCACCAGGTAGAAAAGAGGTCAGTGACGCCCCTGGTATGAGGGCATATCTGTATGTTTTTATTTTTTGTGTAGAGAAATGGGCTGGTAGACAACCATATTTGTTCACTAAAGGCTGCTCATACTGGGCGGTGTCCCCTGATTACATCATTGGTTATGCAACGTTTGGTCCCAGTGTGCTTCCCTGGACTGCTGAGACTGGCCTCCTCCAGGTGAGTAGCCTCAGGTGATAATTAGATGATATCTACAGGTGAATAAGTTTGCTTGTGTGAGAACTGTTGTATTCTTGTCCCTGATGACGGGGTGACCCCCAAAACATTGGAATAAAGGACCACTGTAATAAGTCTCCTGATTGCCGCCTTCTTTTGGAATATATATTTAATATATACTGTACATAAATAAAGGACTACCTGCAGTCTATCTGCTCTATATGTAGAGCAAACATTCCATAGGCCTCAGTGCACCACACCTTGTGCTCTCATTTGTTTTCTGACTAAGGTTTCATAAGTGGATAGGAGGCTCCAGTTACAGATCTGGCATTGTTCAGTTACCTCTACAGTATATGGAGTTATGTGCAAAGAAACCATTAGTATGATGTATATATGTGTATATGACACTCATCTAGCAATGAGGTTTGTTATTTAGTTTAGGAACATACATCACTGTGCTTGTAGTGTAGTGCAGAGGCAAACGCAGGATTTCTAGAGGGAGGTTTCCAAATGCAATCCACAATCTCCCACTCTGTGGAACATTGGAGCAAGTGCGGGAGTCTGGGGGAGCGTTAGAAGAACCTGGTAATAACCCTGTACATTAATGTAAACATTGGACTTTTTATATACTGGACACTGTATGGAACACAGTATTAATATCTAACTAGGGTATAGGCTGTATCAAATATATTTAAATAAGAGAAGTGGTCAGGAAAAGGTTTAACATCCCATAATAAATAAATACACAAACATAATAGAACCAGTACTGCACTTTCTAATCACACATTCCCCACCTCATGATAAGGCTCCTGTGTCTTCTTCCTGGAAGCTACTCTCTGGTCCAGTGCACTGATTGAGGACTTAGATCCACACACACACACACACACACACACACACACACACACACACACACACACACACACACACACACACACACACACACACACACACACACACACCAAACTTGGTAGAAGAAGCTGCTACCACTGGGCATGTGCAGGAGCTCTGCTCTGTCCCTTACACTGCATGAAGTGGTGGCAGCTCTAGTAATAGTATTATATACCATTGCAATTCAGTGGCAAACGCAGAATTTAAATGGGGGGGTTTCCAGAACTGGGTGTAGCTAAGCACGGGGGTGGGGACTGAGGCGACCCAGTATATGCTGGGTCCATAAAACTAGTGTGTGTTATGAACCACAGGTAGTGGTTCATTCCTATTTTATGTTTATAAAGTTGTCTTGCATGCCAGGATTTCCTGTTGCTCTGTTTTAGAATACTCTTGTCTGCTGCCGCTGGTGAGTCTGTGTAATTGCAGCTTGTTCCCTTGTGTTCAGCCTCACCTGGCTGCTAATTGCATCTGGTCAGTTTGGAATCATGCAACAAGGCAGCTGCATGGGATTATTAATTAGGCCTCTCTGTTATATGCTGGCTGTTTGCAATTCACATATGCTGGTGATATTTCTTGGTTTTCAGTCTGCTTGAAGTCTGACCTGGTTCCTGCCAGTCCCTGAGCTCCTGTATAGCAGTGTCTGACTAGCTGCTTCCTGTGTTGATTCCTGTGTCGATTCCTGTGTCTGATCCCGTGTCCTGCTGTTAGGCGTTCCAGCCCTGAGGTCCCGTGGCTTTGCCTATCCCTGGTCAAGTTCCTGGTTTCCTGGGATCCTCCGGTCTGTCGTTTGGGATTCTGCCTGTCCTCCAGTTCTGGGAGTGTGTGTCGGCATCATTGGGAGTTCCTGTCCGTTTGCCAGTATTCGTACCGGTTCCGTGAGTAGCGGCACTGCCGCGTCCGTCGGCCTAGGCCGCTGTATTCCCTTATTATTTCTGTCACTGGTGTTTTGCAGAGGGTTCTGCTTATGCTGTCACCGCCGGTACACAAAAGTATTGTGTCGGCGTGTGGTCAGCATTTCCTTTGTTGTTCTTTTCCTTTGGCGGCAAGCTGCACATACTTTGGTTTTAGGTTTGTTAGTAGCCCCTGGCCTTGTTGCTTAGTTAGAGGGCCTCTTGTTATCATCCTGTCTCGGATTTCCCTTTGTCTCTCACTAAGACCGGGGGGCACCGGAGTTGGGCAGACATAATCCGCCTTTCAAACGTGGCTGCCAGGGGCTCAAGAAACCATAGTCTCGCAAGGGATTTCTGACAGCACGGGTGAGACAACAGAGTTAGGGCGCCAGGGGCTATTCCCTTTCCATTCCCCTTTCCCAGCATTACGTCCTGGTGCTCTGGACACGCTTCATAACATCTCCCTTGTTCTGAGCACCAGGAACCTAACATTATCACCAGCCATACCACAAAAAATAAATAAAACTTTTTTCTTTTTTGGCCCAGTCCAGTGTCTAGTCTAGAATCCAGTCCGGTGTTTGGAATCCAGTCCGGTGTTTGGAATCCAGTCCGGTGTTTAAAAAAAAAAAAAAAAAGTCTTGTTTTGTTTAGCAAAATTTAGTCTTGCCTTGCCTTGCCTTGTCTTGTCTAGTTTTAAATCCTCCTATGTCTACTATGCAAGCCCTGCAGGCATCTCTCGCAGCCCTGAACTCTGTATTCAGTGCTTTGAGACCAGAGCGACTAGAAGTTTTGCAGCAATCCCTAAAGCAACTGCAAAACCTTCTGACTAAAATCTTGCTCATTTTGCCAGAAGTCGTTGAGAGTACATCTATCTCTAAAGAGACTCTTGTTCACAGTATGGTGACAAGAGAATCCTCTGGTTTAATTGAAGAGAAAAGGTTTAAAAGTTTTCTGCGGCCCAGGCTCTCAGAAGAGGAGCGTCTGCGTCGCAGAAACTTAAACTTATGCCTATATTGTGGGGGTTTAGGCCATTATCTGCAGACCTGTGAGTTGCGCAAGCCAAAGTGTGGTGACGAGTCTTGCCCTCTGGCCAAGTTGAGTCATGATACAAGACCTACTCCTGTCTCTACTGTGGCAGAGGTACTTGTCACACAACCCACACAAAAAGGCTCTCTGTCCTATAATTGGGGTCCTTGGGCAGGGGAGCCCCATTATAGATTCAGGAATCAAAAGAGAATGTTTCTCTCCTCTCTTGAGGTTCCTGTGGAAGCGGAGTTGCAAGTCCCTGGAGTGGTGCCCGATGCCCAGGTTCCTGGAGTGGTGCCTGATGCCCAGGTTCCTGGAGTGGTGCCCGATGCCCAGGGTCCTGGAGTGGTGCCCGATGCCCAGGGTCCTGGAGTGGTGCCCGATGCCCAGGGTCCTGGAGTGGTGCCCGTAGCCCAGGGTCCTGGAGTGGTGCCCGTAGCCCAGGGTCCTGGAGTGGTGCCCGTAGCCCAGGGTCCTGGAGTGGTGCCCGTAGCCCGGGTTCTTGGTGCGGTGCCCGATGCCCAGAGCGCTGGAGCGGTACCCGATGCCCAGAGCGCTGGAGCGGTACCCGATGCCCAGAGCGCTGGAGCGGTACCCGATGCCCAGAGCGCTGGAGCGGTACCCGATGCCCTAGCTTATAGAGGGACATCAAATATTATAGTTCAGGTGTCCATACCAGAAGGGGTCTCAGAAGCTGTTACCCCAGGTAGGGACTTGAAAAGCGCAACCCTAGAAAGGGTCTCTAAAACCATAGTTCTTGAGGGGAACTCGAGAAGCAAAACCCCAGAAGGGATCTTTGAAGTAATATCCCCAAGTGGGGTCTCGAGAGACGCAGCCCCGAAGAAGGGTCTAGAAGTCGCTTCCCCAGGAAAGAACTTAAGAAGCATAGCATTAGTGGAGGATCTGAACGTTATTGCTTCAGCAAAAGTCCCGGAAGTCATAGTCCCGGGAGAACTTTCGATAATTATCGACTCAGAGAGGGAGGCCGATGGCCCGATCCCAGTCAGGGAGGCCAACGGCCCGGTCCCAGTAAAAGAATCCGAGGTGCTGGCCCCAGCGGGGTTCCCCGGGGCCACTGCCCCAGCGGGGTTCCCGGAGGCCACTGCCCCAGCGGGGTTCCCGGAGGCCACTGCCCCAGCGGGGTTCCCGGAGGCCACTGCCCCAGCGGGGTTCCCGGAGGCCACTGCCCCGGGTGGGTTCCCGAAAGTCACTGCCCCGGGTGGGGTTCAGAAAGTCACTGCCCCGGGTGGGGTTCAGAAAGTCACTGCCCCGGGTGGGGTTCAGAAAGTCACTGCCCCGGGTGGGGTTCAGAAAGTCACTGCCCCGGGTGGGGTTCAGAAAGTCTCAGCCCCGGGTGGGGTTCAGAGAGTCTCAGCCTCGAGTAAGGTCAATAGTGACCAGGTCCTAGCAAAGCACTCCAGTCAGTCAGATGAGAAGGAAACAGATCCTGACTCTGATATCTCAACATCCATAACCTTTGATGGGGACTTCGCCCAATTTCTGGCGCTTTTCAAACACTATTACACTATTATGTTGTCTAGACCATTTCTGGGCATCACTTCAGAAAACCTTGGGCTCTATCTGATTTATTCTTTTAGAGGAGAGCCTTCTGAGTGGGCGACCAGTCTAATGAAAGCTGAAGATCCCATTCTTCAGGATCCCCTAGCATTCTGTGATGCAATTGTTAAAAGATACGGTTCTAAAGAAATTGGTTCAGATTCCTCTAAGTCACCCGTCTTGTCTGCTGAGAGTCCACCAAATACTGTAAACTTGGCACAAGAGTCCCAGCCCGTTGTTTTGACTGCAGGATGTGCTTTTTTGACTTCTTCTAATAATAGTACTTTACCAGAAAGTTCAGCTCCCAAGGGTAAGAGACCTGTCTCTGATTTGAACGCAGCCTTGCTGGGTGGTACCATCAGTTCAGACAATGTTTGGGGAATTACCTTGGTCAGACCTAAAGAGCTTTGTAAAAAGAAGAAGAAGAAAAAGAAGTAATTTTTGACTCTTGCCTTGATAAAAAAAAAAAAAAGGATTTTTTTCCCCTTGTCTTGTGTCCAGTGGCCACCATCAAGGGGAGGGCACTGTTACAAGTTGTTGCTACAGCTTGTTTTTTGTTTTCTTGTCTGTTAGACCAGTGTGTCAGGTTTTTTTTTTTTGTATCCCTCGTTCTGGATAGTCTGAATTTTGGGGTCTTTTGACCCCTCCTCAAGGGGGGGTAATGTTATGAGCCATAGCTGTGGCTCATTCCTGTTTTGCAGTTTTGTTCTGTATTTCATGTTATACTTCTGTTTATGTTCCCCGTGGGTGTCATGGGGTGCTCGGAGCTCACCCTTAAGGAGGGGATACTGTTATGAACCACAGGTAGTGGTTCATTCCTATTTTATGTTTATAAAGTTGTCTTGCATGCCAGGATTTCCTGTTGCTCTGTTTTAGAATACTCTTGTCTGCTGCCGCTGGCGAGTCTGTGTAATTGCAGCTTGTTCCCTTGTGTTCAGCCTCACCTGGCTGCTAATTGCATCTGGTCAGTTTGGAATCATGCAACAAGGCAGCTGCATGGGATTATTAATTAGGCCTCTCTGTTATATGCTGGCTGTTTGCAATTCACAGATGCTGGTGATATTTCTTGGTTTTCAGTCTGCTTGAAGTCTGACCTGGTTCCTGCCAGTCCCTGAGCTCCTGTATAGCAGTGTGTGACTAGCTGCTTCCTGTGTTGATTCCTGTGTCAGTCCCTGTGTCGATTCCTGTGTCTGATCCCGTGTCCTGCTGTTAGGCGTTCCAGCCCTGAGGTCCCGTGGCTTTGCCTATCCCTGGTCAAGTTCCTGGTTTCCTGGGATCCTCCGGTCTGTCGTTTGGGATTCTGCCTGTCCTCCAGTTCTGGGAGTGTGTGTCGGCATCATTGGGACTTCCTGTCCGTTTGCCAGTATTCGTACCGGTTCCGTGAGTAGCGGCACTGCCGCGTCCGTCGGCCTAGGCCGCTGTATTCCCTTATTATTTCTGTCACTGGTGTTTTGCAGAGGGTTCTGCTTATGCTGTCACCGCCGGTACACAAAAGTATTGTGTCGGCGTGTGGTCAGCATTTCCTTTGTTGTTCTTTTCCTTTGGCGGCAAGCCGCACATACTTTGGTTTTAGGTTTGTTAGTAGCCCCTGGCCTTGTTGCTTAGTTAGAGGGCCTCTTGTTATCATCCTGTCTCGGATTTCCCTTTGTCTCTCACTAAGACCGGGGGGCACCGGAGTTGGGCAGACATAATCCGCCTTTCAAACGTGGCTGCCAGGGGCTCAAGAAACCATAGTCTCGCAAGGGATTTCTGACAGCACGGGTGAGACAACAGAGTTAGGGCGCCAGGGGCTATTCCCTTTCCATTCCCCTTTCCCAGCATTACGTCCTGGTGCTCTGGACACGCTTCATAACATCTCCCTTGTTCTGAGCACCAGGAACCTAACATTATCACCAGCCATACCACAAAAAAGAAATAAAACTTTTTTCTTTTTTGGCCCAGTCCAGTGTCCAGTCTAGAATCCAGTCCGGTGTTTGGAATCCAGTCCGGTGTTTGGAATCCAGTCCGGTGTTTGGAATCCAGTCCGGTGTTTAAAAAAAAAAAAAAAAAAGTCTTGTTTTGTTTAGCAAAATTTAGTCTTGCCTTGTCTTGCCTTGCCTTGTCTTGCCTTGTCTTGTCTAGTTTTAAATCCTCCTATGTCTACTATGCAAGCCCTGCAGGCATCTCTCGCAGCCCTGAACTCTGTATTCAGTGCTTTGAGACCAGAGCGACTAGAAGTTTTGCAGCAATCCCTAAAGCAACTGCAAAACCTTCTGACTAAAATCTTGCTCATTTTGCCAGAAGTCGTTGAGAGTACATCTATCTCTAAAGAGACTCTTGTTCACAGTATGGTGACAAGAGAATCCTCTGGTTTAATTGAAGAGAAAAGGTTTAAAAGTTTTCTGCGGCCCAGGCTCTCAGAAGAGGAGCGTCTGCGTCGCAGAAACTTAAACTTATGCCTATATTGTGGGGGTTTAGGCCATTATCTGCAGACCTGTGAGTTGCGCAAGCCAAAGTGTGGTGACGAGTCTTGCCCTCTGGCCAAGTTGAGTCATGATACAAGACCTACTCCTGTCTCTACTGTGGCAGAGGTACTTGTCACACAACCCACACAAAAAGGCTCTCTGTCCTATAATTGGGGTCCTTGGGCAGGGGAGCCCCATTATAGATTCAGGAATCAAAAGAGAATGTTTCTCTCCTCTCTTGAGGTTCCTGTGGAAGCGGAGTTGCAAGTCCCTGGAGTGGTGCCCGATGCCCAGGTTCCTGGAGTGGTGCCCGATGCCCAGGTTCCTGGAGTGGTGCCCGATGCCCAGGTTCCTGGAGTGGTGCCCGATGCCCAGGTTCCTGGAGTGGTGCCCGTAGCCCAGGGTCCTGGAGTGGTGCCCGTAGCCCAGGGTCCTGGAGTGGTGCCCGTAGCCCAGGGTCCTGGAGTGGTGCCCGTAGCCCAGGGTCCTGGAGTGGTGCCCGTAGCCCGGGTTCTTGGTGCGGTGCCCGATGCCCAGAGCGCTGGAGCGGTACCCGATGCCCAGAGCGCTGGAGCGGTACCCGATGCCCAGAGCGCTGGAGCGGTACCCGATGCCCAGAGCGCTGGAGCGGTACCCGATGCCCTAGCTTATAGAGGGACATCAAATATTATAGTTCAGGTGTCCATACCAGAAGGGGTCTCAGAAGCTGTTACCCCAGGTAGGGACTTGAAAAGCGCAACCCTAGAAAGGGTCTCTAAAACCATAGTTCTTGAGGGGAACTCGAGAAGCAAAACCCCAGAAGGGATCTTTGAAGTAATATCCCCAAGTGGGGTCTCGAGAGACGCAGCCCCGAAGAAGGGTCTAGAAGTCGCTTCCCCAGGAAAGAACTTAAGAAGCATAGCATTAGTGGAGGATCTGAACGTTATTGCTTCAGCAAAAGTCCCGGAAGTCATAGTCCCGGGAGAACTTTCGATAATTATCGACTCAGAGAGGGAGGCCGATGGCCCGATCCCAGTCAGGGAGGCCAACGGCCCGGTCCCAGTAAAAGAATCCGAGGTGCTGGCCCCAGCGGGGTTCCCCGGGGCCACTGCCCCAGCGGGGTTCCCGGAGGCCACTGCCCCAGCGGGGTTCCCGGAGGCCACTGCCCCAGCGGGGTTCCCGGAGGCCACTGCCCCAGCAGGGTTCCCGGAGGCCACTGCCCCGAGTGGGTTCCCGAAAGTCACTGCCCCGGGTGGGGTTCAGAAAGTCACTGCCCCGGGTGGGGTTCAGAAAGTCACTGCCCCGGGTGGGGTTCAGAAAGTCACTGCCCCGGGTGGGGTTCAGAAAGTCTCAGCCCCGGGTGGGGTTCAGAGAGTCTCAGCCTCGAGTAAGGTCAATAGTGACCAGGTCCTAGCAAAGCACTCCAGTCAGTCAGATGAGAAGGAAACAGATCCTGACTCTGATATCTCAACATCCATAACCTTTGATGGGGACTTCGCCCAATTTCTGGCGCTATTCAAACACTATTACACTATTATGTTGTCTAGACCATTTCTGGGCATCACTTCAGAAAACCTTGGGCTCTATCTGATTTATTCTTTTAGAGGAGAGCCTTCTGAGTGGGCGACCAGTCTAATGAAAGCTTAAGATCCCATTCTTCAGGATCCCCTAGCATTCTGTGATGCAATTGTTAAAAGATACGGTTCCAAAGAAATTGGTTCAGATTCCTCTAAGTCACCCGTCTTGTCTGCTGAGAGTCCACCAAATACTGTAAACTTGGCACAAGAGTCCCAGCCCGTTGTTTTGACTGCAGGATGTGCTTTTTTGACTTCTTCTAATAATAGTACTTTACCAGAAAGTTCAGCTCCCAAGGGTAAGAGACCTGTCTCTGATTTGAACGCAGCCTTGCTGGGTGGTACCATCAGTTCAGACAATGTTTGGGGAATTACCTTGGTCAGACCTAAAGAGCTTTGTAAAAAGAAGAAGAAGAAGAAAAAGAAGTAATTTTTGACTCTTGCCTTGAAAAAAAAAAAAAAAAGGATTTTTTTTTCCCCTTGTCTTGTGTCCAGTGGCCACCATCAAGGGGAGGGCACTGTTACAAGTTGTTGCTACAGCTTGTTTTTTGTTTTCTTGTCTGTTAGACCAGTGTGTCAGGTTTTTTTTTTTTTTTTGTATCCCTCGTTCTGGATAGTCTGAATTTTGGGGTCTTTTGACCCCTCCTCAAGGGGGGGGGGTAATGTTATGAGCCACGGCTGTGGCTCATTCCTGTTTTGCAGTTTTGTTCTGTATTTCATGTTATACTTCTGTTTATGTTCCCCGTGGGTGTCATGGGGTGCTCGGAGCTCACCCTTAAGGAGGGGATACTGTTATGAACCACAGGTAGTGGTTCATTCCTATTTTATGTTTATAAAGTTGTCTTGCATGCCAGGATTTCCTGTTGCTCTGTTTTAGAATACTCTTGTCTGCTGCCGCTGGTGAGTCTGTGTAATTGCAGCTTGTTCCCTTGTGTTCAGCCTCACCTGGCTGCTAATTGCATCTGGTCAGTTTGGAATCATGCAACAAGGCAGCTGCATGGGATTATTAATTAGGCCTCTCTGTTATATGCTGGCTGTTTGCAATTCACAGATGCTGGTGATATTTCTTGGTTTTCAGTCTGCTTGAAGTCTGACCTGGTTCCTGCCAGTCCCTGAGCTCCTGTATAGCAGTGTCTGACTAGCTGCTTCCTGTGTTGATTCCTGTGTCAGTCCCTTTGTCGATTCCTGTGTCTGATCCCGTGTCCTGCTGTTAGGCGTTCCAGCCCTGAGGTCCCGTGGCTTTGCCTATCCCTGGTCAAGTTCCTGGTTTCCTGGGATCCTCCGGTCTGTCGTTTGGGATTCTGCCTATCCTCCAGTTCTGGGAGTGTGTGTCGGCATCATTGGGAGTTCCTGTCCGTTTGCCAGTATTCGTACCGGTTCCGTGAGTAGCGGCACTGCCGCGTCCGTCGGCCTAGGCCGCTGTATTCCCTTATTATTTCTGTCACTGGTGTTTTGCAGAGGGTTCTGCTTATGCTGTCACCGCCGGTACACAAAAGTATTGTGTCGGCGTGTGGTCAGCATTTCCTTTGTTGTTCTTTTCCTTTGGCGGCAAGCCGCACATACTTTGGTTTTAGGTTTGTTAGTAGCCCCTGGCCTTGTTGCTTAGTTAGAGGGCCTCTTGTTATCATCCTGTCTCGGATTTCCCTTTGTCTCTCACTAAGACCGGGGGGCACCGGAGTTGGGCAGACATAATCCGCCTTTCAAACGTGGCTGCCAGGGGCTCAAGAAACCATAGTCTCGCAAGGGATTTCTGGCAGCACGGGTGAGACAACAGAGTTAGGGCGCCAGGGGCTATTCCCTTTCCATTCCCCTTTCCCAGCATTACGTCCTGGTGCTCTGGACACGCTTCATAACATCTCCCTTGTTCTGAGCACCAGGAACCTAACAGTGTGTCTGTGTGTGTGTGTGTATATATATATATATATATATATATACAGTAAATACAGAGTACGCTATGACAATATGACTGGTTGAATAGTAATCACTTCCAGAATCAAGGTAGGAACTTCACTTGGGTTCTTTCCTCTTACGACACTCCTAATTGGAGCCTATAGAGAAACCCTCACACCAAAAAATCACCCGACAAGAATTCACAGTTTAGTAAAAGAATTTTATATATAAAAATATATCTGACACAACATAAAACATAATGAGACCATTTTTCTTTCCAATTAATTGGACACACACCGTAATGCTAAAGATGTTACAATATCAATCCTCCTCACCTTAATGGTGTGAGCTTTTGGAGGAATGATTGAAGCAAAGGGATAGGGTACAATAATTGATAAACCCTACGCGTTTCGTCCAGTCGGACTTCTTCAGTGGTAAAACGTGTCTAAAATTATGGTATAGAGAATTCCACCAAAAAACCTTTGTGATTCAGAAGTAAATGGCTGGAATTCAGTGTAACACAAATAGAATTGGATCTAAAAGTAATTCAGCCAAAAGACACTTGTAATTTAGAAGTGAGTGGCTGGAATTCAATGTATTGCTAGTCACAGTTGGATCTAAAAGAGGGATGTAGACTGCATTAATTAAAAGCCGTAGGGAGTGATAAATACACTCGGCCTCCGTTTAGAGAAACAAGAGATCCATAGTGGCTGGCGGCGACCAGGATCAAGGGTTAAAAAACCAACAATAAATAAATGAAGAAGAATCTCTTGCTGACACAGCTTGATAAACTGATATTGCATACAGGAATAAATGGTATGAAGTGACAATCCAATGACTAGCACCTTAAATGCAATGTAGATACAGCACACCAGCTTGAATATGTGTTTGCAGCATTCAGGAAGGGAGATAACCCTGAAGAAGTCCGACTGGACGAAACGTGTAGGGTTTATCAATTATTGTACACTATCCCTTTGCTTCAATCATTCCTCCAAGAGCTCACACCGTTAAGGTGAGGAGGATTGTTATTGTAACATCTTTAGCATTACGGTGTGTGTCCAATTAATTGGAAAGAAAAATGTTCTCATTATGTTTTATGTTTTGTCAGATATATGACTGGATTAAAAATTATTTTTATATATAAAATTCTTTTACTAAACTGTGAATTCTTGTCGGGTGATTTTTTGGTGTGAGGGTTTCTCTATAGGCTCCAATTAGGAGTGCCGTAAGAGGAAAGAACCCAAGTGAAGTTCCTACCTTGATTCTGGAAGTGATTACTATTCAACCAGTCATATTGTCATAGCGCACTCTGTATTTACCGTATGTTTTTGTTTCTAAGATCCTCCCAACAGGGGACCTTTCAGTAGTGCTGCTTAATATCAGCGCAGGAAGGGTATTTTTGTTTTTATTCTGATATATATATATATATATATATATACACATACATATTTACATATCTACACATATATATACCGTATATACACACATATACACAATATATATTATATATATATACAAAATGCAGTCCACTGGTGCAGAATAACCAGATAATTCCCCCAGGCAGGGACCAGGCGGCACTCCACGGATTTTTTATTTTATGGGATGGCACCCCGGTGGCTGCTATAACAGTGAGTGCCTGCTATATCCTTCTTGCTATATATATATATATATATATATATATATATATATATATAATCCCAAAATAAAAGACAGCGGCACTCAGGGAATTGACGAATCAAATAAGTGTATTCAAAGTATACAAAAGAGCCGACGTTTCGGGGCTCACCCGCCCCTTTTTCAAGGTGTGTAACAATACATGAACGCAAACACATACCTTATATCTAGAAGAAGCCCGCCAGTGTTCGTGCGTGGACCGGAGACGCGGCTTCCCGCTATGCTTCCGGTCCCTCTGTGATGACCTCACTTCGGCTGCGCCTTTTGGTTGTCTAGGCAAACCGGACGCTCCTCCGTGAACGGGTCTTTCTATAAATAGAAACAGCAGTGACAGATTGTGTCCTCGCAGCCTACAGAACCCACCACCTCACTCACTATTTTTAGCGCACCTCTCATATCACCTACTAGGTAGCCTCATGCTATTGTATGGAGACCTAAATTCATAATCTTTGGAGCTTGACAGTGGGAAACTTTGCTATCTTCAGATGGTGTTTTGTTCTCGGACCTTCACTCCTTCCTATGGGAAAGAATCCCAGTTGCAAAGAGGGATCTGATGGTCGGCTCCTCCTGTTAGATGCAGGGTTCTATAGGGGTCATTCAGAGTTGATCGCTCGCTAGCAGTTTTTAGCAGCCGTGCAAACGCATTGCTGCCGCCCACTGGGGAGTGTATTTTTGCTTTGCAGAAGTGCAAACGCTTGTGCAGCAGAGCGCCTGCAAAATCTTTTTGTGCAAAACAAGACCAGTACTGTAGTTACTCTTCATGTGCGTTGATTCTAATGATGAAGGGACGGCTATTGACATCACACACCCGCCCAGCGTTCGCCCAGCCACGCCTGCATTTTTCCAGACACACCTGCGTTTTTCTAAGCACTCCCTGAAAATGGTCAGTTGCCACCCAGAAATGCCCACTTCATGTGAATCTTCCTGTGTTCGGCCGTAAGACTGGAATCTTTGTTAGACTCTGTGCAAACCCACGATGCTCATTGTACCCGTACGATGCGCCTGCGCATTGCAGTGCATACGCATGGCACAAATGCAGATTTTTAGCCTGATTGCTGCGCTGCGAACAAAGGCAGATAGCGATCAACTCAGAATGACCCCCTATGTGTGCACATGAGAATCCCAGTTCTCGAATAAGCACTAACACTATAGAGATGGACAGTGAAACATTTCACAAAAGTAGCAGTGATAGGGATCGCAGCGAGTGCTGACCTTCAGATCGGCTGTCTTCACATTGGAGCAATGTTGAATTGCTCCTGTGTTTTGCTCCTGTGTCTTATAGGCCCTACACAATGGCCGATCCGCCGCCGAGCTGCCCGACGGCGGATACGGCCGACAGCGACCCGGCGGCGCAAGGGGGGGGGGCAGTGACGGGGGGAGTGAAGTTTCTTCACTCCCCCCGTCACCCGGCTGCATTGAAGTGCAGGCAAATATGGACGAGATCGTCCATATTGGCCTGCATGTACAGCCGACGGGGGACCAGCGATGATCGAGCGGGGGCCGCGCATCATTCATCGCTGGAGCCTCCACACTGCACGATATGAACGTTATCTCATTCATTAATGAACGAGATCGTTCATATCGTGCAGTCATGTCGGCCAGTGTGTAGGGCCCATTAGTGTCCACCACAGCTACTTGCAACAAGTTGAATAATAAAGGCAGTGCTCGGTGAATAGATCTGCAGTCTGGTACCAGCTCTTTGTAATTGTTTTATTTTGTGTATTTTATATGTATAATTGTGCTCATATCATTAAATTCCTTTTTTACATGCTCAAGTAGCCCATTTCCATGTGTTTAATGCCTGTTATTATAGTGCTGCTAATTTTCTGATATTTTATTGAGAACAAGACGCATAATTACTGCATTACTGTATAGGCCTCTTTGACTTGGATGTGAAAAAGGATTTTCAAGTACATTATCAGGACTAACCAAATCGCTGCAACTGCCTGTGTTTAAGATTCCATAGAAAAACAATAGAAATGGATTGTATTGCAGTAATTCATGCATAATTCTATATTACTTTTGACACAATAGGAAGTGAAGTTTTCTCTAGACAAAGCACCTGGGCACCTGGCCCAGATGGCATCCAGCCTCATGTGCAACAGCACAACAGAAGCTCAATCATTTATGACCTCAATTGTATGTATGGGCACCCTTTGTAGCCAGGTCAGTCAATGTTGACAGAAGACAAAAGGTTAATGCTGGGAAATTATTAACCTGTGAACGTGATTTCAGGTATGGATAAAATATTGGAAGAGGTTCTAAGAGGTGCTGTCTAGAAAATATGGCATCCTATTTTTACAATTATACTGCATAAGCCTCTGTCTGCAGGAAAGACCTGGGAAACTTGAGAAGGTTCAGAGGCAGCAACCTAAGTGTTAAATGATGTGAGTAAAATAGTGGTAATTCACTGTAATAAAGGAGGTGCTGGTTATAATTATGGGGTCAGGAGGAGTAGCATAATGAACATGTGAAAAGTGTGGTGACATTTTTATAGAGACTCCGGCTTACATTGTTTTTGTCCTGCATGGTTGAGTAGCCTGAATTTTGCTAGTAAATCTAAATATTGAGGTTGGTGGTACTTTGGATGCCAACATCAATACCTTCAACACAAATATATAGACTTTCCACATTTTTAAGATAAGTTTGATTAGGGTCAAAACAGCACTTTGATATATTTTTTTATTTCTAGTTTTGAATTGGGCACTAACAGAACATCTCCTCCCCAGCGCGGCGCACACAGCAGAGGTGGCATGTAATGAATCAATTTGACTCATTACATGCCACTGGCCATTGTGCACTCAGGGCAACTGCGCTGTGTGCCAGGCACACCTAGCACACACGTAGTTACAGCCCTGGTGCTAACCACTTGGAGTATATATATCAGAAATAAAAAAAACTATATAAACAAAGAATAAAAAATATCAATTAATTCCTTTGGTGTCAAATTCTTGTTTTCTGTGTCCTTCTAGCATTATTCTTTTCACTCATTTCTTAAACAATCAGGCGTACCCCATTCACAATAACAAGAGTGGTTCTATGTATATAAACGTTTCTTTTATGAAGGGATGAACCCTTCACCGAAGATTTTCACATATAATTGCGTACCATAACTCACATAAAACAACAGTGAGAATATACACATCATGGGGGTCATTCCGAGTTGTTCGCTCGCTAGCAGATTTTAGCAGCATTGCACACGCTAGGCCGATGCCCTCTGGGAGTGTATCTTAGCTTAGCAGAATTGCGAACGAAAGATTAGCAGAATTGCAAATAGAAAATTCTTAGCAGTTTCTGAGTAGCTCCAGACCTACGCACAGATTGCGATCAGCTCAGGTCGATTCGTTTCTGGTTTGATGTCACAAACACGCCCTGCGTTCGGCCAGCCACTCCCCAGTTTCTCCAGACACTCCTGCGTTTTCCCCTGACACGCCTGCGTTTTTCCGCACACTCCCAGAAAATGGCCAGTTTCCACCCAGAAACATCTACTTCCTGTCAATCACACTCCGATCACTTCAACGATGAAAATTCTTCGTTCGGTAAATCTACTAAGTTTTGTGTTAAAATACTTAGCGCATGTGCACTGCGTACCATGCGCATGCGCATTTTTGCCTTAATCGCTCTGTTGCGAAAATCGGCAACGAGTGAACAACTCGGATTGACCCCCATGGTATCTTTCAAATGCTGATTAGCTGTGATTCTACGTACCACACTGGAATAGCAGGCTTTCTACTCCTATCTGGGTTTTTTTAGTTCACCACTGTAGGATGTGTTTCTTCCTCCAAGTTTCTCAGCATATGTATACCATGTGTAAACAAATAAATGAACAGAATGCAATGTGTAGTATGGTATTTACAGTATATATGGAAATCTGAACAGGGAAAGGCTTGAGAGTGTTTAAGTAAGCGTTCTCCACTCACAGTGAATAGACAGATTCTGTGTGTATAGCGGTTTCTTTACGGGTAGTGATTGCGTACCGTGACTCACATAAAATACAGAAAGAATCAGCACATAAAGGTATCTTTTTGTGTAATAGAAGACTAGTATCAACTTTGCGTACCACACTCACAGGAATAGTGAGATCATAATTAATATCTCGGTTTCCTGACCCATCTAGGAGTGGCACTGTAGTGGCAGACAGGATGGCAGTTTTAAAAACTAGGCCCCAAAGAACACATAATGCAAAGAAAAAAAGAGGTGCACCGAGATTGCTGGATGACTAAGCTAAGCAACCCAAGTGGGCGGCACAAACACCTGGCCCATCTAGGAGTGGCACTGCAGTGGCAGACAGGAAAAAGCACATAATGCAAAGAAAAAAAGAGGTGCAAGATGGAATTGTCCTTGGGCCCTCCCACCCACCGTTATGTTGTATAAATAGAACATGCACACTTTAACAAACCAATTGTTTCAGCGTCAGGGTCCACCATACGACTGTGGCTAAAATTATTGGTTTGTTTGGGCCCAACAAAAAAAGAAGCAATTAATCCCTCCACCAAAAATGAAGCAATTAATCTCTCCTTGCACAAACTGGCTCTACAAGGGCAAGATGTCGTCCTCAACCTCAGATTGCTCACCCCTTTCAGTGTGTACATCCTTCTCCTCACAGAGTATTAATTCGTACCCACTGGAATCCACCATCACAGGTACCTGTGTACGTTCTGGAGGCAATTGCTGGTAAATGTCTTCCTGGAGGAAGTTATAATTCATTTTGATGAACATCATCTTCTCCACATTTTGTGGAAGTAACCTCCTACGCCGATCGCTGACAAGGTTACCGACTGCACTAAACACTCTATCGGAGTACACACTGGAGGGGGGACAACTTAGGTAAAATAAAGCCAGTTTATGCAAGGGCCCCCAAATTGCCTCTTTTTCCTACTAGTATACTGTACGGGTTGTCTGACATGCCTACTTGGATGCTGTAACTCATATAATCCTCAACCATTCTTTCAATGGTGACAGCATCATATGCAGTGACAGTAGACATGTCAGTAATCGTTGGCAGCTCCTTCAGTCCGGACCAGATGTCAACACTTGCTCCTGACTGCCCTGCATCACCGCCAGTGGGTAGTCTCGGAAATTTTATCCTTCTCACAGCCCCACTTGCGGGAGAAAATGAAGGAGGAGCTTTTGACGGTTCACGTTCCGATTGAGTTGACAATTTTCTCACCAGCAGGTCTTTGAACTTCTGCAGACTTGTGTCTGCCGGAGAGAGAGATACAGCGTATGCTTTAAACCTAGGATCGAGCACGGTGGCCAAAAGTAGTGCTCTGATTTCAACAGATTGACCATCCTTGAATCCTGGCAAAGCGAATGAAGGGCTCCATCCACAAGTCCCACATACTTAGCATAATCACTCCGTCTTAGCTCCTCCTTCAATTTCTCCAGCTGCTTCTGCAAAAGCCTGATGAGGGGAATGACCTGACTCAAGCTGGCAGTGTCTGAACTGACTTCACATGTGGCAAGTTCGAAGGGTTGGAGAACCTTGCACAACATGGAAATCATTCTCCACTGTGCTTGAGTCAGGTGCATTCCCCCTCCTTTGCCTATATCGTAGGTGGATGTATAGTCTTGAATGGCTTTTTGCTGCTACTCCATTCTCTGAAGCATGTAGAGTGTTTAATTTCACCTCGTTACCACCTCTTGCTTCAGGTGATGGCAGGGCAGGTTCAGGAGTGTTTGCTGGCGCTCCAGTCTTTGGCACGCAGTGGCAATATTTACAGGCCACCGACAGCATCTCCTGCCCGCCCCTGTCATTTTTCCAAAAATTCTTCACTACCAAATTAATTGTATGTGCAAAACATGGGATGTGCTGGAATTTGCCCAGATGTAAGGCACGCACAATATTGGTGGCATTGTCCGATATCACAAATCCCCAGGAGAGTCTAAGTGAGGTAAGCCATTGTGCGATGATGTCTCTCAGTTTCCGTAAGAGGTTGTCAGCATTTTTCAGGACACTAAGGACACTTTTCTTAATGTCCCTGTACAGTCCGGGAATCACTGTCCTAGTGAAGTGGAATCTAGATGGGATTTGGTACCGGGGACACAGTACATCCATCAACTGTCTAAATCCCACTGCACTAATGGCGGATACCGGACGCAAGTCTAACACCAGCATAGTTGTTATGGCCTCAGTAATCCGCTTTGCAACAGGGTCACTGCTGTCATATTTTATCTTCCTCGCAAAGGACTGTTGGAGAGTCAGTTGCTTAGTTGAAGTAGTGCAAGTGGTCTTCCGACTTCCCCTCTGGGATGACAATAGACTCCCAGCAGCAACAACAGCAGCAGTAGGCGTACCACTCAAGGATCTTCAGGAGGAATCCCAGTTAGGAGAGGACTCGTCAGTCATGCCAGTGACATGGCCTGCAGGACTACTTACGTGCCTTACTGAGGAGGAAATTAACATTGAGGGAGTAGGTGGTGTGGTTTGCAAGAGCTTGGGTACAACAGGAGGAAGGGATTTAGGTGTCAGTGGACTGCTTACGCTCTTACCCAAAGTTTCTGAACTTGTCAATGACTTCTGATGAATGTGCTGCAGGTGATGAATAAGGGAGAATGTTCCTAGGTGGTCAACATCCTTACCCCTACTTATTACGGATTGACAAAGGCAACACATGGCTTGACACCTGTTGTCCGGATTGGTGGAGAAATAATTCCACACCGAAGAGGTGACTTTTGTGGTATTTTGCCCAGGCATGACAATGGGCTTTTATATCCCACGGACAACAACTGTCTCCACTGGAGCCTTATTTAAACAAACTACATCACCATCAGAATCTTCATCGTCAACTTCCTCCTCAGTATCAGCTACACCCATACACCTCATCCTGGTGTATGTCTACAGTGACATCCTCAATCTCAATATCAGCAACTGGACTGGCGGTGCTCTTCCCAGAACTTGCAGGGGGTGTGCAAATGGTGGTAGGAGCCTCCTCTTTTCATACAGTCTTGGGAAGGTCAGGCCTAGACATCGCAACCGCGGATACACTTGGACTCTCATTGGGGATTTGTGACATCTCTGAACGCACAGTTGTTTTCTCTTACGTCCTAGAGGATGTTGGGGTCCACATTAGTACCATGGGGTATAGATGGGTCCACTAGGAGCCACTGGCACTTTAAGAGTTTGAGAGTGTGTGCTGGCTTCTCCCTCTATGCCCCTCCTACCAGACTCAGTTTAGAAAATGTGCCCGGAGGAGTCGGTCACAGCTAGGGGAGCTCCATAGGAGTTCTTTTAGTTTTATTATTTTAAACAGTTTAGGCACAGGAAGGCTGCTGCCAACAGCCTCCCTGTTTCGAGGGACTAAGGGGGGAGTAGTGTCCGCCCTGCGGAGTCTGAGCCACTATCTCCGCTGACAGGACACTGAGCTCCTGAGGGGATCGAACGTTACCCCTCACAGGGGATCGCTCACCCCAGCAGCATGCCGCCACCCCCTTACAGAGCCAGAAGATCAGTGGCGAATTAGTCACTGCCCCACCCTGGCAAGCGGGGAGCCGTGTGAAGATTGCGGCAATAGGGTATGGAGCGCAGTACTAACTGCGCTCCGGGGCTCAGCGGTACATAGTGCGGCGCTCTGAGGAGCGCCCTGAGCCAGCGCCTACACCCTTCACTGACAACCAAGCCTGTCAGGGTCCCAGGATCGCTGCCAGCACTTTTCCTCAGGCCAGTATAATCTGCAGAAGAGCGGGAAGCAGCGCCATGAATGGGGGCGGAGCTTCTCCTCAGAGTGGACCCAGCAGCGTTCAGCGCCATTTTATTACCTGCAGAAGCGCAGTCAGTGAGAGCTGTCCCTCCAGATCAACTCCAGCTATCTTGTACAGTACCAGGGGGTTGTAGAAAGGGGGGGGGGGGGGCTGTATATCTGTACCGTGCAACCTATTAAGGTACACAGTAAGCACTGGTTAGGGGTCTCCTTATCTTGAAGCGCTGTGTGTAGGTTGGCTCCAATCTCTGTGTCTCTCTTGACATTCTTAGGGGAGAATCTCTGTCTGCCCTTCCCTGTGTGTGTCTGGAGTGTTTGTGGTCTCCATTAAGCTATGTCCAGGGACTCTGTGTCATATGCTGCAGAGGATATGTCCTCTCAGGATGATCCCATTCCATGTAATTAGGATTGCACTGTGTTAGTGCAGGTCACAGCAAGGGAGCCTGAGTGGTTAACCTCTCTTAAAAGTATGATTTCTCAGATTTCTACTGGAGTTGCACAAAATGAGTCTGCTACTCAGGTTTTACAGAACACTATGGCAGTTTGGTCCGGTTCTATTTCCTCGGGCCCCCTAATGTGCGCTCCCAAAAACCTGCTCTTGCCCAGATTATGCAAGATAACACGGATACCGATTCTGACACGGCAGACAGTGATGGGGATGTGCTGCGGGGGGTGGCATCTCTTGCAAAAGGGGTGCAGTTGATGATAGAGGCCATTAGAGATGTGTTGAATATTGCTGATACAACACCTGAGCAGGTTGAAGAGGCTTACTTCACTGTTAGTAAGAGAGCCTTGCTAACCTTCCCTGCGTCTAAGGAATTAAATGCTATATTTGAGAAATCCTGGGAAAACCCGGAGAAAAAAAATCAGATCCCTAGAAAGGTTCTGGTTGCTTTCCCTTTCCCTGAGGAGGATAGGAAAAAATAGCAAAACCCACCAATAGTTGACGCATCTGTATCCAGAATCTCAAAAAAGGTGGTTTTTACCTGTCCCCGGATCTACCGTGTTAAAAGAACCGGCTGATCGCAAAATTGACACTACGCTCAAATCCATATACACGACTTCAGGGGCGATACTACGTCCTATTGCCTGTGCATGGATTTCCAAAGCTATAGTAAAGTGGTCAGGCACGTTACTTGAGGATTTGGATACAATGGATAAAAGTGACGTTGAATTGTTTTTACGTAACATTCAGGATTCTGCAGGATTTCTGGTGGAATCCATGAAAGACCTGGGTTTGATGGCTGCAGGGATATCTTCCATGTCGGTTCTCAGCTCCTAGAGGACTTTGGCTGTGCCAGTGGTTTGCCGACTCGTAATCTAGGAGAGGTGTGGAGACCCTACCCTACACAGGTCAGGCTCTCTTTGGGAAAGCGTTGGTTGCGTGGATTTCCACGGCTACAGCGGGTAAGTCACCTTTTCTTCCCTCAGCTGCACCTGCTATGAAGAAACCTTTTTCTTCAGCTGCATCACAATCCTTTTGGGCTGCTAAAACAAGAAAGGCCAAGCCGTCCAACACCTTCTTTAGAGGAGGTCGGCCAAAATCCAAGAAACCTGCTGCTGCGGGTTCCCAGGAACAGAAGCCTGCTTCAGGTACGCCGAAGTCCTCAGCATGACGGTAGACCGCGTGGCCTGGAGGTGGGGCCGGTGGGGGCGAGACTCAGGCATTTCAGCCACGTCTGGGTGTCGTCCAACCTGGATCATTGGGTGCAAGATATTGTGTCCCAGGGGTACAGGCTGGAGTTTCAAGATCTCCCTCCTCACCGATTCTTCAAATCAGGCTTGCCAGCTTTGCTGGCAGACAGGGCTATCCTACAGGAAGTTCCACCCCATTTGCAAAACAAAGGTTACTTTTCGAACCTTTTCGTGGTACCGAAACCGGATGGTTCGGTCTGGCCCATTTTGAACTTAAAATCACTAAACCCCTTTCTGAGGGAGTTCAAGTTCAAAATGGAGTCTCTGAGGGCGCTGATATCAGGTCTGAAGGAGGGGGAATTCCTGGTATCCCTGGATATCAAGGATGCATACCTCCACATTCCGATTTGGCCGCCGCATCAAGCTTTTCTCCGATTCGCACTGTTAGACAGTCATTTTCAGTTCCAGGCCCTGCCATTCGGCCTCTCCACAGCACAGAGGGTATTCACCAAGGTGATGGCGGAGATTATGGTTCTCCTCCGCAGACAGGGGGTGAACATAATTCCATATCTGGACGATCTGCTGATAAAGGCATCGTCCAAGGAGAAGCTGTTACAGTACATTGTTCTCACGACCCATCTACTCAGGGAACACGGTTGGATCCTGAATCTTCCAAAATCACATTTGGAGCCATCCAGGAGGTTGTCCTTTCTGGGAATGATCCTCGACATGGAAGTGCAGAGGGTGTTTCTTCCGGAGGAGAAAGCGTTGGTGATACAAACAGTGGTCTGGGATGTCCTGAAGCCAGCACGGGTGTCGGTTCATCAGTGCATTCGCTTTCTGGGGAAGATGGTGGCCTCTTACGAGGCACTGCAGTACGGGAGGTTTCATGCTCGACCCTTCCAACTGGATCTCCTGGACAAGTGGTCGGGATCTCATCTACACATGCACCAGAGAATATGTCTGTCGCCAAAGGCCAGGATTTCACTCCTCTGGTGGCTACAATTACCTCACCTTCTGAAGGGCCGCAGGTTCGGGATTCAGGACTGGATACTTTTAACCACGGATGCAAGTCTCCGGGGCTGGGGCACAGTCACTCAAGGGTAGACCTTCCTAGGAAGGTGGTCAAGTCTGGAAGCTGGCCTATCAATAAACATTCTGGAACTAAGAGCTGTCTTCAACGGTCTTCTCCAAGCGGCCCATCTTCTGCGAGATCGGGCCATTCAAGTGCAGTTGGACAATGTAACAACAGTAGCTTACATAAACCGACAGGGCAGAACGAAGAGCAGAGCGGCATTATCAGAGGTAACAAGAATCATCCTCTGGGCAGAAAAACACGCGTTGGTGTTGTCAGCAATCTTCATTCCGGGAGTAGACAACTGGGAAGCGGACTTCCTTAGCAGACACGATCTCCATCCAGGGGAGTGGGAACTCCATCTGGAGGTGTTCACGGAGGTAACAGACCTTTGGGGTGTACCTCAAATAGACATGATGGCCTCTCGTCTCAACAAGACGCTTCGGTGGTATTGTTACTGGTCGAGGGACCTACAAGCCGTGGCGGTGGAAGCCCTAGTGACTCCGTGGGTGTTCCAGTCGGTGTACGTGTTTCCTCCACTTCCACTCATTCCAGAAGTTCTAAAACTCATAAGGAGAACAAAAGTTCAGGCAATCCTCATTACTGCAGACTGGTCAGGAAGAGCTTGGTACGCGGATCTTCTGGATCTACTGCTAGAAGAGCCGAGGCCTCTCCCTCTTCGGGAGGACCTGCTACAGCAGGGGCCGTTCGCTAATCAAGACTTACCATGGCTACGTTTGGCGGCATGGAGGTTGAACGCCAGATTTGAGCTCGGATGGGCATTCCGAACAAGGTTATTCCTACCCTGATGCAGGCTAGGAAAGGAGTAACGTCTAAACATTACCATTGTATTTGGAAAAAATGTGTCTCTTGGTGTGAATCCAAGAAGTTTCCTACGGTGGAGTTTCAGCTGGGTCGGTTTCTCCTCTTCCTGCAAGCAGGTGTGGATATGGGCCTGAGGTTGGGATCCGTAAAGGTCCAGATTTCGGCCCTATCCATTTTCTTCCAGAAACAGTTGGCTTCCCTCCCTGAGGTTCATACTTTTCTGAAAGGGGTTCTGCACATCCAGCCTCCCTTTGTGCCGCCTACAGCGCCCTGGGATCTTAACGTGGTGTTACAGTTCCTCCAATCGGACTGATTTGAGCCTCTGCTGGACGTTGAGGTCAAGTTTCTCACGTGGAAGGCTGTCACTTTGTTGGCCTTAGCTTCTGCTAGACGTGTGTCGGAGTTGGGGGCTTTATCTTGTAAGAGCCCCTACTTGATCTTCGATGAAGATAGAGCTGAGCTCCGGACACGTCAGCAGTTCCTTCTGAAGGTTGTGTCGGCATTTCACATCAACCAACCTATTGTGGTGCTAGTGGCTACTGACTCCTCAATTTCATAAAAATCCTTGGATGTTGTAAGGGCTCTGAAAATCTATGTGTAGAGGACTGCTCGTCACAGAAAATCGGACTCTCTGTTTGTCCTGTATGATCACACAGATTGGGTATCTGCACACTCACTATGTATTTGTTTATTGTATTTCTTGTGAGTGTATGTGATTCATCACCATACATTCACTTGGCGAACCCCTTCCTATATCATATATTATTAAATGTACTCAGGGGGTGCTGTCAACTACAGGGTATTGAAACTAGAATGTAAGAGGAAAGAAACAGAAGGAAATCTGTATTGTTGACGCACTGAGGAGATATGAATTTATTCTAAAATATAACCTTTATTTGATATGCATTAAAATAGAGTTGGATATCGTCCTGAACAGCAGTGAAACATAAGAGTTAAAATGACAGTACTAACAAATATGTGAAAAGACTGGAAAAATGTGAATAAAGAGTTAAAAACGTGTCCACATGTGTTTCACGTCTAATTCTTAGGAGTTGCTGAGATGACTTATATATCAATAGTCTTTATCCAATATCAAAAAGGCTGTCACAATCTATGATGTTGGAACCCGCTATATTACATCGGGATGCAGTCACTTTACCTCCAATCATAATCCCGACGGACTATATACCGACACCCATTGACCGATGGTCGAAATCCCGACAAGGTCTAAATACCGACACGGACTAAATACCGACATGTAAAATACCGACAAGGTCTAAATACCGACATGTAAAATGCCGACAGGTCGAAATACCAACACAAGTTTTTCATGATTTTTTTCATTAAAACCGACTTGTTCATACTTTACCGTCCCAGTGGACCTGGAGGGGGAATATAATAGTGTGCCGAGCGCAGCGAGGCACCGTGCCCGAAGCATGCGAGGGGACGCGGTACACTTTATATGGTGTCCATGTTGATTTATGTCGACATACACACAAAAAAACATCAAAAAATGCATGTCGGTATTTCGACTTGTCGGCATTTTACATGTCGGTATTTAGACCTTGTCGGTATTTTACATGTCGGTATTTAGTCCGTGTCGGTATTTAGACCTTGTCGGGATTTCGACCATCGGTCAATGGGTGTCGGTATATAGACCGTCGGGATTATGATTGTCGGGATTTCATACCGATCCCATTACATCAGTGGTCTAAATGTTTACTCTTCATGTGTGTATCTTCTTCACTCCATGAAGATTACCATCTGACGGGTACTCCCCCTTGTGCAGTAGAAATATGTGGACTATAGATTCAAATGAATGCACATATATCACCCAGTTTCAGATAAAATTATCTTTGAGTATATGTGGTTGCTTTAGTCTTAATTTCCCTATCGCTGTAGATATAATTCTCTACTGAAATACGGATCTCCAAGCATCAGGAGTCCTACACACTTACTGTCTATACTTTCAGAGGATCTATTATATGTGTGGGTTAAGTTGCTTCGGAGGTTATAATATTCCCCACTTTTATGGGAAACGGCCTACGTGTATATTAATACACATCGGCTCTGTTTTAATCTGTCAGGAGTATGGCTAGAAATTGCTTATATTAGGGGTATAGCAGCCCCAATTTTTCTTAGAAAGCAATCCACCTGTAGACGCAACTCATTTCCTGTGCGTCTGTAGTATATTAACACTGAGGATTATTATGTGTATCCTCAATTAATTATAGTGTATTTCTCATTTACATAATGATTTCCCATTAGTCAATGTAAATCACTGTTATGCCATTAAAGGAATAAACCTTATTTGATTGGTTAACAGTAACAGTGAGGTTAATGGTGGGGTATAACAGTCCAAGCTTTAATATAAAGTGACCCACATATATATTGGTTGTGGTAGCTTTAAGGAATAATTCCTATTTTTTGGCTACCAATATGTATAGAATAATAACTGAGAGGTATAGTACTTTTAATCCTTGTGTCACATAATTATTCTTAAATTGTTAGGCTTCAGGTATAGGGATATTAATTTTTGTTTGTGTTAAATTTATTACATTCATCAAAAAACCTTAGTTTATAAAGCAACCACTATATAGGGAGACCTGTTATAATTTTAGATCAGTGGTAGTCCTAAAATAAAATTATGTATAGATATTGCGGGTATCTCAAAAAGTGTGTGTCATGATGTCATATATCCTGGCTGTCATTTATGCCACAGTCATAAAATTATAACTTTTATTAATGAGAATCACAACTTTAACATAGACTCTTTTGCTGGTAGTTGCTTCAATAATATCTTAGGACACGTAACTGTCCTCTGGCTCCTGTATGTTGCCAGTTCAATTGCTACAGTGTGTTGTGTTCTGTGTATTGAATTGAGACATGCAGCTGCTACTGGCTTCTCAATGTTGCCAGTTTGTTACAATATTCCTGTCTCAGCTATCTGAATGTGTTACAATTATACACAGTTGCAACAATGCTCTATTACAACACTACTGATGTCTGTAGCTACCAGCACAGTGTCAAGGATTTGTAACACTTTACCAGCTATCATTAAGTATGTCCGTTTAAGCAGCTGGTATAGACTTAGCCGCAGCTTAATACAGTCTCCCTCTTCCTAAAGACTGTTAATGAGGACTATTAATTGTCACCATATTTAAATACATAGATTTCTGGAGATTGGGCAATCAATGTCCCTTCATCTAATCTGTATATTCAGCCCTCTATGCTAAGATGTCCCTGTCACTCACGGCTAACAGCTAGTCTCCTATAATGATTCCTGTATTAGCATCATGACATTACACATAGTTTACAGCCCTCTGCAGTGAGTATCCTTATTGCTGCAGACTGCCAGCTAACATCCTATAATAATATCTTTGCATTGTAGCATTCACACACTAAACACATGTGGACACGCTGTGCCCTACACGCGTGTTTCACTGCGCTTGTCGCAGCTTCGTCAGGGAGCAAACGAGAGCGCTTCCCGAGAGCATGTATAAATTGAGATCATTTGACCCAATCAGTGTCCGTTATCAGGTCATGTGGGGCCGCCAGCCTATCGTAATTCCGCTATGTCCCGATACGTGACATGCGGCTGCCCGCCAATGGAATACATTAATCATTGTCACATGGCACCGCTAGCCAATCGCGGTGCTCCAATATTCTCTGTTGTGTCTATGGAGATGGGGATTTCGTTGTCACCATGCCCCGGTGTCTGTATACAACATAACCATTCGTCATCTGGCAACATGCTTTACAGTACGGCCGTTATATGCCATAATTTACTGGCACCGCTGTGTTTCTCCATCCTGCAACATCTTGGTAGTCGTATTCCACGTGTCCAGGTTTTGTTATCTTCATTCCATATAAAGTGCTGTGATGGATATATACATGTTCCTGGGTCATTCTTAACATATATCACGTGACACCGCTACCCAATCGCGATGTTCATGCGTTAGTAAGGAAGTGATTTGTATTATATTAAGAAGGATGGAGATTCCATTGCAGCTAGGTCCCGAATCTGTATATGTCATATCGCTCTATTTCCACATAGCATAGCCAGCAGTAGCACCTTTGTATATTCTAAAATTTGCTGACCCCGCTGTATTTTTTCTTCTTACAGCAGGTTACTCATATATACTCAAAGATAATTTTATCTGAAACTGGGTGATATATGTGCATTCATTTGAATCTATAGTCCACATATTTCTACTGCACAAGGGGGAGTACCCGTCAGATGGTAATCTTCATGGAGTGAAGAAGATACACACATGAAGAGTAAACATTTAGACCACTGATGTAATATAGCGGGTTCCAACATCATAGATTGTGACAGCCTTTTTGATATTGGATAAAGACTATTGATATATAAGTCATCTCAGCAACTCCTAAGAATTAGACGTGAAACACATGTGGACACGTTTTTAACTCTTTATTCACATTTTTCCAGTCTTTTCACATATTTGTTAGTACTGTCATTTTAACTCTTATGTTTCACTGCTGTTAAGGACGATATCCAACTCTATTTTAATGCATATCAAATAAAGGTTATATTTTAGAATAAATTCATATCTCCTCAGTGCGTCAACAATACAGATTTCCTTCTGTTTCTTTCCTCTTACATTCTATGTCCTGTATGATCCCAAGAAACTTGGGTGTCCTGCTTCTAAGCAGACTATCTCTCGTTGGATCAGGTTCACTATCCAGCATGCGTATTCTATGGCGGGATTGCCGTGTCCTACGTCTGTTAAGGCCCACTCTACTCGTAAAGTTGGGCGGCTGCCCAGGGTGTCTCAGCTTTACAGCTTTGCTGAGCGGCTACTTGGTCAGGGTCGAACACGTTCGCTAAGTTCTACAAGTTCGATACTTTGGCCTCTGAGGACCTTCAGTTTGGTCAGTCATCTCTGCAGGAGCCTCCGCGCTCTCCCTCCCGTTCTGGGTGCTTTGGTACATCCCCATGGTACTAATGTGGACCCCAGCATCCTCTAGGACGTAAGAGAAAATAGGATTTTAATTACCTACCGGTAAATCCTTTTCTCGTAGTCCGTAGAGGATGCTGGGCGCCCGCCCAGCGCTTCGTGATCCTGCAGTGGTTACTTAGTTCAGTACTGCTTAGTTCTTGGTTAAGTACTGTTTTTGTTACTTGGTAAGTAATAGTGCTAGCCGTTGCTGATGTTTCAAACTAGTTAGCTTGGTTTGCCTTGTGTGTGAGCTGGTGTGAATCTCGCCACTATCTGTGTAATATCCTTCTCTCGAAGTTGTCCGTCTCCTCGGGCACAGTTTCTAGACTGAGTCTGGTAGGAGGGGCATAGAGGGAGGAGCCAGCCCACACTTCCAAACTCTTAAAGTGGCAGTGGCTACTAGTGGACCCGTCTATACCCCATGGTACTAATGTGGACCCCAGCATCCTCTACGGACTACGAGAAAAGGATTTACCGGTAGGTAATTAATATCCGATTTTTTCCTGTGCTTTAACAAGCTTAATTTTTTTTTTTCCGAGAGGGAGGAGGGCTTCCATCCTCATGAGAAGCTGAGTCACCAGTCATGAACATAGGCCAAGGCCTTAGCCTTTCCTTGTCACTTCATGTCGTGAATACCATATTGCCAATTTTATGTTTCTCGTCAGATAATTTCTTTTTTTTTCTGTTTATTAATTTTTGCTTCTTGGATTTTACATGTTCTCTATGACATTGGGCATCGGCCGTATCAGACAACGTTGATGGAATTGCAGAGTCAATGTCTTGACTGGTGGCAGCAGCAGCTTCAGCACTAGTACTAGGAACTGGAAGTGGTTACTGATCTTCCACTTTTTTCCCCTACAAATTGTTGTTCTCCATTTCACAGGGCAGCACCCCTTTATTATTACAGCACACAGAACAGTGCCCCTTTATTTTCACAGCACCTTTGTATACAGGACCAGTGTCATGTTATTTTAACAGCAGCAGCACACCTGATTTTTTTTATAGTATACAGGGCCAGTGTAATGTTATTTTAACAGCAGGCAGCAGCACCTCTATATGTTACAGCATACAGGAGCAGTGTGCTTTTAATTTTTAACAACTGCACCCCTGAATTTTTACAACATATTGGGCCTGTGCAATGTTATTTGAACAGCAGCACCCCTATATTTTATAGCATACAGGAGCAGTGTGCTTTTAATTTTTACCATCTGCACCCCTGAATTTTTACAACATACAGTGCCAGTGTATGGTTATTTGAACAGCAGCACCCCTATATTTTATAGCATACAGGAGCAGTGTGCTTTTCATTTTTAACAACTGCACCCCTGAATAATTACAACATACAGGGCCTGTGTAATGATATTTGAACAGCAGCACCCCTATATTTTACAGCATACATGAGCAGTGTGTGCTTTTAATTTTTAACTGCACCCCTGAATTTTTATAGCATACAGGGCCAGTGTAATGCTATTTGAACAGCAGCACCCCTATATTTTACAGCATACAGGAGCAGTGTGCTTTTAATTTTTAACAACTGCACCCCTGAATTTTTATAGCATACAGGGCCAGTATAATGTTATTGGAATAGCAGCATCCCTATATTTTACAACATACAGGAGCAGTGTGCTTTAAATTTTTAACAACTGCACCCCTGAATTTTTACAACATGCAGGGCCAGTGTAATGTTATTTGAACAGCAGCACCCCCATATTTTACAGCATACATGAGCAGTGTGTGCTTTTCATTTTTAACAACTGAACCCCTGAATTTTTACAACATACAGGGCCAGTGTAATGTTATTTGAACAACAGCACCCCTATATTTTACAGCATACAAGAGCAGTGTGCTTTAAATTTTTAACATCTGCACCTCTGAATTCTTACAACATACAGGGCCAGTGTAATAATATTTGAACAGCAGCACCCCTATATTTTACAGCATACAGGAGCAGTGTGCTTTGAATTTTTAACAACCGCACCCCTGAATTTTTATAGCATACAGGGCCAGTGTAATGTTATTTGAACAGCAGAACCCCTATACAGTATACAGGAGCAGTGTGCTTTTAATTTGTAACTACTCCACCCCTGAATTTTTACAACATACAGGGCCAGCAGCACACCTATATTTTACAGCATACAGGAGGAGGACAGTGCCCCTGCACCCTGTACATCACTGTGACAGCAACACCCATGTACAGCTGGAGCACCGTGCCGTAACAGCACATGAAACACCAGTGACAGCCAGGCGAGCACCCCTAACACAGCACAGGTACACCATTGTGACTGCAGCAGCACCCCTACAGAGCACACACTAACCCCACCCGACACCACCACCCACAGAGAGACTGATACCCCTTTTACACCAAAATCATAAATCCGATATTCCCGGGTTGGCACTGTTTACACTGCACATGGGTGCAGTATCTTTAAGGCCAGCACTTGGAGATGAAATCCACTGATTTAGACCCCAAAGGAACCTACATCATGCAGGGGGCAAGCCATACCTCCCAACTTTGTTGTCCTATGAAGAGGGACACACGCGCACCTATGAAAATGGGGCGTGGCTTCGCGGGAGGACCCGTGAACGGTGCGCATGCGCACAACGTCTCTTCACCGCTGCTCTGGCAGCTGCTGGGCTGCCCCCAGCCTCCATCTCTATGCAGTGATGCGCGTGGAATCCATTCACCATCACCCCGGCACCACTGCTGTCCACATAGCAGGGGAGACAGTAGCTGAGACTGCGTGTGTGTCCTGTCCACCAACCTCACGACCGCCTGCAGGATGCTGCAGATGGAAGGTATAGCCTCTCCCATTGCTGTAAACGGGTCCTGGGTGTCATGGTAATCCATTTATACTGCCCCTCAACACAGGTCCTACCCATGTTCAACCCTGCTTGTTTCCTGGGTCAAATTGCCGGCTCACTGAACTGGGGTTATTTTTGGGAGGGCCATTTCCACTGAGGCCCAGCCTGGGTTAACCCGGCAATAACCCAGGATTTTGCGTTTGTGTAAAAGGGTTATGAGTCTGTATACGGAGCAGATCAGAGCTTGTATAGGAAATAGCGGATTCGGTTTTACTCGGTTTTACTCGGTTCTCAAAACGGCATCTGATTGGCTATCCAAAACACGTGACATCCGTGAGCCAATAAGATGCCGTTTTGAGAACCGAGTAAAACCGAGTAAAACCGAATCCGCTCATCTCTAGAAATAAGCTGAGGCTACTACATTGTAGCACTTCATATACAGATTCAGAGACTTAGTAGGACACAGATTTACAAGTCTCCTATATCAAATTTATAAGCACAGTCTCCTCATGTGCCATAGGTACCTAGTGTTGCTATTAAGATTCATTTTCAGCAAAAAAGATTCCCGATGCAAGAAGATTCTCACATGACCCAGCGAGCCAAGAGGGGCTGTTTTGTGTGACTACAACAAAGATGTATGAGGGCATATCTGTATGTTTTTATTTTTATTTTTTGTGTAGTGAAATGGGCTGGTAGACAACCATATTTGTTCACTAAAGGCTGCTCATACTGGGCGGTGTCCCCTGATTACATCATTGGTTATGCAACGTTTGGTCCCAGTGTGCTTCCCTGGACTGCTGAGACTGGCCTGCTCCAGGTGAGTAGCCTCAGGTGATAATTAGATGATATCCACAGGTGAATAAGTTTGCTTGTGTGAGAACTGTTGTATTCTTGTCCCTGATGACGGGGTGACCCCCAAAACATTGGAATAAAGGACCACTGTAATAAGTCTCCTGATTGCCGCCTTCTTTTGGAATATATATTTAATATATACTGTACATAAATAAAGGACTACCTGCAGTCTATCTGCTCTATATGTAGAGCAAACATTCCATAGGCCTCAGTGCACCACACCTTGTGCTCTCATTTGTTTTCTGACTAAGGTTTCATAAGAGGATAGGAGGCTCCAGTTACAGATCTGGCATTGTTCAGTTACCTCTACAGTATATGGAGTTATGTGCAAAGAAACCATTAGTATGATGTATATATGTGTATATGACACTCATCTAGCAATGAGGTTTGTTATTTAGTTTAGGAACATACATCACTGTGCTTGTAGTGTAGTGCAGAGGCAAACGCAGGATTTCTACAGGGGGGTTTCCAAATGCAATCCACAATCTCCCACTCTGTGGAACATTGGAGCAAGTGCGGGAGTCTGGGGGAGCGTTAGAAGAACCTGGTAATAACCCTGAACATTAATGTAAACATTGGACTTTTTATATACTGGACACTGTATGGAACACAGTATTAATATCTAACTAGGGTATAGGCTGTATCAAATATATTTAAATAAGAGAAGTGGTCAGGAAAAGGTTTAACATACCATAATAAATAAATACACAAACATAATAGAACCAGTACTGCACTTTCTAATCACACATTCCCCACCTCATGATAAGGCTCCTGTGTCTTCTTCCTGGAAGCTACTCTCTGGTCCAGTGCACTGATTGAGGACTTAGATCCACACACACAGCAAACTTGGTAGAAGAAGCTGCTACCACTGGGCATGTGCAGCAGCTCTGCTCTGTCCCTTACACTGCATGAAGTGGTGGCAGCTCTAGTAATAGTATTATATACCATTGCTATTCAGTGGCAAACGCAGAATTTAAATGGGGGGGGTTTCCAGAACTGGGTGGAGCTAAGCACGGGGGTGGGGACTGAGGCGACCCAGTATATGCTGGGTCCGTAAAACTAGTGTGTCTGTGTGTGTATATATATATATATATATATATATATATACAGTAAACACAGAGTGCGCTATGACAATATGACTGGTTGAATAGTAATCACTTCCAGAATCAAGGTAGGAACTTCACTTGGGTTCTTTCCTCTTACGGCACTCCTAATTGGAGCCTATAGAGAAACCCTCACACCAAAAAATCACCCGACAAGAATTCACAGTTTAGTAAAAGAATTTTATATATAAAAATAATTTTTAATCCATAGTCATATATCTGACACAACATAAAACATAGGTGGTCATTCCGAGTTGTTCGCTCGCAAGGCGATTTTAGCAGCATTGCACACGCTAAGCCGCCGCCTACTGGGAGTGAATCTTAGCATCTAAAAATTGCGAACGAAAGATTCGCAATATTGCGATAAGACATCTCTGTGCAGTTTCTGAGTAGCTCGAGACTTACTCTTCCAGTGCGATCAGTTCAGTGCTTGTCGTTCCTGGTTTGACGTCACAAACACACCCAGCGTTCGCCCAGACACTCCTCCGTTTCTCCAGCCACTCCTGCGTTTTTCCCAGAAACGGTAGCGTTTTTTCCCACACGCCCATAAAACGGCCAGTTTCCGCCCAGAAACACCCACTTCCTGTCAATCACACTCCGATCACCAGAACGAAGAAAAAGCCGTGAGTAAAATTCCTAACTGTATAGCAAATTTACTTGGCGCAGTCGCAGTGCGGACATTGCGCAAGCGGAAAATCGCTGCGATGCGAAGAAATTTACCGAGCGAACAACTCGGAATGACCCCCATAATGAGAACATTTTTCTTTCCAATTAATTGGACACACACCGTAATGCTAAAGATGTTACAATATCAATCCTCCTCACCTTAACGGTGTGAGCTCTTGGAGGAATGATTGAAGGAATGATTGAAGCAAAGGGATAGTGTACAATAATTGATAAACCCTACGCGTTTCGTCCAGTCGGACTTCAGGGGTAAAACGTGTCTAAAATTATTCCACCAAAAAACCTTTGTGATTCAGAAGTAAATGGCTGGAATTCAGAGTAACACAAGTAGAATTGGATCTAAAAGTAATTCAGCCAAAAGACACTTGTAATTTAGAAGTGAGTGGCTGGAATTCAATGTATTGCTAGTCACAGTTGGATCTAAAAGAGGGATGTAGACCGCATTAATTAAAAGCCGTAGGGAGTGATAAATACACTCGGCCTCCGTTTAGAGAAACAAGAGATCCATAGTGGCTGGCGGCGACCAGGATCAAGGGTTAAAAAACCAACAATAAATAAATGAAGAAGAATATCTTCCTGACACAGCTTGATAAACTGATATTGCATACAGGAACAATGGTATGAAGTGACAATCCAATGACTAGCACCTTAAATGCAATGTAGATACAGCACACCAGCTTGAATATGTGTTTGCAGCATTCAGGAAGGGAGATACCCCTGAAGAAGTCCGACTGAACGAAACGCGTAGGGTTTATCAATTATTGTACACTGGCGGGCTTCTTCTAGATATAAGGTATGTGTTTGCTTTCATGTATTGTTACACACCTTGACAAAGGGGCGGGTGAGCCCCGAAACGTCGGCTCTTTTGTATACTTTGAATACACTTATTTGATTCGTAAATTCCTTGAGTGCCGCTGTCTACTATTTTGGGATTCTGCAAAAGTTCTTCCAGAGGGCACCAGGGTATACTCCAGCCATTGGAATGAGTGCCGGCCCACTCCCATTCTATATATATACACACATATACATATACACATAGCATATTAAACATGCATGCATATATATATATATATATGATTGTTCGTTGCTTTAGCACTTTATTTGTCCATATATGACAGCCATGTCCTGATGAAGGAGCTTTAATTGGCTCCGAAATCCTGCATTAACTCTGCTTTAATATGGATCTGAATTTGCACATTAAATCCTGAAAACAAATCCCTGGAGTACCGTGCATGTATATATATCGTGTGTGTGTGTGTGTGTGTGTGTGTGTGTGTGTGTGTGTGTGTGTGTGTGTGTGTTTATATGTATGTATATACATGTGTATATATGTATGCACAAATTGCACATGGATATATATGTACTATAATTAAAATAAAGTAAACATTTATTAAGCACTTACAAGTGCCACCAGGAAGACAGCAGGCTGCAGAGGACACTAGACAGCCATTACTAATACTCATACAGCAAAAAAAACTAAAAAAAAAAAAAATTTTTGGTGGAGGGGGGTTTCTGGGTGCTCGGAAACCCCCCCTGGGTGCACCACTGCTATTGTTGTCATAATTTGAGCCACTTGCCAAGAGGAGGGGGTTTCCGTGCAACCGGAACCCCCCCCCCCCGCGCGCGTTTGCCTATGTAGTGTAGTGTAGCTTTACAAAGAACACGCAAACGAAAATAACCTCAAAACAGAAGAGCAGGAGGCCTATAAAGCTCCTACTAGGAGGGGATGCCAAACCTTAAAAGGGATAAACCAAATATCAGTAAAATAGCAATGCTGTAACAGGCATTAAACACATGAAATGGTTTACTTGAGTGTGTAAAAAAAATATTTAATGACATGAGCACTACACAATACGCAAAGATACAAACAATTAAACACTTAGGGAACTAGTCCTTCTCCATTAATTTCTACATTATCCAGGTATCCTGTTTACCTTTCAGTCCCGAGCTGGCCTCATGCTATTGTATGGAGACCTAAATTCATAATCTTTGGAGCTTGACAGTGGGAAACTTTGCTATCTTCAGATGGCGTTTTGTTCTCGGACCTTCGCTCCTTCCTTTGGGAAAGAATCCCAGTTGCAAAGAGGGATCTGATGGTTGGCTCCTCCTGTTAGATGCAGGGTTCTATAGGGGTCATTCCGAGTTGATCGCTCGCTAGCAGTTTTTAGCAGCCGTGCAAACGCATTGCTGCCGCCCACTGGGGAGTGTATTTTTGCTTTGCAGAAGTGCAAACGCTTGTGCAGCAGAGCGCCTGCAAAATCTTTTTGTGCAAAACAAGACCAACCCTGTAGTTACTCTTCATGTGCGTTGATTCTAATGATGAAGGGACGGCTATTGACATCACACACCCGCCCAGCGTTCGCCCAGCCACGCCTGCATTTTTCCAGACACACCTGCGTTTTTCTAAGCACTCCCTGAAAATGGTCAGTTGCCACCCAGAAATGCCCACTTCATGTGAATCTTCCTGTGTTCGGCCGTACGACTGGAATCTTTGTTAGACTCTGTGCAAACCCACGATTCTCATTGTACCCGTACGATGCGCCTGCGCATTGCAGTGCATACGCATGGCACAAATGCAGATTTTTAGCCTGATTGCTGCGCTGCGAACAAAGGCAGCTAGCGATCAACTCAGAATGACCCCCTATGTGTGCACATGAGAATCCCAGTTCTCGAATAAGCACTAACACTATAGAGTTGGACAGTGAAACATTTCACAAAAGTAGCAGTGATAGGGATCGCAGCGAGTGCTGACCTTCAGATCGGCTGTCTTCACATTGGAGCAATGTTGAATTGCTCCTGTGTTTTGCTCCTGTGTCTTATAGGCCCTACACAATGGCCGATCCGCCGCCGAGCTGCCCGACGGCGGATACGGCCGACAGCGACCCGGCGGCGCAAGGGGGGGGGGGCAGTGACGGGGGGAGTGAAGTTTCTTCACTCCCCCCGTCACCCGGCTGCATTGAAGTGCAGGCAAATATGGACGAGATCGTCCATATTGGCCTGCATGTACAGCCGACGGGGGACCAGCGATGATCGAGCGGGGGCCGCGCATCATTCATCGCTGGAGCCTCCACACTGCACGATATGAACGTTATCTCATTCATTAATGAACAAGATCGTTCATATCGTGCAGTCATGTCGGCCAGTGTGTAGGGCCCTTTAGTGTCCACCACAGCTACTTGCAACAAGTTGAATAATAAAGGCAGTGCTCGGTGAATAGATCTGCAGTCTGGTACCAGCTCTTTGTAATTGTTTTATTTTGTGTATTTTATATGTATAATTGTGCTCATATCATTAAATTCCTTTTTTACATGCTCAAGTAGCCCATTTTCATGTGTTTAATGCCTGTTATTATAGTGCTGCTAATTTTCTGATATTTTATTGAGAACAAGACGCATAATTACTGCATTACTGTATAGGCCTCTTTGACTTGGATGTGAAAAAGGATTTTCAAGTACATTATCAGGACTAACCAAATCGCTGCAACTGCCTGTGTTTAAGATTCCATAGAAAAACAATAGAAATGGATTGTATTGCAGTAATTCACGCATACTTCTATATTACTTTTGACACAATAGGAAGTGAAGTTTTCTCTAGACAAAGCACCTGGGCACCTGGCCCAGATGGCATCCAGCCTCATGTGCAACAGCACAACAGAAGCTCAATCATTTATGACCTCAATTGTATGTATGGGCACCCTTTGTAGCCAGGTCAGTCAATGTTGACAGAAGACATAGTAACATAGTAACATAGTATCTGAGGTTGAAAAAAGACAATTGTCCATCGAGTTCAACCTATTTGTGGTCTCCTATGCATGATGATTTGACTAAAATTTCTGACTGATGCTGCTGTCAGCCGTTACATTTTATCCCTATTTATAGTAACTATAATGCATGACTATGCACCATACCCCTGGATATCCTTATCCAATAGGAATTTATCTAACCCATTCTTAAAGGTGTTGACAGATTCCGCCATTACAACTCCCTCGGGCAGGGAATTCCAAACATGTATTGTCCTTACCGTGAAAAAGCCTTTACGCCGTATTGTGCGGAATCTCCTCTCCTCTAACCTGAGCGAGTGTCCACGAGTCCTCTGTGTTGATCTAACCAAAAACAGGTCCCGCGCAAGCTCTGTGTATTGTCCCCTTATATATTTGTAGATGTTGATCATATCCCCTCTTAGTCTCCGCTTTTCCAATGTAAACATGCCTAGTCTTTCAAGCCTTTCCTTGTATTCCATCGTCTCCATGCCCTTAATTAGTTTGGTCGCCCTCCTCTGTACCTTTTCAAGCTCCAGGATATCCTTTTTGTAGTACGGTGCCCAGAATTGTACACAGTATTCAAGGTGTGGCCTCACTAGTGATTTATATAACGGGAGTATAATACTCTCGTCCCTAGCATCAATACCCCGTTTTATGCATGCTAATATCTTATTAGCCTTCTTTGCTGCAGTCCTACTTTGGGTACTACTGCTTAGCTTGCTATCTATGAGGACACCTAAGTCCTTTTCCAGTACAGAATCCCCTAATTTTACCCCATTTAGTAGGTAGGTGTAATTTATGTTCTTGTTACCACAGTGCATTACCTTACACTTGTCTGTGTTGAAGCACATTCTCCATTTGGCTGCCCATGCTTCTAATTTAACTAAGTCGTTCTGAAGAGACTCGGCATCCTCCTCTGTATTTATAGCCTTACACAATTTGGTATCATCTGCAAAAATTGACACCATGCTCTCTAGACCTTCTGTTAGGTCGTTAATGAAAATATTGAACAATAGCGGTCCTAATACTGAGCCTTGCGGCACACCACTTAGCACTTCAGTCCAAGTTGAAAAAGATCCATTAACCACAACGCGCTGCTTCCTATTATCTAACCAGTTATTGACCAAAGTGCATATTGTGCTTCCTAGCCCTGATTCTTGTAGCTTGTAGATAAGTCAAATGTGTGGTACAGTATCGAACGATTTGACAAAGTCTAAAAAGATTACATCCACGTCTTTACCCTGATCTAGGTTTGCGCTTACTGTTTCATAAAAGCCAAGTAAGTTGGTTTGACAGCATCTGTCCTTCATAAACCCATGTTGATTCCTTTTAATGACCTTATTGGTTTCAAGGAACTTCTGAATACTATCTCTTAGAATACCTTCCAATACTTTCCCCACTATAGATGTAAGACTAACTGGTCTATAATTACCTGGTTCAGCTTTACTTCCCTTTTTGAATATAGGCACTACTTCCGCTATACACCAGTCTTTGGGAACCATACCTGATATAACTGAATCCTTAAAGATCAAAGATAGCGGTTTTGCCAGTTCAGAGTGAAGCTCCATTAGAACCCTTGGATGAATACCATCGGGCCCTGGTGATTTATTAATCTTTAAATGTTTTAATCGGTCACAGACTACTTCCTCGCTTAAATAAGTACCTATCAGTGTGATATTCTCATTATTTAGATTGTGCGTTAGTCCCTGAATTGGGTCCTCACGAGTGAATACTGTTGAAAAAAACTCATTTAGTGTGTCCGCTATGTCATTATCATTTTTGCTTAAGACTCCCAACTTGTCTTTTAAAGGGCCTATACTCTCCTTCTTTAATCTCTTGCTATTAATGTATTTAAAGAATTTTTTGGGATTCGCTTTGCTTTCCTTTGCTACTAGTTTTTCAGTTTCTACTTTAGCCGCTCTTATTTCCTTTTTGCAAATTTTGTTACATTCCTTATAGTGCTGAAATGACTCTGCTTCCCCGTCAGATTTGTATTTTTTAAATGCTCGCCTTTTCTTGCCCATAAGTTCCTTAATCTTTTTGTTAAGCCACATTGGTTTATGATTTTTATTCCTTTTTTTGCTACTCATAGGAATACATTTGAGTGTATTTTTAGCTAGCAGGAATTTTAGTACCTCCCATTTCTCCGTAGTATTTTTTCCTAAAAACAAACCTTCCCATTCGATATCCCTGAAAAATACCCTCATCTTTTCAAAATTTGCTATGCTAAAGTTTAAAGTCCTAGTTGAGCCAGTATAGGGCTGTTTATAGAAACTGATATTGAATGTGACCCTATTGTGGTCGCTGTTTCCTATGGGTTCCCCTACTATAATACCTGATACCAAATCCCCATTGTTTGTTAATACCAGGTCTAAGATTGCATTGTACCTAGTTGGTTCCTCAATTAGTTGGACTAAGTAGTTATCATTAAGTGTGTTTAAAAACATATTGCCCCTAGCAGTATCACATGAATCGTTTTTCCAGTTTATCTCTGGATAGTTAAAATCTCCCATCACTACTATGTCTCCTACTCCTGCTGCTCTTTCAATTTGCTTTAGTAACAATTTATCATCAGATGCGTTGATACCAGGCGGCCTATAGCATACACCCAATACTAACTTTTTTATTCCTTTTTCCCCGCATGCAATTTCTACCCATAATGTCTCGACAGTGTCTACAGTCCCCTCCTGAATATCTTCCCATATATTAGGTTTTAAAAACGGCTTTACGTAAAGACACATTCCTCCACCCTTTTTATTTAGTCTGTCTCTCCTAAACAGTGTATAGCCCTCTAGATTGACTGTCCAATCATGAGATTCATCCCACCAAGTTTCAGTAATGCCTATAATATCATACTGACAAAAGACAAAAGGTTAATGCTGGGAAATTATAAACCTGTGAACATGATTTCAGGTATGGATAAAATATTGGAAGAGGTTCTAAGAGGTGCTGTCTAGAAAATATGGCATCCTATTTTTACAATTATACTGCATAAGCCTCTGTCTGCAGGGAAGACCTGGAAACTTGAGAAGGTTCAGAGGCAGCAACCTAAGTGTTAAATGATGTGAGTAAAATAGTGGTAATTCACTGTAATAAAGGAGGTGCTGGTTATAATTATGGGGTCAGGAGGAGTAGCATAATGAACATGTGAAAAGTGTGGTGACATTTTTATAGAGACTCCGGCTTACATTGTTTTTGTCCTGCATGGTTGAGTAGCCTGAATTTTGCTAGTAAATCTAAATATTGAGGTTGGTGGTACTTTGGATGCCAACATCAATACCTTCAACACAAATATATAGACTTTCCACATTTTTAAGATAAGTTTAATTAGGGTCAAGACAGCACTTTGATATATTTTTTTATTTCTAGTTTTGAATTGGGCACAAACAGAACATCTTGTAGCCAATCAGATCATCATAAGGCGTGCAACAGCACAAAATATTTCAGGAGCTGAGTGTAGTAATCTGTGTGGGGCAGTGATATGTCCAGCAGTGATTATATTAGTGAGAGCAGGGCTGCACGTGATGGGTAGTGTCCTGATGTGAGCAGGAAAATAAAGTTGCGCAGGAAGCCACAGACTGAATGGTAAGTAGTAGATGGGTTATGATAGTAGTAAAGGTGGCATGAGGTTCCTATCAAATTGATGCATTAAGATTGGAAACAGGTTCAGAAATAAAACTTTTACACCAGAATTCCACTTATTAAAAAATTGCACTTACCTGTGTATACCACTACACTGACTTTATTATTATTATTATTATTATTATTATCCTTTACTTATATAGCGCCACAAGCAGGCCCATCGTTACCACCTCAGCAAAGGGATGCAGAGCAGGTAGGCACCAGGCTGGAAAGGCGCACTCCCTGCTCTGCATCCATGTGCTGGGCCGCCCTGTCCCCCCTGCTGCTGCTGCCGGCTGCTGTGCCTGTCACACTAAATGACAGGCAGCAGAGCCGGCAGCTTGGAGTCTCCTATCCCGCTCCCCTGTGACAGAGAGGTTGTTCAAAAAAGGGGGCGGAGATACACAGGACTGAGAGAGGGGGGCTACATGGGACCAGGGTGCTGCTGATGATAATGAGTTGAAGAGTTGGCCAGCCAGAGTCCATACTGATAGGTATGTGAAGGGAAAGAGTGAGTGAGAGAGACAATGTGTGTGTGTGGGGGGGGGGGGGGGGGGGGGGAGGGGGGTTGTGTGTATAAGTGCCATTTCTGTGGGCATTATATATAAGCGGCACTGCTACTATGGGCATTGCATATAAGCAGCACTACTACTATGGGCATTACATAAAAGCGGCACTACTACTATGGACATTACATATAAGCGGCACTACTACTGTGGGCATTACATAAAAGCGTCACTACTACTGTGGGCATTACATAATAGCGGCACTACTACTATGGGCATTACATATAAGCAGTACTACTACTATGGGCATTACATATAAGCGGCACTACTACTATAGGCATTACGTAAAAATGGCGCTACTATGGGCATTGCATATAAGCGGCACTACTACTATGGTCATTACATAAAAGCGGCACTACTGCTATTGGCATTACGTAAAAGTGCACCACTACTATGGGCATTACGTAAAAGCAGCACTACTACTACTATGGGCATTACATAAAAGCGGCACTACTACTATAGGCATTACGTAAAAGCAACACTACTACTATGGGCATTACGTAAAAGCAGCACTACTACTATGGACATTACGTAAAAGCGGCACTACTACTATGGGCATTACATAAAAGTGGCACTACTACTATGGATATTACGTAAAAGCGGCACTACTACTATGGGCATTACATATAAGTGGCACTACTACTATGGGCATTACATAAAAACGGCACTACTACTATGGGCATTACATATAAGCGGCACTACTACTATGGGCATTACGTATAAGCGGAACTTCTACTGTGGGCATTATGTAAAAGCGGCACTACTACTATGGGCATTACGTATAAGTAGCACTACCATGGTCATTACGTAAAAGTGGCACTACTACTATGGGCATTACATATAAGCGCCACTACTACTATGGGCCTTACGTAAAAGCGGCACTACTACTATGGGCATTACATATAAGCGGCACTACTACTATAGGCATTACGTATAAGCGGCACCACTACTATAGGCATTACGTAAAAATGGTGCTCCTACTATGGGCATTGCATATAAGCGGCACTACCACTATGGGCTTTACGTAAAAGCGGCACTACTACTATGGCATTACATATAAGCGGCACTACTACTATGTGCATTACATAAAAGCGGCACTACTACTATGGGCATTACATATAAGCGGCACTACTACTATAGGCATTACGTAAAAATGTCGCAACTACTATGGGTATTGCATGTAAGCGGCACTACTACTATGGGCATTACGTAAAAGTGGCACTACTGCTATGGGCATTACGTAAAAGTGCACCACTACTATGGGCATTACGTAAAAGCAGCACTACTACTACTATGGGCATGACATAAAAGCGGAACTACTACTATGAGCATTACGTAAAAGTGGCACTACAACTATGGGCATTACGTAAAAGCGGCACTACTACTATGGACATTACATATAAGCAGCACTACTACTATGGGCATTACATAAAAGCGGAACTACTACTATGGACATTACATATAAGCAGCACTACTACTATGGGCATTACGTAAAAGCGGCACTACTACTGTGGGCATTACATATAAGCGGCACTACTACTATGGACATTACGTTAAAGCGGCACTACTACTATGGGCATTACATATAAGCAGCACTACTACTATGGGCATTATGTATAAGCGGCACTTCTACTATGGGCATTATGTAAAAGCGACACTACTACTATGGACATTACGTATAAGCGGCACTACTACTATGGGCATTACGTAAAAGTGGCACTACTACTATGGGCATTACATAAAAGCGCCACTACTACTACGGACATTACAGAAAAGCGGCACTACTACTATGGGCATTACGTATAAGCGGCACTACTACTATAGGCATTACATAAAAAAGGCGCTACTACTATGGGCATTGCATATAAGCGGCATTACTACTATGGGCATTACGTAAAAGCGGCACTACTGCTATGGGCATTACGTAAAAGTGCACTACTACTATGGCCATTATGTAAAAGCAGCACTACTACTATGGGCATTACATAAAAGCGGCACTACTACTATGGGCATTACGTAAAAGCGACACTACTACTATGGGCATTATGTATAAACGGCACAACTACTATAGGCATTACGTAAAAATGTTGCTACTACTATGGGCATTGCATATAAGCGGCACTACTACTATGGGCATTACGTAAAAGCGGCACTACTGCTATGCGCATTACGTAAAAGGGCACCACTACTATGGGTATTACGTAAAAACAGCACTACTACTACTATGGGCATTACATAAAAGCGGCACTACTACTATGGGCATTATGTAAAAGCGGCACTACTACTATGGGCATTACGTATAAGCGGCAATACTACTATGGGCATTACGTAAAAACGGCACTACTACTATGGGCAATACGTAAAGCGGCACTACTACTATGGGCATTACGTAAAAGTGCACCACTACTATGGGCATTACATAAAAGCAGCACTACTACTACTATGGGCATTACATAAAAGCGGCACTACTACTATGGGCATTACGTAAAAGTGGCACTATTACTATGGCCATTACATAAAAGTGGCACTACTACTATGGGCATTACGTAAAAGCGGCACTACAACCATAGTCATTACATATAAGCGGCACTACTACTATGGGCATTACGTATAAGCGGCACTTCTACTATGGGCATTACGTAAAAGCGGCACTACTACTGTGGGCATTACATATAAGCGGCACTACTACTATGGGCATTACGTATAAGCGGCACTTCTACTATGGGCATTATGTAAAAACGGCACTACTACTATTGGCATTACGTATATATGCGGCACTACTACTATGGGCATTACGTATAAGTGGCACTACTACTATGGGCATTACATAAAAACGGCACTACTACTATGGGCATTACATATAAGCGGCACTACTGCTATGGGCATTACGTATAAGCGGAACTTCTACTGTGGGCATTATGTAAAAGCGGCACTACTACTATGGGCATTACGTATAAGTAGCACTACTATGGTCATTACGTAAAAGTGGCACTACTACTATGGGCATTACATATAAGCGTCACTACTACTATGGGCCTTACGTAAAAGCGGCACTACTACTATGGGCATTACATATAAGCGGCACTACTACTATAGGCATTACATATAAGCGGCACTACTACTATAGGCATTACGTAAAAATGGTGCTACTACTATGGGCATTGCATATAAGCGGCACTACTACTTTGGGCTTTACGTAAAAGCGGCACTACTACTATGGCATTACATATAAGCGGCACTACTACTATGTGCATTACTTAAAAGCGGCACTACTACTATGGGCATTACATATAAGCGGCACTACTACTATAGGCATTACGTAAAAATGGCGCAAATACTATGGGTATTGCATGTAAGCGGCACTACTACTATGGGCATTACGTAAAAGTGGCACTACTGCTATGGGCATTACGTAAAAGTGCACCACTACTATGGGCATTACGTAAAAGCAGCACTACTACTACTATGGGCATGACATAAAAGCGGAACTACTACTATGAGCATTACGTAAAAGTGGCACTACAACTATGGGCATTACGTAAAAGCGGCACTACTACTATGGACATTACATATAAGCAGCACTACTACTATGGGCATTACATAAAAGCGGAACTACTACTATGGACATTACATATAAGCAGCACTACTACTATGGGCATTACGTAAAAGCGGCACTACTACTGTGGGCATTACATATAAGCGGCACTACTACTATGTACATTACGTTAAAGCGGCACTACTACTATGGGCATTACATATAAGCAGCACTACTACTATGGGCATTATGTATAAGCGGCACTTCTACTATGGGCATTATGTAAAAGCGACACTACTACTATGGACATTACGTATAAGCGGCACTACTACTATGGGCATTACGTAAAAGTGGCACTACTACTATGGGCATTACATAAAAGCGCCACTACTACTACGGACATTACAGAAAAGCGGCACTACTACTATGGGCATTACGTATAAGCGGCACTACTACTATAGGCATTACATAAAAAAGGCGCTACTACTATGGGCATTGCATATAAGCGGCATTACTACTATGGGCATTACGTAAAAGCGGCACTACTGCTATGGGCATTACGTAAAAGTGCACCACTACTATGGCCATTATGTAAAAGCAGCACTACTACTATGGGCATTACATAAAAGCGGCACTACTACTATGGGCATTACGTAAAAGCGACACTACTACTATGGGCATTATGTATAAACGGCACAACTACTATAGGCATTACATAAAAATGTTGCTACTACTATGGGCATTGCATATGAGCGGCACTACTACTATGGGCATTACGTAAAAGCGGCACTACTGCTATGCGCATTACGTAAAAGTGCACCACTACTATGGGTATTACGTAAAAACAGCACTACTACTACTATGGGCATTACATAAAAGCGGCACTACTACTATGGGCATTATGTAAAAGCGGCACTACTACTATGGGCATTACGTATAAGCGGCAATACTACTATGGGCATTACGTAAAAGTGGCACTACTACTATGGGCATTAATAAAAGCGCCACTACTACTATGGGCAATACGTAAAAGCGGCACTACTACTATGGGCATTACGTAAAAGTGCACCACTACTATGGGCATTACATAAAAGCAGCACTACTACTACTATGGGCATTACATAAAAGCGGCACTACTACTATGGGCATTACGTAAAAGTGGCACTATTACTATGGCCATTACATAAAAGTGGCACTACAACCATAGTCATTACATATAAGCGGCACTACTACTATGGGCATTACGTATAAGCGGCACTTCTACTATGGGCATTACGTAAAAGCGGCACTACTACTGTGGGCATTACATATAAGCGGCACTACTACTATGGGCATTACGTATAAGCGGCACTTCTACTATGGGCATTATGTAAAAACGGCACTACTACTATGGGCATTACGTATAAGCGGCACTACTACTATGGGCATTACGTAAAAGTGGCACTACTACTATGGGCATTGCATAAAAGCGGCACTACTACTATGGGCATTACGTAAAAGCGGCACTACTACTATGGGCATTACGTATAAGCGGCACTACTACTATAGGCATTACGTAAAAATGGCGCTACTATTATGGGCATTGCATATAAGCGGCACTACTACTATGGGCATTACGTAAAAGCGGCACTACTGCTATGGGCATTACGTAAAAGGGCACCACTGCTATGGGCATTACATAAAAGCAGCACTACTACTATGGGCATTGCATATAAGCGGCATTACTACTATGGGCATTATGTAAAAGTGGCACTATTACTATGGGCATTACATAGAAGTGGCACTACTACTATGGGCATTATGTAAAAGCGGCACTACTACTATGGGCATTACATATAAGCGGCACTACTACTATGGGCATTACGTATAAGCGGCACTTCTACTTTGGGCATTATGTAAAAGTGGCACTACTACTATGGGCATTACGTAATAGCGGCACTACTACTATGGGCATTACATATAAGCGGCACTTCTACTATGGGCATTACGTATAAGCTGAACTTCTACTGCGGGCATTATGTAAAAGTGTCACTATTACTATGGGCATTACATAAAAGTGTCACTACTACTATGGGCATTGCGTAAAAGCGGCACTACTACTATGGGCATTACATATAAGCGGCACTACTACTATGGGCATTACGTATAAGCGGCACTTCTACTATTGGCATTATGTAAAGTGGCACTACTACTATGGGCATTACGTAAAAGCGGCACTACTACTATGGGCATTACATATAAGTGGCACTACTACTATGGGCATTATGTAAAAGTGGCACTACTATGGTCATTACGTATAAGCGGCACTACTACTATGGGCATTACGTAAAGTGGCACTACTACTATGGGCATTACATAAAAGTGTCACTACTACTATGGGCATTGCGTAAAAGCGGCACTACTACTATGGGCATTACATATAAGCGGCACTACTACTATGGGCATTACGTATAAGCGGCACTTCTACTATGGGCATTATGTAAAAGCGGCACTACTACTATGGGCATTACGTATAAGCGGCAATACTACTATGGGCATTACGTAAAAGTGGCACTACTACAATGGGCATTAATAAAAGCGCCACTACTACTGTGGGCAATACGTAAAGCGGCACTACTACTATGGGCATTACGTAAAAGTGCACCACTACTATGGGCATTACATAAAAGCAGCACTACTACTACTACTATGGGCATTACATAAAAGCGGCACTACTACTATGGGCATTACGTAAAAGTGGCACTATTACTATGGCCATTACATAAAAGTGGCACTACTACTATGGGCATTACGTAAAAGCGGCACTACAACCATAGTCATTACATATAAGCGGCACTACTACTATGGGCATTACGTATAAGCGGCACTTCTACTATGGGCATTACGTAAAAGCGGCACTACTACTGTGGGCATTACATATAAGCGGCACTACTACTATGGGCATTACGTATAAGCGGCACTTCTACTATGGGCATTATGTAAAAACGGCACTACTACTATTGGCATTACGTATATATGCGGCACTACTACTATGGGCATTACGTATAAGTGGCACTACTACTATGGGCATTACATAAAAACGGCACTACTACTATGGGCATTACATATAAGCGGCACTACTGCTATGGGCATTACGTATAAGCGGAACATCTACTGTGGGCATTATGTAAAAGCGGCACTACTACTATGGGCATTACGTATAAGTAGCACTACTATGGTCATTACGTAAAAGTGGCACTACTACTATGGGCATTACATATAAGCGTCACTACTACTATGGGCCTTACGTAAAAGCGGCACTACTACTATGGGCATTACATATAAGCGGCACTACTACTATAGGCATTACATATAAGCGGCACTACTACTATAGGCATTACGTAAAAATGGTGCTACTACTATGGGCATTGCATATAAGCGGCACTACTACTTTGGGCTTTACGTAAAAGCGGCACTACTACTATGGCATTACATATAAGCGGCACTACTACTATGTGCATTACTTAAAAGCGGCACTACTACTATGGGCATTACATATAAGCGGCACTACTACTATAGGCATTACGTAAAAATGGCGCAAATACTATGGGTATTGCATGTAAGCGGCACTACTACTATGGGCATTACGTAAAAGTGGCACTACTGCTATGGGCATTACGTAAAAGTGCACCACTACTATGGGCATTACGTAAAAGCAGCACTACTACTACTATGGGCATGACATAAAAGCGGAACTACTACTATGAGCATTACGTAAAAGTGGCACTACAACTATGGGCATTACGTAAAAGCGGCACTACTACTATGGACATTACATATAAGCAGCACTACTACTATGGGCATTACATAAAAGCGGAACTACTACTATGGACATTACATATAAGCAGCACTACTACTATGGGCATTACGTAAAAGCGGCACTACTACTGTGGGCATTACATATAAGCGGCACTACTACTATGTACATTACGTTAAAGCGGCACTACTACTATGGGCATTACATATAAGCAGCACTACTACTATGGGCATTCTGTATAAGCGGCACTTCTACTATGGGCATTATGTAAAAGCGACACTACTACTATGGACATTACGTATAAGCGGCACTACTACTATGGGCATTACGTAAAAGTGGCACTACTACTATGGGCATTACATAAAAGCGCCACTACTACTACGGACATTACAGAAAAGCGGCACTACTACTATGGGCATTACGTATAAGCGGCACTACTACTATAGGCATTACATAAAAAAGGCGCTACTACTATGGGCATTGCATATAAGCGGCATTACTACTATGGGCATTACGTAAAAGCGGCACTACTGCTATGGGCATTACGTAAAAGTGCACCACTACTATGGCCATTATGTAAAAGCAGCACTACTACTATGGGCATTACATAAAAGCGGCACTACTACTATGGGCATTACGTAAAAGCGACACTACTACTATGGGCATTATGTATAAACGGCACAACTACTATAGGCATTACATAAAAATGTTGCTACTACTATGGGCATTGCATATGAGCGGCACTACTACTATGGGCATTACGTAAAAGCGGCACTACTGCTATGCGCATTACGTAAAAGTGCACCACTACTATGGGTATTACGTAAAAACAGCACTACTACTACTATGGGCATTACATAAAAGCGGCACTACTACTATGGGCATTATGTAAAAGCGGCACTACTACTATGGGCATTACGTATAAGCGGCAATACTACTATGGGCATTACGTAAAAGTGGCACTACTACTATGGGCATTAATAAAAGCGCCACTACTACTATGGGCAATACGTAAAAGCGGCACTACTACTATGGGCATTACGTAAAAGTGCACCACTACTATGGGCATTACATAAAAGCAGCACTACTACTACTATGGGCATTACATAAAAGCGGCACTACTACTATGGGCATTACGTAAAAGTGGCACTATTACTATGGCCATTACATAAAAGTGGCACTACTACTATGGGCATTACGTAAAAGCGGCACTACAACCATAGTCATTACATATAAGCGGCACTACTACTATGGGCATTACGTATAAGCGGCACTTCTACTATGGGCATTACGTAAAAGCGGCACTACTACTGTGGGCATTACATATAAGCGGCACTACTACTATGGGCATTACGTATAAGTGGCACTTCTACTATGGGCATTATGTAAAAACGGCACTACTACTATGGGCATTACGTATAAGCGGCACTACTACTATGGGCATTACGTAAAAGTGGCACTACTACTATGGGCATTGCATAAAAGCGGCACTACTACTATGGGCATTACGTAAAAGCGGCACTACTACTATGGGCATTACGTATAAGCGGCACTACTACTATAGGCATTACGTAAAAATGGCGCTACTATTATGAGCATTGCATATAAGCGGCACTACTACTATGGGCATTACGTAAAAGCGGCACTACTGCTATGGGCATTACGTAAAAGGGCACCACTGCTATGGGCATTACATAAAAGCAGCACTACTACTATGGGCATTGCATATAAGCGGCATTACTACTATGGGCATTATGTAAAAGTGGCACTATTACTATGGGCATTACATAGAAGTGGCACTACTACTATGGGCATTATGTAAAAGCGGCACTACTACTATGGGCATTACATATAAGCGGCACTACTACTATGGGCATTACATATAAGCGGCACTTCTACTTTGGGCATTATGTAAAAGTGGCACTACTACTATGGGCATTACGTAATAGCGGCACTACTACTATGGGCATTACATATAAGCGGCACTACTACTATGGGCATTACGTATAAGCTGAACTTCTACTGCGGGCATTATGTAAAAGTGGCACTATTACTATGGGCATTACATAAAAGTGTCACTACTACTATGGGCATTGCGTAAAAGCGGCACTACTACTATGGGCATTACATATAAGCGGCACTACTACTATGGGCATTACGTATAAGCGGCACTTCTACTATTGGCATTATGTAAAGTGGCACTACTACTATGGGCATTACGTAAAAGCGGCACTACTACTATGGGCATTACATATAAGTGGCACTACTACTATGGGCATTATGTAAAAGTGGCACTACTATGGTCATTACGTATAAGCGGCACTACTACTATGGGCATTACGTAAAGTGGCACTACTACTATGGGCATTACATAAAAGTGTCACTACTACTATGGGCATTGCGTAAAAGCGGCACTACTACTATGGGCATTACATATAAGCGGCACTACTACTATGGGCATTACGTATAAGCGGCACTTCTACTATTGGCATTATGTAAAGTGGCACTACTACTATGGGCATTACGTAAAAGCGGCACTACTACTATGGGCATTACATATAAGTGGCACTACTACTATGGGCATTATGTAAAAGTGGCACTACTATGGTCATTACGTATAAGCGGCACTACTACTATGGGCATTACGTAAAGTGGCACTACTACTATGGGCATTACATAAAAGCGGCACTACTACTATGGGCATTACGTATAAGCAGCACTACTATTATGGGCATTATGTAAAAATGGCACTACTATTATGGGCATTACATATAAGCAGCACTCCTACTATGGGCATTACGTATGAGCAGTGCTACTACTATGGGCATTTTATGTAAGTGGCGCTACTACTATGGGCATTAGGTATAAGTGGTGCTAATACTATGGGTCTTACGTATAAATTGCGCTACTACTATGGGCATTATGTATAAAGGACGCAGCTACTATGGGTATTATGTATACAGGGCACTACTTACTATGGGCATTACATAAAAATGGCACTACTATTATGGGCATTGCAGTGATCGCGCTGAACTAAAAAAAAAGTGGGTCCCAGGGACCCCTCACTTTTGAAAATTGGGGTCCTACCGGTCTTTTTCTGGGTCTCATCGGAATGAAGGTTCTTTTAAACTTAATCTTGTTTGGACACTACAAAAGTGTTGCAAGGTGGGGAGGGGGCGACAATGCTGCTGGGCTGTGTAGCATGCAGGACACCCTGCACCAGAGGTGTAACTAGACATTTTGGTGCCCTTAGGCAGAAAGTGAATTGGTGTCCCACCTCTAAGACCGAAAAGTACAGGCGCGCCACAAAATTTTAGGGGCGTGGCTTCAAGGGAAGGGGCGTGACCACATAATAGTGCCAATTCTCATTACACCACACAGTAGTGCCGCTTATACACACTGCGCCAGGTAGAGCACGTTATACACTTTGCACCAGGTAGAGCACGTTATACACTTTGCACCAGGTAGAGCACGTTATACACTTTGCACCAGGTAGAGCACGTTATACACTTTGCACCAGGTAGAGCACGTTATACACTTTGCACAAGGTAGAGCACGTTATACACTTTGCACAAGGTAGAGCACGTTATACACTTTGCACCAGGTACAGCACATCATACACTTTGCACCAGGTACAGCACGTTATACACTTTGCACCAGGTACAGCACGTTATACACTTTGCACCAGGTACAGCACGTTATACACTTTGCACCAGGTACAGCACGTTATACACTTTGCACCAGGTACAGCACGTTATACACTTTGCGCCAGGTAGAACGCGTTATACACATTGCGCCAGTTAGAGCGCGTTATACACACTGCGCCAGGCAGAGCACGTTATACACACTTGATAAAGCTGATATATATCGTGTATATAACCCTTTATGAGGTCTAGGAACACTGTACGCTATCTACGTAAGAAGTACCGTAAGGGTACGCAAGTTGCGTATCGATCGCTTAGCCGTGATCGAGACGCTCAGGCGTCACGTTCACTCACGGCCAAGTGATCGCAGGCAGGCAGACTATTGGCTGTTGACTTATCGTAATGATTCGCTATAGCGTAGCGGCGCTCGGGACCACGAGGAGATCACCAGCGATGCAGACGCTCACAACGTTAAACCTTTATATCTATACCTTTAGTAATGAAATACACAGCAAACCTTAATGTAGAGACAAAGTGTAAGTGCAACCTTGTGTAACCTGATTAACTACAAAGCTGCTTGAGCGTCACCGATGTTCAGGGAATACTTAACACTATAAAGAATACACAGATACCTGGGCTTAGGGTCCGAAACCTATTATATGTATTATGACTATTATACTTGCAAAAAGAATCACAGTACAAAGCATACACTACAATATAACATAAACCAACTAACCAGATAACTACACAGGGAAATACAATACAATACAATTAAGTCTAATCAAGGAAAAATACGAGAGAAAGAGAAGAGAGGGAGAGAGAGAAATGGCTCACAGTAAGACAATATGATTACGGAGAGAACTTACGCACAAGGGGAACGATCGCATGCGCCTCGATATCCAGCTCCCGATTATCAGCAATGAGAACCGTTGAAGAGAGTGAAGTTGGATATGGTCGGCCTGCTATTTATGCCCCACACACAATACAATTCAATGGTCCCTACAATCTCATTGTTCATTGGACACAGGAATTCGGCTTCGCATTATAACAAAAGGTCATAGGTTGATTCATACAGGTGGGCTGTGACTATTTCCAACTGCTCAGGTGGGAGGGAAACTGGGTTTCCCGCCGCATGGGTAATAAAGTGCAAATAAAGTAAATGTTCATAAACTTCTTATGTCCATAACTATTCGCACGAGCGATTGATCTGCTTCAAACCAACACCGGAATATTTCTAATTAAATATTCTTCCGATGGATACTAAACACCACTGTATTACTCCTATCTGACCCTTCGTATCAAACAAAGAGGGATTCCTCTGTTCATAAACATTCTATATTAACCAAACTTTCAGAATCTATCAAAGGGACCATGATCTATAAAATACATTATTTGTGAAAATATGTAACGATTGAGTCGCACGCTACGACTACACAAACTTTACCGTAAATACGCATACCGTGCACCAGCGGGTGCACGCAACAGCGGGTATGCGCCTTCACGGGAGAGCGCACGCATGCGCAGCGCGGACCAGTGTGAGGTGCAAATATGGCAGTGTGTATAGAGATATTTTTCTGACTTTGACAGTCCACCCTTTGGCAGTCAATAATAACTGCCACCTTCTAAAACATTTCAAAAGGAGAAAAATATATGTCAGGGGTTAATTCATTTCCATGGTTGGGTGAGGGAGGAGAGAGGAGTAGGTGTGAAGAGGGTATGACCTAGTGTGATAGCAGAAGCATGTGTGTATTAGTCCATGTTTGGGGGGTCATGTATCATCGTGCCGTACGTGTTGTAAATCAAGCTTCGAGGTATTGCGAAGTATACATTTGAATTCCTTCTTATCCCGTGGTACGGGTCTGTGGATGGGCTGTCAAACTTTACCGAGCTCTTTTCGGATTTTGAACAAAATGGGGAGCACATTTTAGTTGATGATACATGAATGGGGGAATATGTGATTGCTGATATCTGTGCCTGTATTCCCTATATTATGTGTGTCATTACCTGAGGGTTGTAGAAATGAAGAAAAGACATAATTACGGTAAATGCGGTGGTATTCTATGTCAGGTTAATGTACATCTGTCGGTTGAAGTTTTGTTCGGTATCAGTTGAAAGTCGTCTTCTTTGCGCTGTTTTGCTCATTAAGCGTGAGCAATAAGCTTTGTCAATGCCATTAGATTTACAAAAAATGTTGGGCTAGCGTAATTTTAAGAATTCTAGGGAAACTGGGGATCCATGGCAAAGTTCATCAAATGTCCATATCTCAAGTGGTCAAAACTCCTTCTTTGGTCCATCCGTTGTCTGTATAGCGTCTCATCAACTTCCTCGTCCAAGGGGGTCTTGTTATCTTGGAGAAAAACCAGAAAAACAGGTGAAAGAAACGGACCGTAGAAATCGCATTTTCATCACATCATTGTTTCTATCGTTGGGTCGTAAATCAAATCCAGGTTAATTACAGTTTCCTCACTCCTCAAACTCATCACTCTGGTACTTTGTTTGCACCTCATTAAAGCCTGCCCGCATCTAAATATCAATCCAATCGATATAACGACACCTAAGATACATAGTAGAAACTTCCCAACATCCATTATGACTCCTTGAGCCCAGTCTCCCAAACCGGAGAACCAATTTCGCGGGTTCAACCATGACACCCAACCAGTCAGCTCATTACCTACAGCAGCAAGAGTGAGATTGTGTTTTCGGCGAAATTCCCACTTTAATTGGAGAATATCGTCCATCTTTTGGTCTATGACCTCTACCGGATCCTCGGTGCTATTCGTGATATACGTGCAACACTTCACGCCGTACTGTGTTGCCAATGTAACACAATATCCGCCTGTCACTGCTGTGAGGTAATTAAGAACCATTCTATGCTGTACCAGTTCTGTTTTATAAGCCTGAAGTTCTCTTCCAGTGTATCTAAACGTGTCATCATACATTTCAGTGATATTATCTAACAAATTGGCGAGTGCGGAAATGTATCTATAATCCATCACTCCTCGAGCGGTGCGAGTGAAATCTAACGCCACCAGAACCTGAATCCCGGTGGATTCATGGATCAGATCAGAGGCCGGATGCTCTAACCTTTCTGACAGTTGTCTTTTAACGAGGTGCTCGTAATGAGTGTGAGTATAAGGAGCTTGGGCACCACGGTGTATGTCTTTCATTTTGTCATGTGTTACAGTCATTACTTCAGGCAATACTTTTCCAATATAACACAATCCTTCCGAGTTTGGGGCAAGCCACTTGTACGCCTTTCTCCCGCATATGAAATATGCATCATCGGGGAGAACATATGGGACGGAGAAAGACATTACCATATTACACACCTTCCAGGTGAAATCTCCTAGCCCTAATTCTTCCATCTGCTTAATGCACGTATCAGATTGTACGATATGTGCACAGTATCCTGGTGATACTTCTCCAACTCTAGTAATCCTATTTCCTAAGGTGTATCTATACCGGAAAGATTTTCCTCTACTGGCTATGTGGCGTACAAGCTCTGTATCTGTAGGCATTCTATCTGCTCTATGTGAAAAGGTCATGGTGTGGTTACTCCATGATACTTCCCAATTTCCCGGCTTTCTGGGATTGGAGATGTTAAAACATAATAGGGACCTATCCACGTGGTATTGGTGGAGCTTCAAACTAGGAGGGCTGGAGATATTAAACCTCCGGTCCACCGGTCTCCCACCATTTAACTCAAGTACCTCCCCTATCGTTAAAGGAAATGGTACTAGCCCTGATTTGCTATGACCCTGAGGTACTTGAGAGCATACCCAACAATCTGTTTTGTTTAACACGTTACCCACTAAGGAGTGATAGTCACTCAATGGATGCCGGTCCATATGGATATTAAAACTGGATTGGCATTTCTTTATGCACCCATCCTTAATGACATTGTTACAGAGCCTACAGATACAGTTTTCTTCAGCTAACAATCCGTCACAATTTCTTCTATGATCAATGCTATCGGATCGTTTTCTGATACTCGCCTTTGCTTGTTGGTTAGGTTGATCTTGGAAAACTACGCCTCCATCTTTATCATCAGAACTCATTCCAGAACCTCTATCGACCTCCATGGTACTCTCGCCGGAACAGACTGCTCTGGTCAACATCATGGTCAACAGGAAAATCCGGATCACAGTCTCTTGGGGCAAGTCCATCTTTGAGGAGGAGACGAAGAAGAATGAGAAGGAGGAAAAATACATTTGAGGGAGAGGGGATGGGAAGTGGAGAAAAACAATAAAAGGGAGTGGGGAGTCGACAACAGCTCTCGGTCTTCAAGGCTCAGGTGCCGCCTCAGTCCTCCTGGAACAGACACTCCAGTGATACAACCTCTACCGTCTGTTCCTTATCACGGGACTTCTCTGGATCAGCAACCTTCTTGCAGTGGGATGAATGGACCCAAGTCTCTCTCTCAGCAACCTTCAATGCTGTAGTGCTAGTCAATAAGACCTGGTATGGTCCTTCCCATCTGTCAATAAGGCAACCTGAGCGTAGAAAATTTTGTATCATTACATAATCCCCAGGTTCAATGTCATGACAATTACTATCAGGTAGATCAGGAATCACCAACTTTAGATTATCATTTTGATTCCTTAACTGTTTACTCATGTTAATCAAGTACTTTACAGTTACTTCATTGTTACATTTCAAATCATCCTGAGGGTTAATCACGACATGCGGTTGTCGACCAAATAAGATTTCAAAGGGGGACAGATTAAGAGGGGACCTGGGAGTGGTTCTGATACTGTACAATACAATGGGTAAAGCTTCTGGCCATGTCAATCCTGTCTCTGCCATTACTTTACTCAATTTATTTTTAATAGTGCTGTTCACTCTTTCGACCTTCGCACTCGCCTGTGGACGGTACGGAGTGTGCAGCTTGCTATCAATTCCCATCAACTTACACATTCCTTGAAAGACATCACCTGTAAAATGGGTACCCCTATCACTTTCGATTATTCTAGGGATACCATATCTACATACAAATTCCTGCACAATTTTCTTAGCTGTAAACATAGCGGTATTTGTAGCTGCAGGAAATGCTTCGACCCAATTCGAGAAAACATCTATACAGACAAGTACATATTTCAAATTCCGACAAGGGGGTAATTGAATGAAGTCAATTTGTATTACCTGGAAAGGGCCGCCGGCAGGTGGGATATGGGATGGTTCTGTAGGTATTGCCTTTCCAATATTCTTTCTCAGACAGGTAAGGCATGACATTGCTCTTTTACTCGCATGAGAGGAGAATCCTGGGGCGCACCAATATGCTCTTACCAATTTGCACATTCCCTCCTTGCCTAGATGAGTCAGCCCGTGAGCTGCTTCAGCCAGACATGGAAGATATGCTCTGGGGGCCACTGGTTTACCATGTCCATCCGTCCAGAGTCCTGAGGACTCCTGGCCACATCCCTTTGCCTTCCAGACTGCCTTTTCCTGTGTGGAACACAAATTTTGCATTTTACACAACTTCTGTGTGTTGATGGTGTTGAATACCATCAGTTGTGTGGTGTCTGTCTGTATGGGGGTAGCAGCTGCTAACTTAGCAGCTTCGTCTGCTCGGCTGTTACCAAGTGATACCGGGTCTTGGCTATATGTATGTGCTTTACATTTGATAACAGCCACTCTGTCGGATTCCTGTATCGCTGTTAGAAGCCTTTTTATGTGAGCTGCATGCGCTACCGGTGTACCAGCTGCCGTCATGAAATTTCTGAGGCGCCATAGGGCTCCGAAATCATGGACTACCCCGAATGCGTATCTAGAATCGGTGTAGATATTGGCTGACTTACCCTTAGCCAATTCACATGCTCTGGTTAGGGCGACCAGTTCAGCAACCTGGGCTGAGTGAGGTGGGCCTAGCGGTTCCGCTTCTATGGTGTCTTGGTCATCTACGACTGCATATCCAGTACACAAGTCTCCCGAGTCTGATTGTCTGTGACAACTACCGTCCGTGTAGAACGTGAGTTCTGCATCTTCCAGTGGGTTGTCACTGATGTCAGGCCTTGCGGTAAAATTTTGGGTCAAATATTCCATACAATCATGTGTATCTTCCTTTGTATTAAATCCTTCTTCCCCATCACTCTCACCTTCCACCCTTTGTGCCTGACCAGGCACACCTGGGAGATATGTTGCAGGATTTAATGCACTGCATCTCCTTATGGTGATGTTTACGGGGGCCATCAGTGCTAACTCCCATCTTGTAAACCTCGCTGATGAGACGTGTCTGGTTTGGGCAGAATTCAATAAGGCTGATACCGCATGTGGCGTATGGATTGTGAGGTTGTGGCCTAGCACGACATCTTCGCTTTTTGTCACTAGCAATGCTATCGCAGCAACGCTTCGCAAGCATGTGGGGAGGGATCGCGCTACCGTATCTAGCTGAGCGCTGTAGTATGCAACTGGCCTGCTGGCATCACCGTGTTTTTGGGTTAATACGCCTGCCGCGCAACCAGCACTTTCTGTTCCGTATAGTTCAAAGGGTTTCCCATAGTCTGGCATACCTAGTGCTGGTGCCTGCGTTAGGCACTGTTTGAGTCTCTCAAATGCTGTTTCGGACTCGTCTGTATGCGAGATCCTATCAGGTTTGTTTGAGGAGACCATTTCCTGCAAAGGTAACGCTAAAATGGAAAACCCTGGGATCCAATTACGGCAATACCCACACATTCCTAAAAACGTTCTGATCTGTTGCTGGGTTTGTGGCAGGGTCATGTCTCTAATTGCTTGGATTCTATCAGCGGTCAGGTGTCTCAGTCCTTGTGTTAGACAGTGTCCCAAATATTTTACCTTAGTTTGGCATAATTGCAATTTGTCTTTGGACACCTTGTGTCCGGTGTCTGAAAGATGAAACAGGAGCTGTTTCGTATCCTTCAGAGATGCTTCCAGTGAATCTGAACACAGTAATAAATCGTCCACATACTGTATCAATACTGATCCACTGTCTGGTTGGAAAGACTGTAAACAATCATGCAAAGCCTGAGAAAATATACTTGGACTATCTATGAAACCTTGGGGTAATCGAGTCCACGTGTATTGGACTCCTCTGTATGTGAATGCAAACAAATATTGGCTGTCAGGGTGCAGAGGTACCGAAAAGAAAGCGGAGCAGAGGTCAATAACAGTGAAAAATTTGGCAGTGGGAGGGATTTGCATTAGGATGACAGCTGGATTTGGCACTACGGGGAACTGACTCTCAACTATTTTGTTAATCCCCCTTAGATCCTGCACTAGCCTGTAACCCCTCCCCCCACTCTTCTTAACAGGGAAGATGGGACTATTGGCAGTGCTGGACGTTCTTACCAGAATGCCCTGTTGTAGCAAGCGCTCTATTACTGGGTAAACTCCTAACTCCACCTCTGGCTTCAGAGGATACTGTGGGATTTTTGGAGCTATCCTACCATCTTTTACTTGTACAACTACTGGAGCTACGTTTGCCATTAATCCAGTGTCCTGTCCGTCTTTTGTCCAAAGTGACTCCGGTATCTGAGATGTCATCTCTTCTACTTGGGATGGATTCCTATTTGTCATAATGGTATGTGACATTAATTTTGATGGGGAGTCTAACATGTCTCGCACTTCCTGAGCATGATTCTCAGGTATGTCCAAGAATACACCTTCAGGAGTACAATAAATGACGCACCCCATTTTACACAGTAAGTCTCTTCCCAGGAGATTGGTTGGTGCCGATGCAGCCAGCAAAAAGGAATGCTTGGTATGCAAAGGCCCTATTGTAATCTCGGCTGGTTTGCTAACAGGGTAGTGCTGGACTACTCCTGTTACTCCCATGGCTGGAATTGTCCTACCAGTGGTTCTCATGCCCACTGTCGAATTTATCACTGACTTGGCCGCCCCTGTGTCTACAAGAAAGTTCAAAGTTTTACCAGCTACATTAATTGCGACCTCGGGTTCACTTTCAAGGTTGGCAATCAATTTCACTGGCTGCAGATTACAGGTATGGCCACACCCCTATTGGGTATGGTGACCTCCCTGAATCCCGCTGGCAGCAACTATTTGTGAGGGAGATAGTTGGGAACTACCAGAGGCATGCCAGTCTCTGTTTGGGGGATATCTTTTTGTTTCCCCTGTATGTGGCTCATAACTCCGTTTCTGCGGACCTTGCTCCCAATGTCGTGTGTCGTGTCGTTGTCTAGGGGGTTGGTATGATCTTTGCGAATTTTTCGCTCTACAGTCTCGTGCATAGTGTCCCTGTCTTTGACAAGAATAACATGTTATCATAGTTGACTTACCCACAGGGTTGGATGGTACATACGCAGGCTGCTTTGTGGTCAGAGCCTGTATACTTACTGACATTAGCTTATCACTCTGCGACTCCCTGTGTCTGGTGATGTTTCGGTCGTGATCAATAGCAGCCTCTCTCAAAGTGGACACTGACAGACCTCGCCAACATGGTTGCGTGGTCTGTACCCTTGCCTTTAATGTTTCCTTCAAACCATCCATTAGTACAGATACTGCTACTTCTCGATGGTTTGGATTTGTCCTAATGTCCTCTATACCAGTGTACTTTGCCATTTCTAATAGTGCCCGGTGAAAATATTCTGCAGCTGTTTCTGACTCTTTTTGTTTAATGGAAAATATGTTGTTCCATTTAACAACTGCTGGGAAATGCTCCTTTAACTGTAAGTTTATCCTTCTTACGTTATCTTTGTTGTACACATCTGTAAGAGGTACATCCAGATCTAGTCCACAATCAGCTAAAAATTGAGCTGAGTCGACATTGGAGGGTAAACAAGCTTTTAGCAATATCTGCCAATCTTTATTATTGGGCTCTAAAGTGTTTCCTAAGTCTGTGATGTATTTTTGGCTGGCAACTAAATCTTTTCTAGGGTCAGGGAATTCAGACACTATGGTCCTTAATTCCATTCGGGAAAATGGGCTGTACATGGCAATGTTCCTTATGGGAGTGGTTCCTGATACATCTGTTTTCCCATTGGGAACTGCTATTACCCTAACAGGAGTAATTCTAACAACCTCATTCTGTGTAGATTCTACAGCTTGTGGTGAAATTGTTTCAGCATAATGCATGGTGCCGTACTTACCAGTTGATACGACCTCACCTATCCCTCCGCTAGGGGCCTTTACTAATCTCGTGGGTGTTGCTGTGCCTACTGTGGTCTCTGCTATGGTGGCTGCTAGAGAGAGCGCTGAAATCGTTGTCGCTTCGTCCTCTTGATCACACTCCTGAGGAAAGTTCAAAACAGGGTACAACTTGCACGGGTTAATACTTGCATGGGTTAATGGGTTAACATTATCATTAACATTTACACAGTTACTAAGTGATTTTGTGTTACACCTTAGTGCGTCTTTCTCCGTAATCAACTTCTCTCCTGATATATATGGTGGCGGCGGGGCCGTGGCAATCAGTTTTCTGTTAGAGCCAGATCCTGCCGCCTGAGCCAAACCTCTCTGTATCTCACCTTCCTGTAGCCACAACTGTAAATAATCATAATGTTGAACTCGTCTCTTTGTTGATTTTATGAGACATATCCTCCTCCTTAAATTTTGTAACACCTCTGGGCTGAAGCTACCTATTCTTGGGAATTTCTCCCGGTCTTGTACCGTCATTCTCTCCCATTCATCACATAAAACCTCTGTGTGACTTCCATATTTCTCACACATGATATACCTGGCCGACCCAATTGGTCGGACCACTGAATCAACCCGAACCGAGGTTGATCGCCCCCTACCTGAACAACTGGCCCCCATAACTCTGCAGGCGTTGCTTGCTCTACCTCTGATCTCTATATCAAGGTCTTCAGCGAACCCTTACAGAAAACCAGATTGTTCACAATAGGCTGACGGTGGCGGTTTACCGAGTACCCCACTCACTCGCCCACGCCGACCAATGCGACCTGATCACACCGATATGGTGCTGGCGCACTCGACCCAGGGGCACCTATAAAAACCGTTGTTTACTGGAACATGCGAGGGTTATCCGCAGAACACTTACTCTTTCCAGTAAAGGTGAGGTTTGTCAGATAGTTCCTGAGTGACCAGCGAACTTCCCTTCTTGAAAAATAAAAAATTACACAAATCACGTTAGAATGTACAAATAGCGTTTGTGACCCCTTTACTCTAATGGTACTTGGTCAGATTACTAACTACTGTACACAATTACGTGCGGTCCAGTCGTTCAGTACACAAACAACTAAGCTTGTGTACGGAAAGACCAATGGAATCGAAACTTACGACTGCGAATTCCTTCAGCCAGAGCTTGTACGGCCTATATGGGTCTTGCACCAACCCTTCTTTTGGTGTTGTGCCTCTGAACTGTATAGCGGACTTCCCTGTTTACTGTACCTGGACCTGCTGGTCTACTATGACCTCCTGGTCTTGTTCTGTACGACCTCCTGGTCTGACCTCCTGGTCTTGTTCTATACTGGTCCGCTATACTCTAATGCTGAAATATTATGTTTAACCAAGGATGCCTCCCTAGCCACCGTGCACGTCACTTACACGCGTGTACCTCACGAGTACTCGACTTTTCTTGTGGTTCAACCTTTAAGTTATATAAACTTATGTAATACAAAAACACTCACTCATCACATGTACACTTTTGCTTCTATTTCTATTTCTGCGCAGAAATTTTTCTTTAGCCCAGCTGTGTTACCAATTAGGAGCAGGATCTGTTAATTTAAATTTTGGATTTCCAAAAATAGACTTGCGTTATTTATCGCCTGTGGCGCTATTTACCGCTTTGCGTTACTTACCGCGTTGCGTTAAAAATCAACTTATCGTGACTTGAGCTACGTGGGCGTAACCGGACGCTCCGTTGCGTAATGTACGCTGCGTGCGTCCGCCTTTGGATTGCGTACACAAGTCTTTTGTTAGGGACACGTGTACGCAAAGCAAAGATCCACCGTAACACAATTTATATTTTTATCAATGTAGATGATCCCTGGTCATCTACCACACAACACACTGACTTCGCCTTATCTCCTAGGCAAAACTGTGTGTTTGTCTATCTTTTAACTATATTACCTTTACTCTTAAACTATGAAATAACAGCAAATCTCTTTTGGCACTTTTTATCAACTATAAAACTGGCAGACAGGAGAATGATATACGAAAATGAAAAGGAAATGCAGATATATATGTGTGCGTGCGTGTGTACGCAAGACAGAAAAATAAACAGTTTTAAAAGACACTAGCGTTTTGTTCTTACCTCCGGTTCCCGGATTCCTTCAGCACTCTTTTATCTAAGCGAAGCAGACGCTTATCCCGTCAGCACTACGAGACAACCTCCCGCCCTTTGCTGAGGGATAATGTCTGCTGATCTACCTAGTGCAGATATGTGAAGGACAGGACGAGCCGCCAATTGATAAAGCTGATATATATCGTGTATATAACCCTTTATGAGGTCTAGGAACACTGTACGCTATCTACGTAAGAAGTACCGTAAGGGTACGCAAGTTGTGTATCGATCGCTTAGCCGTGATCGAGACGCTCAGGCGTCACGTTCACTCACGGCCAAGTGATCGCAGGCAGGCAGACTATTGGCTGTTGACTTATCGTAATGATTCGCTATAGCGTAGCGGCGCTCGGGACCACGAGGAGATCACCAGCGATGCAGACGCTCACAACGTTAAACCTTTATATCTATACCTTTAGTAATGAAATACACAGCAAACCTTAATGTAGAGACAAAGTGTAAGTGCAACCTTGTGTAACCTGATTAACTACAAAGCTGCTTGAGCGTCACCGATGTTCAGGGAATACTTAACACTATAAAGAATACACAGATACCTGGGCTTAGGGTCCGAAACCTATTATATGTATTATGACTATTATACTTGCAAAAAGAATCACAGTACAAAGCATACACTACAATATAACATAAACCAACTAACCAGATAACTACACAGGGAAATACAATACAATACAATTAAGTCTAATCAAGGAAAAATACGAGAGAAAGAGAAGAGAGGGAGAGAGAGAAATGGCTCACAGTAAGACAATATGATTACGGAGAGAACTTACGCACAAGGGGAACGATCGCATGCGCCTCGATATCCAGCTCCCGATTATCAGCAATGAGAACCGTTGAAGAGAGTGAAGTTGGATATGGTCGGCCTGCTATTTATGCCCCACACACAATACAATTCAATGGTCCCTACAATCTCATTGTTCATTGGACACAGGAATTCGGCTTCGCATTATAACAAAAGGTCATAGGTTGATTCATACAGGTGGGCTGTGACTATTTCCAACTGCTCAGGTGGGAGGGAAACTGGGTTTCCCGCCGCATGGGTAATAAAGTGCAAATAAAGTAAATGTTCATAAACTTCTTATGTCCATAACTATTCGCACGAGCGATTGATCTGCTTCAAACCAACACCGGAATATTTCTAATTAAATATTCTTCCGATGGATACTAAACACCACTGTATTACTCCTATCTGACCCTTCGTATCAAACAAAGAGGGATTCCTCTGTTCATAAACATTCTATATTAACCAAACTTTCAGAATCTATCAAAGGGACCATGATCTATAAAATACATTATTTGTGAAAATATGTAACGATTGAGTCGCACGCTACGACTACACAAACTTTACCGTAAATACGCATACCGTGCACCAGCGGGTGCACGCAACAGCGGGTATGCGCCTTCACGGGAGAGCGCACGCATGCGCAGCGCGGACCAGTGTGAGGTGCAAATATGGCAGTGTGTATAGAGATATTTTTCTGACTTTGACACACTGCGCCAGGCAGAGCGCGTTATACACACTGCGCCAGGCAGAGCGCGTTATACACACTGCGCCCGGTACGAGCACTGAGGCACACTGCACCAGGTACGAGCACTGAGGCACACTGCGCCCGGTACGAGCACGGAGGCACACTGCGCCCGGTACGAGCACTGAGGCACACTGCGCCCGGTACGAGCACTGAGGCACACTGCGCCCGGTACGAGCACTGAGGCACACTGCACCAGGTACGAGCACTGAGGCACACTGCACCAGGTACGAGCACTGAGGCACACTGCACCAGGTACGAGCACTGAGGCACACTGCACAAGGTACGAGCACTGAGGCACACTGCACAGTGTCAGCAAAATCAGTCACCAGCCCCCCCCCCATCTCACTGCGGGACCCACAGCGTTCTGGCAGCCAGTAGTTCTCTTCTCCCCCTTCCTTCCCTCCGTCTCGTCTCCTCTCTCTCTCTCTCCTCCCTCCCGGACTATCAGGCAATCCATCACCACATCACCTGTGGTGATGAGGAAAAACACAGCCGACCACAGCTCCAGCCCCCCTCCCTCCGAAGACGCCAGCCAGGGAACCCTTACAGCTGGAATAAAGCTAGTAGTCACCGACCACTTACTCCCGGCACCAGCTGCACAGTCGCCGCGGGAACCCCGGACCCCTCAGCAAACCGAGGCAGACACTCACACGGCCGTGACTAACACGCGTCACGGCCGCAGCTATACATAATACCGCCACCAATACTTCACCGGGTGGCCATAGCGGACTGACTCACGGGAACGCACCACACGTCAGCAGGGATCGGCATCCTCCGTGATCTAATGGATAAAGCTGGGCAAAGTGACTGGGGCTTCCCGCGGTGTCGTCTGAGGCAGTGGCCGCGCTGCCGCTCTTGCTTTGAGAGAACACCTCAAAGGCAAGAGCGGCAGCGCGGCCACTGCCTCAGACGGCACCGCGGGAAGCCCCAGTCACTTTGCCCAGCTTTATCCACTAGATCACGGAGGACGCCGATACCTGCACCTCACCTCCCCCCCCTCCCCCCCCGCACTATTCACTCACCGAGTCACCCGGCATCTGCAAGCAGTCAGGCGCCAAAGAGGAGGGGAAACTGGCTCCACCTCCTCTTTATATCATTCAGCCCGAGGCCAGCGTGTCAGTTAAAGAAATCCCCCTTACAGATTGGCTAATGAGGAGCGCGTCCCCGGGGACCCTCCCACTTTGTAAACTGGAGTCCCATGTCTTCAAAAACGGGTAAAAAACGCGCCATAGCGCGTTTTTGCGATCACTGCATTATATATAAGCGGCACTACTACTATGGGTATTATGTAAAAGCGGCACTACTGCTATGGACATTACGTATAAGCAGTGCTACTACTATGGGCATTACATGTAAGTGGCGCTACTACTATGGGCATTATGTATAAGGGGTTCTAATACTATAGGTGTTACATATAAGTGGCGTTACTACTATGGGCATTACGTATAAAGGATGCAGCTACTATGGGCATTACGTATACAGGGCGCTACTACTATCGGCATTATATGTATAAGCGGCACTATTACTTGCTATGTCATGTGAATACGATTGTTCTACTGTGTGGCATAAATTTAACTGGGGTAATATTGTTTGGCCAAGCCCATTCCTTGTGTGACCACACCTGCTTTTCAGGTGCACACATTTCTAAACTGGTCTGTGGGTGGGGCATAGAGGGGAGGAACCAGCACACACATACACACTAAAGATTTAAAGTGCACCAGCTCCAATGGACCCAGTCTCTACCCCACCATAAAAGTCATCCCAGTATCCCCTATGGACTCAGAGAAAGGGAATAATTGGTAAGTACCAAAATCCTATTTTCCGGCCCACGCTGTCCCTTTGTAGAGTATGGGAGGGCGCACATTTATAGTTTGCAGGAGGGCGCGAACACCCTAGCACAAGCTTAGCACCAAGGGTTCTGCAGCACCCAATTAAATAGTACATAAACAAAATAATCAAAACAGAAAAATAGTGACTTACAGTTGAAGACAATATAGGACAAGTTCAGGGTAAATAAACATAGCTACAGCAGCAGATGGCACTGACATAAGTATCAGACTGCCAGAAAACCACAGGATTTGGTGCCATTGAAGACGGTTTAAGTAAGCGATGGATAAGCACATGAGGGTTGAGGACCCTGCTCATGAGAGCTTACATTCTAAAGGGGAGGGGCAGACAGACTGGGGTAACACAGATGGGATAGATGGTGAGTGTGGAACAGAGGGTTAGGATGAGATTAGACTGTGTTTAATAAAGAAGTGAGTCTTCAGAGCTAGTTTGAAGTTTTGTAAAGAGGTGATAGTCTGAGGGAGAGAGGTAGAGAATTCCAGAGAAAGGGAGCAGCACATGAGAAACCCTGAAGGTAGGAGTGGGAGGATGTAATCAGCAGGCAAGAGAGGTGGCGTGGGAGTGTAGGCGGAGATAAGGTCAGAGATGTAGATGGGAAAGGAGTGGGTGAGGGCTTCGTAAGTGAGTGAGAAGTTTGAATTGGATTCTGAAAGGAAAGAGAAGCAAGTGAAGGGCTTTTAAGCGAGGGAAGGTGGATGTAGTGCGTTTGGTGAGGAAGATGAGCCAGGCTGCAGCGTTGAGGATAGACTAGAGTGAAGAGAGGCTTTTGTCAGGAATGCCAGTTAGGAGGAGTTTACAGTAGTCTAGTCTGGAAATGACCAGTGAGTGTATAATGGTCTTAGTAGCATCCTTATATATTTATTAAATAATATTTGCAAGCTATCCCCTGAAAACACAGCTAGAGTGGTCCATGGAAACACAGCTAATGTGATCACTTCACTTAAACATGGCAAGGACAGGTTCCTTTTGGGGGCCCCTGTCCCTGCATATGTATACTTTTACTTTCAAGCAAATCTTAATTTCTTATTTTCTCAAATAGTGGTGATAAAAATTTACAAATATCAAGTCTAAAAGCGGACAATCGATAAATATGCCCCTTATAGGCCCTACACACTGGGCGATAATTCTCAAAGATATGAACGATCTCGTTCATTAATGAACGAGATACCGTTCATATATTTGAGTGTGGAGGCACCAGCGATGAACGATGCGCGGCCCCGCGCTCGTTCATCGCTGGTGCCCCCGTCGGCTGTGCATGCATGCCAATATGCATGCCAATATAGGTTAAAAAAGGGTTGAGATTACCTAAAGGATAAAAAAAAAAGGGGCAGACTAGATGGGCCAAGTGGTTCTTATCTGCCGTCAAATTCTATGTTTCTATGTAATATGGACGATCTCGTCCATATTTGCCTGCACTTCTGTGGAGCCGTGTGACGGGGGTCGCCCGTCGGCCGTATCCGCTGTCGGGCAGCTCGGCAGCGGATCGTTAAATGTGCAGGGCCCTTAAGTCTTAACTTTCAGAATTTGTCCTCATTTAAAATTGTGTACTACCTGCCTCCTGCAGGAATGTTGTTTCTCGTTAAACATGCAGCGGATTTACTATGATGATATCTTCTGTTATCTGCAAACATCTTCTGAATAATAGATCACTAATTCTGGCAACTTCTGTCAGATCACCATTTATTTATTTTTCCCTTGTGGGCTATGGTAGTGTTCATATTAAGGCTGGAAGTTGAACACTGATCCTGTTCTGTCGTTGACTGATTTGTAGAATGGGCCCAGCATATGCACCCTAGCCTACCCCCTTCCCGTCTGCTAAACTTAACAGTCCACTGCTCCAATACACTGCTGGTGATCTGTCCTGTCTCTGACGCTTCAGCGAGAGCCTCACTACACATGAAGGATATGGGACAGACCACCCTCAATTATTATATAGATACTGTAGTTTCCTGTCCTTGATTGAATGCTGATTGCCGGCTGGAGTTCAGTGAATGATAGTAACTTACTAATCAATTGACTGGACCAAGTCAAGAGGACCAAAGATGGAATGACTGAGCTCTGTAGGCACAAGGCTCTGTAATGTACCCTCTCCACCAGCGACTGGGTTCTACACTGGGCCACAACTAGCGGGAGCTATGTCCCCTGGCACCCAGATTTGAGGAAGCCGCTCATTTTACTCTCCTGCAAGTGTCACCCTCTAGTCACTTTCACTGACTACATTCTGCCAAATATACCTGAGAGGAAGAAAGATGGGAGAGAGAGGAGTCGCACGCTAACCAAGCATGCCAGCTCTGAAGTGCAGGCTCTCAATACTCCCAGCACCTGTCGTGGAAGGATGCCAGATGGGAAACGGGCAAGAGTAGAGCTGAGCTTCCACACAGCAGACCAGAGGTTTGCATTCAGGGCCCTCCGCACTCTGCAATCAGCTGCTTTAGCCCCAAGAGACAGATCATTGTGAGTGCATCATTTGGATTCCGGCATCGCAAATAGGGAGAGGTAGGTACAACTGCAGCACCTGCTTTTCCCCATACAGTGACAGTGAGGCCCCTGCCAACTCTTTCTAAAGGAGCTATATTACCACTGTGTGCGTGATTTGTGATATTTTATGTGTCTGTCTATGATTCATGCTGCTGATTAGGAATACGTTATTTTAGCACCACATTCAGTGTGTATGGTAGTGTGTTTGTGTGTTATAGAGTATGTGTGTGTGCTGCTGCTGCTGCTGTAACGGCACACTCCGCTACCTCTTCCCTCCTCTCATATACCTGGGGTCAGTAATACACCTACTGTGTGGCATAACGTGTATAAGGGGCACTACTGTGTGGTGTAACATGAATAAGGAGCACTTCTATGTGGCGCAAAGTTTATAACGGGTACTAGTGTGTGGCTGCACTACTGTGTGGTATCATTTTATATTGGGGGGCAATTTGCTGCCTTTCCCCGGGTTCCAACAATCCTAGTTTTGTCGGCCCTGATTCTACTATGCACGCTTGACCACCAGTGATTTATGTCACCCACTAATTTATTGTTCATCTTGTTATGTTTGTATGTCTAGTGCTGTACTTTAGGTATGAATCAGGAAAACACAAATAGTACAATGAAGGGATAGTGTTAGAGATGTGCACTTGAAATTTTTCGGGTTTTGTGTTTTGGTTTTGGGTTCGGTTCCGCGGCCGTGTTTTGGGTTCGACCGCGTTTTGGCAAAACCTCACCGAATTTTTTTTGTCGGATTCGGGTGTGTTTTGGATTCGGGTGTTTTTTTCAAAAAACACTAAAAAACAGCTTAAATCATAGAATTTGGGGGTCATTTTGATCCCAAAGTATTATTAACCTCAAAAACCATAATTTACACTCATTTTCAGTCTATTCTGAATACCTCACACCTCACAATATTATTTTTAGTCCTAAAATTTGCACCGAGGTCGCTGGATGACTAAGCTAAGCGACCCTAGTGGCCGACACAAACACCTGGCCCATCTAGGAGTGGCACTGCAGTGTCACGCAGGATGGCCCTTCCAAAAAACACTCCCCAAACAGCACATGACGCAAAGAAGAAAAAAAGAGGCACAATGAGGTAGCTGTGTGAGTAAGCTAAGCGACCCTAGTGGCCGACACAAACACCTGGCCCATCTAGGAGTGGCACTGCAGTGTCACGCAGGATGGCCCTTCCAAAAAACACTCCCCAAACAGCACATGACGCAAAGAAGAAAAAAAGAGGCGCAATGAGGTAGCTGTGTGAGTAAGCTAAGCGACCCTAGTGGCCGACACAAACACCTGGCCCATCTAGGAGTGGCACTGCAGTGTCACGCAGGATGGCCCTTCCAAAAAACACTCCCCAAACAGCACATGACGCAAAGAAGAAAAAAAGAGGCGCAATGAGGTAGCTGTGTGAGTAAGCTAAGCGACCCTAGTGGCCGACACAAACACCTGGCCCATCTAGGAGTGGCACTGCAGTGTCACGCAGGATGGCCCTTCCAAAAAACACTCCCCAAACAGCACATGACGCAAAGAAGAAAAAAAGAGGCGCAATGAGGTAGCTGTGTGAGTAAGCTAAGCGACCCTAGTGGCCGACACAAACACCTGGCCCATCTAGGAGTGGCACTGCAGTGTCACGCAGGATGGCCCTTCCAAAAAACACTCCCCAAACAGCACATGACGCAAAGAAGAAAAAAGAGGCGCAATGAGGTAGCTGTGTGAGTAAGCTAAGCGAACCTAGTGGCCGACACAAACACCTGGCCCATCTAGGAGTGGCACTGCAGTGTCACGCAGGATGGCCCTTCCAAAAAACACTCCCCAAACAGCACATGACGCAAAGAAGAAAAAAAGAGGCGCAATGAGGTAGCTGTGTGAGTAAGCTAAGCGACCCTAGTGGCCGACACAAACACCTGGCCCATCTAGGAGTGGCACTGCAGTGTCACGCAGGATGGCCCTTCCAAAAAACACTCCCCAAACAGCACATGACGCAAAGAAGAAAAAAAGAGGCGCAATGAGGTAGCTGTGTGAGTAAGCTAAGCGACCCTAGTGCCCGACACAAACACCTGGCCCATCTAGGAGTGGCACTGCAGTGTCACGCAGGATGGCCCTTCCAAAACCCCCCCCCCAAACAGCACATGACGCAAAGAAAAAAAGAGGCGCAATGAGGTAGCTGTGTGAGTAAGATAAGCGACCCTAGTGGCCGACACAAACACCGGGCCCATCTAGGAGTGGCACTGCAGTGTCACGCAGGATGTCCCTTCCAAAAAACCCTCCCCAAACAGCACATGACGCAAAGAAAAAAAGAGGCGCAATGAGGTAGCTGTGTGAGTAAGATAAGCGACCCTAGTAGCCGACACTAACACCGGGCCCATCTAGGAGTGGCACTGCAGTGTCATGCAGGATGTCCCTTCCAAGAAACCCTCCCCAAACAGCACATGACGCAAAGAAAAATTAAAGAAAAAAGAGGTGCAAGATGGAATTGTCCTTGGGCCCTCCCACCCACCCTTATGTTGTATAAACAGGACATGCACACTTTAACCAACCCATCATTTCAGTGACAGGGTCTGCCACACGACTGTGACTGAAATGACGGGTTGGTTTGGACCCCCACCTAAAAAGAAGCAATTAATCTCTCCTTGCACAAACTGGCTCTACAGAGGCAAGATGTCCACCTCATCATCATCCTCCGATATATCACCGTGTACATCCCCCTCCTCACAGATTATCAATTCGTCCCCACTGGAATCCACCATCTCAGCTCCCTGTGTACTTTGTGGAGGCAATTGCTGCTGGTCAATGTCTCCACGGAGGAATTGATTATAATTCATTTTAATGAACATCATCTTCTCCACATTTTCTGGATGTAACCTCGTACGCCGATTGCTGACAAGGTGAGCGGCGGCACTAAACACTCTTTCGGAGTGCACACTTGTGGGAGGGCAACTTAGGTAGAATAAAGCCAGTTTGTGCAAGGGCCTCCAAATTGCCTCTTTTTCCTGCCAGTATAAGTACGGACTGTGTGACGTGCCTACTTGGATGCGGTCACTCATATAATCCTCCACCATTCTTTCAATGGTGAGAGAATCATATGCAGTGACAGTAGATGACATGTCCGTAATCGTTGTCAGGTCCTTCAGTCCGGACCAGATGTCAGCATCAGCAGTCGCTCCAGACTGCCCTGCATCACCGCCAGCGGGTGGGCTCGGAATTCTGAGCCTTTTCCTCGCACCCCCAGTTGCGGGAGAATGTGAAGGAGGAGATGTTGACAGGTCGCGTTCCGCTTGACTTGACAATTTTCTCACCAGCAGGTCTTTGAACCCCAGCAGACTTGTGTCTGCCGGAAAGAGAGATCCAAGGTAGGCTTTAAATCTAGGATCGAGCATGGTGGCCAAAATGTAGTGCTCTGATTTCAACAGATTGACCACCCGTGAATCCTTGTTAAGCGAATTAAGGGCTCCATCCACAAGTCCCACATGCCTAGCGGAATCGCTCTGTGTTAGCTCCTCCTTCAATGTCTCCAGCTTCTTCTGCAAAAGCCTGATGAGGGGAATGACCTGACTCAGGCTGGCAGTGTCTGAACTGACTTCACGTGTGGCAAGTTCAAAGGGCATCAGAACCTTGCACAATGTTGAAATCATTCTCCACTGCGCTTGAGACAGGTGCATTCCACCTCCTATATCGTGCTGAATTGTATAGGCTTGAATGGCCTTTTGCTGCTCCTTCAACCTCTGAAGCATATAGAGGGTTGAATTCCACCTCGTTACCACTTCTTGCTTCAGATGATGGCAGGGAAGGTTCAGTTGTTTTTGGTGGTGCTCCAGTCTTCTGTACGTGGTGCCTGTACGCCGAAAGTGTCCCGCAATTCTTCTGGCCACCGACAGCATCTCTTGCACACCCCTGTCGTTTTTTAAAAAATTCTGCACCACCAAATTCAAGGTATGTGCAAAACATGGGACGTGCTGGAATTTGCCCATATTTAATGCACACACAATATTGCTGGCGTTGTCCGATGCCACAAATCCACAGGAGAGTCCAATTGGGGTAAGCCATTCCGCGATGATCTTCCTCAGTTGCCGTAAGAGATTTTCAGCTGTGTGCGTATTCTGGAAAGCGGTGATACAAAGCGTAGCCTGCCTAGGAAAGAGTTGGCGTTTGCGAGATGCTGCTACTGGTGCCGCCGCTGCTGTTCTTACGGCGGGAGTCCATACATCTACCCAGTGGGCTGTCACAGTCATATAGTCCTGACCCTGCCCTGCTCCACTTGTCCACATGTCCGTGGTTAAGTGGACATTGGGTACAACTGCATTTTTTAGGACACTGGTGAGTCTTTTTCTGACGTCCGTGTACATTCTCGGTATCGCCTGCCTAGAGAAGTGGAACCTAGATGGTATTTGGTAACGGGGGCACACTACCTCAAGAAATTGTCTAGTTCCCTGTGAACTAACGGCGGATACCGGACGCACGTCTAACACCAACATAGTTGTCAAGGCCTCAGTTATCCGCTTTGCAGCAGGATGACTGCTGTGATATTTCATCTTCCTCGCAAAGGACTGTTGGACAGTCAATTGCTTACTGGAAGTAGTACAAGTGGGCTTACGACTTCCCCTCTGGGATGACCATCGACTCCCAGCAGCAACAACAGCAGCGCCAGCAGGGCATTACACTCAAGGATGCATCGGAGGAATCCCAGGCAGGAGAGGACTCGTCAGAATTGCCAGTGACATGGCCTGCAGGACTATTGGCATTCCTGGGTAAGAAGGAAATTGACACTGAGGGAGTTGGTGGGGTGGTTTGCGTGAGCTTGGTTACAAGAGGAAGGGATTTACTGGTCAGTGGACTGCTTCCGCTGTCACCCAAAGTTTTTGAACTTGGCACTGACTTATTATGAATGCGCTGCAGGTGACGTATAAGGGAGGATGTTCCGAGGTGGTTAACGTCCTTACCCCTACTTATTACAGCTTGACAAAGGCAACACACGGCTTGACACCTGTTGTCCGCATTTCTGTTGAAATACTTCCACACCGAAGAGCTGATTTTTTTGGTATTTTCACCAGGCATGTCAATGGCCATATTCCTCCCACGGACAACAGGTGTCTCCCCGGGTGCCTGACTTAAACAAACCACCTCACCATCAGAATCCTCCTGGTCAATTTCCTCCCCAGCGCCAGCAACACCCATATCCTCCTCATCCTGGTGTACTTCAACACTGACATCTTCAATCTGACTATCAGGAACTGGACTGCGGGTGCTCCTTCCAGCACTTGCAGGGGGCGTGCAAATGGTGGAAGGCGCATGCTCTTCACGTCCAGTGTTGGGAAGGTCAGGCATCGCAACCGACACAATTGGACTCTCCTTGTGGATTTGGGATTTCGAAGAACGCACAGTTCTTTGCGGTGCTTTTGCCAGCTTGAGTCTTTTCATTTTTCTAGCGAGAGGCTGAGTGCTTCCATCCTCATGTGAAGCTGAACCACTAGCCATGAACATAGGCCAGGGCCTCAGCCGTTCCTTGCCACTCCGTGTGGTAAATGGCATATTGGCAAGTTTACGCTTCTCCTCCGACAATTTTATTTTAGGTTTTGGAGTCCTTTTTTTACTGATATTTGGTGTTTTGGATTTTACATGCTCTGTACTATGACATTGGGCATCGGCCTTGGCAGACGACGTTGCTGGCATTTCATCATCTCGGCCATGACTAGTGGCAGCAGCTTCAGCACGAGGTGGAAGTGGATCTTGATCTTTCCCTAATTTTGGAACCTCAACATTTTTGTTCTCCATATTTTAATAGGCACAACTAAAAGGCACCTCAGGTAAACAATGGAGATGGATGGATACTAGTATACTTATGGATGGACTGCCGAGTGCCGACACAGAGGTAGCTACAGCCGTGGACTACCGTACTGTGTCTGCTGCTAATATAGACTGGATGATAATGAGATGAAATCAATATATATGTATATATAATATCACTAGTACTGCAGCCGGACAGGTATATATTATATATTTATTATGTAATGACTGATGACGGACCTGCTGGACACTGTCAGCTCAGCAGCACCGCAGACTGCTACAGTAAGCTACTATAGTAGTATGTATAAAGAAGAAAGAAAAAAAAAACAACCACGGGTAGGTGGTATACAATTATGGATGGACTGCCGAGTGCCGACACAGAGGTAGCTACAGCCGTGGACTACCGTACTGTGTCTGCTGCTAATATAGACTGGATGATAATGAGATGAAATCAATATATATGTATATATAATATCACTAGTACTGCAGCCGGACAGGTATATATTATATATTTATTATGTAATGACTGATGACGGACCTGCTGGACACTGTCAGCTCAGCAGCACCGCAGACTGCTACAGTAAGCTACTATAGTAGTATGTATAAAGAAGAAAGAAAAAAACAACAACAACGGGTAGGTGGTATACAATTATGGATGGACTGCCGAGTGCCGACACAGAGGTAGCTACAGCCGTGGACTAACATACTGTGTCTGCTGATAATATAGACTGGATGATAATGAGATGAAATCAATATATATGTATATATAATATCACTAGTACTGCAGCCGGACAGGTATATATTATATATTTATTATGTAATGACTGATGACAGACCTGCTGGACACTGTCAGCTCAGCAGCACCGCAGACTGCTACAGTAAGCTACTATAGTAGTATGTATAAAGAAGAAAGAAAAAAAAAACAACCACAGGTAGGTGGTATACAATTATGGATGGACTGCCGAGTGCCGACACAGAGGTAGCTACAGCCGTGGACTACCGTACTGTGTCTGCTGCTAATATAGACTGGATGATAATGAGATGAAATCAATATATATGTATATATAATATCACTAGTACTGCAGCCGGACAGGTATATATTATATATTTATTATGTAATGACTGATGACGGACCTGCTGGACACTGTCAGCTCAGCAGCACCGCAGACTGCTACAGTAAGCTACTATAGTAGTATGTATAAAGAAGAAAGAAAAAAAAAACAACCACGGGTAGGTGGTATACAATTATGGATGGACTGCCGAGTGCCGACACAGAGGTAGCTACAGCCGTGGACTAACGTACTGTGTCTGCTGATAATATAGACTGGATGATAATGAGATGAAATCAATATATATGTATATATAATATCACTAGTACTGCAGCCGGACAGGTATATATTATATATTTATTATGTAATGACTGATGACGGACCTGCTGGACACTGTCAGCTCAGCAGCACCGCAGACTGCTACAGTAAGCTACTATAGTAGTATGTATAAAGAAGAAAGAAAAAAAAAAAAAAACACGGGTAGGTGCTAGGTGGTATACAATATTATATATATATTATATACAATTATATATATATATAATATATATTAAACTCATAAACTGGTGGTGATTATTAAACTGGTGGTCAGGTCACTGGTCACACTATCAGCAACTTGCAAGTAGTACTCCTGAGTCCTAAGCAGACAATCACAATATATATTATACTGGTGGTCAGTGTGGTCACAAACAATGGCAGTGTGGCTGGCACTCTGGCAGCAAAAGTGTGCACTGTACGTTATATGTACTCCTGAGTCCTGCTCTCAGACTCTAACTGCTCCCCACTGTCAGTGTCTCCCCCACAAGTCAGATAATACAGTCACACTATCTCTCTCTATCACTTCAGCAAGTACTAGTAGTAGTAGTACTCCTCCTAATGCTCCCCAAATTACTACTGTGTCTCTCTCTGTCTCACTCTCTTCTCGAATCTCTATAAACGGAGAGGACGCCAGACACGTCCTCTCCCTATGAATCTCAATGCACGTGTGAAAAATGGCGGCGACGCGCGGCTCCTTATATAGAATCCGAGTCTCGCGATAGAATCCGAGCCTCGCGAGAATCCGACAGCGTGATGATGACGTTCGGGCGCGCTTGGGTTAACCGAGCAAGGCGGGAAGATCCGAGTTGCTCGGACCCGTGTAAAAAAAACTGAAGTTCGGGCGGGTTCGGATTCCGAGGAACCGAACCCGCTCATCTCTAGATAGTGTACCTTGTATAGCTGATGAATGCAAACACCTTTCCTGGATCAGTTTATAAGCTATACTGCCATGTAAATCACACACAGAGGCCAAGCAACTACTACTGTAGGAACTTGGAAGCAGAGTTAAGTTACACACTGGAAGACATACAAGGAAACAAAGAGAAAAAGACAAAATGACCTTTTTTGGAAGCACTCTTTTGGTAAATGAAAAAATGAAAAGTACGTTGATTTTATCCACTCTGGATCACAGTGTAAAACGTAACCTTTATTCTGTTCCTAATTAATATCCTCACAGATAGTGAGCCTCATGTTAAATTAAAAATCTTGATTGCCTTTGTACTTTTCAACATTATGGGGGTCATTCCGAGTTGATTGTAGCTGTGCTAAATTTAGCACAGCTATGATCATGTTCCCAGACATGTGTGGAGACGCCCAGCACAGGTAAAAAAGCATTGCACAGCGGTGATGCTTTTGTACTTGTTGAGTAACTCTCGGCCAGCGCAGCTCCTGCAGCTGACAGGGAGTTGCTCGTCGCTGCCCCTGGTCGCAGCGGCTGCGTGTGACATCACGCAGCCGCTGCGGCCCGCCCCCCCGTATGGTCCGGCCATGCCTGCGTTGGCCGGACCGCGCCCCCAAAATGACGCCCAAATGCCGCAGTGCCGCCCAGTGACTGCCTCTGCCTGTCACTCAGGCAGAGGCGATCGCTAGGGAATGACGCCATGCGCCGGCACACTGCGGTGCCGGCGCATGCGCAGTTTCGACCCGTTTGCTGCGCTGCGAACAACTGCAGCGAGCGATCAGGTCGGAATGACCCCCAATACTATTTGACAATTGAGTATTCAGCAATTAAGTATCATCACACGCAGAGCTTTGTGCTCAGTTCTATTGGATATTATTTGGCAATTTTCTAGCATTATGCTCTGCTTGAGCATTTAAAAAGTAAGCACGCAGAGCTTTGTGCTCAGTTTAATTGTATATTATTTGGCAATTTTTCAACATTATGCTCTGCTTGTATGTGCAGCACTAATACCATCTGTCAACTGGTTAATTATTAACAATGTATCATCATTATACTTGTTTCTATTGGTCTTAGAACTGTGCCCAATAATTGTACAAGCTTTTTTCCAATTTCCTGCTTTTCTTTAAAACACACTCATCTGGTTGACAGTCATTCTGACTCAGGCTTATTTGCTTCAGCCAGTATACTACTTACTGTCACAACAGAAAACAGAAGTTGTTTCTCTCATCTGGTTGATAGCAGCCCTGGGTCTAAACATTACGCTTTCTCCCAGACAAATTTACTATCACAACAGAAAGTAGAAGTGTCCTTCTCATACACGCTCTCATCTGGAAAGACATGATTTTGGTTCCTTAGAGCCCTACTCCGGTCGAGCACAGAAAGCAGAAGTGTTTCCCTTCCATTCCCGATCCAACTACCCACGGCCATACTATCCTGAGTACGCGCGATCTTGTCCGATCTCGGAAGCTAAGCAGGTGAGGCCTGGTCAGTACTTGGATGGGAGACCACCAGGGAATACTAGGTACTGTGGGCAATATTCCCAGGAAACTAATACCTCTCACTGTTGTATCATAAATCTATTCTTAAGCTCTATTATTTTTGATTGTACACAGTATTGATCACCAACGTTACAACGTCCTAATTTAACCCATTTTCAGGTTCTATGGGGGTAATTCCAAGTTGATCACAGCAGGATTTTTGTTAGCAATTGGGCAAAACCATGTGCACTGCAGGGGAGGCAGATATAACATGTGCAGAGAGAGTTAGATTTGGGTGGGGTGTGTTCAATCTGCAATCTAATTTGCAGTGTAAAAATAAAGCAGCCA